>NW_024387523.1:21954990-22677490 GCF_900408965.1 Simochromis diagramma
TTCGGCGCCATGGAATCGGTGATATCCGTCTCTCCCCTTGCCTACATGTCCATTTAGGTCGCGCCTACCGCCACGTGTTTCTCAGGGTAATCGTTTGCAGGTGGTCGCGAGGGCGCCGAGAATTCTGTCTTCTCCTCGTCGGGGCAGTTGGTTGGTGGTGCATAGCAGGAGATAATCCGTAGGACGGTCGGGTCGGCGTCGATCTTCACTGACATGATGCGATCCGATTGCGGGTAACTTCGCACGTTGTCGGAGCTTTTGACTCACCACTATGCCCACTCCATTCTGGGCCCGGTTGATTGTAGAAAAGCTTGAAGCTCTCTCCAATGTCCGTGCCTTCGCTCCTTACTTGGTTTCTTGAATGCACGCGATGTCGATGCGGCGGGTCTTGAGGGCGTCAGCCAATTCTCGACTTCTCCGGACATTGTGCCGATGTTCAGGGTTCCAAGGCGGATTTGGGCTTGCTTTTCAGCCCACTCCGTCCATGAGCAGGTAGCCTTTGTCCACTTCTCACGTCGTCAGGGCGGGACGACGCGCGGCCGTGCGGGGACGCCCTAGCTTTTTGAGACTCATTGCATGGGATGTGACTGTGGAATACATCGACCGGCGCGTCACTCCACCTGACGTCGAGGACCCTCACCGTTAGCCAACTTCCCGAGGGTCGTTGTTTCCAGCTGGCACCGCGAGGAGGTGGTGATGGGATTTTGCCAGCCAATGGCAGCAGCTAGTTAGTTTTAATATTACTCTTATTATTCTTTCTGGGTCATAAAATAAACGTTTTGATACCAAAACTTGCAGTATCTCACACCACTACGGAAGCAGCTAGTTAGTTTTAATATTACTCTTATTATTCTTTCTGGGTCATAAAATAAACGTTAACATATTTTCAGGCGAGAATGTAGCTGTGTAAACCTCAAATATCTGCTCAGTTTATCAAGACACCGCATATTTGCAAAAGCGCTCCGATATTTTCGGAGACGTCCGTTACCCACTAGCTCGATAGCTAGCCGGGGTTCAAGGCTCATTAGAGCTGGTGAGAACACCGGACTCCCGGCAAATCATTTTCAAACCACCGCCGTCTTTCAACTCAGGTTAAATGTGATATAAGTCACTTAGACAATACAATGTATTGTTTGGCTTTTTTCTTTGATTTGTTCTGAGTAAATTGGTTTGGCTGAGATATAAGTTTATGTTTTACACCGCTGATAAACGTCAAACAGACAACTGATTATCAGAAGTGTGAGATCCTCGAGAATATACTCCGGTGTCCTGTTATATTTTAGATAGCAACGAGCAGACGGCTGCGTTTATTAAACTCCACCGAAACAATCTGCAAATTTCATTAAAATGTAATAACATTCATCTTGTCTTTATTTTTAGTTAGCACATATCTTAACACTTAAGCTGTAAGCTAAGATAGTTATATAAGAGCAGATGCTGGTGCAATAAGTTGTACACTGTACGCCCAATGGATGATGATCTGATTAGTCGACTAACACACGGATTTGGGACCAGAAACGACAACAGTTGCCGGGTACTGGACTACGCAGAGGCCCACGATCTTGCCGTGACCAACACCTTCTTCAAAAAGAAGCCAGCACACCTCATCACGTACTCCAGCGGCGGCAGAGACACCCAAATCGACTACTGGCTAGTCCGAAGACCCCATCTCAGCCTAGTCACGAACGTAAAAGTCATACCATCAACCAATATTGGCCCTCAACATCGGCTACTTGTGATGGATCTCCGACTCAACCTTGGCCAACGACGACGAAGAACACCAACCATGACGGTGGAGAAGATCAAGTGGTGGCGCCTCCCTGAGTGCAAACAGCAGCTTATGGACGCCCTTGAACACCTCGACGTGGACTCCAATGAGCCAGTGGACAAGGCTTGGGAGAACATCGCCAGTCAAATACGTGACGCAGCAGGCAACACCCTTGGGGCGACGAAGCCAGGGAAGCACTTCATCGACAAGCAAGTATGGTGGTGGAATGATAGCGTGCAGCAAACCATCAAGGAAAAGAAGTCGGCACTCAAAGTGTGGCTTCAATCCCGCAGCGATGGCGACTACCAGCAATACAGGGCCCTACGATCGGCCGCAAAGAAGGCGGTAGCAGCGGCAAAGGCATCGCACTATGACCAACTGTATGAAGAGTTGGACACGCCCGGAGGAGCGAACAAAATCTACCGCCTTGCCAGCAGCCGCCATCGAGCAACACAGGATATTGGCCAGGTCAAACACATCAAGGATGCCAACCATCAAACCCTCCGCGACCCGCCCGCCATCCTCAATCGCTGGAGCGAGTATTTCTCCGATATCTGCAACGTGGAGTTCCCTCACCAGCCAATCCACAGTGCCCCGCCCGTCCCAGGACCTGTCCCGCCAATTACCATCAAGGAAGTGGAAACAGCCGTTAAAAATATGAAGAATGGTGAAGCGACATACCAGCCGAAGTCTGGAAGCTGCTCGGGCGCCAAGGCGCCTTAGTCCTCGCCAGCCTGTTCAATAGCATCATCAGAGACGGGACCGTCCCAGCAGCCTGGTCAACCAGCATAACGGTGCCCATCTGGAAAGGGAAAGGCGATGTGGCTGAATGCTCCAACTACCGCCCGATCCGACTCCTAAGCCATACCATGAAGGTTTTCGAACGGATCATCGACGCCAGGATGCGAGAAATCGTCAACTTAACGCCCAACCAATGTGGCTTCATCAGGGGGCGTGGCACGACGGACGCCATCCATGCTGCCCGCCTGCTTTTGGAGAAGTCAAGAGGGAAGTCCAAGACCATCCACATGGCCTTCCTCGACTTGGAAAAGGCGTTTGACCGTGTCCCACACGACCTCATCTGGCACTCCCTGCGATCACATGGAGTTCCTGAAGCCTACGTCAACTGGACAAAGCTCCTCTACCGACAAGTCACCAGCGTGGTCAGAAGCCCAGTGGGAACATCGCCGCCCTTTAACATCAATGTGGGCGTCCACCAAGGCTCGGCACTCTCCCCGCTGCTCTTCATCCTTTGCATGGACACTGCGACGGCGGATCTCCAGTCACCCCATCCCTGGTCACTTCTCTACGCCGACGATGTCTTCCTGGCCGATGAATCGCGAATAGAACTGCAATACCAAACGCAGCAGTGGAAGACTCGCCTAGCTGACTTCGGCCTGAGGCTCAACACCAACAAGACCGAATACTTAGAGGCTGGCCCCCAGACCGACGGCACGATCAGCGTCGATGGAGAAGATCTGGCGAAAGTACCTCATTTCAAATACCTTGGATCGATGATCAGCAATGACGGCGATATCCTACTAGATGTACGAGCCAGGATCAACGCAGCGTGGATGAAATGGCGCCAAGTCACCGGCGTCCTGTGTGACCGAAGAATGCCCAATCGCCTCAAGTCAAAGATCTACAAGAGTGTAGTGCGCCCCGTCGCCCTCTATGGATCCGAGTGCTGACCAGCCACCGCAAAGCACGAACAAGCCCTTCACACGATGGAAATGCGGATGCTGCGATGGTGCCTAGGCCTGACACGATGGGACCACGTCATGAACACCGACGTTAGAAAGAGGATGGGAATCGCGCCAATCACAGATAAGATGCAAGAAGCGAGGCTGCGGTGGTACGGACATGTGGTACGGAGCAACGAGAACTCAGTGGTGAGAACAGCACTGCGGCTCAGCCCCCAAGGACGTCGACCTAGAGGCAGACCAAAGCGGAGATGGATGGACCGAATCAAGGACGACGTGAAGAAGATCGAAGCCGATCTGACCGACGCCCTTGACCGACCCAAGTGGAGACGACTTTGCAGAAAAGCGGACCCTGCAACCGAGCGGGAAAACCGCTAGGAGGAAGAAGAAGAACTAGCTGCTGCCATTGTTGGAAACTGCGCAGTGTCACTACCCGATCCGTACCGGAAACCCAATCGGTACCCCGCATGCGCGAAAGGTGTCTACTTCCGGTTGAAGCATTTTACGATAGTTACAGGTCAGAGTATCTGTTAAGATGTTAAGAATAACAAGTATCTCTTAAAATGTTTCCGATAATGAAACATTTAATATAATGTAGACAAAAACAAAAAAATAAAAAGATAGTGACAGATCGGGACTCCCGATCCTTACTGCGCATGTGCAGGGGTTTTCTTCTTCTTCTGTTCATTTAATGGCAGTGTACTCCCAGTGTACGAGGATACCGCCACCTGCTGACTGAGCGAATGAACCCTATTGTAAACTGAATTAGCGTCATTACAAACGCGTGTTAAATTTGATTTAGTGATAATCGAGTGTGTTTATGCTTGTCTGTGTGGAGAGGATTGTTGGAAAAGTGATGATAATGTCCGCTATCACTGTCAATTGCCAGTAAACACTTCATCTGGCTGCTGAATCTTCACGTGACATATTATAAAGTCTGTATTATTAACTCTGTAATTAGGCGCCATTCTTCTTATTTTACGGCGCTGTTGTTCAATCGGGGAATGCTCTCTGTTGAGGAGAAAAGCAAAAATTTGTTGCGGATACGGATTATCCATTGTTTAAATGTCCCGGTAGTCGAAAAGGAGGCAGAGCTGCTGAGAAATGCTAGGAGCTAACTCCTGGGCGCTAACCGTGTCATTCAAATATATTGAATGTCGCAATGTTGGCAAAGAGAGGAAGTGGCGTAAGATTTGCGCATGCGGGGTACCGATCGGGTTTCCGGTACGGATCGGGTAGTGACAAGCAGGGCCGCGCTATGAATTCTGGGACACTGCTTCTTCTTCGGGGTTTAATGGCACCTGGCATCCTTGTGCATGCAGTGCTGCCATCTTCTGTTTCAGTCTGTTATTACACTCTTAAATCCTACTACTTATTCCTGCGTCTTTTGAGATCTTAGAAAGCTTCAAACGACGCGTCGACTATTAAATTAGTCGTCAACGATTTTGATAGTAGACGTAATCGTGACTAGTCGACTAATCGTGGCAGCCCTACTTGAAATTGATTGAAATTTCATTTTTTTTGACTGGGTTGTTTTTGGCTTTTGTTTTATTTTATTTCATTTCATTTTTGTTGACCAATCTCAAAAACGTTCTTGTTCATAAAATAATTTTTTTTCTGCAACTGTAAATCAAATTTTCCAAAGCCCTGTTTTTGAAAAAGGAGTAGTGGTAGTGCTTCATATGGTTTCCATAAACTTGTTTATTGCTCTCACATTCCACTGATGCCTGCTGGCAGCTCCCACCAAGTCAGTGATAAAACGGAAAGTGAACATCAGTGGGTCTTTGAGGATGAATGCTGTCTTTAGTGATCCCTTTAGTGCCACCAACAGGTCAAAGTTCTTATTTTTGAAGAAAAACAGAATGATAGAAGACTAGAGTGGAGATGAAATATGAATTACAATAACTATGGACTCCTAGAAATGTTTATTTCTCCAATAGTTTAAGTATCACAGTTTGATAAAGCTGGTAAAGTTCGTAAGAAGAGCCATTTAGAAAAACACATAAAAGAGCCTGAAGGCAGGTTGTTAAATGAATTAAATATTGTAAAAGAAAAAAAAAAACATTAAAAGTTAAAATAACTTAAAAATTAAAAATTAATCTATTCTTTTTTTTTTATAAATAACTGATGAAATAAATAATTTTCATGCTTAAAATGTACGTGACCAAACAAAAGGTGCTGCAGAAGGTGGCAGGTATTCCAGTTTAAAAAGGGAAGAGAAGATGACAAGAGAAGCTAGCCGGAGAAACAAACAGTTGAAACACAAAAAGTGCACGGACAAAGAAAAATGTTCATGAAGGTAAGACGAGCAAGAAAGTCAACTGGGTCATGATTCAGCACAATTCTCAGGTTATTGTCAGTGTGCCCCAGGGCAGCTGTGGCTACGATGTAGCTTACCATCACCAGTGTGTGAATGGGTGGATGACTGAATCTACATTCAGTCATTCAGTCATGTAAAGCGCTTTGGGGTTCTTAGGGACTAAGTAAGGTGCTATACAAATACAGGCCATTTACCATTTATTGGAATGTGTGAAGTACCGAAAGGGCCCTGGCTTCTTTGTTTGTTCATGCTAAATGCTAAATGTTAGCGTGTTAGCAGTTAAAGGTTTTACTTGCTGAACAAAAGCCTGAAAGCAAAGCCTGTTGACATGACAGATTAACTGACCAAGGATGCTGTAACTACTCATTTCCTGATAACTTCACCTAAATCTCTCTGCTATGTTATTTTAAGTTAATTAAGTACATAAAATACTACATAAACTACTGTCCAAAACATGTATTGTGCAGTTTTGGAAGGTAAAATCTATTACTTAGCAGTCATTAGCATGTTGTGTATCTTTGAGTTGTACACAGTTTCTGAACTCTATCCATATATGTTCACTTCTGGCTCCAAAAATCTACTATAGCATCAGCCCAAAACACTAAGCTTGAGACTAATGTCAAAGGAGCTACATTCAACTTTTATACATAGTCTTTGCTGCAGACGTGAGAGTCTTTTGATATTTGTCTTTTATCTTCAGTGCTTTTTCCTGATGCTGTTATGTGTGTAGGTTATTTTCCTTGTGTGGAGGTTGCACAGGAAAAATACCTG
This sequence comes from Simochromis diagramma, assembly GCF_900408965.1. NCBI lineage: Eukaryota > Metazoa > Chordata > Actinopteri > Cichliformes > Cichlidae > Simochromis > Simochromis diagramma. The sequence goes on from NW_024387523.1 coordinate 21,961,553, forward strand.
TCTGGTTTTATTTTCCTTTTAGAATTTATGCTGCTATTTTATTGTTTTTCATTTTAAAGTTTTAGCTGTGGGGTGGGACGGGGTTGCTCCTCTGCTTGGTGTATAGTTTTAGCTAATAGAAGACTCTTTATTAATTAGAGGTCAGACTGCCTCTGGGCTTTTTTTTAATAACTTTTAGTTAATGTTGTGGGGAAGCTGGGCTTTTTGTGGTCTTGGAAACGTAACAGTGTGTATGTATGTGTGTGTATTTTGTTGTGTGTATGTGTGTTTTTGTTTCAGGAGCAAGTGTGTCTAGAAAGAGCCTAGCATTCACAAAGTGTACGATTTGATTTTTATTTTTAATTGCATATTATTAACCCAGAGGCAGCACATTTTTATTAGTGTTATTATTTATTATATCTTTCTTTTTAGTTAATTTAATGTTTGTATTCCTTTTATTCTTTGTACCAGGATTTTTTTTCCCATCACCAGTTACAAGTTCGCAGGATTATGCTTGCGTCTGTGTCTGCTAATTTGCTACATCATAATAGCTAAAGGTGAATCTTAATGTATCATTAATTATGATCTACAGTATGGAGTCTGTGCTTGTTTGGCCACTTTGCAAACCTGTTATTCAATACAAAATGATGATTTAATTCTTATGAGATGCCACTCTTCATGTATTAAATGTCTTTTGGGGCACATTTCTACGCTGTATTTCATATTTATCATATATACTGGTTTCCTGTTCTTATCTTCTTTTTTCTTTCCTGTTAATCATCAGGTAGCCTAGCAATCAAAATTGTCCCCATGTAAAAGACTGAATTCTTAGTCCCACGGTCAGCTCTTTATTATCTCAAATTAATATGTGATCCTTTACTTTCGCTCCATTCTAAAGGACAAAACTCACATTTTAGCCACACAACCTGTGCAAACTGCTTGGAAGGCTTTCTCAATCTGTTTTTCTTTTGCTTTCAAATAGGCCTCTGCAAAGTTTCAATGAACTTTGCTCTTTACTCGAATAACAACAAAGAGAGTTGAGCGACTCGGAGAGGCCAAGGCATGGCAAGAGTCACACACTGCCAATAACCCATCTAACACCCACGCTGTGAACCAACTCTGAGGCTCTTTTACAAATTGACAGGCAAGGACTTCAGGAACAAAAACTACTCAAAATCAAAAGCGAAGCTGTTGCAGAATCAATACTTCACAAGACGACACCAAGACAGAGTCCGTGGGCTACATTTCTGTCTTCACCCCCAGCGCTCCAAATGCGTTTGATTATGATTTTCCATCAACAAAACATTCTAACACCTCCTCCTTGGAGACCCTGACTCACATCTCTCCTTGGAAGCTATGCAGCTCTCCAGCTATTCCAACTGATTGCAAGCACAACTTTTGATTATATCCCTACTACACAGTGTCCTCCTCTCAAGCCTGCTTAACCTGCACGTACACCATGCATGCGAGCACAAACACACACATGAATACAGCCCCTGCGAGCATAATATAATTGGACAAAGATTTGAAATAACAGCATCTCCCAGTGGAGAGAGAGTTTTTCTCCTGGCAGCAGTGAATTGATAATCCGCTCTGTAAAATACTCCTGGGGTCCTCACTCTCTTGTCGAGCTGTTGCTTGGAAGACGGGCGCAACACTCAATTCTCCATATCTCAAATCGTCTAATCCTAATTGCCCATGACTGCAGAGCCACAAAACACCAACATGCCAAAAAAAGCAATTAATTACATGACACAGGCTTTAATTCATTTGTTACTATATCCACAAGTCATGAGTAGTTTGCTGCTGTGAGGATAACTTTGAAACTTTTGCTTGTTAATCTGACTTTTTTTTTTTACACTCGTACAGTGTAAAATGGCACTGTCAGGACAGCAAAGCTTACTTCCCTCGCCAAGTAAATTCTTGAAAACGGTTGTTATGGGGATTTCTCTCCTTAGATACCATTTTTATCAAACCAGCTTGAAGGCTGATGATTTCATTTGACCACTCTGACAAATAAACTATACGGAGAAGCAGCAAAGAAGCGTTTATCCCTAACACCTGACTGCTCGCTCCTGGTGAAAGAGAAGAGAGAAGAGTGGGAGGAGGTGAAAGACCCATCCTTGGAAACGAGCCAAAAAAGGCTCTGGTTCATTTTTTTCCACAGGTGTAATTAGGTGTGCACCTGGAAAACTGCGAAAATACAAGCAACACTTCACACGCACTGAATGACAAAGGGCAGCGCAAGCTCGGAGTCGACAGCACTTGATGTTGGAGGGGCTATTGAAGAAGAGCGATAGTGAGGAAGCTTCCCCAATGGACAGTAGCCCAAAAAATGGTAATCCTTTTGCATTGTGAGATGAGATACTGTAGTTAGCCAAGTGACCTTGGCTCTGTGTGAGAAGGATATTGCCAGAGGGCTGTACGACTCATGCTGGGAGATACTGCTATTTGGCGCACAGATACTGCAGCTGAAGCCCAGCATGCATTGCACTTTCTGTGTTTAAAAAAAAACACACATTCTTGCAAGTCTTTTATTTTGCTGTTTGGTGTTGTTTACAGTACAGAATGTTTTTTCATATATATATATATATATATATATATATATATATATATATATATATAATATTTCAGGGGAAATGATCATTTTTCATTGGTTATCTTTCTCTCATAGTGACAACAGACAAACTCTCTTTCCTCTCCGAGGATGTTCAAAACCAGTGTGAGCCGACCTCTTAGCCCCACATACTGAAATTAATTAACCTATGCTTCATTTAACCTGCCAGACCCTGTACCAATTTCAGATGTTGAAGATTTGCCAGCAGTAGAAAATGAATTCAGTGCTTGTACTTTTTTTTTCTCCTACAACTATTCTTAACCCAGCTGTACTTCTTGAGACACAGCATAAATGAGTCAAAGCAACAAAAATATATTGTCTTGGTTTCTAATCTAAGATGTCTAATGACAAAATAAAATGAAAAGGAAAATGCTGAATGTAAGCTGTTTCTCCAGCAAACACTCTTCCTAATTTAAAACTGACAGATTCAATAGAATTTAAAGCTTTTTTGAAGGCACAAATCCTGACTACGTTTGAAACCACAAAATCCATCTACCATTCATTGTTAATTGAACAACTCCAGGGTAGCATTTGAGGCGAATTGTGAATGTTCACAGTATTGATTGCCCTGTACCCGGCCTTCAGAGTAACACTGGCGGCACTGCAGAGAGTGCACAAATCCAATCTTGCCGCCTTTTTTTGTAATTACCAGCTGACATTATCCCATACATTAAAATTTCATGACCTGGGGACAAAGGCATGCTGTCAATCAAAAAATGAACCAGTTAATTATTTATTTATTTATTTAGTTTGTGGCTGCTTTTGTGTTTTCTACTTTTGCAGTAAAGACATATAGCTTCAATTTACAGATTACTAAGGTCCTGTTTAATCAGTGATGGTCTAATTATATCTTAGCAAGCATATATAGCATATATACATTGCTTCTATTACTAGTAACAGTCTAGAGGGTTGTGTATGTTGAGGTTTTCCAAAATGGAAACAGAGAAAGTCTGGGTTAATGGTTTCAGGTGGTTTACTAACAGTAGTTGAAAAGTGGAACGCTGTAGCCTTCCAACCCTAAATGGACACTATTTTGGCCCCAGCCACCAGTCTGTCACATGGCTAACACAGAGAGCCTGATATCATTCATACATATTAATCTAAGTAAATTAACCTAATGTGAAAAACTGTATGTTTTTGGACTGTAGGAGGAATACATTTAAATACATTTCATTGCAATGTTGACCCTGTGCTAACTTCCATATGACAAATAAAACTGAAACTGAAGCTGGAGTACCCAGAAAGATCCCGCACAGGAATGGGGAGAACATGCAAACCCCCTACAGAGAAGCAATGGCCAAATGATGGCTTTAAACTCAGGATGTTCTTGATGCGAGGCAACAGTGCAAATCACCATGCCACCATGTTGCCCCACATGAATCTTGAGTGACCTATTTCAACTGATTTCTGATTTATTTTTCATTTCCACTTACTTTTTAATGCTGGCTTTGACACATGCTTTAAAAATAAACTGCATCATATTATTATTAGCTAGCTAACAACAACAGTTACAGTTTTTTTCAGGAACTGCTTAACGTTGCTAGTCATTATTTTCAGTAACTGTACATTTTGGTGACCACCCTATATAGGTTATCAAAATTCACCCAAGTGTTGCTGTATATAACTGACAACTACATGGAAAGGTAACTACTAACAGGAGTAGGCTATAAGAACTGAAAAATAGGTATTGTTTTGCAGTGGGACTAACGCGTTATTGAGTAACGCATTACAGCAACTACGTTATTATTGTGGTAACGACCATGGTAACTAGTTATTATGCCGAAATCAGGAACATGTTAATCGTTACTGGGATTTAGATAGGGTCGTTATTCGTTACGTTGTGTGTTGCGTTTGACTTACCTCGAAATCAGAACACGGACCTGGGAATGATGTCACACTCGAGTAAATGGCGTTCTGGTTAGCCTTGTCAGAGAAGTCGGGATTCCAATATGGCCATGCCCTTGAAAACGGTTGTTTTGCTAGCCCTCTACAAAAAGAAATTACTACTAAACACATATGCAGCCATAGCTGGACTCAGTGGGCCGATGGTGTGTGTAGTTTATTTTCGTTATGCTGACTTTTTACAGTCAGTTACAATCACACATACTGCGTACTAGCTAGCATGACGGAGTTTATATACTGCTGGGCGGGTGCTGTGATGTTACTGATAGTGAACTTTATTTTATTCGTAAGGTTAGTTATAAGAGTTGCCAACCGTCCTGTAAAAAACATAATTGTCCCATATTCAGAGAAAATATTTCATATTGAGGTGAAAAGGAATGCAATTTGGCCCGTACTTCAGCTACAATGAAAAAAAGACACAAAGCTGGAGTTATTCTGTGTCTTTACGCTGTAGCTGTCTCTTCTTCTCTCATTCTCTCCCCCTCCCTCTCCTGTTGCTACTTCAATCATGAAGCTGATCAATGATCAGCTGATCGGCTTTTCTGTCCTAAGTCCCGTCTCTCTTGTTTGTTTATTTTTGTTTTTACTTTGCGCCAGAAAGAAGAAACCAGCGGAGGTCGCGTTAAACAACAGCAGCATGTTTAAGCTTGGTCAGCTGTTGTTAGAATTTATTTAACATTACCTTCTACTATCAGCTGATGTTTGCTGGAGCCAGGGCCGTAAAAGCTGCTGGTCATGATATCGGTTTGGTTTTCTGGTGAGAGGGAAACATGAAGATAAAACCAGGAGACGTCCTTACTGAATCTACGGAGCCCCGCAGGGGACATGGGAGAAAAAAAAATTAAGACGGACTTTTGCGAGATCTCGCAAAACTAACTCGGGATCTCGCAAAACTTTTGCGAGATCTCGCAAAAGTCCGTCTTAATTTTTTTTTTCTCTCATGTCCCCTGCGGGGCTCCGTATGAATCATCAGAGCTGAACAGGTAATGGAGAAACAGGTTTACCTTTTAGGTGACATGAATGAGTTGAAGGGAAGTTATGAACTGTTTCTGAGAGACAAATAACACCAGGATCCTTTTTTTAAATACGACAAGACAGTGTACATCACTGTCCCAACAGCGTTTGTTTTCATTCAAAGGCTTTATGGTTTTTCCTATAATGGCGGGCCGGTCTCTAGTCAAAATGCCCGGGCCGATTTTTTGTCCCAGTCCAGTATGCAGCTCATCTGCAGTCTGGTGTTACCTACATCTTCCTACACGGAAGGCAGAATTTCCGAGCCCTGAGTACAATCGAAAGCACCACAACTGCAGTTTTCCTGTTGGATGTAAAAAGCGCACATGACGCTGTGATGTAGGTTAGAATCATAGCGGCAGTTGACGACAGTCCAGGCGTGGGATTTCTCTCGTGGAAATATGCACATTATTTTTTCCTTTCTGTTGGTAGGTGGCACAGTGCAGTTGTGGCAGGATAGTGCTAACACATTAAGAAGAGAATTCTGAGTAAAGCCAAAGTTACTTTCCTTAGTAACTAGTTACTTTGAAAGTAACGACTAATTTGAAGTAACTGATTTACTTTTGATATAAGTAACTAGTAATGTAACTAAGTTACTAATTTAAAGTAACTTACCCAACACTGTAGTTTTGTATACTTAGCTTAGCATTTTCAGATAATACATTTATCGACAGCCAGAACCAAGCATACTTTTAGAGCCAGAAGCATTAGCTAAATGCACTAAGTTTGTTGGGTTCAAGGTTATTACATCATCAACATTAAATATGCAAATAACAACCAAAAAGGGGTGACAGGCAGCCCAAGATTTTTCTTTGATCAACAAACTCAAACACATGGCTACACACTTTAGGTTTCATTAGCTCTCCTATCAAGAAGGGGAAAAAAGAAATATGAGCCTTTTCTAAATTTAAAACACACCAGTGGTTAGAAGAGTGAGGCGTGTGACCACTGGAGGGTATCCACATGAATTTATACCTTCAAAGTGTATCACAACTCACACCTTCAAACACAATTACCAACACACAGTGTCTTGTGACAGGCTGACACCCCCGGCCCTCTTTGCAGATCAGGACTGCCAATCAGCAAAGGAATTGGGACGTTAATGTTAGAGTCACATCAAAGGAAGGTCTGCATTATCCCCCCTTTAACAAAACTCATTTTCGGACCCTGAAGCTGGAGTTCAAGCTTAAGAACTAAAAGGGATATGTAGAAGCAAAATATTTTTTTATCCCCTTTCCCCAAGAGTCATATGCTCAAAAGAATAAACGACTTCAATAATAAGACTATTATTTTATTGAGTCACTCACCTTTATACAGTATGCCTAGGGAATGTAAAGCTCTAGCTATACATCTTTGTGTGTAGGTAGTAGCTATTGTATTATTAGCCTGTAGTTAATACATATATATGTATATAATAAGCCATTTCCCTTGACTGTTAATTGATCACATTTTGGTTTTGAAATTGTATAGATCGCTGCTAGTCTTTTATTTTGCTGTTTGCAAGAATGTGTGTTTTTCCATTTAAAGTGAGTCCTCAACTATCTCCTGACTGTTCAATACAATAAACATCTAAGAGAACAAACTGACTAGTTAATTAAAAATACTGTTGATTGGTGCCAAAATGAATTCTAAAATTACAAGAACAAAAAAACAATCTTGAACAGTACTACAGACTGCTTGATTTTGAGTTATATTCAAAGTAGAATGAAATAGGACTCACAGCAGATACTTTAGCTTTCCCTGCTATGATATGCCAAAATATCTGGTGTAAAAAAGGTAAATGCTCTGCACTTACATAGGGCCTTTTAACCTCACCAGTTCTACAAAGTGCTCTAAAAAGTGGGTGTTGTGCATCCTCACACACTTACACACTAGATACTGGAAGTGCTGACCTGCTATAGGAGGTCCAGAGTCTTGCTATTTTGCAGATGGGAATGGAGCACCAATGCAATAATACATCTTAATTTACTTTTAATTATTTTTGTCTTATTAAAGAAAAAAATTACAAAGATAAATGTTCATATTACACATTGCCAAAGTTTTATATAATGAAGTCAGTATATTTAGAAACCACTAGATGATAATTGTTTATTCATATTCCCTTTGTCTCATTACATATGTGAACTACAATATTAAGATTACAATGGATTTCCAAACGTGTTAAAAAAATTATTTTAATCAAGGTTGAGAAATAATTATAACTGTTCTTTCATTTGCATGACTGTGTATTACTGCTAATGTGACCAGGACCTTTTGTTTGTCTGAGGGACCAGTTCTGGCCTACAGGCCAAATGTTTGTCACCCTTGGTTAAATATTGAAGGTCAAGGAAATACAACAACCACAATGAGTATCTTCAATATTTTAAACGCAGTATTATAAGCCAGTAGATTTGGTCCTAAACCCCATGGCAACAAATGAAACCACATCCTCCATCACAACCAGAGATGTTGCCCAGAGCAGGGAAAAAAAGACAAAAAGAGAGAGAAAAAGATATTATGGGACATCGCTCTAAATGGGACTCCATTCCTACTGCCCGGCTTCCAGCCTAACCACATTATCTGCACCTCCTCCCTCACTCTTCACAAACTCCATTCCCACCAGCCCCCCTGCACACACACGCTCTCTCTGCTAGAAGCCATCATTCCACCGTGTATGTTCAGCTGGCCCGTCAAGTCCCCATCTAGCCAAGTGCCCAACCATCTGTTGAGCCTAAGACAGCATGCAGCTCTGAAACCAGAAAGGAAATGTTCTATCAAATGATGAACTTATCTGCATTCAAACAGCAGCTTTCAGGGCCTCTGGGCTCAGAACTCATGCAGTGCATGCCACAGAACTACAGGCAAGGCTTCACTTATAAAAGACGTAGTCTTGGCTTTGATTAAGCAAGCAATGTGCTTCCTTTTAACCTCATGTATTTCAATTTCTAACCATTAAAATACCGTTTTTCATTCTAGTTACACCTAATTTTTTGTATGCTTTAAAAAAGTATCAATGACTTATTTGTCACATATTTCTTCTCACTGTGAGCTCACATTGCAGGCCTTGAAATATGATTCGGCTGACTCAATGGATCTGATAAAGGTTGCTGCAAAAATAATTCCAGACACTTTCAATGAAACCCAATGACAGTAAATATTTCCTATGGCCTGAGGGTGTGAAGGTATGCAGTCACCTTAGCCAAGGGCATGAAAAACTAACAGGTCTCTGCAGGCCTGAGGCTATTATGGCTGAGTGAACTTCAGCTTGGGTGAGTTCACCCTGCTTAAACTCACTGCAGTTAAGCTACCAGTCACCTCTATTATCCTATTAGTCAGCAGCACTTACAGTACAGTATGGAAATCAGCCGTACTGGTCCTGTAAGCAAAATTCATTGGAAGCTTTCCAAAGTTTTAACCTTAAAGATTCTCGGCAGATATTAACTGGGGATGAGCTTGTCATTTACCCTTGCATTTATTTATATATTTATTTTAATAGAGGAAAAGGAATGAGTGAGAGAGAATGATGAAAAAAGACTCATAAATTGATGAAATAAATTCTTTATCACTTTATAAGCGCTTGGTGATTCCTGCGGCACCGAGCTGCGGGCTAACATCAGGACCCGGTCACGCATGCCAAAGGAAGGGAAAGGAAGAAAAAATAAAAACATCCTGATGCAAGTGTGTGCGAGTGAGGATGCTGAGGGGCGTAGCAGCGCTGTGCCCCTCATGGTCAGCGCTCAGGAATTAAAATGCATGCTCCTCACTGCCTGGGAGAGAGTAACGTGTAGCCCGTTTACGTGAGAAAACCTGTTTCCAGCCTTCCCTCCTTCACGGAAACAAACTGAAACACCCCCCCCAAGAAAAGCAAAAACGCACGGATGTGCCGCTTGTTCCAGGAGGGGGGGAGTAAACCTCCTCCCAGCGCTGTCACATTCAAACAGGCAACGGTGCGAGGTTGCCAGTTTGGCGCTATCCCCCCCTCTTCCTCCCTGCTCCTTTAAATTGGACCTTTGGAGCTGTAGCTTGTGGCTTGTGGCTGATTTGCATTATTCCGTTGTTTGTGGAGCTGAAGCTGAAGCCGCCGTCACTCCGCGCGGGAATAAAGGGACTTCGCCCGCAGCTCCGGGGACTGACTTTAGGTGAGTGTGGGATCACCGCGCGTGGCTCTAACTGTGTGGACTGCGGTAATAATCACGTCCTATTCTACGTATAGCCTTTAAGCTTGGTGCCTTACAGTGAGCGGCGCGCGTGCAGGTTTTTAAAGTATTTTAAAGTGCGGCTGAGAAGGTGTTGCGCTGCAACTTTCTGCTGCAACAAAAATAAAAAGTCTGCACAATTATTCAGTTGCGCACTGAGAGAAAAGAGATGCATGCTTGAGAAAGTGTCGTGCTGAAATGTGCCCAGTTATTAGAACAGTTATCAGTGGCCGTAAATCATATTTCACTCTGTTTGTGTAAATATCTCTTAATAAAGGAAACAGCTCGCACTGGAGGGTCATGTTGAGAAAAACAACTTATTCTCTTTGAGGACTGGATTGGATTTCCCACATTTCTGTTCTTCGAGATTTAAGAGAAAAATGACCAAAAGGACAAACTCATCCTCTTATACTCTTATCCCATCAAAGCATCCAAAGAAGGCAGAGATATGCTGCATGGACCATTCACTGCGTTCAGGGTAACTGTTGAATATACAGTAGCAGTGCCATAAAGGTACCAAGAGGGTCAGTACTGACTATACTGATACTTTTTACTTGTTAAGGCAGCTTATGTAGGCGAGAGCTTCGTGTCATGGGTCAGCTTTGTCAACTTTCCGTGTATTTTCAAACTGTGTGTGTTTTTGGAGACCTAGAATTTAAATGTAGCTGTTTCTAAAGTACTTATGGTTAACTGCTGTTGTTTAAATGTGCTCTAGGCTATGAATAAAATAACAATGAGAGTAAATGCAAAAACGTTTAAGGTATATGTTTAACACAATTCAGTCGGGCTATATACTGAACTTACAGGGTAGAAACAAAGTATCGATCCTATCATGCCAGTATTAGTCTGATACCAGTGTTGGTATCAATGACTGTCAATATCTACTGAAAGGGAAACAGGTCTGTGCTGAGTACATTTCAGGAGCTGTCTGGGGGATGCTGCAAGCAGCCTCGTTAAGTTAAAGCAACAATGTTCGCTGTCAGAAATCCTTTCAGTTTGTTGTAAACATTAATCACTCCGGGTTCCATTGTATGCTTAATATCCCAGTGTTCATAAACTCCAGGTTTATGAGTTTTGTAATGATCTGTATTTTGCACGAGACGTCACCTCATTTACTAATGAAGGCGTCTGCCAGCAGGCTGGTTAATTTTCTCCTGAAACCTCTCCTTGCCATTATAAATAATAAGCAAGTAGAACCCATTAGCTCAGCCAGTTCCTCATCATGTCTCCAATCAGACTGGATGGCATGACCTTGGGGTGGGTGGGGGGGGGGGACCGTGCTGCAGCATTTAGAAAGGAGGGTGGCAGAGATGGAGATGGGTTGCTTTTGGTGGCATCCGTTATCAAGGAACCCAATTATATCTAGAAAATGTGGTTGCCATAAGCAATTGCCATTTGTTACGCCGTATAAGATAGTGGAGCTATTTGGAGAGAAATGTGTGTTATTTTGATAATATGTACTTCGGACAGCTCTGGGTGTCGGCCGTCTCATCTTAATGTGCGTCTTTTAATTTAAAAGAAAGGTATGATTCTTCAGAATGAAAAGTCCTTTGTGAGCTCCTTTCAACAACGGTGCATGGAAGAGGCAATGAGTCACAGTGAATCATGGCAGCCTCTCACCAGCTGCCAGCCAGATGAAGACACGCTGCAAGCAAAAAGTCTGACGAAACTGCAGCCGCACTCGTGTGCTGCTCTTTCTACTTCAAAGCACGCTGTGGTATAACGTATAGCGTTCCACGAGCGCACCTAACAGCTTGCTCAAAGTTTGAGCAAGTTTCTCTAACAATCTGACTTCCAGTTTTGTTTTCAGATCTTTCCTGCGAGGTATTTCCAGCTTAAACTGCCGTGGTGTGAAGGCTGTGCTAAGTCAGTGGAGGCTGTACTGTAATCAGTTATTCAGCTCTGGCATTCAGAGTCTCCGCTCCAGACAGAGGAATCCCCGTGGCTCACCACAAACCCAATCAGGCCCTTTAAGTACACAGCTTTAGAGCAAGGTCTGGGACCGCGAGTGCAGCAGCAGCAGCAACAGCAAAAAATGTCTCCAGTTCCCCGGGGTGGTGGTCCACATGCATCTGCAGCCTGTACAAGGGTATTTCACTAATAGTTAGTGTCTTTTGTTCAGGCTTCTGTGCTCTGTCACACAGTCTTTTTCCTTCATAGTATTCCCTTCGGACTTCTCCCCGGCTTTTTGATTTGCCCTCTGTTTCCACTTAGCAGTCCTGGCTATTTTCCAAGAAACACCTCAGCACCATTCTCCAGGATAAACAGGCTTCTTGTAGTCTGGCAACATGTGGAGAATGGATTGGAGTTTACTGTATGAGCGAATCTACAAAAAAGCACCTAGGCTGCCCCCCCCCCTTCTGAGGTTTTAATCACAGACGATTACAAAATGACAATTTGAATGCGGCAACAAAGCGAGCCGTTCCTGTGATTGCTGCTGTAATCTTTCCCGAGTGCAATCAACAACATCGAGACTGCACATCAGTCCTGCAATTAGGCTTGTCAAAATTACAGCGTGGCTTTTTATCCGCGACTGCTTGTTTGATAATGCTTATTGGCAGGTGCCTTTGGAGGAGCAGAGGAAGGGAGCCCACAGCTGATGCATTATGTAAAGCCATACTGTATCGTGCAGGCAGATGTTTCCTCCCAGCGACATAACCATACATCTCCATATCACAGCGGCGTCCTCGGGAGTTCTTCCTGTGATTTTTTCATTGTCTTTCCCATGGACGCACGTGCCTCGTCCTTGACTTTCATCTTGTCATTGTCTACACAAATTGTTCTAGTGCTGTCTAATCATTTTCTGGTCCAATCAGTTAGTCTGAAAGCGTGCATGCCTACTTCAGTGTCGTCCTCAATGTAAAGCATCTTTGCTTCCTTTCATTCTACTTATAGTCCTGTTGACAGCACCGCAGTATCTATGACCTTGTCAGGGAAAATGCCTTCATTCTCTTCTTTTATAGAGACTTACTGTTACAATACGTATCAACAGTAAGTCACTATGATATACAGGCTGTCATTTGCAGCTACTTTCTACTTAACTTTAACTGCTGTTTTGTCTTCATGAGGTTTTTATTTGCCAGCACAAAGTAATTTAGTTAGTGGGCTTGACACGTGGATACGTTTTTTGAGGATTTATTTGAAGGAAAGGCTAATTGTTATGCCTCGGAGGTCCGTTGTTAATTAGAAGTTATCTCGGGCAGCTCTCACATGGTCACCGCACTAATTGGCAGTCAAAGCTGTGTACCACCTGGCCCAGCCTTTAACTCACCAGGTGCTCCCAGCAAAGCCGCTGGCCTTGGCATTATGTAGCTGTGGCCTCTTAAACGAAGGCAGACAGCGGAGACAGACAGATAGAGGAGAGGGGAAGAGGGTGGGCACCATATCAGGACAACTTTGCTGAAATGGCGAAGCTGAAAAACAGCTGCAAAGGGTTATTTCATGCCTGAGCAAGCCTTTTTTTTCTTTTCTTTTTTTTTGGAAGCCGGCATGAAAGAAAGGTTCTGAAAAATTAGTGTAATCTTTTGATACACACGTCGTCACACATCACACCTCTTTGTTTCGGATTTCTAACACTTCAGGCGATGTGAGGTGGCAGCACATCAACACCAAGCGCAGCCTGTGCAGGGTTTGTTTACCTGTGCTTTACAGAGGAAAAATAAGTTCATCCTGTGACTGAACAATAGCTGGCATCAGAGAGGTTCTGTCCACAGAGTACAGAGCAGATAAGAGAACAATTGTGTAATTAAGTCTATTTTGCTCTTTGCGGGGGAAATGTGAATGTTCAAATCAATTAAAGCCACATTCTAAATTTTTAATTCAGTGCAGTTGCAACGTGGAGGTAAAATCTGCGGAGAAAAGGCGGCGATTCAATCAAGAGAGAATGCTGCTGCTTTTCACAGCGCGCTGGAAACTCACACCAGGATCCCACAGAGTAAGCTGGAATAGTGTGAGATTTTTTTTTTCCCACGCGTGATTGAGAGTCATGGTGCGTCTCTGCCATGGGAGAAAATCCATCTTTGACCCCCATTAATCTTGACTAACTGGTCCAAATCTGCAGCAATCACAATGCCCAATCATAAAGTCTGTAGAAGAGGCCAAGCAGGTGTGACCTGTGTATGACTCAAGCAAAACGTGCCTAGCGTCGCCGTGCTCCGGAGGACAAAAGACCTCTGTCTTTTTGTGCCACAAAGTCAAAAGCTTTGTTTTTGTCTTGCAGCTCCAGCATCTAGGGTTCACAGTAATACCCGAATGTGTCGTGCCTTTGTTCTTTGATCACAATGGGAATTTGAGATGTAAAGCGGATTTAGACAATGTGCCATATCTTGATGGATGGAGCAATAGAAGAAGCGCTTAAAAAACGCTTTGGAGCTGCGTTGTGTTTGCAGCTGTAGGCAAAAAACGTTAACGCTCTACAACAGAGCTGGGGATGATGTGGATGTGTTTGAATTGTTGTTTTTTCTGTTTATTTTTCCAGGAAATGTTGTGTTTAGGCGCAGAGCTTTGGCAGCGTGTGCTTTATGATAGCAGCCTACGAATTCTGCATATCAGTATATTATATGAAGCACGTCATCGATGAGAAAGTGAGTTATTATCAGCAGGATATTAAGCACCAGCAACAATTAGTCTTAACTAAGTTGCAAGAGTCCATTTAATATATATGTATAAAAATCGACAAACCATAAAGAATAACAAAAACAGCAAATTACTGCCATATGAAGACTAATTGGAATAAACAGGCCTATCACTGCTATAATTACTGATAGTGAAATCATTACTTCCCCTAATGCTTCACTGCAACCACCGTTAATAACACTTCATTAATTAAACATACTATGAAAAACAGCAACACTGCAACTCTGCACTTTGGCTCAATGGAAAGGACTTCTCCTAGACTGGGCCCACTGTAGCTTTACTTTGCTCTGGAGGTCATCTCAGGAATAATGAGCTGGGAGAAATGTAAATACTCCTGTTTGCTTAACTGCCAGAGCACTTAGAATACCTGAGACAAGCCAAATTTGAGATTTAGGTTCGTAATGAGAAGCTTATTATGATACAAGCTGGACCAGTGGAGTGAAAAACAGAGATTTTTGCTATGCCAAAAATACCTGAATTGGAATATGCACAGGAGGATGGATCGACGAATGGATGGATGGAAAACCCTCTTATCTCATTGGTGTGACATTGGGAATTCTTGCCTGTGACTATAAATATGGAGATGAAGAAGTTAGCTTACTTCAGTGCAAGGGCTGAAAGACAGGCAATAAGTTACCCTGTCAAAGGGATGTTTGGCAGCTTTTAGAAATAACCCTGCTGTATTGCTGTCCCCCTCCAGTCTTCAAGGTAAACTAAGTTAATCTTAATGTTGCTCAAACGTTGCATAGACAGCAACAACAAGTGAATTTGTAAGACAATGACAGCTACAGGGTATTATTACCATTTATTTGCAGTCATGTTTGTGGTAACTTGTAATTGCAAGTCCAATATCCTTTCGCCTTTAAGCTCTGTGTCAGTGCTAACACCTCAGGGAAGGGAATCGGTCCTTTTACTGTGCAGTAATCACCACTGTTGCCCAGCATGTTACTAATGAGACTGTCATTTGATGCTGGGTAGATAGCGAGTGGTGGGTTTTCTGAACCTTGTGACTGGGTGCAGCTATCTCTGATGAAAACAGCTTTGAAACTAAAGCAAATTGCAATTCAGTTAATCCCAGTATAGCAGTTGAAACACCTCATGTGTAATCGTTGAGTTTCATACACACTGATTTGATGTAACCTTTGAAAGTGTAAACCAGCATGGATTATATCGTGTTTATGCACAGGCTCTGCATTGATTTTCTCATTTCACAACAAGATACATTGTGAATAAATACAGTTGGACCAATATACTCTGTATATGTGCCTTTTCAACAGGCTACACTGTATATATAATAGATGGACATAGCCTTTGGATGTCATACACCGGATTTGGACTTTGCCTCAACATGAGTGCTTTTGGTCCACAACTTGAGTGACCAGATGAGGCCCAGTAGACAGCTATCAGCTCCAGCTCCCTGTGTCGGTACACTTGTCAGTCAAACAGACATCCCTCAAACAATAATAACTAATAATAACCAATCAGAATTGGTTGTCTATAGTAAAGCGCAATAGTTGTGGCTAACAGAAAAATTGTTATGTTGAACATTTGTACTGGGCCAGTTTTTCTAAATCGGGACATTTGGACTACCAAAAGCTACACCTTCATTTACAGCATACAAATCATACACAACTAATTTGTGTCACTTTATCAGCATTCGTTTTACTGAGAGTTTACTGAGAGTTTATTAGTGCTCTAAACCTCTCATAACCGTCTTATAATTTTAGAACTTTTATTTTCTGAACACTTTGCAGTCGAGCTTATTAATGTTTCGTTCGAGAAATCCTTGAAATGGAGGAGAATGGGCACCAGTCTTCATCAGAGCAACACAGACATGCTAGTTGGCTTCTGAAATGGTTATGAATAATTACTGTCTTCAGTTCTGTAATCAGTATTGGAAGTACATCTGGCTGGCTTCTGCATGGGTATACCAGGGATATCAGAAATGTACAGACTCTTTCTAATTTTCTAGTATTTATTGCCTTGTAGGCTGGAATGAAACCCTATTAAATCAAAGCTGATTTTTCCATTTTCCTTTGGATATGCTGAAATAAAGAGCCAAAGGTAGAAATGAGAAGCAGCTAATTTCGGGCAATGTATTAAAAAAGGGGAAGCAAAACCTCCATCGTTGCGTAATGCTGAACATCCCGTAATTTTTGCTTTGATAATAGGTATGACTGTTTTGAAAAGATTTCTACCACCCGAGTAATCTGATTTAGAAATTGTCCCACATTTGTGTCTTCAGCTCATGAGCCTATATGCAGTTTTCTTTTTGGTTCTGTCCACAGAGTTTGTACAAATGGAGGGATCCAGGAAAAAGACATCCTTTAGGCTGACTGGGTGGTTGACTTGACTGTGTTCTTTGGGTTGTTGTCAAGTTGAAAGATGAAATTCTTCTTTGACATTAGCAGTGTATTTTTCTTCCAGAGGGCAGCAGATTGTCACCTCAAACAACTTGATGTTTGGAGCCATTCATCTTCCCCTCTACACTGACCAGAGCCCCTGTCCGGCCTGTGGCATGATGTAGCACTTCAAGAAGCGTACCAGTGTCATTCCTCCACTAAAGCAAGAGCCAAAGCAGAGGTATGTTTTCCATTTATTTAAGTATTTGTGATCAAGGTTATGTAAAAACTGCAGAGCCAAATTTCATGAAATTTGGGTAAAGGTGGAAAAGAAGCAAATCGAGAGCCTGTCAGCTTTTGTGGCAATCCTGGTCATTGTTAAAGGGCAAAATGTGGCAGATGATGCACCCTCCAAGTGCCCAGAGGAAGACTGCTTAATTATAGCAAAAGTTGTAATCACACGTTTTTTGGTTGCTATTGTTATGTTGCTTATTTACTACGATTA
This sequence comes from Simochromis diagramma, assembly GCF_900408965.1. Classification (NCBI taxonomy): domain Eukaryota; kingdom Metazoa; phylum Chordata; class Actinopteri; order Cichliformes; family Cichlidae; genus Simochromis; species Simochromis diagramma. The sequence continues at coordinate 21,978,719 of NW_024387523.1, forward strand.
TTCAGAAACATAACACATATCGTGCATTTACTGAATATGGTTGTCTGGCTGGGAGTTTGGGCATGGCTAGGGGGTGTTTTTGTATAGCCAGTCTTGCAAAAGCAGCCTCTGTGAGAGTAAAGAAGGTGGCGGACAGAGCCCCAGTCGCATACCTTGGGAAACCTGCATGGTGGTTATGGGCAAGCAACAGAGAGCCGAACTTTTGTACACTATAGAAAGTGGAGTGTGAGGGAGACCCAGAAGGAGCCAGATAAAAAGGTGGCTGCACAAGAACATTTTTGTAAACTTCCTCTAGCTCATCTAGTTGCTCTTCTCTAGCTAGATCAGATGGATCTAGATTTAGATCTTGGCTCAAGCTTACTAAAGTGGCGAGTGAGCTTGCCTTTTAAAGAGATGCAAAAAAGGATGCAATTTACCTCCTGTATAGTACAAGAAAAAGTTTAAGTAAGGAATTACCCCAACTTCTCACTTTTTTTCATTATTTTAAATCATCTTCATGGTGGGCAGGACAATAGGCCAATAAATACTCTTTTGAATATCAGAATAAGCTACATTAAAATATATATAAATTACTCCAATTTCTTGCTGCTTGATCAGCATTTGATAACAGGTCAGATTTTTACAATGGCATTTTCATAATTTAACAAATGCCTAAGCAGCCTGTCCTCCTTCACTCAGTGCACAGCTTGGAACAAAGGAGCAAAAGCCAAATCTCCGCCAGCTACTTTTAATATGAGTCTGAATATCATGAGCAGCACAGAACACGTTTAGCTCAAACTCAGCCTCCATCAATCTCAATCCAGATACCTCCTTCTGCAGCAGCTTCTGCTCAACAGTTGTCTCAACAAGTAATAACATGTATGGAACTGTTCAGCTAACACAGCTTTGACACATCCTGATGATAAGTCATTAATACATCGCAGCAGCACCACACTGAACTGTCACTGTGGAAGATGCAAAACATGGCATTGTTGCATAGCAGCAGGCATGCAGTGCCAAATCACGACAACAAATCACATCAAGGCACTTTATATTGTAAAATACCAACAGGATAATAATACAAAGAAAACCCCAACAATCAGACGACCCATTATGAGAGTGGGAAGGAAAAACTCCCTTTTACCTCAGGCTGAGGGACTGGGGGTGAGGGGAGGAAACTGGAGAAAAGACACACTGTGCAAGAGAACTAAAGATTAATAATAACTAATGATAATGCAAAGTGGTGTACAAACACATGGCTTAGGTGCCCAATGCATGAACATGTGATTTGTTTCACAACACTTGCATCTTGATGTAATGGCAGTTATAACCTGATAAATAGTCGTTATTGGGCATAGTTTATGTTAAAAAAAGCGAGTGTAGCTAGAGTTTTGTGGTCTCCTCACTCTTTCTTTTTTTGTGTGTTTTGTGCCCCACATTAGCTCTTGAAGTGGGACACTGACGATATGCAGTCTCTTCCCCGCTCATTTACTCAGCTGCTTTTCTGTGAGTGTTCAAAGAGTTACTATAAAGCATTATAATGTCCACTTAACGATGCACATATATTTCTTTGCAACACTACCGAACCGTTTAGGGTGTCTGCTATTATGGGTCCTTGTTAATACTTCCTTATTGATTTTTAAATAAGGTGTCATAAAAACCTACAGCAGCTTCAGGAAGTTAATTGTAAGTACATAAAGAGTGCTGCTTTCACAGCTTTAATTGGGATTTTCAGTGAATAATTATTAGAATAAATGTGTCTATGCATATCGAGTGAAAAATTTAATTGCAGCTGTTGTTTCTCCAGCTATGATGACAATGATTGCCCCTAAATTTCACTCATTGTTAATTATGTAAAAGACAAAACGGAGGGGAAACAATCAGACCAGCACAGTAATATTGCAGGATCTATAACTTACAATATAAAACACCTTAAAATTAAAAACTGAATACCTGCCATGAATCCGCAATGTGTCATTTTTACTCTGCTGTTTTAAACCAAGTAGTCTGAACTTTATATGTGCTGGTAGGAGGATTTTGTTAGCTTTGGGCTGAGTTAGTCTAGCTGTTTTATGCAAAGCTGAGCTAGCCTGCCTCTGGCTATATGGACACGTAGGGGTTTAACACAGATTTTTCATCCACCCCTCTGCAAGAAAGTTAATAAGAAGGTTTTTGTTGCTTTTAAGGATATCATATCTTAGATCGCATTTAAAGCCAAACTGAGAAACACAGATATTTATAAATACAGATATTTGCATCCTCTATGCAGTCACATGGGTAAAGTTTAGAGCTGTCGTCGGTATCATCAGGTTTTGTCTTATATAAAAATAAGATCTGCGTTGCAGACAGTAGATCCACACTTATTTGCTTTATTGGTATACCTCTAATGTAATTTCTTGTGAATAAATGTGAATTGAGGTTGGCTTATATTCTTACAGAAAAATGTTCTAGAAAATCATGTTGAGATGTATAATTGATTTTCCTTAGCAGACCTGCTGTCTGAAGCTGTGCTGTATGTATGCAGACGTTTCTTGTGCGGGGATATTCCTTGAGGGGGAAAAAAGGTGATATAGTATCTTTGTACTATTTCAATTAAATATAGGGTTTAACAAGCCAGCGGTGGATCTCACGGACAAACAGAGGACACTGCATGCTCATTGGCTAAGGACTTGTTAATGACGACAAGTTGTTAGCAATCACTGGGTAATCTTCCTTTCTGCCTCTTATAATGATCATAAACTGAACTTCATAATTTATTCAACAAGACCTGAAACTAATCAGGAAAATGTTTACTTGAGTGACAGAGCGAGGAAGCCAAGAGCTGTTTTCCCATGGACTTCTATACAACCCAAAGAGTGTCGCCCCCTTCATGCCATTAAAAATTATCTGTGTGATAGCCACTTCTGCACTGCTTCCCTTTTGCAAGCAGAAGCTATGTATATCTTTTATACTGCTCATGCTCTCTTTATATGGATAGATCAACCCTGTGGCTCTGGTGCCTTTTTAATAGTGCAGCTCAGTGTGGATGTATGCAGACGTTTCTTGTGCGGGGATATTCCTTGAAGGGGAAAAAAGGTGAGGGGCAACATTTGAACCACGTAAAACATTTTTAAAACCAAAAATTAAAAAAAAAAACTAAACAAACTAAGATGCTTCTTCAGATTCAGCTGCACTTCAGCTGAGTGCATCTTCTTGCATAATTAAGATAAATTGGATGTTATTTTTAGTGTAAAGGGGAGTCTGCTTTGCCACCTGACCGCTCAGACCCAAAACCTTGCAAACATGCAAATGAGCTGCTGTATCCATTGGTATGGGATTCCGGCATTCAGAACATGCTGCAGCTGTTATTATTGCTGCTGGCCGCTTTGCTCCCCTGGTGTGCTTTTGTCTGCACAGTCATTCATCTCAGAACAACCCCCTGCTTTAGTTAAATCCTACTACTATATTACTTCTAGACTCTGATTGGAGTTTTCATAATAGTTTGGGCTGCAATTGAATATTTAATTTCTTTTTTCTTTTTTTTTTTTAAATCTAATGCTGTGGGGAAAAATATACTTAAGGGCGTAGATTTGTGTGGTAATAGTTTTAACTGGAGCTTTGAGGATCACTGGTATTGCTGTATGTTAGTGCTGTTAAATGAATGTGTTATCTGGGTGTACCATGGAGTATTAGGGGAAGTACATTTTAAAAAGGGCTATAATTTATTAAAATGATTAATACTTACTAAAGATAATGTGGGGCAATAACATCCAAGCCAGAGATGCCTTTCAAATTATTTAAACTGCATAGAAAATATTGCCAGTAACATGTTTCCAACAAGCTGTAAAAGAGGCTTGTTTACCACTATGTTATATCAAAAAGTGTCAAATGTTTTCAAAATTTAACCAGCCTTGATATCAGACAGCCCACTTTAAGCCTTTCGCTTTAGTAAGGACCCATGCTCTTTGTAGCTTTGTATTGTCCTGCTGAAATAAACAATGCTTGATTTTCTCCCTGTCATTACTCCTAAAACTCATTTCTACCCAGTCATGTTACTAATGAACCAATCAGTTTATTGTTGTCCTACTCCCAGCAAAACAGCAAATAATTACCTGTTCCAATATAGGATATAGTATCTTTGTAATATTTCAATTAAATATAGGGTTTAACAAGCCAGCGGTGGATCCCACAGACAAACAGGACACTGCATGCTCATTGGCTAACGACTTGTTAATGACGACAAGTTGTTAGCAATCACTGGGTAATCTTCCTTTCTGTCTCTTATAATGATCATAAGTCACAAACTGAACTTCATAATTTATTCAACAAGACCTGAAACTAATCAGGAAAATGTTTACTTGAGTGACAGAGCGAGGAAGCCAAGAGCTGTTTTCCCATGGACTTCTATACAACCCAAAGAGTGTCGCCCCCTTCATGCCATTAAAAATTATCTGGGTGATAGGCACTTCTGCACTGCTTCCCTTTTGCAAGCAGAAGCTATGTATATCTTTTATACTGCTCATGCTCTCTTTATATGGATAGATCAACCCTGTGGCTCTGGTGCCTTTTTAATAGTGCAGCTCAGTGTGGATGTATGTGTAAGTTTGACAAAATCAGTTCTCTGATGCTGGAGTAAAAATGTATGGAGTACTGATGCTGAATAAGTTGTCAGTTCAGTAACTGCAGTGAAATTAAGAGTAGGGATTGCAGACAATGGTAAATTAAGATATCTTATTTACATTTAGACAAAATTACAAACTTTCTCTGACACTAACTTTTCATTTTTTGCCTCTGTGGCATCATTGTCAACTCTAAAAACATGCTACCTGTTACCTTATGTTGCAAAAACGTAATTGAATGTATGAAAAGGTAATTTCTGGGAAACTGGGTTGGTGCACGCCACAGGTGGGAGTCCAGATTTTGTTATAAAACTTTCTTTGAGTGAGTGAAGACATGAATTTGCAGCTGGTGGTGTTACTCAACTTTTGATTCACTGTTGTGCTGGACTTACCCGCTGAGCTTCACAGCAGGAGAGACTTCATATCATTTCTTAGAATTGCGAACACAGACTAGTGCCTGTGTGGCTTACAAACTGTATCGTTTTCATTTCCATTGATCAAACAGCCAAATTCTTCTATAAAGTTTATGTCACAGATGTTGTTATCAAAGCAGAGCTGCAGAAAAGAATAGAGGGAGGAGGAGGCGAAACAGGCAGATGCTCACCTCCGGTTAATAAAAGGACCGGAGTTCTTAGAAAAGAACTGCTTTCTTCTGTTGGATCTAGTAAATATCTGAATCAGACCTGCAACTTTCTCATCATCCAAGTAAACACACAAAATCTCTTTGTCAGATTAGGTCAGTTCATCTCATGGGGGCTAGTAATCAGCTTAAAGGATAATATCACCATTATTGAGTTTTTCCTTATCTCCAGTGGCTAGTGATCTCCTGTATCCACCTCTGACAATTTCTCTTTGCTATCTACAAATTTGGTTTAGCTTCTTTTATTGCTTCCATTTCCTCCTGAGTGCATGAAAAGACTTTGTATAGGCTTAATACTTTGCAGCCTTCCACCAGAATGAATGTGATGAAAGTAGACAAATTCATAATCACCAGTCACAGTCAGTCAGTCGAGCTTTTCATGAATATGCAGTGCTGATAGTCTGGCCTCCCCCTCGTGAAAGATGTTTTCCCACTTAAACATGACCTTAGTTGGTTAGTTAGCATTCTGGGATATAAAGCAATAACTGTAACAATTAACACATTGGTTGTATTAACCCTGCTTTTACATGCAGGTGATGTATGTAAACTCTGTTATTACAGTTATTAAAGTTTTCAAAAGGGTTACAGGTTTGTCTTGCAAATAAATAAAAGTGCCTGCCTGTCAGTATCTTCTGCTCCAGTAATGTTCTCCTTCTTTAAATCCCCCAAATTTGGTTTCATTTCTTTTGTTACTGACTCCTTGCTGCTGATGCGAATCCCAGTGTAATCTCTGAAGTCAAAGCATGGGCACATGAAGAAAAAATCTATTTTATGTTCAAGTTTATTCTTGAGTATGAAAGCTGTTTTTTGAAACAAACAATCCCAACTCGGTGTCTACTTTTCACCGTTCCTTTAGTTTTCAAATCACCATTGTATGGTTTATTTTTCTCTGTTTGCATCACCACTACAGGTTATTTTGACTCTTTGGAATTTTACAAATCATGTAACTCTCTTTAAATAAAATGTCATCATCTGATATTTCATGACTTTTCCTAAAATTGGTCAATTTATAATTCAAAGGGGGGGAAGTAAAAGAACCATTGCAGCCACTTATACCAAGAATCACTTATACACAGAATTATTTTGACCACATTTCAATGTAAAAAGCTACTCTTAAAATTTGTAACATATGTTGTTTGCACAACATATAACATTGTGGCAGGGTATGGTTTCTGGCTCAGCTGCAGAGCAGGGGTGGAGCAGTGGGTTTAGGGTGTGGTGTCAGGTGAGGCTGAGCAGATCTCCATCATCTAATCATGCATCCCCTATTTGAGTGGGATTCATAGGACCTGATAAGAGAACGTTGCTGGATGGAAAAGAATTGTGGGAGCTTGAAAGCTGCACAAGCAGTTGAGGAAACATCCATTTACCTTGCAATGCTGTGTGCATGGATCTTCTGTTACAAACATGAACTACCTAGCTAGATGTGATTGATAAATAAATATACATAGGACTGCAGTTAGATAAAAGATGAATAATTACTGCGGGACTGAAATTGCCATGGATGACATGTTAAGCCAGGGCAGATTGTGGAGAACTACTACGAGCAAATCACACAAATCGGGCTGCAGACCGAGGCAGAGCAATGTGAACGGTGGATGAGAGAGAGGCTGTAGGTTAGGTGAAGAGGAGGTAAATGTGGATGAGATGATAAACCATCTTTGTTCTATTTTTAGAATAATTAATTTATTAATATGTGTTTCTTATTTGTTGAAGCCAGCTGAGAAATGACTTACCAAAGAATTTGTCATTGCTGTTGTTGCTGTAAAACAGGGTGAAAATAAAGTCAGTTGCCAGAGAAGCCTCAGTCACGGTGGCCCATTTCTAGCTAAATCTGTGCACACAGCACTAGAAACAACATAACACATTCACAGGAATCAGAGTCTAAACACAACATGGCTGAAATAATGATCACAACACTACTAAATTAACAATTTGTTGTTAAACATTAACCATCTCATGAGTCTTTGCGCTTGCCAGTGCAGAAGTCTTCTATACTTAGAAAAGTCAAATAGAAAAACAAAACAAGTTTGCTCCGGTACATCATTGTGTGGCCAAAGATATAGAAAGAAACTACTGAGTAAATGTTAAAAAACAAACAGCGTCAATTTAGTTACTCATTTTAATTAAGTATGGTCATTGTATGATGACCATATGTTGTATGGTGAAAGTACTATGGCTTCAGCACAAAGGTGGGGAGTGCCTAGGACTTCCATGAGAATTGTGAATTTTGTATCCTCAAGACAAAATTGGACTTGTTGAATTTATCAAAGCAATGCTGCAGACATTAATTATTATCAAAAATCATTTCTGGACACAGAACAAAAGTAACAAAATACAGACAGATGTTTTTTCACATTACCTAAATCAAATGAGCAGAAAAGACATGCTGTGTTTCTGTCCCCCCACCCTTTCTCTGTGCTCTGAGGTCTTAAAATGACTATTATTGTTTATTGCAATTATTTCTGGAACAATATATTATCCAGCAAAAAGAGCTGGCCTGACAGCCCTAGCACCCTAAAGTGCATTTATGGGCAGTGAACTGAAGCATTTGAACAAACCCTCACTCACTGGAGATGTCTGTTTTCCAGATGGATGTTTAATTGAAAAAGAAGAAAAAAAAACAGCCAAGCTGAGATGAGAGAGTAAGGACAAATTAATGTTACCTAACTCCACTGCCTGCAGAAAACCAATATTCAATTAGAATAAGGTGATGAATTTATATTTAATTTAAAATTATGCCCACATCCATTTCAGTGGACGCTATAACAATTTCACAAAGCTGAACAATATTGTAATAAAGTTATCAAATATGGAGTCTGCTGATTCTTCTTTTATATTTGGGGGCTTTCTGTATGGAGATATTATGCTGTGTAATATAGCTTGTTGTGTAATCTAATTTGAGCATTTTTATGTTAGTCTCAAAAGTAACTGGACTATTTCAATCTAGTTGAATGAAAGTCCTGTGCAGTCAGCGACTGTCTGAAGTCTAGAAAACATGGACATCATCAAATGCTTACCTTCCTCCCTTGAGATGCTCTGCCAGGACTTTACTGCAACCACCTCCAGCTGCTGCATGTTTGTGGGTCTCACTACCGTCACCTGTGTCTTCAGTAACTGAAAAGCATCCTCTGCTGAGATCAGGTGAATCACTTGGCCATTGAAAAATATCCTATATAATTGCCTTGAGAAACCCTTGGGTTGCTTTTGAAGCACCTTTTAGGTAATTATTCATTTGCAGTGTGAAGTGCTCTCTGATCACTTCTGCATCGTTTGACTGAACGTGAGCTGAGAGTATTTCCCTGTACACTTTAGAATTCATCCTGCTACTTTTCTCTTGATTCTAGTACAGATTAATCCTGGTTTTATCTGTCCAAAGAATTTCTTTCCAGAACTCTTTAATCAGGCCTTCCTGTTATTCAGTGTAACCAGTGCTATGCATCTCTGGATTTACATTCCTGAAGGTGTCTCTGTATAGCAGACCTCGAGAATAATATAATAATATTAGCTCCTGGGGGAAAAATGTGGTAGGAATTTGATTACACAAGAGTGAAAAGAAGAACTGAGAAATTAGAATTACCACAGCAGAACAAGGCTTCATGTAATTACAAAACAGTTAGATATTTTTTAGATCTAAGCTTTAGGTAATTAGAAGCTGGCTGATGCAGCCGAGTAGCTGGATATCCTTGTAAGGACTGGTGGAAACTACACAGCAAAATCTCCAGTGTTAAATTAACACTGGAGAGTGTCTATATGGGTCCACACCTCTGAGTGTTAAATACAACACTGTTGAGTGTTAAATTAACACTTTTGACAGTGTTATATGTTTAAAAGTAACCTAGTCAGTTTTGAAGATTAACAAAGACTAACACTGAGCAGTGCTGATTTTCTAACACTGGAATATTTCTAACATTTTGAGTTATTTTCCAGTGTTAGAGACGTTTTTGAGATGTTGTTATATCGTTCCAAAAGGGTCGACACAGCAACTTCTGGTTCTTCAAGTCAAGTGTGGAATACCAACTATACTTGAGGCTGGCTTCAAAAGTAAAATCAGTCCCAAACACTTGTATCCATGCATCCATTCTCTTCAGCTTATCCTTATCAGGGTCATGGAGGGAAGGGGGCTGGAGCCTATCACAGCTACCATAGGGCGAGGCGGGTACACCCTGGACAGGTCACCAATCTGATACCAAAGTGGTCCTAACACTCTTATAATCAACATGGTAACAAGTCTAAAACCAGTAGGTGGCTTCATGGTTACTGTGTTGGTCTTTTAACTCAGGTTTTGTCCATGTGTGAAGTTTGTATGTGCTCACTATGCTGCACAAATTAGCTTTGAGAGTTTTCCAGTTTTTCCCTCCATGCAGAAAATGAAAATGTGACATTTTTCATAAACCAAAATGTTTTTACTGCTTAATGACAAAAATATCTTAAGAATGTTCAAATGAACTATTTAATTTTCAAAGACAGAGACAGCTTACAGTATTTTGTTATATAGGACTAATTAACCAGCTCTATAAAGTTGCACTGACACAGGTAAACCCTGATTTAAATTCCAAATTGGGTGCCTATTTGCTGTGAAATAAGCACATGATTGTCTGCTGGTTCCCAGTTGGTTTATATTATCTGGTTATTGGTGTCAATAAATTCTGTGATAAATATAAAAATGCAAATTTCCATTCAACTAGAGCAGTCACTTTATGTCAGCATACAAGTCTTGCTAAATCCTGTGCTTCATGTTTTATTTTTAAGACGCATTTGCAGCATAATTAAAAGCGCAAATATCAAGTACTGATGATCAGCCTAATCAACACTGAGAACTGTTGAGGCAGGACGAAAGAACAGAATCATAATCAACCCTGAACCTCTCATCTTTGATTTCAGATAAAGCGCAATATAGATAAACTGAAAAACAACAACTGATACTAATTGATTAATTTACCAGCCACAAAAAGTAAATTGCTTCTATATTTGCTCATTAATACAGGGTGTGTGACTAACGAGGAGGGTTTATATCCTTAGAATCTTCCAAATGTTCCTCTTGCTGTTGGCCACAAATGTTAACACTGCAAAGAAAAACACTGCTAATACACATATACTATACCACAGCCATTCAAAGAATTGTTTTTATCCTATGATGTGGGATATGCATGACATGAAGTGCAACCTCACATCAATGTTTAAACCCATATTTAAAGCAGTGTTTTGTCTGCAGCACACTGTTGACTAACATTTTCTACCTGTTTCACAGTATGAACTCATCAGATATTTCAGTATTGTTAATGTTTTAGGAGGACAGGGTATCTGACAATGGTCTAAGAAGCACTGAAGCAAATTTCATGTCAGAGTCCCACACACCACCATGCATCATTGTTAAACTTGAGGCTTGGTCCTGAAAAACTGTAGACTACAGCTTTAATAAGTATTTCAGAGATTTCTTGGAGCAGTATTAAAAGTTAATGTGGAAAGGTAAGCAGAAAGAAAAGTAATCTTTAAACAACTGGAGAGAAGCCTCAGAGGGTTCCTGCTGGAACCTTTGTAGCCCCCACCCCAAAATAAAAAATGTTTTTGAAGCACCCTGAAAGCACCCTACTTATTTAAACTACACTGAAGGATGCTTTTACTTCCAATATATAAGCTCTAGGAATGTAACGCATGCCAAACAGAGACTGCCTGGCAGAAAATGGAAAAATACATGTTAGATGTTAAAGCTGCTTTCTACAGAGAATAAGACCTATACTTCTAGGAGATATTTTGGTGCTGAAAGAAATCCCATGAAATCCCCTCCACCCCATCCCTCTTCAGCTCAAAGGTAGATTATGTAAGATTTATGTAAAATAGCACCCCCTGCAGGCACAACAAAGAGTGACTAATCAAAATCAAAACGAATGCGAACTCCCACTCTGAGTTCTACATTTACAGGGAGGACAGCATGCATGAGGCAAAATAAATATGCCCTAATCCCTGTTTGCTGAACAGGATAGTTTCAGGATCAGGAAATATTATTATAATGCCCGGAAGCCTTGTAGCCTATCAAACTCAAGTATTTTTACTTAATCTTGAGTACAGCTAGCTGCTATTAGCATAATTCATATACACTGAAACATTATAACTTTAAGTATCTCATTACAATGTAATGCTCTGCTTGCAAATCTTGGGTGTCTTTTTATTTTATTTCGACATGCACCAACTATCTAAACGTTGCTGCACACAAAGCACATCCATACAATGCATCAACACTTCCTGTGGGAACCACTATACAAGCCAAGTCCACAAATAGCCAACTCTGTAATCTACAACCAAAAGGATCCACTGCCAGTGTCCCATTTGGTATCTTGCAATGTGCTTAGCAAACATTAGCATACTAATCTGCTAAACCAAGATAGCGAAAACTTGTTAGCTACTTACTGGGTGTAATTTATTAATTTATGCACACAAATTCTTTTTATCCTGTGCAGAAAATAAATGCACATGCAACATTACAGTTACACTAATAAAACATACGCATGGACAAGTTTTGTTCTTACCATATGTTTAGGTTAGAGAGTCAGAATAATTCTGTATACATGAGCACATGCTTGCTATCTGCAATCTGCATATACCCATGCCTGTCTTCTTTTAAAGAATGAAGTGTGTTTAATTTGAGGTGGATCATGGAGTAGATGATGTCATTCTAAGTGAGAAACCCAGAGAAAGGCAAAACAACGAGGAGGAAGCCAAAAAAGGCAAACCTTTCCAAAAAGTAAATGGGCTGATTCTTATGTAGTGCTTTTCTACCCTCCTGGAGTACTCAAAGCATTAAAGGATGCTTCAAAAAGGAATTTAGGGTTAATATCTTCCTTGTTACACCTGGTAGAGAAGACACACTGATCATTTTATTAAAAAGATGAAAGCATTTAGACAGTTTTTAACTCTCAGTGATGCAGCACTGTTTGCTTGAGTTTAGAAACTGAAGAGGAGTTTGGACCCGGAAACGGCTATTGACATCAGACTTAAGAGATGGATTAAACTGTAAGTGATGACATCCAACAAGGATGGAAATCTTGTTTTAGTCAATGCAGTTTTAATATGCTAAACCAGGAGTAAGCAACATTTTTCTTCATAGACACTAAGCAAAGTAGTAAGCAAAGAGCCACACTTTGAGCAAATTATGCTGAAAAACAAAAAACAAACAAAGGTGAATTTAGGTAGACAAAAAAATACTTCAAAACCCAAGAACTTTATGTTAGAATGAATTATTACAGTCGTACACCTCAAACTCATTAACAAAATGTTTCTTTTTGATTACCTTTTTCGCAGTAGGTAGAAGTTTTTTATCTTTCCTTTATGGAGATTGAGATAGTTCATGAGCTGGTTCTGCCCCCCTGGGATGTATTTTATATACTGCACATGTGAAACAGCAGCATGATCATCTATTTTTTTTTCTTTTATTTACTGTTTTGTTTGTTCTCTGTGTTGATGAAACCTAGCCGGGAAATTGTTGCCCAGTTAAATTAAAAAAGTGTTGTATAACAAATTCAGTTGAGAAAATGTTGATGAATCCTGGCTTTGTGTGTGTGAAACAATCATACACTCAGTATAATCTGAGATGTGTGGCTATCCACTGTTTGTGAATTAGGCCATGTGAGCATGTCAGTATGCTGGCATTAGCGTTTAGCTTAAGTACAGCTTCAGAGCAGCTGGTCTGTTGAGGACATACTTTGTCTCTGAAATAGTGTTTGTTTTAAAACCTTTAATATTTCACTTGTTGCTATTCTTATATGAATGTGTGGTTAGTCTAAACGAGTGATGCGCATGTACCACTGTCTGGAGCAGTGTTTGACCAGAAATGAGCCGCCTGCATATTCTGCTTTTGTTGATAATGTCATGACTATACCAAACCATATTTGCATACATGTGTTTTTTTTACAAGGCTAAAGTTGGACATTTCTGAGAGCATTTACTCTGCAGTTAAATTAATGCTGATCCAAGAATGTGGTACACGGCAACACAATTATCCACAGGGATTAAAGTGGAGCTAATACTCTGGAAATGTGCTTATTTGTCTGTTTGATAAGAAATAGTTTTAAAAGCAGTATTACAAATATTATATATAAAGGCCAGCAGTAAATATATGTGTGTGTATGTCTCTGTTTGTTTTTTTGTTTATTGAATTTTAAATATTGAACATATTTTATATTCATATGGGCAGCAGTGGTTTGAATGGTGACTATGTTTACAGAGGTAATTTGGTCCTGATTAAAGAGTACATTAAACAATAAACATATAAAGGCTAATTTACATCATGGTGCTCTGCTCTCAAAAACTGACATAGTGCTCATTTATAAAGCGCTTTACAAACCCGAGCATTATGGCTAACGGCTGGATTTTTCCGTTTCATTGCAGCTAGCTAAACAATGCATAGCCACTTACTGCTAAAGAGACAGAGAGCGAAAGTGGACAGTATATCTTTGGTATCTTAACATAAAACTCATTGTTGCAGTCAGAGGCAGCCCAACAGTGATTCCCTCAAACTGATTTTTAGTTTTAGTGTCCTTATTTTCCCCTGAGTTATCGATTCTTTCACTAGCTAGCTAGCATAAACTAATGTAAGTCTATTAGTTGCAATCAGTCAACCAGCTACATGGCATCACGTTTCATACAGACAGAACACGGCTCTAAACATGTTTTTAAAACGTTGAGTGCTTATTTCTTAAATCCAGCTACACAGATAGAGATACATCTGTGTAAGTCTTTGAGAGCAGGGCTCCATGATGTAAAGGCAGTTACAGTGTCAAGTATCTGCATCCATGTAGAGACTGTATGAATGTTTCTGACAGCAGAATTCTCATTTAGTGCTAACACTAAGTTAAAAATATTCATATTCATTATATTTCAGAATTATTGATGCCATCAGCTTTGTCAGCTTTAATCGGCCTACATTACAGACTAGCCTGACAGCTGAAATGAATGGACTTTGATGGCAACACTGAAAGAGCTATGAAACAATTTGAATTTTCTGAGTGTGCAGTAGCTTTATAAAGCTGTGTGGAAGCTGAAAAAAAGGGGATCCAGGACATTTACAAAAAGGAGACATTTAAATATTAAAAATATAAGTCCAAGTAACATGAACGTCTGTCTGTTCATCATGAATAATTTTAATAAGTAATGGTAATAAGTGAGTGAAGTGTGTAAGACATAAATGTGCAAAAAGCACAGTCTTCGACACATGCAACATTTAGATGTGTGCACTTTAAGGTATCTGCTCCATTTAAAAAGAAGACGTGCCAAAAATAGAGATCTGCAGAAATCAAATGGGCAAAAATGTTTCCTGTAACCTCTGCTTACAGTCCCCATGGCTCAGCCATAAAAAGTGTTTGCTTTGCACATTTTTTTTCTCACTTCAGACTGAAATACATTTCTTTGACATTTATGCAAAGTACTCCATCTGAGCTGAGTGGGGGATTCAAGAAATTTGGGTGAAAGGAGAAAGCCGGTGTGTAGGCAGCAATCCACTCCACATGCGCTGTTGACAAGTAGCTCGCTGGCAAATCACGTTGTACCACTTGCTGGTCATTTCTTATGTTTAGTTAATAACAAGATATTCTTAGCATCTTTACAGAATTGCTCTGACCTTCTTACTGCTTTCAAGTCTTACACCGACTCCTTTTAGAATTGCTAGATGGGTGGGTGTCCTCTGTTTTCACTTGTATTGAAAAGAAATAAAATGAAGTCCTGTGAAATTCCTTTCTCCAACACTGTCTCTAAAAGTAAACGTGCTGGAATGTTTTTTTTGTTTTTTTTACCCTTTTCTAAATATTATGAAGGGCATAAAAAGACACCCCTTTTTGATTTAGCAAAGCTCATCAGGAGTTGATTAGCAGACCAGCTGCTGTGTTATACAGTTAGAGCAATTATTTGGACAGTGACAGCTTTTTAAATTTTCCTCTTTACACCACAACATTAGATTGTAATTATTGCAAAGGTTTACAATAATTATAAGGTCTTAATCCGATACAAGGAAGTAAATTATTCTGTCTTATGTCAGTGAGAGGGTATATCTCTAATGTAATCATCTCAGGCACACAGGTCAGGTTTTAGCACAGTAGCCCAAGCCACCTGTTCAAACATCCTGTTCAAAGATAGACAGCCAATCAGAAGAAAACTTCTATATCTATCTATCTATCTATCTATCTATCTATCTATCTATCTATCTATCTATCTATCTGGTTTTGAATGATTAATGAGTTGCTACGTTGTTAAAAGGAATAAAGCTAATTCAGTAGAACATAAATTAGGATGTTTAACTGTGAATCAAGCATATGAATTCTAGTAGTAGAAGGAAATGAACTTAATAAATCTACGTTAATACCACTTTTGAGAAAAGTCTGTTCTGTATTGTATATTAAGCAATTGTTATGTGAATAAATTATTTTTCTGAAATGTGGTCAGGGGTTAGGAGAAAGAATGAATTGAAGGGATATTTCATGAAGGACTTCATAAAATGAGGGTGGGGGGTGGGATCAGAGATGTTAGCGCTATTCTGGTGGTATAAAATTGAAAAAAAAAAACATGGACCTATAGGCAGTGAACCAGATGGATGATGGGTGTACCTCCAGCCAGTTTTACAGAGTAGAAAGATCCAAATGGAGAAATTATCTACCCAGATAACCAATTGTATTGGGATAACTTTCAACCCCATAAAGAATATTTAGTGCACTGATATTTCAAGCTCTCGATCCCCTACTGCTCCACTATTTTTGAGCACCATGTCCATTTGTGCCAGAACAATGGGTGCCTCAGAAGCACATATTAGCATCCTGGCATTGAGTGAGTGTATAAATAGAAATTTGTGGTTTAAATTAGCATGTCATTATTTTGAGTCTAATTAGTGAAAGTATGCATCATAGGCCCATCATGTTCTATATCACCAGCTTGATTATGTTTAAAACAAATAATCAAGATTGTATTGACATGTAGACATTTAGCTTAAATTAAAGAAGTTTAGCAAAAGTGTTACATTAATATGAGCGTTTCCCAATGAGTAGTAGACAGACAGATAAACATAAATATCCAATATAAATTGTATGTACTTCGAGTGAAATGGTTGTGAACTTTGAAATGCAGACAGTCCTCTGTAAACAGAGAACTCAGCCATCTCCAGGGTTCCTGCTGCATTGAGTGCTCAAGTACCGTTACACAAACAGTATTGGATTAGTGAGAATCATTGTGATCAATGGTATTTCTAATCCACTGACTTGGCTTTTTACTGGGTCCATGCTATTGATCCAAAGGTCTGAGAGGACAAAAACATTACAACAAGCATTTGCAGGGCCTGCATTTCTTTTGGTGTGTGTAATTGTAAGAATTTTAAGTTTTAAAACGAAAATGTAAAGAAGTGTTTTCCTGTTTCAGTTGAGGACATAAACCTAATTGTAGCTTTAGTGGAACGCGTACTCCGATTTAGCTAATCGAATAAAACAATCTAAATGATAATCTTGCACTCAGAGTCTTTATCAGGTTAACATTGATTATTTGAGTTTATGGAAATTTTACGTCATTACCATCCAGTCTCATACTCTGGCAGATGCCATCGCCCGGCCGCATACTTCTTGCAGTTTAAGTGACTGGGGTTGCACAGTGCTGAGCATTTCTTTTTCTTTTTTCCCTTTAACATCAAACTGCTGTAGGGGGATAAGCTGTGGGGGATGCAGGTGGATGGCCCTGCGGTGTCCTGGATTACAAACTATCTTGCCAAAAGGCTCCTGTTGGTACTGTTCCAGGAGCCACCCCAAGGCACCATCCTGTTATCTTTCATTTGCCTTCTTATCTCCTATTTGATCTTCACATCTCTCTGACCGTAAAGTAACTCAGTCACAGGATTTAACATTTATGAGAGGGATGACTCTCATAAATGATAAGTTTTATGACTCCGTAGAATCATAAAAGGCTTGCAGATGGTCTCGTTTCTTAACATTTAGAATAATTTGTAGTGAACTGAGTCCTGAAGTTCGCTGTGAGAATGGATGACACGAGGACGTGTTTGCAGAAGGGTTCACTTTATAAGGTTTGATACTGGTTTTGTAAGAATAATAATAAGCAGATGATGTTATAGCTCCACTTGATTTTCAAATGATTTGTGATGATTTTCTAAACGTGTTTTCCATCTTTCTGATTTCTTAGTTTGTTTGCATGTTTCTCACACTTGGACAAAGATAACCAATTAAAAGCTACACCCTGTTTATCAACAGGATGTAGGTTTCTTCTATCTCAACATAATTTCTTATTATAGCCATATTTTAACATGAATGTAACTAACGGCTGTGAAACTGATAATTAACTTGGTGTTTTCATGTTCGTTATAATGATTTGGACACACATATTTGGTTCTGTCAGCAGCTTTGGCTCCTGAAGAGACTGTTGAAAAGCCTTGCAGTGTGAGCCCGGCTAAAGTTTTTATGACAATTCATAAAATATTTTCCAGCCCTGGAAATGTCTTGTGGCTAAATCCTGCACCTGAAAAATATTAGACTGTTTAAAATAAGCTAGAAAAATATGGCAAATTAAAAACATAAAATCTTGACCCACTGTTACGGTGCGACTGAAAGACGATGACACAAACGGAAGAGACTGACGAAGCTATACCACCAATGATTACTGCAAGTTATTGCACCTAAAACTATTGCTATAGTTTCTCACAGAACTCTATGGAAAGTTTATTTTTTACATGACTGTGTTAATAATAATTAATCATTTAGTAGATCATTTAGTAGATAGCTCCTCCTTGAATCGCTACCTTATCGTGGTGGAGGGGTTTGTGTGTCCCAGGGATCCCAGGGGCTATGTTGTCTGGGGGCTTTTGCCCCCTGGTAGGGTTTCCCATGGCAAATTGGTCCTGGGTGAGGGACCAGACAAAGAGCGATTCAGAAGACCCTTATGAAAAGAATATCGAGGGAACAGTTTACCCTGCCCGGGATAGGGTTACCGGGGCCCCGCCCTGGAGCCAGGCCCGGGGAGGGT
This sequence comes from Simochromis diagramma, assembly GCF_900408965.1. Taxonomy (NCBI): domain Eukaryota; kingdom Metazoa; phylum Chordata; class Actinopteri; order Cichliformes; family Cichlidae; genus Simochromis; species Simochromis diagramma. The sequence continues at coordinate 21,996,935 of NW_024387523.1, forward strand.
GCTCGAGGGCGAGCGTCTGGTGGCCGGGCCTTAGTCCATGGGGCCCGGCCGGGCACAGCCCGAAGAGGAGACATGGGCCCATCCTCCCGCAGGCCCACCACCCGCAGGAGGCGCCATAGGGGTCGGGTGCATTGTGTGCTGGGTGGCGGCCAGGAGCGGAGGCCCTGGCGGACTGACCCCCGGCTGCCAAGACTAGCAATAGGGACATGGAATGTCACCTCTCTGGTGGGGAAGGAGCCTGAGTTAGTGCATGAGGTTGAGAGGTACCGGCTAGATATAGTCGGGCTCACCTCTACGCATGGCTTGGGCTCTGGAACCAGTCTCCTGGAGAGGGGCTGGACTCTGTCTCAGTCTGGAGTTGCCCCTGGTGAGAGGCGGCGGGCTGGGGTGGGTATTCTAATATCCCCTCGGCTTGCTGCCGGTACGTTGGGTTTTTCCCGGTGGACGAGAGGGTTTGTTCCCTGCGCCTTAGGGTCGGGGAACAGGTCCTGACTGTCATCTGCGCTTATGCGCCGAGTGGCAGTTCGGAGTACCCAGCCTTCTTAGAGTCCCTGGGGGGGGGGGGGGGGGTGCTGGAAGGTGCTCCACCTGGAGACTCTGTTGTCCTGCTGGGAGACTTCAATGCTCACGTGGGTAACGACAGCGAGACCTGGAGGGGCGTGATTGGGAGGAACGGCCTCCCTGATCTGAACCCGAGCGGTGCTTTGTTATTGGACTTCTGTGCTAATCACAGTTTGGCCATAACGAACACCCTGTTCGAACATAAGAGTGTCCATAAGTGCATGTGGCACCAGGACGCTCTAGGCCGTAGGTCGATGATCGATTTTGTAATCGTATCACCAGACCTGCGACCATCTGTTCTGGACACTCGGGTAAAGAGAGGGGCTGAGCTGTCAGCTGATCACCACCTGGTGGTGAGTTGGATCAGGTGGCGGGGGAGGACGCTGGACAGACCTGGTGCACCTAAACGCGTAGTGAGGGTGTGCTGGGAACGTCTAGCAGAGGCCCCAGTCCGCGAGATCTTCAACGCACACCTCCGGCAGAGCTTCAACAGCATTCCGAGGGAGACTGGGGACATTGAGTCCGAATGGACCATGTTCAGCGTCTCCATTGCCGAAGCTGCTGCATTGAGCTGCGGCCGCAGGGTGGTTGGTGCCTGCCGTGGTGGTAATCCCCGAACCAAATGGTGGACACCAGAGGTGAAGGGAGCCGCCAGGCTGAAGAAGGAGTCCTATCGGGCTTGGTTAGCCTGTGGGACTCCGGAGGCAGCCGACAGGTATCAACAGGCCAAGCGGAATGCGGCTCGGGCAGTGGCTGAAGCAAAAACTCGGGTGTGGGAGGAGTTCGGAGAGGCCATGGAAAAAGACTTTCGGACTGCCTCGAAGAGATTCTGGCAAACCGTCAGGCGTCTCAGGAGGGGAAAGCGGTGCTCTACCTGCACTGTGTATAGTGCTGGCGGAGCGCTGCTGACATCGACTGAGAAAATTGTCAGGCGGTGGAAGGAATACTTCGAGGACCTCCTTAATCCCACTGACACGTCTTCCGAGGAGGAAGCAGAGTCTGGGGATGAGGGGAATGACCCGCCAATTTCCGAGGGCGAGGTCACTGAGGCAGTTAAACAACTCCTTGGTGGCAGAGCCCCTGGTGTTGATGAGGTCCGCCCCGAGTTCCTGAAGGCTCTGGACGTTGTAGGGCTGTCCTGGTTGACACGCCTCTGCAATGTTGCGTGGAGATCAGGGGCAGTACCTGTGGACTGGCAGACCGGGGTGGTGGTCCCCATCTTTAAGAAGGGGGACCGGAGGGTGTGTTCCAACTACAGGGGGATCACACTCCTCAGCCTCCCTGGGAAAGTCTATGCCAGGGTGCTGGAAAGGAGAGTTCGTCCGCTAGTCGAACCTCGGATACAGGAGGAACAATGCGGTTTTCGTCCTGGTCGCGGAACACTGGACCAGCTCTTTATCCTCTCGAGGATACTTGAGGGTGCATGGGAGTTTGCCCAACCAGTCTACATGTGTTTTGTGGACTTGGAGAAGGCATTCGACCGTGTCCCTCGGGGTGTCCTGTGGGAGGTGTTGCGGGAGTATGGGGTGTCTGGCCCATTGCTACGGGCCATTCGATCCCTATACAACCGTTGCAAGAGCTTGGTTCGCATCGCCGGCAATAAGTCGGACTCGTTCCCGGTGGGTGATGGGCTCCGCCAGGGCTGCCCTTTGTCTCCGGTTCTGTTCATAATTTTTATGGACAGGATTTCTAGGCGCAGCCAAGTGGCGGAGGGCTTTCGCTTTGGTGGCCTCAGAATCTCATCTCTGATTTTTGCGGATGATGTGGTTCTGTTGGCTTCATTGGGTGAGGGCCTCCAGCTCGCACTGGAACGGTTCGCAGCCAAGTGTGAAGCAGCGGGAATGAGGATCAGCACCTCCAAATCTGAGGCCATGGTTCTCAGCCGGAAAAGGGTGGAGTGCCCACTCCGGGTCGGGGATGAGTTCCTGCCCCAAGTGGAGGAGTTCAAGTATCTCGGGGTCTTGTTCGCGAGTGATGGGAGAAGGGAGTCGGAGATCGACAGACGGATTGGGGCTGCAGCTGCAGTAATGCGGATGCTGCACCGGTCCGTCGTGGTGAAGAGGGAGCTGAGTGTAAAAGCGAAGCTCTCAATTTACCGGTCGATCTACGTCCCTACCTTCACCTATGGCCACGAGCTGTGGGTAGTGACCGAAAGAACGAGATCGCGGATACAAGCGGCAGAAATGAGCTTCCTACGAAGGGTGGCTGGCCTCTCCCTTAGAGATAGGGTGAGAAGTTTGGCCATCCGGGAGGGGCTCAGAGTAGAGCAGCTGCTGCTCCACATCGAAAGGAGCCAGCTGAGGTGGTTCGGGCATCTGACAAGGATGCCCCCTGGGCGCCTCCTGGGTGAGGTGTTCCAGGCATGTCCCACCGGGAGGAGGCCCCAGGGCAGACCCAGGACACGCTGGAGAGATTATATCTCTCGGCTGGCCTGGGAACGCCTTGGTATTCCCCCGGATAAGCTGAAGGAGGTGGCTGGGGAGAGGGAGGTCTGGGCCTCTTTGCTTAGGCTGCTGCCCCCGCGACCCGGCCTCAGATAAAGCGGATGAAGATGGATGGAGATGGATGGATAGATAACCAAGAGTAAAATGTAAATATGATTGTTGGCTATGTGCTAAGAGCACATTCATCTGCAAGTCTAATTGACAGACTGAGGTCAGGACTAGGGTTGGGTATCGTTTAGGTTTTATCCAATACCGGTGCCAAACCGGTACTTTTGAAACGGTGCCGGTGCTTAAACGGTGCTCAAACCAGTGCTTAAAGAATGGAGAACACAAAATTGGTCCAAAAACCTCTCATGTTCAGCTGTTTTTTTGTAAAAAGATAACAATGTTAGCCTTTTCTGCAGCTAGAGGGCATATATGGTATCACTCTTGGCTGGAAGCAGTGCTTAAACAATGGAAAAAACATTGTTTAAGCACTGCCAAAAACCTCTCATGTTTAACTGTTTTCCACTTTTTCTTTGGTCATTTTAGCCTTTTTGGCCAGGGTGAAGTGAGTATCTGCCATCAAACAAGAAGACAGCCGCATGTAACTACGACGGTGTTTGCTAGTTCACCTTACATGCATTAATTTAATAACGTGGTTAGCCTACTCAACATAAATTATACACGTACAACATTAAGCTACTCACGCAGAGAAGAACGGCTGCTGCTGCCATCATCATCCGTCATCATTTCTGCTACACTGGCAGGGCTAGGGGCCAGGACTCTACTCTTCGGGTTTTTGGGGGATGTTGCTAACTCCGGGTCCGATAACAGGCACCACACCCGCAGTAGATGCGCTCGGTGTGAGGTCTCGCAGCAAGCTATCAAATACGGCGCATTTTTTGGCTTTTAAAAAAATCCGCTATGCGTCGCCAGGTGTTTCATCGGATTTGAGGTGTTACTTCCTTTGACAGTATCACAGTATCAGCTTAAAGCGCTTGTTGCAGGCTGCTGAGTTTGCATATTTTGCTGTGAAGTACAGCCAGACTTTTGACCGCTTCGCCTTGGGCATTTTTAATCTGTAGCTCTGCTCTAAAAGAACGTACGTACCTGGACCCGCCTACTATCCTCGGAAACGTAAACTGATTGGCTAGAATTCAAAGTGTATGACATCTCAGGGAAAAAAAGCACCGAAATAAAGCACCGAAATGTGCGATGCTTTTCGGTCTGGTTACTACCGTTTATGTCAGAACCGGTGCCATCATGGCACCGGATACCGGTACCCATCCCTAGTCAGGACTCAAATTTTGTGCCCAGAACATAAAATTTGACCCATAAGTAATGTTGCTATTAACTTCTGTGATCTTTTGGTTGTGCACTTTTCCCAGCTACATACAACAGTAAATACACATCTCATTAAATGTTGCCTCTACTCTAATCTTTTGTTTTCAGAAAGGAAAATCTATCTTTAGCATATTCTACTTAGTGTAGAAAAACTGTGAAAATGCTTGATAATTAGAATTTTGCTACACTATACTTTAAATCAGTATTCCTAATATTGCATCTTTTACTTCACTACATTATCATGATGTATAGATACACATACACACATTAATAAACAAGCTGTGTGATGTGTTTCATTTGGTTTAAATTACACAGCAGTATTTACAGTGCCAACATTAATGTGCGGTACATGAGCACTAATAGATTACACTGCAATTACGCTACAGTTTTGAATTGCATAACATGTACAAATGAATAAATTAATATATATATTAATTTATATATATATGATATAATATATATACTAAAACAAGCAATAAACACTATGCTAGATGTTGCTGTACTCTTTATTCACTGGCTGATTTTATTTCTTGCTAACACAGACAGATTTCACCACTCCAAGTCCATCTAGCACTCCACATGGCAGCACCCATCCTGACTGCTCTGCATGGTGGTGGGGTGTCACATTATTAACAACCTGCAGTGGTCTGATAACACTGTGGCAATAGATTAGACAGGGCAGAGCCGGCTGTTCTTCCTGAGAAGGTTCAGGTTATTTAATGCAGCCTGTCTTAATCCCAAAGAAGCCCATCTGTTCCCTGCATATAGGTATGTATAATGTTTATAATTTATATATATGAAGTTTTAAAAGTTTGGGGCTTGATGACATTGGTTCAAAACAGCATTAAAAGTAATTATGTGGAACTACATGTGGAAATATTTATAGTTGCTGTTTAACCATTTTGTAGCTTCACTTTTCTCTTGGGAACCAGATAACACTGATAGAAAATATCTCCTCCCACACAAGCCTCTACACTGCCTACCTTTTCGCTCCCTCATCTGTTAGTGGCGAATACCCAACCCAAAGTTCCAGTGAACAGCATGCAAAGTAATGTAGTGGTAGTCATTTGTGTCCATTAGCATTTTTTCCTGAAAAGCTTTAGTGAGCGCGTTCAGCTACTGCACTGCTACAAATCCATATATGACAGGATATTATTCATGTTCACTAGCCGATCGCTGCATACGAAGGCCAGCCAAAGAGTGCTTTCATGCCTCCAAAATGCACTTTATTGATGCTTGTTGCACATTTTGACAGTGGTATTTAGAGTTAAGTGTATCCCGCAATCTGGTGTGGCACAGACTGTGCCCATCACCTCACCAGTCTGGGTTTTAATGGAGTTACCACTGTAGGCTGTGTTTAGCACCTTCAATACTCGGAATTTGCTGTTTGCTGTTTATGACGTGTCGACTTTGAATACATATATATATATATATATATATATATATATATATATATATATATATATATATATGATATAATATATATAATAAAACGGGCAATAAACACTATGCTAGATGTTGCTGTACTCTTTATTCATTGGCTGATTTTATTTCTTGCTAACACAGACAGATTTCACCACCACTGTTAGATGCCTGAATAAAAACAGGCATCTAACACTTTAACACTTTAACACTTTAATATATATATATATATATATATATATATATATATATATATATATATATATGTGTGTGTGTGTGTGTGTGTGTGTGTATAATTTTTGAAATTGAAATGTAATTTGTTTGTTTAAGATTCCTATTGCAAAATCAGCATCACAATTACAATTGAAACAGTAAAAAAAGAAGAAAAATACTGTGAGAAGCAGACTAATCACATTCATCCAGAGTTTTAGCATGCTAAGTAGTGCTGTCAATAGATTAAAAAAAAAGTAACTAATAAATCGCACAGTTTTCTGTAATCACTTGTGATTAATTGCAATTACTTGATCAACTGCCTGGTTGTAATTGCATTTTTTCAACTTTATATTTAAGCTTGTAACTGACATTTATGCAATATAACAAAGTAAATGCAGAATAAACACAAAGAGTGTGTGCTTAAATTCAAAGAGAATTTGAATAGTTTTCTTTTAGCACAGGTTCTCACCTGTGAAATACAACTTTTTACAAAACCTAAATAGTAATAGGTAAGTATTCACTAATATTTAATATATATTAGTGCTGTCAAACAATTAAAATGTTTAATCAGATTCATCACAGGGTTACTGTGGATTAATTTTGATTAATCACGATTAATTATCATTAACTTTTATTCTATATTAATCGCATTTCATTTTGCATGAGCAAACAGACTCGAGAAAAAAGGGAAAATATACGCACTTAACATGTTTGTTAAACATCTTGCACATTCATGTTAACAAAAAACAAAAACAATGTAGACATTTATCCTCTCTCTCTGTCACTCTTGGGGAGGCATTTCAAGTCCTTGAAACGAGGACCCAAAACTATGTAAAACTCATGTTCTCAACGACATTAACAGGTCTGCAGTTTGTTTCAATTCACTTGCCAATTGTGTCAGTCAATATGTCCGAGGTCGACTCACTGAGCCTCCGATGCTCCGCGACTGGTTTGTCGCAAGCTGTGTGACGCGTTAGCCAAAGTGCTAACAGTATGTCCGGCTAACGTATGCTTCGCGTCAATGTGATATTTAAAGCTGCAAGTGCTTCGGTGAAAAGAAAATTCCTTCTTGCACAATGTGCATAATACTTTATGTTGGTCAACTGTTCCGTCTTGTTATCTTTTTTAATGCTCAAATTTCCCATCGAGAGGGCCAATGTGCATTTATCATCTTCCATATTGAGTTGATTGGTTCAGCTGCCCGTCACTACCAGATCAACTGCCCATTTGCAGATGTGCGAGGGTAACTCGCTGCCCGAAAACTGCCTGAAATGCGTTGACAGAAACATTTTAGGGATTTTTAGTCATTCTGCACTCCAGATGCATTAATTGCGTTACAAAATTTTAATCGCGCTGACTGTAACGGTGGACTAATTTGCCTTAATGCGTTAATTTTGACAGCACTAATGCTGACCTTTGTGAATTGAAACATGAAGTACAGTTTTGGTTGGTATGAGGTTAAAAGAAAAATCATTGTACAAATTAAAACTGTGCTTTGTGTTGGCCGTATAAAGCCGTATAACTAGGAATACATAGAAAAAGCTGATTGGGGTTCGATTAAACACTAAAAAGCTCTCTGAAAAAATATTCACAGAAGTGTTTATTAGTGAGTGCATTAGTATTTACATTTTGGATGGATGAGAATCTTTGTTCCTGAACAGGGAGATGCTGTGAAAGCCTGAAATGTCACCAGTGAGACGTGTACTCGTCACAGTACTGGTATTGATCAGCATCACTATGAATTCTGTGTGGATATGCAGTGTTATGGTGCCTGAGCTAACTGAATCTGGATCTTTCAGTGGAGGGTGAGAACCGAGCGCATACACCAAAAACAGCCTTAAAACAGACTGTTAATGAGCTTCATAATTATCTGCCTATACCTGGGGTTAGGCTTTTAATAGCTTCAGGCAAGAAGAGTTAAGGCATAGTCATAGGCATATTTCTAAAGAAAGTTTGTTTTGTGTGAACCTTCGCAGATTGCTTTAGGTTTCATTTGAGCTGTGGATCAGACACAGTAAGCTGGATATCAGACTCTTAATTTTCAGAATTCTGGTGAATTTGTATGAACTAATTTAGACCTTTTCTGCATCGGTTTGTGGCAGAAACGCACTGAGGCTCTCATGCATTTTGTATTACTTTCAAATAATTATTCTCATCTGTCCTTGTTAAATATTATCCCTACTGAGTCAACAGTCTCTTCTGTACTCATGTGGGTTTGCTTGGGTTTAGATGTGAAGGTCAGAATACTTTCGTTTTCTTTTGTCTGGGGAAGCAACCTGCTTAATGTGCATGTGGCAACTGTTCACACCACTTATACATTTATATATTGGAAACGTATCAACACCTTTTTTTGTTGTCACTCAGATCTGTTTCACTAGGATTTCTATTCATATTCAAACCATGGCAAACATGTCTGTGATCATTTTGGGTATTTCCAGGGTAATTACCGGTTAACAAAATAAACTGTATAGAGGCTACAGCGCATGGAAAGTCATTATTAAGTTCTAAACTCATAGTCTTTTCTTTTCTTTTTACCATTTTCTGTTAACCAACCACACACCTGTGCGTGGATCATTTTCACTCCAGGATCTCCTACCACACTTCCTGCTGTGCCACGGTAGTAAACATAAACATTGGTTCTTTAAAATTTGAACAAACAACCAATGCTTTGGTTCTCTGGAGAGGACACTTTGCTTTTCATGTTCTTCTTGACAGAAGAGGATTTCTTCCAAATGCAGGAGTGAATCTGGAGCAAGATCAGAGACAGAGTGAAATCCTCAGTGGATCTGACTGGCACGCTGATAGAGAAATCATTTGATACAAAAACAAAAAACCCAACATTCTGTGGCATTGATGTAGTGACAGATCCACCATCCCACCTGATGCCTGAATAATGACTGTCAGAAATTAAACAAAGGGGTGTCCTTGTGCCTAGCAGTTAAATGGGACCACTTTCATGATGAAACATGCTGCTGGAAACATGTTTCTTAGTTGTGTGCCAAATTTTTGACTCCACATGGCAAAATAGCTTACAGTGTTGAAGAATCCTCCAAGGACCTCAGTCCTCAGTAAACATGCTGCTGTGCCATCTGATCTCCTTTTGCGGCTTGTATTTTTGCATCTACATAAAGAGGGAAAAGGCATTCGGGTGTAAAACTGCTTTACAGTAAAACAGTCAACGATCAGAAAGACTAAACGTAAAGAATGTGCTGCATCATGGTGGACATTTTTATGTCTGCCAGAAATGCAAATGGACTGCTTTATTTCTTCCCACACCTTACCCTGGTGCTCATGATTAATGGGAGAGGCGTCGCCTTTCGGATGGAGAACTTCCTCGACAAAACACATTAATACTGAGACCTGTTTTACATTCTCTTTCTGGCTGCATCTATCAGTGAAAGTGCAGGAAAATCATTTGTCTGCATGCAAAATGGCCTAATCAAAACTAGAGATAAAAACACCGAAACTGGAGGGGGAAAAAAAGCTGTAGTATCATGGGAACATGTATTGTGTGTTGCCAAATGAATTACACATTTCATTCTATTGGAGGCATTGTGCATTTTTGTTAATGATTAATGAGTGAGACTTCTCATTTTGGACACAGAATGTGCTTGACAACAGACATCAATAATCACAGCCTGCTTTACATTCTGTCCACCTTGCTCTCAGTTAATGTGCGTGGACGGGAGCGGACGACATTTGACTGCATGCAAAATTGGTCAGAGATTTTCATTTGAGAGTGAACATCAAACCCAGTTTTCACAGGAGGCTGTAGCTGTGCCTGCCTCTACCTGAGTTTGTTTTTTACTACACAAAGAGCTCATCAAATCTGAAAATCATTAGCTGGCCGATACCGAGTTAGAGAGGGCAAATGGTTTGTACAAAATGTGCACCTGTACCTCGTGTGTTTTTTGGAATGGGGGGCTTCATTATCACATTCATGTTTTATTTTTTTCTGTGTCATGACATTATAGCAGAGTAAAGAAAAAATATTTAAAGTGAACATCGACTTGTGTTTGTTGTGTTTGACAGCCAAACACATTGTTCCAAACACCAAAATGGCACAAAAGCCTCAATCAGGGAGTTAAACAGATTTCATGGGGCTCTGTTCTAGTGAAAGATTTACCTGTAGTGTACAACCAACTGCAATCTGCAAGCATGTGACAGCATATTAAAACATCAGAAGACGGCTTTTCTTTGGTACACAGTATTTGTCAAATTGGAATTACAGGACACAATAGACGCAACACTGAGTAAAAGATGTTGAGTAAAAAAACCCAACTGTGCCTAAATTTGTCCACTGTCCTCTTGCAGCCCATCCTTGGCTCTTTAGTTTTTCATTTACAATTTAACTGGGTGTGTACAGCAGCCCCAATGGACCTGTGTGGCAGCATTGACTTGACACGTTGAATCTTGAATCTCTTGAATCTTGACAGTTTTCTTGCTAGTGCCCCCCAAATTTTAATGCATTGTGACAGTTATATCTGGCAAAACGCCTTACATTGTTATTATAATAAAAACTCTTGTAGCTGTCAAAAAAGCAACAAGAACAAAACAAGCATACTCAGTGAAAGATCACCAAAGATTACCCTTTTTAAAAAATATTTTACAGTTTTACTTTGAAAGGGTACAGTGAAGAGGGACAGGAGAGAGAAAGGGGAAGACATTTGGCAAAGGGCCACGGGACAGATTCGAAGCCGGGCTAGCCACTCTCAGCCATGTGGCATATGGTCACCTGCTTATCCTCAACCCACAAATACGATCCTTGCGTTTACCTTGAGTTGTTTATTATATTGCTCTCTTTTTCTTTGCTTTTTTTCTCTTTTTTCTTTCTCAACAGGTGATCAAGGTGATTGATATTAGGGCTGCCACAAACGATTATTTTGATAGTCGACTAGTCACCGATTATTTTTGCGATTAGTCGACTAATCAGATCATCATCCACTGGACATAGTACAGCTTATTGCACCAGCAGCATCTGCTTTTATATAACAATCATTAGCTTACAGCTTTAAGTGTTTAAGGTATGTGCTAACTAAAAATAAAGACAAGATGATAGTTTATTAAATTTTAATGAAATTTGCAGATTCTTTCGGTGAAGTTTAATAAACTCCTTGCTATCTAAAATATAACAGCACCGGAGTATATTCTCGAGCATCTCACACTTCTGATAATCAGTTGTCTGCTTGACGTTTATTCAGCTGTGTAAAACTATGACTTTAATCTCAGCCAAACCGATTTACTCAGGAACAAATAAAATACTAAAAAAAGCCAAACAATAACATTTTTAAGTTATCTAAGTGACTCATATATCATGTTTAACCTGAGTAGCGAAAGACGGCGGTGGGTTTGAAAACGATTTGCCGGGAGTCCGGTGTTCTCACGGGCTCTAGTGAGCCTTGCCCCCGGCTAGCTATCGAGCTAGTGGGTAACAGACGTCTCCGAAAAGCGCTTTTGAAAATATGTGGTGTCTTGATAAACTGAGCAGATATTTGAGGTTTACAGAGATACATTCTTGCCTGAAAATATGTTAAAAGTTTATTTTGTGACCCAGAAAGAATAATAAGAGTAATATTAAAACTAACTAGCTGCCACCATTGTTGGAAACTGAGCTGGGCCGCGCTATGAATTCTGGGACACAGCTTCGTCTTCTTCGGGGTTTAACGGCAGCTGGCATCCTTGTACATGCAGTGCTGCCATCTTCTGTTTCAGTCCGTTATTACACTCTTAAATCCTACTACTTATTCCTGCATCTTTTGGGATCTTACAAAGCTTCAAACGACGCGTCGACTATTAAATCAGTCGTCGACGATTTTGATAGTCGACGTAATCGTGACTAGCCGACTAATCGTGGCAGCCCTAATTGATATATGTATTTTTTGTCTGTTTGTTTTGTTGGTTTTTGCCCTTTATCACCGTCCCTCTTCCCTCTCTTTTTCTTTCCCTCTTTCTTTCTCCCTTTCCTTTTCCCCAGTCAAGTCTACCCCGTGTTCAGCAAATGAAAATAAAATAAACAATAAAAGCAAAGGTGAATCAAATAGACCAATACGGCAAGGCTAGGATGGTCCATTTGGTAAAGTAAATCCGTTGGGCATCTTTCTTTGCCTTTAGACAACAATTCTGATGGCAAAAGAACCAAACGGGACAGGCAAAAAAAAAAAGAGAGAAAGTAAGAGTTTAAATCACCATTTGAACACGCAGGCGATCAGAATAGCATTTGCCAAGAGCAATCTAAGCCTAAAAGTTGTGCAGCACTACACAAAGGGATGGTCTTAACAAGGGGCTCTGATCCTTTTGTGTTTTTTTTTTCATTTTGCAGCAAAACCTTTCTCATTTTGAATGATAAAAATCTTCAGTAGAAGTGCCAGTAAAATAACGCACACAAAAATAGCTTTTAAAAGTTGCTGCACTTGCTGAGGTAGCAAAGTTTATTTGACAAATGCAAAACAAGAAAAGATCCAATAGAAATAAAATCATGACATAAACCGAAGCATGTATCATGGCAAAACTTTTAGTAGTGACAAGAACGCAACACATTTTCCCCCTGTTTGCATTACAGCCAGCATGACTTTTAAACAAATGTATTTAAATAGGAAATACAAGACTCTTCTGGGATGTAAAATCACCATGGCAACTAAGAAAACAGAGGTTTGAAAAAAACCTGAACTAACTAAATGAATGAAAGCGGTGTAAAAGTAATAAGAAAATCAGGTTCCATGCTGGAGTCCAAATGTGGTCTCTGAGCTCAGGGTGAAAGTATAATCGCTGTATCCATGAGCCTTTCTTTCATTCATCTGAAATTTTCTTGGCTGGTTTTCAACTATGATATAAAGATTATTAAGTGTTGACCCTTTATAGAAGTTTGTTTCCTTGATTCTTCATATCAGTCAATGAATTTAACCTTTAAACCCTTGCTGACACAGTCTTTAACCTTATATTCAAAAATGAATTCAAACGCATCCTGGCCTGCTGGGTCGCTCTTTGCAAACTTATTCTCTACATGAAAACATTCAGAACTGACAAAAGCTTATTTTCAATTCTAGTAGAGAAGCCAAGTATTCAAAGGTACCAAACTTGGAGAGGGGGTGGTTTAGAGAAATTGCACAAGACATATTTTATTTGATTGACTAGTACAGCCATAAAAAAAAAGTACAGAGTTTTAAATATTTCACTGTGTAAACATCATATATCGCTAGAAGCTTGCACAACGTGGCACAGAATATATGTGATACTGTCAGAGTGAGGTAGTTGGAACCAAGCTGGAGGGAAAGGAATGAGGTGGGGGTGGGGGGGTATGTTAAGGCATTTAAAATGGTAAGCCTGAGCCGAGGGAATTGCTTGGAAACATGGTGTGAAGATTCATCTCAAAGTGCACTGCTCTCTGTTTGTACTTGGTGACATCAGCCTGAAGTGAATAAGGCAGCCTCACAGGGAGTTAACACACCAGAGAAAGTTTATTGCTTCAGGCAACTGCAGGTACATGGAGGGCTGTGAAGGACGTGACGAATGAAAGTCTGCAGTAATCAGTGGAAATGCAATGAGAGGGTGAAAGTGAGTGGATAATGTAATTTTGCAGCAATAAAATTAGATATATAATCAGCTGCTGACTCAAGGCAAATGAGTAAAGGTTTATTACGGCTGTGTTAATAAAAGTAAACCTGATTTCAGCAAGGCGTTAAAGAAGAAAGCAGGCGGTGATGTAAATGGAAAGAATCTGTGCTGCTTTGTAGCAGTGAAGCACGTCACAGCCATTTACACAAGTCTGCGAGAGATCAAGGGCACGGAGAGCATTTCTTTCCACGCGTGCAGCTGTGCAGTAGTGAGATGCTTTATTTGTTTAAAATCTACACATTCTAGTTACTGTGAGAGAGTGTGACAAACCCAGTGACCTTCAGTCAAATGAAGCGACATGCCCAGAGGTGGAGTGTGATGTAAAGTTTGATACTTTTTTCAAAAGAGCAGTGGAGGTGTATGTGGTGGTGGCATATAATCTACCATTCTTAAAACAGCTATTTTTTCATCTATAATATGTAGGCATTAACGTTATGAAACTTGTAGACCTCAGGCTTAAATAACATCCAAGTTTTCATATTGTGTTATTATTTTCGACAGATCCCATGACTTTCTGACTTTACTACACTGCCGTTGGCTCTGGACGTAAACCTAGTGATTCCTCCTGAAAACAGTGGAACACATAAAAGGAATGGTTTCAGAAAAATACGCTTTCTGTGAGAGATTTGCATTTGACAATCAATCTTACTCTCATAGCTTCATTAAATAAAAAGCCAGCAGTCAGTTAACTTAACCTGGCACAGATTGGAAAAAAAAAAGTTTCATGTTGTGCTTTGCTGGATTATTTCTGGCTCTGAGCAGTTGTCAGACCGCCAGAAGAGACTCTATTAGTACTAGAAGTAATGTTTTACTTCTCTCTACCCTTCTCTTAATCCCTGACAAACCTGTATGTTGGCATTGAAAGGTTTTAGAGCTGTCTAAAACTGATAGATTTAGGCAGATAAGTCTGATGACTGGTTAGGGTTAGGTTCAAATAACTCCCCAAAATTGGTTTGGGTAGACACCTCAGAATAAAATGTAATGTAAAACACACCTCTGGGCAGCATTAGCTTTTAGGGAAATACTATTGTATATATTTTTACTTCTTTGTTCTTTCGAAATGCACTTTAAGTAGTTTGCAGTCCAGTAAAAACAAGTGCAAAGTGCAGGCTTTCCTTATTTTCTTATTTTCTTACTTCTTGAAACCAATTTTCATATGCTTGAGATCATTTGGAGTACAATTATTTTTTATTTATTTAGTATATGTGTAGCATTCATTTCATTGTTTAGTAAAGTTTGTTTTATGATCAATTTGACATTGATTGAGAGGTTAAAGATCAAGTGTGACTTGATGTTTTTAATCTTTATACAGTACTTTCTATATGTTGACAATACACACCATGCTTGTATAAAGTTGCTGTTTTTTGACCAATTAATCATGAAGTTGACCTTGAAAACTTTATTATAAACTTTAATGGCTTGTTAACATGACCCAAATCTACAGCCTAACGTTTTCTTAGAATTCATTTAAAGCGTTTCAAGCTAATGTGAAAGACAGAATGACACGCACACAAGCAAAATAACCTCCTTGGCGAGAGGTGACAATTTGAATAACAAGTGAAGAAAACCAAAGTGGGTGCTAAAGAAAACGGACATATTTTTATTTTGTATTTCTTTTTTGTATGAATAAAATAAAGAAGATGTAAAGTGTTAAGGATTAAACTTTAAGGCTACCTGTTTGACTTTTTCCAGTGTTTGTGTTAAGCTAACATGCTGATATTGACTAAAAATAAAGCGTAACATCAGTCTTCAGTTTAGTATTAATTTGCCAAACAATGAAAAAGGATATGTCTTAAAACTTTCATGCTTTGAAGTTTTCTTTTCAAAAAAAGTATTAGTAAATTCCAGCTGGCAAATTTTCACCAGTTATTTAGCTTCGACCAGGCATTCAACTCCACGTGGCTAATTAGCATGGCTAACTAGCATTTCCAACATAAGTCAATGGCTAAATAGCATACATAAAATGCAGGTTTCAGATATTAGTTTGCCATTATTCATCCCGTATTTATACATGTCTGTATAACATCGAAGAAGTATGCTAGAGTTACAAGCATGCCACCTACCTTTGGCTGTCACATAATCCATGTCATGCCTTTCACATAGTCCTCTGCTTTTGTTTTTGAGTGTTTACATCTTTTTTCTTTCTGCACTTAACTTTTAAATCAGTTCTATTTATCTATATATCTATTCATCTGTGCCTCGGGTAGTAATTAGAGCCCAACAGTGGTTTAGTTTATGCTATTTAATGTGTATTAAATGTTTTATTGGTGAGTATTTAAAAGACTACTAAGACACTCAGTGAAATGTAGAAGAATACAGTATATTCACTTTTTCACAAACAATAATTTTAGTATAAGTTCTTTTAGTATTTATACTGAAATACAATTTCATACTAGATATTTTCTTTGAGCTATTATTGCGTTTGAAAGCAACTAGCCTTCAAAAAATAAAAATAAGCACATCAAGAAGAGCACACACACACACCATTCCTGTTTAAAAATAGATATTGCTGTTGGGCAAACAATATTCTCACCTTCAAAATGTCGGGCGTTAGATAAACAGTCATGTTTTAAATGTGATCACTTTCCACTTTCTGTTTGGTCCACTGAAATTTAAAAGGGTGTCATTTGCAGCCCTGTCAGAGTCATGGAAACTGCTACTAAAGGTGCAGTATGTAGAATATTGTGTATTTTCCAATCCACATATTCTGTGTTCAAAGTAATAAAACAAAACCTGACAATCTAAAGGACTGGTTATACAGTTAAGATGAATTTAAAAATGATGGAGGTTATATGTTTTTCCCCTTTATATAAGCCAGGTCCAGCTGAATGAACTAATCTACCAACTGATCCCATGCTCCATTCACATGTGTGAACTGACCTCAAAAACATTTCTCAGCTTATTCAAATCACCTCAGAAGACTTTGCCCTCACTGTTCAATCCCTCAGTGACCCTGGAATCCTCTTTATCTGCTAGAGCAAGAAACATAACCATAACCCCCCTTTTATTAAAATAGAGCACTGAGCTGAAAGTCAATAACTGTGAAAATGAAATACTCTCCATCAAAGGCAGAGACCAGAACATGAAGACTCATAGATGTGATGCCATCAAATGTAAAATCTGGAGCTGTTTCATTTTTTTTATTCACTGAGAGGTATTATTAGTTATGAAGCAGAAATTTCACAGAAAATCCCTCTGGATTTCTTCTTGGTTGCTTTAAACAGCTTTTCTTATTCATCCTGTCTGGTGCACTTTGGGATATTGAATGCTGATGATAAAAGAGGTTTTCTTACACTTAGGTTTGTTATAATGTTGTTTTATTAAATAATTGAGCTGGTAGGCTCCTATATTTGTACAATAAGTGTTTATAAAGCCCTTTTCAGACATGGACTATATATCATCACTGGCTGTACGTGTTGTTGAGAGTAAAGGCATTTTGCCATTCAGATGGGTTTCACGTTATAAATGCTCTTCTTTTGGCCATGTAGAGATCAGCTGCGGCCCTGCATGAAGAAATGCTGCCCCATCATTCATTTGGAACAGAAGGCATTCTGGGTAGACAGTGGGAGTCTAGCGTTGGTCAGCAAAAAAGTTTCCCTACTATCCTTTGGTAAGGTGCTGTGGTTCTAAAGTGAAAGCTCTATGTGTGCTAATTCCAAAAATACATGATATAATGTAACAGTGGATGCAGAAAGAAAATTGATGAGTATTGTTATTAATTTATACAACCATCAAATTCTGAGATATGCTACTTATCTGAATTATCTAGCTTTGTTAGCTAGTATGACAGATAAAATACCTCCAAAGATTAACTCGTGCATTGAGCTGGTTTATTTCAATGGCCTTATAAAATAGCTTATCAGTTGTATAGTAGGGGAATTTCAGTGTAGCATCATTTTAATCATATTTAATGGAGATATTTGATTTAATGTTACAGGTAGTCAAAGAAAATGTGGTTCGGTAGCTTGGCACAGATTTGCATATATATGTGACGCACTACTGCAGTTTAAGAATGCAGCTTGCTAACCAAGTTTGCTAGCATGAGCTGATAAGCTAGAATTCTACTCTCTGGAGAGCTAAACCAACACTGGTCATTTCTGGCTTCAAAATAGCAAGAAGAATGCTGCCAAAACGCCAACACCAAGGCGACCGTGGCTCAGGGGGTTGGGAAGCGTATCTGTAACTGGAAGGTCGCCAGTTCGATCCCCGGGCTCTCTGTCCTGGTCGTTGTGTCCTTGGGCAAGACACTTTACCCTACCGCCTACTGGTGTTGGCCAGAGGGGCCAATGGTGCGATATGGCAGCCTTGCTTCTGTCAGTCTGCCCCAGGCAGCTGTGGCTACAACCGTAGCTTGCCTCCACCGGTGTGTGAGAGTGAATGAATAGTGGCATTGTAAAGCGCTTTAGGTGCCTTGAAAAGCGCTGTATAAATCCACTCCATTATTATTATTTAAAATCCACAAAACAGTACGCCTGTCTTTTATATACAGCCTGTGATGCGGACACATCTTCCCTGCTTCAGTGTTGCCACATTGGGCTTTTCCACATGATACTGGGCTATCTTAGCTTAACTAAGCAGGTAAAGAATGTGTTATAAAATGAGCCACTCTTGTACTCCTATGTGTTTCTAAGCTACTAAAAGTCTGACAGTATTTCAAATCGAAAGGGACAAGTGGCCGACTTGTAAGGAGAGCTAGAGGGAGAACTGTGAGGCAAAGGGTGTATGCCAACGTTCTATAAACAAAGGGTAGTTACTGGAGCCTGGTCCACTAATCATGATGATCAACAGTTGCAGCAGTGGCGGTGACACACTGCCCCACCCACACATAACCTAGAGTAATGACTGGTAAATAAGAAAAACTGATTCTTGAAACAGAAGGTGCAACAAAAAGAAACCAACTAAACCACAGAGGAAGGCGTTGAAGTGTGACGCTCACTATTGTCTAAATTAATCACTTCATATTTAAGTTAAAACAACTGATATTTTTAATATTGAAGCATTACTAGAATCAGGTGGGTTTGAGTTTGACTTTTAGTTTGCAGTCAGGCTGGGACTTGGATATCACTATATTTTTTTTTAAAGTTGGGGTAACATTGATGAATGATTACTGATATCTTTAATGATCACTGGTTTCACTAGTTAGCAGTTCCTGGTTTCAAAGAACCGCTATGCCTTTTGCTATAAAATCCAGAAATCAGTGGGTGATGATAGATCTAACAGGAACTGTAAGAAGTTAATTTGTATTTGATCAGCATGGCAGCTTACCAGACACATCGCTGTGATGCTATAGCTTTGGGACATGGAGGGGAAACCTTTGTTTATACAAAAATATTCTACAACAAGTGGTAAGGTTGAAGATTTTTAGGTTATTAAATTTAGGTTACACATGTTAGTCTCCTTGTGACAGCATTTTACAGCATTATGTCACCTCTTGGCTAACTAAAAGCTGACAATGTGATTGGTCAGATGCAATATTGATCCAGGACCAACATGATGCAGGAACGACACCAACAGAGGGATATCAGATCGTGTGCAATCAAACGCACATTATTTTATGTTGTGAAAAATGATGGCTGGATGGATGTTTTGCTGACTAGACAATGTTGCTGTAAATTAGGATTACTTATTTATATTTGACACAATCAGGCATTTAGTTTTATAAAGTGTCCCATGAATGAAGACCTTTCTTGTTCTGCAACACAAGGGGGGAGATTTTTCCATCCTACATGAAAAGATTACCCATTCACTCAGTCTGGCAGTGTGCCACATTGCAAGTATATTATTATTTTTATGTAAAAATGACATTGAAACAGTGGTTGCAGCACTTCTGAGAGTTAACTCCAACTAAGAGGCTTGGTTTAACTCAGCAAGTTCACAGCTCAGCAGATACCTTTCTCAACTATATAATACAAAGGAGTTTAAAAACTGCAGAATTTTGATTTCTAAAATTGTGGCAGAGGTAAGCTGGAGAGAAAAAACAATTTCGACAGAACACAAACTGAAAACACTTTACTGTAACTATACCCTGCAAAGTTGATGACTTCTCAGAACTGAAGATTAGGAGGGGGTGGGGTGCACTTTTTTCCCCCTCTTTACTGTTTGCCACCCCATCTCGTTCTCCCTCCCTCTCTCTCCCTAAACCCCCCTGGAGTCTGTGAAGTGTGAACAGACGCTTTGCTGTCTCAGCTTGGCAATCTTTGATCAACGCAGGGTTGCCAGCCTTCAGTCGGACAAGGTCAGAGGAGCGAGATGACAGTCTGTGTGTTGTCAAAAGCGGGGAGGCGCCACCTGTTTGAGAATAAATTCTGCTCACTCTCCCATCTACCTGCACCCTTAATGCCAAAGAGCTTCAAACTGAGTGGAGTCAACAGCTTGTTTTATAGAAGTAGGCCTCTTCATTGATATGTCCATTAGACGTGTCCCCAGGTATCCTTGTCAAACTCGCTGCCTTTGACAATAACCAACCTTGGGCTCTATGCAAATGTGTGCTGCGCCGTGAATTACTGACTCTCAAACAGCAGACGGGATCACTTCTAAGCCTGCCTGTGCATTGGTCTGTGTCAGTGCAGCAGATAAATGCCTGTACAGTTTGTTTTCCTGCTCCGATAGCGAGAATGAAATCAACAGGCAAGCTGTGTCGCTGTGTAGTCTTTTTCAGGCAGTCTTAAACCCAATCCTCTTTGCTTCCCTCCAGGGTGGAATTTGAATGACCTGATCAATTTCTAATCAGGAAAGACCTGCAGCCTTTCTCTCGTTGTAATGGAGTTTCCCACAGATCTTCTATATGGCAGGCTTGCTCTGAAATTGTTAAGAGCAAAGGGTAGGTTGCATGTTTTCTAGGGTTCATTTTTCTGATGTCTTTTTCGACCTGCATTGCAATGAATGCATTTTATCACCAGTGTGAATCTGCTGATACCTAAATATAGAGGTATTTGTGGAATCCTAAACACCACTGCACATCACAATGAAGCCCGGGCCCTGGATAAAGGCAAAGGTGGCCTTTTCATGTTGGAAATGAAACCCCAGGAGGTCTGCCTGCTTTGTGCGTCAAGAAAAGCCACGCTCCAAAAAATACTTAATGATATTCTGGAAATTTTATCAGCAGTGTGTTTCTGAATAACTCTATAGGCTCCGTAGTAGATTGAACGTGGTTTTTACTATTGCTTCCCAACTATTTTTAGCAGACACCCCTCATGGAGCAGTTTGAGTACGGTTTCACTGACACTACATGTGCACTGTAAATGTATTTGAATTTTAACACAGGGCTTGTCATATTATATCACAGTTTCTCTAAATAATTACCGTGGTCAAATTCTTCTTTGTGTTTGCTTTTTGGGGGTTTTTTGGTCTTGATTTTGCTGGGATTTGTGGATTATCCAGTGTGTATTCTGGGTATTGGCCCAAAGCAGGGGTAGGCAACTCCAGGCCTTGAGTGCCGGTGTCCTGCAGGTTTTAGATATCATCCTGTGGTTATCTAAAATTGGCCTCTGGAGAACTTCAAGCCATGTTGGGGAGGTAATTTAGCCATTTGAATCAGCTGTGTTGGAGGACAAGGACACATCTAAAACCTGCAGGACACCAGCACTCAAGGCCTGGTGTTCGAGACCCCTGGCCTAGAGGCCTGTGGACAGTGGGAAGCCCTTCTGATTCTTCTGAAAAAAAAAAAGACTTTCAGATTTTTATTCTGTTCAACCACTAGTTTTGAAACCATACATTATACAGCCATGCAAAACAGAACATTTCACGGGATTCTAAGCAGTCCTGTGAAAAACCAAATACACTCTATAATTTAGTAGTTTGTAAAACAACCTTCAGCAGCACTGAGTTAATCATTTTCTGCATGACTTTATTAGTCTTTCAAATTGTTGTGGAATTTTGTCCCACTCTTTTTTGCGTTACTTCAGTTCTTTGAGATGTTTGTTATGTAGGGCTTTCTAATGGTCCTGATCAGGTTTGCTTGGATTAACACCTGGATTCTGTTTTCAGCCATTCTGTTGTAGATTTGCTCCTGTGCTTGGGATCATTGTCTTATTGCACGAGGCAATTTTGGCCAAGCTTTAGCTGCCAGACAGATAACCTCACATTTGACTCTAGAATACTTTGATATTCTGAGGTGTTCTTGGTCAACTCCGTGACAGCAAGTTGCCCACTTCTTGTGGGCATGAAATAAGCAAGTTAATCCAGACGTTAGCTGCTGCAACAATCACAGTGGACTCATGACCTGAAAGTGTGGTCAGAGCTAAAGGAAGAGGCCAAACTGGCTGGAGAAGCAAATAACCACTAATGTTGTAACAATGATGTAATGATGTGCTGATCTGCTGTCTCCTTAAAAGTGAAGTTTCACCATAAATCTACCCTCCGAAGGGAATATTCTTAATTTTTCCTAGACGAATGAATGTGAATGTGTCTAATTATAAAAGAAAAAGAAGATTTAATACCAAATCCAATTAGCTAGGGCCAACCGAACACTTGTCCCCATGCATCTGTACCTTGATGCCTTTTTGACATCAAAATGAGATTGTTGAGATGAGTAAATATCACCAAAGTGGTATCTGTCAGCTTATCCCAACTAACCAGCTATGCTCTGGTCTCAAAGACTGTATATAAATGATGGCAGTTGCCCCTGATTTTGGGTTGTGCATTTTGAAGTCTAAGAATTATTTTTAATCCTGCTTTAACCCTTGATGTTGCCACTCGCATGGTAGTATCCGGTAGTGCATGGTAGTACCGACAAGCAGGTCTTGCTGTCGGTAACCCACCTTTGGAAGTAGCAGGGTTGTTTTTTATCTAAATGTTTCCACCGATGCTAACTAGCAGACTCCAGGTTTTCCTGTCTCGTGTTTCTCGTGTTTTACCAGCTGACTGGCCAACCGGCCAGGTTGCTAGGTAGCTAGCTAGTTCATTGTTGATATTCCTAATTAATGAGGCTGATGGCAAGTGCAAAACTGCAATACTAATGTCTGCAAAGGAACATGGATGAAAACAGCAGCGTGACTGTTCGTACTGGAGTTTTACAACCAATAAGTAGTTATTCTCCAGTTAGTCAATGATTTCTATGTTCCGTCTGTCTTTTTATGTATGCCACAGGGGGGTGGGGGGATGAAAAAGGGGATTACGGTTGTTTCCTGTTTCATTCCAGAAAAGCTGATATGATTTTGCTGAAGACATTTATGGTTTTTGATGATGGTCTTTTTTAAGAGCTAAAAGACTTTGATGCATCCTGTGTAATTTGGCAACAACAGAACAATAAAGAAAACATTTTTCACAGTCTAGCAAATTGTACTGTAGTACAGTCTCCTCTTGGAACTGTTAGTGCTGTGAAATTACAAGAAGGCAGCTTTGAAGAATGTGTGTTGTGATGTGTACTGAGCCACCAGCTTTCTGGCAATGTGTTTGATTTGATTTGATTTGATATACCTTTATTAGTCCCACAAGGGGAAATTTCATAAGGCTACCGACCTATTGCACGCAATGGCGGCGCCATCTTACCCTCCGACCATACATACATTACACAAAACATCACATGGGGAAGACAGGTCAGAGAGGTATAACAATGGAAAAATGCACCACATGAGGAAAGATAAGGAGAAAAACATAACTCCCCCCAGACTGAGCTCCAACAGGGAGATCAGTTTGAGAACAGAAAAAAACACCTCTGCACATAGCACATGAAAAAAACTCTTAATGCACCAAAGAAACACATGACAAGCAACAGGGATGGGTAAAGGGTGAGAGACAGCTGATTTAGACAGTATATCCGGGCCTGCGTGCGCTGGTCTCCTTGATCCACCATCAGCATCGGAAGGGAATAAGCGTCGAAGGCGTTTGGAAAGGGAGGGGGGATGAGTGTGTGCATATCAGTGTATATGTATGTGTGTGCGTGTCCAGAGTTTGGCAGAGACAGCGTCCTTCGCCCTGCTAGGCTAAGTAAACAGTCTTCCAGCCAACCCAGGTGGCCTTGCATGGAATGGGAAGAACAGTATAAACACAGTTGTTATCAGGGTGTTTTTGTTCGGCTCCAGCCTTGAGACCGCAGCTGGTTAGGATTAGGGTTAGTATTAGGTTTGCCTGTAAACCTATGTATGGAATTCTCCTATTTGACACACAAATGGATATCCTATGATACAGGTACTCTAAGGCCAGAATGGTGAAAAAAAACTTGATTTTAAGGGTAACATGTTGTAATCTCTGATTCTAGGCTTTCTTAGCATAAAATGCAATCTAACCCTACGCTTAAGTGGTTTGTCAGTGAGCTGGGGGAATTCAAGAAGTCGATGTTATACAATGTCCTTTTATTTGCCTTCTAGGTGGATTATTAAACAATGGATGACACAACAGTCACTGACCTCAAAGAGTCAACATCGGAGCAGTCAGTAAATCGGATTTACACTCATAAACCTGGGACCACCAGGCTGGAAGAACCACACAGCAGATTTATCTTCCTTTGATTTGAAAGGAATCTGCAAAGAAGTCACATTGATGGATTTAATTAAGGACGTTTTTGACTGAAATCCCGAGTTGTCTGAAAAATAACCGCACCCGTGTATGTCATTTTGACGCCGTGTTTTGACACATCTCAGTCACCTGTACCATGTGGTCAATGGGCTTGCTCTTTTCTCACACCTTTTGGACTCTAGATTTATCGTGATGCTGCTTTTTTCTGTTGCGCTCTCGGAGTTTCCCACAAGCGGAATTTGACTATCGACAACATGCCTCTGCTCAAAGTCAGGAAAATCAGGACTTTTGCTCTCCTTTTTTGTGTGATTACATTTACAACTTTCCTGTTCAGCTATACCTTCCGGGACCCTTCACTCTACTTCATTAAGTATGCATTTCGCCTGTCGGACAACTTCTTCTCCAAAGGGCTGTGTGCCTGTCGTCAGTGCATAGCAGAGCTGGAGGATGACCCGTGGTTCGCCGAACGCTTTAATCACTCCATCCACCCTCTGATGACCAGAGAGAACAGTGCCCTCTCCGATGAGACCTTTAAGTGGTGGCAGGTAAGATTCAGGGGATGTGTGTGGGGGGAATTTGCAATGCTGTTTCTACACAAGATTGGTAATAAAAAAGCACATTCAGCATTCGAGAGAAGGTGAGGTGCTGAAAAGGAAAGATCATGAATAAAGAACAGAGTTCACACACTGCTGTAATGCTCCCACGACACATTTGTTTTTGCCACATTGATTGTTTCAAATCCAACAAGTCCTTACCAGGATCAAGTTGTGAAGCAAACTCCCACGCACAATTTGTTCATATTTAACAAGCGAGATGGAGAATATGGAAATTCTCTCCCAGAAAATCTGTAGATAACGAGAGACATTTTCCATACATGACTTGAAAGTGTAAAAGATGCTTTAACTGTTCACTCACTGGAATCTGTCTCCATCACACTTTAGGCCAGGGTTGTCAAACTCCTGTTACATTGTAGGCCTTAGTGTTGGGCCACTTAAGTGAGCCGATGTTGTACCGAGGATGGTGTCCCCGACAAAATTTGTTCCCCCTGCGTCGGGAGCGTTCACTGAGCAGGGAGGCGGATCCAGTTTACTCTGCCTCCATTACAGTCAAGTAGACGTGAATGTAGTGATGTTTTAGTTTTGTAAAAAAGTGAAAAATGAGTGTTGTTGCATTACATTGTTGAGCGTTACAACAGAAAATCATACATTTATTGTTCTCACGTGGTATTCAATGGGATTATTTCAACAAACCAAGGACATTTTGCCTGAAAATTATTTGTATCCTCCTGTAACTTTACTGTTTAAAGAGCTAAAACTTCCAAAGTTTCAGGAGTAATAAGTCATTATAAGAAGTGTTTGGGAACTAAAAATCAAGAATGTGAGATCCTGTTTGTTTGCGATTTGGAGAGCCCAACGCATGCTCCCGACGCAGGGGAATCAAATTTTGTCTGGGATACCTACCTTGGCAGGACACCGGGACCAGTGAAGTCAGTGTAAAGAAGGTTAAATATACATGTAGATATCTTATTATAAGGAAATGAAGTACAATTTTTTAACAGTACATGTCAGTTTTTCTACATGATAAAGAAATGTTGCTGAGGTAAATGAAAGGAAATTTGCCAACATGACTCTTTGGACTTAAATTGCAAAGTTCTGGTAGCTCATTGCTCTCACTGTCCAGTAAATAGGAAACAGTTTCTGATAATTCACAGAAAGTCCCTTTTTTCAATTTTTTTTAGCCATACCCATTTAAAAAAAACAATTTTTATAGTCAGTAGTTAAAAAAATAGCAAAATTGTTTATCGGTAACGTAAATACTTTGGTGTGGTATTAAAGGTTATAACTTAATTATCAGTAAAAGTTGTAAAACATATTCAAAAATATTTCACATTTTCCAAACCCATCCAGTGGGTCAGATTTGAGCTCAAACCGGGCCGTTTCTGGCCACCGGACCTTATGTTTAACACCCCTGCTGTAGGCAATTAAACAGTCATAAAACTAGTTTAGCAGTAAACTTTTACAAGAGCTTTCAGAAAGCTTTACTTTAGTGACTTTGTTGCTAGAAAGTTAACAAAAACATCGGTAACACTGTTTGTCTGTTTCCTTGTAATAAAAAACGACAAGGAACGCAACCATCTAGCATGGCTCTGTTCCCAAATCACAAACATTTGAAGTTCATTAACTTGGCTAATATTTCACCAAAATTATAACATTTTCATCACTGCAAGTGACAAAAAGTGTGAGGTGTGGGGACCTCATTTCTTTCAGAAAAGGTTTGGCTAATGCTTCGTGACAACTTTCCTCTGAATGGGCTGCCCTACTCTAAACAGCAGAACATGTTTTACTATTTTTTGTAAATCCTTTTCTACTGACATCATATGGAGATAAGAATTGAAAAAATCAACCTCAACCTCGCATCATTTGAAATCTTGGCCACACTTAAGATGAACATCCAACGCTGTAACATATATGCATGAGAGGAAATGAGACAAAGCATAAAAGTCTCTGTTTAATCTTACTATTACTGTAACAGTGAAAACTCAGTGCATCCCAGTCTTTTCAAGTCACTGAAGTCTCCATCTGGCAACTGTCTAGTGTCAGACTAAACATAATGTATTTGTTTTGACATGAGCACCATGGCTTGACATGGCAGTCAGCAGAGGAATTGTTATCTCTGCCTCTTCCAAGATGGATTTTGTCACCTGTGTGATTGCTGGGCATCACTGACTAAATGGCCCCCTGAGAGTAGAAGCCCTTGGATGCAGAGTGACAGGAAATCCAGTTTTTTTTTTACTGTTATTTACTGAGATTTCCCCCATATCAACCTCCATTTTCTCTCCACCGCAAAAAAATCTTAATGGATGTCACGCCCCCTACATTTGGCCTGTCGCGTGTGGGGAACATAAAACGCAGCAAACATAAAAAGGAATCCACGGTCGCTGGATACCATAGCGCTTAGTGTTTTATGGATCCCTTGCCCCATCTACATAAGTACTTATGTACCAGCCTAATATATAGTTTACTTTCTCTATATGTCATCATTAAACTGCAGCTCTCTAAATCAGAAAGAGCTATTCACAGAAATTATCCTACCTTTGTGTGGAAGGCATCCAGTATTCCCACATTCACCTCACACCATGTCCAATTAGAGGCAGGAATAGGCAAATTACTGCAAGGTTGCCTCCTGTCACTATTCATTCCAGAAAGTGCTTCTCACAGGAAGCTTGATGAGGCAAGCATCACATATCAACGGTTGCCCGGCCAGATGGTGTGGCCTGCTCTGCTCCAAGGCAAGGGCATGACCATAAGGTGCATCTGAGCGCTTTTCTCCAAGGAGCTGTCACAGTTTACATGTTACACAGCTAAATGTAATTCCTGCATCAACTGCTGCATATTCTAAACTTGCCTGCTGTCCACCTAAAACCTTATTGCCCAGTTGTTTAAATATGATAGAAAAGGCTGAATGAAAATTTTTGAACCACATGTATCCAAAGCCATGCTTTAAAATTGAGAATGATGTAGAATATCCTGTATCCATTCAGCAGACAGCACACGCACATTCCTGCGCTTATTTGCTGTCTCTCCGAGTTCAAAGCTGCCAGAAGAAAGTAGGGCCAAAAGAGCCCCCGCAGACGGAGCTAAGCCGCCCCTCAGGTTCTTTCAGAAATGTGCTCGGTGTCTTGAGCTCCACTGCCCTTGTTCAATCACTTCTACTTAAAGTGGCCCTGGAGCTGTGTGTCTGTCTCTGAGGCCTGCATGTGCTCTGTCACCAGTGGTTGCAGTCAGAGAGGCAGCCGGCCAACTTCAACGAAGTGGTGGAGGAGCTGTTTCAAGTCATCCCCGATGAGGTGCTTTACATGGACGCCGGTCCCGAGCGCTGCAGGACCTGCGCCGTCGTGGGGAACTCCGGGAACCTGAAGGGGTCCCATTACGGTGGCCTCATCGACTCTAGTGATTTCATCATAAGGTCAGTAAACACGTCAATCAGAGGTTTGATTTTGAAGCTCTCACTTCTATTTACTCTGCACTGTGAAAATTGAATTGTGGATCTGTTGCTTCACTCTGCTTGGGCAGAGTGAATTTAAGAGTTGAATTTAATTTTTCAAGCTTCACAAGTCAGTTCATGTTATGAAAGCATCACACGAGGGCAAGGTAGCTGCTGGTGCAGCCTGTCGTTAGACATCAGAATTACAAAAAAACAAGAAGAAAGAAAAGCAAGCGGCAACCTCTGAGCTGAAAACTGCCACACAAATGTCAAAAATTGCAGTTCCCCTAATGGGCACATGAGGATGATTCCAAAAGCAATGCAGCAAGACTTCCATGTAAAATTCCCAACCAAACAACATTAAAAAGTATAATTACAGCCTCGTACAATAGCAGTTTTACCCTCTGTGGAGGCCCAGCATCACAGCCCACCATGGTTGAACTGAGCTGGATGTCTCTACCCTGGAATTATCTGACTAATAATATGGCCTACTGCCTACTGGTACAGCTCCACTCCTGTCTAAAAACACTGGGTATCTGGGACAGGTCGATATGTGCGACTGATGCAGTTCTTTCTTGCTCTGCCTTTAAGTGTGCCATGCTTTACCTTGGAGTAAGAGAGCTAACATACCACGGAGGAAGGTAATGTTGAAGGTTCAGTAGCTTGGAGGTTTTTCAAACCTGCAATACCGAGAGCTTTTCTTCTTATTTTTGTGGTAGCTTTTGATTTATTTGCAAACTGTGGTTAAGTATTCCGACGTAACTGAAGAGCTCAGATGATGACGCTTCTATCTCTCTCTTTCACTCCCTTTCATTATGTTCAAGGCAATATTTGCTTTTATTGCACTTGTGGTTAGAGAACATTTGATTAATATTGACTAGATTAATATTATTTTGCTCCATCTGTCTTTTGTCAGCACCACTCCATGTATGATATGTGGTGTGTGAGGAGGTGTGCTTACAGGCAGTGCAGGGAAAGTAAAGATGAGCACAGCTTTAAACAGCCGCAGTAGATGCAGTAGCTTACTAACTACAGACTAGTGTAAATTAGAAAAATGAATAACTTGCTTACATTTTTTTTTGGATTTATTTAGGTTCTGTTGCCATTTACTATTTTACTGAGATCACCACTTATATTTTAGAACGATAAAATGCGTTGTCTTATATATGAAATGATACAGATATTTGGTGCTTTAAAAATCTCTCAGCTGATCAAAAACATAAACAGACATTCTAAATATTTTTATGTGAAATTATGTGTATTTTTATTGGTTTTTTTTAGTTAAGAATAGAAATATGGGGGTGCAGAATAAATGTATTTTATTGTCACAAGAAGTTGTGGAGTACTTGTTTACGTTCTCCCTGACTCTGCTAGGATCAGTTCCTTGTTTGTGCGTTTCCAAACATGTGTGATGCCAAGTTGCAGAGTGCCCCTGGTGGACAAAATGTGTAATATCAGCCCAGATTACATGGTTGAAGGGTGTTTCTCCCTTCTCTTTTTTACTTTTTAAAATCCCATTTATCGCTTGTTATAAATGCAGACACCAATAGATCAGCAAGTAGTTAAATATCAAGGTCAATATATCAGACAGGGTTTAAATTTTGCACTCTAACAAGAAGGCTTCTGCTTTGAAGCCCACACTGTAGTTTCATCCATCATTTATAACCAGTCTATTAGTTGTAGAAGAAGAAAGTTTGCTGGCAGCTGGCATCAATAATGATGATTGCTAACTGAAGCTTAGCTACTTTGCCTTTCAAGTGGCTGGTTGTTGTTATGACTACCAGATAGTCATGCAGTAAAATGATTAGAAAACACTGTAGCCAAAATATGCTTCCCATTTAATTTAGAGATAATACTGAAAGAAGTCTGCTCAGGGCTGAGTGCACCATTGACTCTATGAGGTCTTGTTCTCAGTGTGTATTCTTGGAATGTGAGAATCTGACATTCTTTAAACTCATCTCTATATTTAGAGATAGATCTATAGATATAGAGGTAGAATATTAAGGCAGTGAAAGATTTCTAATATTTAGGTCATCATTCCTGGTTATGCCCCTAAAATAATTTTTACTTTGCTGGTACAACAAATCAAAGTCGGCCCAGGAACCTGGTTAAATGTGCCAGATGTTTTATCATTTTTAATTTTGTCTTTGTTCTTTCATTTCATAATTTATTAACCTGGAGGCATCCTTGTCTTACTGTTATTGCCTTGTCAGATGTCTTTTCTTTCCCTGGATTTAAAAATGAACTGAGGGGTTTGCTGCTTTTAACAAAAGCAGCTCTTGCTTGTTCAGTCCAACCAGTATTTACCGCCACAGAAGATACAAAAGTACTGCAGTTAACTATCAAAATTTTCAGCTTAACAAAACTTTTACTATGCAAATTTCTTTCTGTGTTCTGCTACTGGAAACCGAATTCCCCAGAGGAACCTACCCGAGGGATTAATAACGATCTATCTCTTAGGACTGCGCGATATATCGAGTTTTTAAAAAATATCGATATATTTTCATACGAGATATAAGATATGACAATATCGTTTATATCGATATAGTATATGTTACGTTATAATTATACTTGTGGAGCCACAAGTTTGCCTCTCTTTCGTCCACTTTTGTCTCTATGCAACGTTACTGGGCCTCGCCTCTCCTTCACTGAACACAACTCCTCCTCCCTCATCGCTTCACCTGCAGGCAACGACAAGATGGAGACGACAAATCTCCGTTAACGAGTTACCGCGGATCGCCCCGTGCGTGGGGCTGCACGGCGTCAACCGCGAGCTAACCGCGCTAACGACATGCATGGCCTAAAATCCTTTCACAGAGCAGCTGTGAAATCTGTCTTTGTTATTATGCTCAGCGTCTTTTAGTTTACATTTTGACTGCACAATTGTGAGCTTTTTGTTATGCACAAAAACAACATTGTTTTCTTTTACTTATGGAACATTATTATGTAATAATATTATTTTTGAGTAATTTCTTCATGTACATCTATGCTGTATGTTAATAAAAGTGCCTGTGTGACATCTGGGACACAGCTTTGACTAAGAACTCTCTTTGTGTTCTTACCTTATGGCTTAAAAAAATATATCGAGATATATATCGTATATCGCCATCCAGCTAAAAAATATCGAGATATGAATTTAGGTTTATATCGCCCAGCCCTACTATCTCTCTATCTATCTTATTATTGCCATAGACTGTATATAAAAGATGGACATAGTCGCCATGACAAAAGTGGCTGCATTTAGATGAACATTTAGTTACTAAATGCAACAAAACATTTTATGGGTCCATTACACAGACACTGATACTTCCTAACCTGCTAAATGCTATTGTCTATTAAATGGACCAAACACCCAACATACATATAACATACATATAAAGGAGTAAAGCATAGAAACAAGTTTGTTTTTGTGTTTTCGTTTTGTTCTTTGTCAGGTTGTAAACACAGAGGCTCAAGTGGTCGTTAGAGGAACTGCAGTATTTGGCACACATAAAGTATGTGTCTTTGTGATCTTGTTTTAAAAGAGTAGATGCACTTAGTTTTTATTTCACTGATTTCTCTCATGACTCATATCTCTCTCTCTGTATTTGATTTGCCGACTGCACTCATCAGTCCTGTCTCACTCACACATTTATGCTCTGCCATGAAGCTTTCCAGAAAGAAAGGTGGGGCTAGAGATTTGACTGTCCCACATCCTCATTCTGGGTTAGATAACCATTTGAGTAAATTGCCTCAACAATGCAGGAGATAAAAACCATGCAGGTTGAATATTATAATGTTTCTCCCGTGCCTTGCGGTGATGAGAAACAGAAGAAGAGTCTGTTGCTCTCTGTGTTCTCGCATATCAATTACAGCAGAGCAGAGAAGGAATTTGAATAGATAAAAAACAACAGAGTTTGCTCTCTGAGGTATAAATGACAAGAATGTACATGAAAGGGTTAAAAAACATGCTCGCTCAGACTTTGTTGATGCTGTTTCTCCAGAGTAGAGAAGTCACTGATTGCATTCTTAAACAATTTAGGAGAAAAATCTAATTGATAGTTAAAGTGTCCAAAGTATTAAAAATGGTTCTCTTTGCTGACGATACAAACATTTTTTGCTCTGGTGATGATCTGCAGAATTTATTGGAGGATATGACTAATGAAATAAGTAAAGTGAAGTTCTGGCTTGATAAAAACAAATTATCATTAAATTTGAATAAATCTAAACTGATGTTATTTGGAAATAGTAGTTTAAATACAAATGCAAAGATTCAAATAAATGGTGTTGATATTGAAAGAGTCAGTGAAAATAAATTTCTGGGGGTAATAATAGATGAAAAACTTAACTGGAGAGCTCACGTAAGATATATTCATTCCAAAGTATCACGAAGAATTGCAGTACTAAACAAGGCAAAACAGGTATTCGACAGAACATCACTTCATATTCTCTACTGTTCACTGGTTTCACCATACTTAAGCTATTGTGCAGAGGTCTGGGGCAATAACTATAAAACCACATTACATTCACTTTTTACTCTTCAAAAAAAAGCAATTCGAATCATCCACAATGCAGGTTATAGGGAACATACAAACTCACTATTTTTGCAGTCTGAAATATTGAAAATTGACGATATAGTGAAATTCCAAACAGCACAAATTCTATTCAAAGCAAAAAATAAAGAACTGCCAGGTAATATTCAGAGTATGTTTTTTTTGAAAGAAGGAAGTTATAATTTAAGGGGTTTCTGTAACTTCAAAACAATGAAGGTACGTACTACAAGAAAAGGCTTTTGTGTTTCTGTTCATGGAGTGAAACTATGGAACAAACTGAATATGGAATTAAAGCAATGTCCAAACATAAAACTGTTCAAAAAGAGTTATAAAAATATGATCTTCTCGATCTATAAAGAAAAGGAAAATATTTAAATTAAGTGAATGTCTCTATTTAAAAACAAACAAACAAACAAAAAATTCATGATGTGATATTATAGTATATAGTATATCAGAAATCTGTTCACTATTTTTATTACAAATTATATCAGTAAGGAAGCTGACTAAATATTCACTGATAATTTATGGCAAAGGGGTGGGATTAAATAAGTGTATACTTCTTCCCACTCCCTTTCAACATGTAAATTAATCAGAATGTTTTTTTTGTATGTAATTTGTATAGTATTTTTTTTTCTCTCTTATTTCTTTTCTAAATGTACTTGTATATTGTTCACATGTTGAAATAAAATTACTAATCTAATCTAATCTAATTATATCTGAAGACTGAAGTGTAGTACAGCTTGTTTTTTTAAAGCAGATTAACACCAAAATTTAAAAGATGACTTGAAGAAGATGAGGATGACCACTTAAAGACAAAACCTTGCTTCAAATGTGTTTTCAACTTTTCAATTGGCACAAAACATAAAACAATTAAACAAATACTATAACATTGATGCCAAACTGAAGCCCTTGCTATGTCCTGATTCTGTTTTATCAATTTGCAGTTTGGATTTGAATGAGACTTGTTGAGCTCTGACTCAGATTAAGCTAAAGGCTGCAGGGGTGGGAAATGTATATTCCTCGAGAGTGGATTTGTATTATCTAGAGGGAGTTCTCAGAATAGTATTTAACAACTCTGAAGGCTGTTACAGTCTGCATCGGAATTATCCTCTGCAACTACAAGAGATAAAACTTCATCAGTATTCAAATTTTTTTTTTTCTGAACAATAATGTCTGCACTACAGATTGTGAAATAGTTTTATTAAATACCATACCTACTAAATGTTTTATATCAGATCAGAATTGATTAGTGAACAGTAAGCAGAGGGTAAAAAAAAACCCAAAAAACAATAAAACAATGCATTTCACCCAGATCCTCTAAAGCCTCCTTTATGGATTATTATGAATATTGAACAGCACTGGCCTGTCTGCTAGAGCCTCTTGTTTGTTCAGCAGATTGAAGTGGAAAATAGATTTGAGTCATAAAAGCAGCCTTTGCATCTTCCTTTCACAGACAGTTTTTGTTCTTCTAAGGCGGTATAATTGATAAGCCGATGCACATGATCACTAAAACCTCTGTTTTTTTGTTTGGGGTGGGGTTGTCTTATCTTTCTGAAATGCACCAGTCCACAAAAGTCCACTTCCTGTTGGTGTGGGAATTCAGATAAGAAGTACATTTTAGACAAAGACTTGGAATCACATTTCATCTGTTTTATAGTTCACAAATAGGGAAGAGAAGGGAGAATAATTTGGAATAAAGAGCAAATAAGCGTGGCCTGGTATGTCTGTGCTTGTTTAAAATTACAGCCAGTGCCACAGAAAGTGCAAAATAACGTGCATGAACTCTAGATAAATATTTCAAGTTACTTTAATGGATATAAGGATATAAAAATAACAATGGATAGAAATAGTTTATGTTCTTCTAAAACATAGTAATTGATAAGCCACACTTAACGCATACATCCATCTGTCTATTCTCTTCTGCTTATCCTGATCAGGGTTAAGGGGATGGGCAGGCTGGAGCCTATCCTAGCTACAAGGTGTTACGGTTAGGCCCACTATGTCCATTTTCCATCTGATGTGATGGTCCATTTGAGTTTTGCCAGACAAATATAGTTTTTATGAATAGCATGAGGAGGGACTATAGGCTATACCCAAAAGATGAGCATTACTGTTGTGGTTTCAGCCAATAGTTTCTAGAGTCCACCTTTAAAACCTCAGTGTTAGCCATATTAGCTTTTTAGACCCAAGTGTCACCACATCTAGAAAAGAGGGTGGGTTGCTAACTGAGCAAGTTCTACCTAACTTCGTTGACAAGGTGCAAACTTTGCCTAAAAGAAGACCATATTATTCAGATAAAAAGTAACTTTCAGCTGCACCCTTGCCACCAGGGGTCACCACAGCATGTAGTTCCACATGTTTGTATACCAGACACAATCCCAAGGGAGACTTGTGTCAAGCTAGAATTAAACCCAGCTTTTGCTTGCCAAGTAAATGCTAACCACTAAATTACTGGAGCCACATATTTTTGTTAGCTAGGCCTGAACTAGTTGATTAATCTGATATTATTTATACAGTTGATACAGTTGTCAGCAAAGGGAACAGTGGTTACAGAGTTACTAATGTTTATTAAGTAATGTAGTAACATTAATTACCAAAACTCTTTTTAGGACGAGGCTGCAAACATATTAATTTCATGGCTGAATTTCAACATGGAATTACATGGGGCCTGTCTCACTTATGGAGCCAGCCTCAAGTGGCCATTAGAGCAACTGCAGATTTTGGCAATTGGCTTCTTTTTTGAGACTCATAGGGCGGGGCTTTTGTGGTGTCTTTTATATATAAAAACATACCACATTTTCTTGTCTTAAAAACATTGTATATATATACAATGTTTTTAAGATAAGACCTGCATTTGAGATTAGCTTTTCATTCTTTTTTGAATAATGTGCAGTTGTCACTTTTTAGGACACTGTAATGGATCAATTTCACACAGAAAGCAGAGAGTAAATAAGGCCCACTGTTAATACAGGGTGATTTTTGGAAAGTCTATTACTACTTCAAATTGAAGTGACATTTTAAAACTAAATATAGTAACCTGAGCCTGAAAAAAATTGGATGCTTTTAGAGGAGCAGGGACAAACATTAGCCCAATTCTGTGGACAAGCACTCAGTTATGATCGATAGCAAACAGATAGATAATCTATTCAGCATGATGGTCATATCAACAGATTAACCATTAAGCAAATATCCAAAAGCAAATTTCTTGCATTATTCTTACAAGGCTTTTAATTCAACCCAGCATGGCTTTGCCAACCTGCTATGACATTTTGCCTCTATATAAAACCATATTATTGCACTTATCTTCTCTGGCAGCCCCCTCCATGGCAGCAGCATGATACTGTCAACCAATTCAATTATAGAATGACAGGACAGCAGCAAGACAAGCGTTATTACTTTGCTATTAGCAGAAGAGCTTCCTCTAGACGTATGCTTTGAAAATGTTTGCTGTCTTTTTATTTACTGTAGGCTGAGCGTCACATTTTCAGTCATGCTTGGTTGGAAGCTGTGGTGCTGAGCCAAAAGGTCACAACAACAGTGAATAGGAAAGGGACCACTAAGGGGTACATACATTTTTTCTTTTCTTTTTCTTTTTTTTACAAACCTGAAATAAACTGTTGCGCTGATTGGACTGACGTCTATTTGCAAATTTCTAAAGCAGTGGCTGACACTCGTTGGGAGCACTGTCCAGTAAGAACGAGCAGGCTGAAAACAAAGGATTCCAAATATCCACAGTTCAGTTCACTCAGATCCTCTAAAGCCTCCTTCACAGACTATTATGAATATTGAATGGCACTGGCGTATCTGCTAAAGCCTCTTGTTTGCTCAGCAGATTTCATTAAAAAATAGATTTGACTCATAAAAAGAGCTGTGCATTTTCCTTTGACAGACAATAGTGAGCTCATTGGCTTTTGAATGATGAAATCTTATAAGAGATATGCTGTTGAAGCACCAGTAAGTCACTGTAATTATTAAAATTTCATTCAAGATGGTTTTTTTGTTTTCAGCTTGTCTTAGGGAATGTTACAGTGTTACACTATGCTCAATTCCAGTTTGTATCTGCAGATAAGGACATTTTAGACACAAAGTCAATGTTTTTATCTAGTAAATGTAAAAATACAGCTAACTTTATGGAGGTGAAGACACAAATAGTGGAATCACATTTCATCTGTCCTGCACTGTAGTAGAGATAAGGGAGAGTAATAAGGGGCAAACACCAGACAAAACTTAATGGAAAGCGTAATGGAAAGGGCAGCATAAAGGTGAGGAACTATAATTACAAATTAATACTTTCATGAATAGCTGAATAGAAATACAAGAGACACAGTTAAAAATGGCAACTAAGTGGAGAGGAAAATAACAAAAACAAAAAGTCACCAAGCATCAGATGTCCATGGAAGTTATTTTCTGGATTAAAGATCATCAGCTTTGACCTTTAAAAAGACATCCCTTTATTGCTAAATTTGGTTGAAAGGTAAAGTGTAAAAATTGTCTCTATGACCTCATTTTGAATTCATATAACCCGTTGTGCAGTTTTCAGGAGAAAAACTGGATAGATTAGTTAACAGGTAAAAGTTTAGCATACATCATATTCAATTAGAAACCAAGTTCCAAAAACTAGCCACATGGCACTGGCTACAATAGCAGGTCTATCCACATATGGGAACACACAATTTTTGTTCAACTGCTCATTAACATGATATCTAGTCAGCCAATCACGTGGCTGCTGCTCAGTGGATTTAGGCCATTTGGGTCAAAACAACCTGCTGATGTTCAAACTGAGCATCGACAGGATGCAAGGTAAAAGGGGATTCAAGTGACTTAAATTACCTTTCTTCCCCTTATTCCAATGAATTTGGCATACTTGCTGGTGCCAGAGTATTATCTGAGTATTTCAGAAATTGCTGACTGGGATTTTAATGCACATCCATTTCTAAAGTCCCAAAAAACAGAAGACATCCAGTGAGAGGCAGTTCTCTGGGGGAAAAATGCTTTGTTGCCTATCAGCTCGACAGAAATTAGCACTTCTTACAACTAAAGTACAATAGCATCTCTGAATGCACAACACACTGATCCTTGAAGCACATTGAAATTAGCTGGCAAATAATATGTCCAATAATATGTGGTGAAGCCTGTTCAAGAAGTTTGTGATGCTCGTTTTTCAATAATTAGTCACTGCTTGCTAGCATTAGTTAGCACTCCGCTCACTGGTGACATATGGCTCTCAAAATCAACCAGCACTTTTTAAAGAACTTTTGTGCTGTTTCTTGTCTGGTAAAGTCATCTTTTCAATATTTCTAGAGGTGGTATTGGGATAAGTCATGATGTTAGTCAATCTATACCAGAATAACCACTATAACACATACAAAACCTGGGAATTTATTTTTATAAAAAGTCTAATCACTCGAGGCACGTCTGAACAGAGACTATCAGCAATTGCATTCTCTTAGTAGTCTGTATGCTCTGCGGGTACACTAGCATATTTCATTTGAAATAGAAGTAGTCTGTCTGGGATGTATGATTGTCTCATCATTTTTATTTACTCTGCTGAATTGAGGATCAGTCAAGCTTATAGTCGACATGATAATGTAAGCCCTTGCAAATAACTTCATTAAGATGGATCTTGCAGCCAGCAGATGTAATAGGCAGGCATTTGTGACTCAAAGTCTCTGGATGAAATTGGCTTTAAAACTGGGATTTTAACACAAGTAATGCACATGCTTTCTCGCTTTGCTTCTCTTCGGTCTTCTCTCAATCTTTTTCTTTGTTTATATACTTGTTTATAAGAAAGAAGTTGTGTGTGTGTGTGGGGGGGGGGGTTGCCTTTCTCAGTGAGAGACTCATTAAGATATTGATATGTTCCTGGGGGCTGATGAATGGCCAGAAAGCTCCATGTGATGCCTCTTAACCCTGTCTAAGGATAAATAAGCTGCACTTTGGTGTTGGTAATCAGTAGTTTAAAGTTCAAACAAAGATCTAGTATTAAAAGCTAGTCCTTCCATTATTCCTCCTCCTCCTGGTTATTATTACTGCACAATGAGAGTGGTGCCTTCAAAGATTATTTTTTCCTAAAATTTCCATTAAAGACTTTATTTTCATGGGCACCCAATCCACTTTGCAATCAGTGCTGTCCTTGGCTCAGTGGACCTTTGTGTTATTGTGAGGCAAAGAACAATTGAGGTCTCTGGCTTGATTGCTACTCAGGCTACGTCACACTACAAATGAGTGCCACCAGGGCACTGTAGGAAATTTAGATTTGCTGTATGAAATTCACTTGATCGGGTCATGATCATCTTTTTTTCTTTCGTTTTTTTTGCATATACCCTGATGTACAGTGATCAGCAAAGAATATTTGATACTAAGTGTTTCAATGATGGGTCACCAGAATGTATAGTATAGTACGAAAATGTTAAGCCATCCCTCATTTCTTTGTATTTGGAAGGTAAACTGGAAATAGGTATAGCTGTTAAGGGGAACATGTGCAAACATAAATGGACATACAGTGTACAATTTAAAACCAGAGTTTTTACTATTTTAATAAACGTGAAAGTCAATATTTGTCTGTCTGAACAGTCTGAACTCTTAGGCAAGCTTTCTTGTCATTTCTTTGAGTTATCCAGACTTCCTGAAGGACATTCAAAGCTCTTCTTTGGATATTTGCTGGCTGTTGTTCTGTTCTCTGTCAAGATGATCCAACATTGATTCAATAACTTTGAGGTCTGGGCTCTTGACTGATCGTGTTGCATCCAGCTATGCGTGGACTATATTAACAGGGTCTTTAGGATTATTTCTCGTCTTTCCTCATGTTGTGCACTTTCCATTGTTATACCTCTCTGACCTGTCAACCCCATGTGATGTTTGTGTAATGTATGTATGGTCGGAAGGGTAAGATGGCGCTGGCACGGCTGGCAGCCTTAACCCAATTTCCCTCGGGATGAATAAAGTATTATCAAATCAAATCAAGTTTCTCGGACAAGAAGTGAAACGTCTTCAAGGAAACTTATGGAAGTCCAAGTGCTTTTCTTTCCAAGGCTCCTTAGACTGTAAAAAACAAACAAAAAACTTTGGCTTCAGAAAACCTGGTTCAGAAAGACCACTTTCAAAATGACAGGAAAATATGTCTCTTTGGAAGCAAAATAAGAAAAAATAAGAGGTGCCTGAAGACATTTGCAGCAAGAACAGATCATTTCATTTGTTTTAAATATCTTAAAACACACGGAAAAAAGGGATATACTTTCAACTCCCACGCTACAGTAGTAGGATGCATCCTGGCAGCAATATTCCCCTCAGTAAGTGTTGTTGTGTTCATTTTCTGATATAGCAACACAAAAAGTGATAATGTCTCCCTTGTGTCATTACTGAATAAGAGGGCATTGTTGTGCAAATGCTGTGTTAGCACTGTTTCATTCACTTCCGTAAAAAGCTAACCACAGCAAGCAGAAGGCTCACCTTTGGAGCTTTTCTGGATTCGAATGATAAGTGCTGGGATCGGCATTGGCCTTTTCTGACAACATTTTTCCCAAAACATTTGAAACTTGAGGAGAAAATTCAAGCTGTTGAAAGGTGATGCAGCCTCCATATTGTTCATATTCTTCATATACATTTTTATCTTCTGCTTTGTGTGTCAACTGATGTTTGCTTGTCTTTTTCTTTTTTGATAGACACACCCTCAAGTTGGCAGTTTCTAATTTGCTTGAGGTTGGTGGTAGTCAAAGCAGACTCATCCATGACAGTTCTGGGAATCCCAGAGAAAACTTTCAGATAATCCAAATATCACACGACAACTTGAAAAAACTTTAATGAACATTTAAGAAAACAGCAGAGTGAACTAAGCAGATATTATTACTCAATACCATTTTATATGTTCAGCTGGCATTTATCCTCAGATATCTGTTAAGTGAGGTCAACAAAAAGATTTATCTCTGTATATGAATGAAGTAAACTGTGATTCAGTCTTGGTTAAGTAGGTTTTGTCTTTTTATACTGGAAACTCCCCAGTGCCTTCCTCAGTCTCCCGTGTATCACCTCCTGTTTTCACAGATGCAGCAGCCCTGGTCATTTATCTTTACCACCACACAATAAAAAATACAATTCAAGAATTCAGTAATAATTGCACCAAGTCACTCCTCACCCAGGCCCTTGATACAGCTGCCACATCTGCCGGTTTAGCTCACTGGGATGAGCGGGCCTGGGTTTGAACCCGACCATTTTGCCGCATGTCTCCCTCCGCTTTCCTGTCACTCTTCACTGCGTCTGTCCAATAAAGGAGGGGTTCATCCTGGTGTTTATGAGTGCTGTTAAATGCAGGTGAAAGCACCAGCAGCTGATTTAAAACCTACTACTTAGTAGCACACCCATCAGGAATGATGCTGGGAATGCTGAGCCCCACGTGTGAAGCCCCCAGGACTACTTTGTAGCTACATAAGTTTGATGTCCCAGCACACTTCCTGATGAAACACTGCTGGCTGTAAATTAACTTATTCAGGCAAACTTTTTGGTGACCTGGAAACAAAAGTACACATAACATTCCTCTTTGTGGAAAAACCATAAATCAGAGGACCTTCTGGTATCTAATTTGCATATCTATTGCAGCTGTCTCAGGGACTCATCTCCAGGAAGCGTCAGTATGGAGGCCAGGGGTTGCAGGATGCTTATTTTTCAGTTGCTCTCCAGTGTTGATGAATCCGGTTCAGAGAGGGCACAGCTGTGCGGTAATGTGCTGGGGTGAGGTTGACATGCAAAACAGCTGTTGTGGGTCCACTGTAACTGATGTTAATTAGACTCTGAGTTATTGTTTTTTGTAACTATGCTGGGCTGCAGAATCTGTACTTCAGTCTGTGGTACACTTTGGGATTGGTGTTTGACTTGTTCAAAGAAATTTTGAACCTTTTAAAAAGAAAAAAATTGGTGAACAGTTTCAGAAAGTTTTATATGATATTCAGAGTACAGCAGAAAACAAGTACAACAAAAACATGAATCAAAGACTAATATACTGCGCATAAAAATTAAAGGAACACTGTGATAGGGACCCAACACACACACAGGAGTTCATGCAAGTGCAAGTCCGTTTTATTTTGTTATAGCAACTGTTTTCGGTACCAGTCACTCCGTAACAGCTGCTCCATTCCACATCCCCTCCTCCGTCTCCGCCGTCACTATATATACACAGAGAAGAAGAAGATCATTACATTAAGCTCTCATACCTGCCCTCTCTGCCACACCTCGGCACCGCTCTG
Organism: Simochromis diagramma; assembly: GCF_900408965.1. Taxonomy (NCBI): domain Eukaryota; kingdom Metazoa; phylum Chordata; class Actinopteri; order Cichliformes; family Cichlidae; genus Simochromis; species Simochromis diagramma. Next base: position 22,038,719 of record NW_024387523.1, read on the forward strand.
AGAGCTCACAGTACCGCCCCTCCACTGCAGCAGGCCCGAGACCACATCCCTGCCACAAACACTTTTTATCAGAGCAGATATGAGATGTGGTATGGAGCTTGGCAATTTGGAAGGGGTTCAGAATATTGCTGCTATTCCTTCAAATCCATCGGAGCCAGTGGATGTGGTTTGGGTATCTACCTTCTAACTAAGGTGGTTTGACCTTCTGAGGAGGTCCCAGTAGGTCAAACCAACCAAGGATTATATCCCTCGTTTGGCTTGGGAACACCTTGGTGTACCCTCAGATGAGCTGGGGAGAGGCGGTCTGGGCTTGTCTGCTTAGATTGCTACCCAGCAATGGATGGATGAAGATTGGAAAGAACCATGAAAGAGTAGTCAGTTCTGCTTAGATTCCCAACTGAATGAAGGGACCTGAAAATATCTCCATGGAAGCCATAATAACAGCTCACCTTAGCTTGTTCTGAAGTTCTTTTCTTGTGTGAAGTGTTTTGTACCATGGGCTTATAAATGAGCCTTTTTTAATTCGGTGAAATGCAGTCATACTCAGTCTTTCAGCACAAGTGTTGAAAGCCTTACTAAAATGCTTATACAGCCATAAAACAACATGGACAGAGGGACAAGTATCTGAGTTATGCTTTAACAAAGCAGCTACATGTAAGAAACAATTGCTGTGACATTATTAACCCTCTACTGCACGACTTTTTAATTTTTGGGGAAAAAAATATTTCTCCCTATTTTGGGGAAGCTTTAGGGTCCCTAATAATATATCAATCATAAAATTTGACACCCAGACAAGAATAAGTGAAGCTGAGCACAGCAATACTCTTATGAATTCCCCACATCTTTCTTTGTCGTCTTAAGGTCAAGGAAAAGACAAGAAGGCTTTTTTGAGTCTTCAGTTGTACCCAGCTCTGCTTTCATTAGCCAGGCTTGCTGAAAGTCTTTAAATTTATTTGCTGAGCTCTGAACTCCTAAAGGATGAAGTTTAATGTAGATCGATCAGATTCTGTTTAGTTGTTTTTTTCTGCCAAATATGAAAGAAAATTAAAGAAGAAATATGGAGTGATGGAGGGGTCGAAATGCTTTGCAGCTTAAATAGACTGCAAAATTGGTTGTTTTGATATATGATTTAATGCTAACAATAATACAGTATATACAATCTTTAATTATTTAGCAGCCGATTATATTTTAACTGAATGAAGAAAAAAGAGGAATCCCCTAAAATCTGTATATATAATGGCAAGAAATTTAATTTGGGATGTGAAACGTGCTTTTATAAAGCAAAGCCAGTTTTGTCCACTTTGTGCTACGCATAAAGATTTACAACAGAAACACAAGGAGATACTGTATCTTCTGAGGGGATGCAGTTCAGCTTGTCACACAGAGTATGATAATGAGGAGATGTATGGGTTTGTGTGTGTGTGCTTGTGAAGGTGAATGCCTGTGTGTGTAACGGAGAGAAAGAATGAAGTCATAGTGGGTCTGGTGGATGTGTGCAATAACCTATCCTGCAGATTCCTCAACATTTCCCCCAAATTGTGTTGTAATTCAGTCAAAAGATTATTCTTGCTTATAGTTAGTTTCCATTCCATCACTTTTCCATCCAAAGGTTAATAACTGCTCATCGAGTGTGATGTACAAGATGAGGGAGGCTTCGTTAGTGCTCACTTAACAAGTCTGAGTGCTCATTATGTGTTTGCACGTGCTACAAGTTGAGGGCTGCTTTAACAAGAAGTGTGAGGTGAGGTGAGGGAGTGTGCACGGCTGTGTTTGCTGTGTCAGGGAAAGGACATTAATGGTTGTTGGCTGTCCTGGTGAATGCCTATTAGATGAAGAATTGATTGAAACATCCTGCTACTTAACTATAAAAAGCTCACACTGTAGTAGCCAAGCTTTCTGTGGGTGTCTTTGTCCACAGAGCAGACTGCTGCTATACATCAGACCGTGCTCAGAAGGCAGGTAGATAATATCAGCTGTCGTTCCAGGACAACTGCAAGCTATTTACTATACCGAGCAGGCGGTGCCAGACTGTTGTAGAGACATCATAAGGGAGAGATATGGCTCAGAGAATCCTGAAATGTAATCTATGGGTGGATTTTACAATCGTACAGATGGTGTTAGAAATATAACTTCCAGGAGCGAAGAAAATGCTTCCAAGCATATCAAATATGACAGGTTATTCTATGCATGCAGTGTTTATGTTCCAACTAGCGTAAAAATAAATGTTATCTTGGAAAATGCTTACAAATGACAACAGTGGTTGCTCATATAAAAAAGTGTAAAACAAAGAGGTCAGATACAGACAGATGTTTATAAGTAATGTGTGTCAACTTAAAGATTTGCATTATTTTTTATTCATTGCTCTGAATGATGTCAGTAAAAAGCAGATATTTCTTATATCTGTTGTTTTTAAGGCAAACAGCTTTGGCTCCTCCCACCTACTGTTCAACTCTTTTGTTTACCAGGGCAGCAAATCAGAAGCTGGTTTAAAGGCAGTGGAAGGGGTGATGAAACAACTTCTTTCAGACATAAGGTCAAGATTTATTTTATTTTTTTTAATTCTGAGTCATTCACAGCTATTCCAAGAATAGAAAATATGGGGCTGAAAATGAGCATAATTGGTGTCCTTTAAGACACTGGGACATCTCTTCTTTTATCTCAGTTATTGCCTCATTCGTGGTCCCATAGCTTTACTCATTCGATAAAAATGTAAATTGCGATTATTGGTCAGTGGAAACTTAACTGTTAGGTTTTAAAAAATGTACAGACACTCGGGTTTTCAAAGGAAAGCAGCAGCAATGTGGAGAATAGAGAGGATTCTGAAACACCAGTGACCTTTAAAGTGTTAGTCAGCTATTACATGCTGCGTGATCCGTAAGCATCAGGCTGCCTTATGGAACTCTGGGGTTCTTGGCTGTGAGCATTTTGGGTGCAAATACATAATAATTGGACAAGTAATGTGCAACCACATGCCGGCAGGCAAACAGTCCTGATATTAAAGATGTCATTATTCATTTATCAGCCTCACACTCCTCTTTTTATCCTTTTTTAAGTAAGTAAATAAACAATTTAAAAATACAATTCCACACACTCATGGACCGGGACCTGCACATTTGCAGGTTTTCACTTCTAGCCTGAGTGCAAACTGAAGTCCATCTGATTCCAGTGATGTTTCAGTCTCAAGGCTATCAGTTGTCTTGACTGAAAATATGAAGACGTACAGTAACAATGTAAATATAATATCTTGAGCCTAGACCAGTGTTGGGGTCGTTACGTAAAAGCAGGGAAGTATTACACGTTACTTGTTACCTTTCGTAAAAGTTATACATTACATTACTCCAGAGAAAGCAGTTTGTTACACTACTTGTTACATTACTTTCACGCTACTCTGTAAAATGATCTGAAATATGCTGTCACATGATTAGCAGTTAACAATATAAATCTTAGGCTGCAGTCCCACGCACCAGCAGAAATTCCCATCCAATCGAGGACACACATAGAATGTTGTTTTTTTTTATATTTACACAATTAAATATTACCATGACCGTTACTGTCATTTCTACAGTAAAAACATGAACAAATAGAAATGGAGGCTGTGAGGCTGACTGCCCATCATTGCCTTTGTTACCAGTTCAAGTTCAGGCTGCTGCTGCTCGGCTGGAGTCGGCATGCACTCAACTTTATCATCACTCTGGGTTCTTGGCTAGAGTGATGATAAAGTTGGCACCGTGCACTTAGCACTGTTGCCTCACAGCAAGAAGGTCCTGAGTTCAATTCCACCATCAGGCCGGAGTCTTTCTGTGTGGAGTTTGCAGGTTCTCCCCATGTTTGCATGGGTACTCCAGCTTCCTCCCACTTTCCAAAGACATGCAGTTAGTGGGGATAGGTCAACTGGAAACTCTAAATTGCCCATATGTGTGAATGTTTGTTTGTCTCTATGTGTTAGCCCTTCGACAGACTGGCGGCCTGTCCAGGGTGTACCCTGCCTCTTGCCCTAAGACAGCTGGGATAGGCTCCAGCCCCTGGAGCCTATCCCAGCTCCAGGGGCTGAAAAGAATAAGCGGAAGAGAATGGATGGATGCATTTTGCCCCTGTTATTTTTGATTTTTTTAGACATTTAAGCTATAAAATTGTGCAAAAAAGTGTTCAAATGCTGCATACGAAATAACTAGAATGTAAGAAATGTGTCTGATGCTTAAAACTCAAGGGAGAGGACCCTCAGACTTCCCGGCTAATGTGGCTCTCCCATTGATCTCACAAGCTTTAAACTACTCTGAGGAGTTCCAAGATATCAGCTAACATTAGCAACACTGATTAGCAAGCCACATCCACAAGCTGTATGGGTGTGTACACAGGTACAGGTAGCAGGCACGGTCTGTGAGGACTGACTCACCTCAAGCGGTTGTTAGAGGAACTGCAGTGCCTGGCACTTCCATGTTGGGTTCATTTCTTAGCTTGGTCCACACTTACTGCCTGATAACATCTTTAGGAACTGGCACCAGATGAACCGATCATCGCTGAACCACACAGACAACAAACTTTCAGTCACTGTTTGATTTCAGCCATAAATAAACATTCAATAAGTTGCGATGCCATGAATTGATAAGCACGAAGCAGCTGTTAATCCACACTGTCAGGTTTGCTGCAGTATTAAACCCACGCGGTGCTCCTGTTTGAAATGAAATGCTTCAACTCCAGAAAACCATCTGGGGCGGAAAAAAATTCAAATGAATCCTGTAAATATATGCACATTTCAACCTGCCTCTTAGATTTGAGCCACTTAACTTGAGTGAGGCCGGTTGATGCTCAAATTACTGCATTTATTTATTTTTTTAAACTTATAAGCCTCATTCACCTCTGCTATAAATCACCACTTAAGATATCTGTCATAAATAAAAAGATTTCCTCTCTGATTTTCCTCCCTTCACTGAGAATGAGTTATGTGTCCTGTTTTTATGCATTCCCTTAAAACACTGTTGACATTTTATAATTTCCTGAATCTAATTTCCTGAATCTATCTATCCTGAAGCAACTCTATGTTGCTTCAGGATCTGAATATTAAATATTGTTTGATCGGTTCAAAAAGATATCAGTCAGAGCCATTAAATACGTTTTTTAGGCGTTTTTTTTGCCCATTGATGTCTTCTGTCTTTTCCTGGGTATTTGTGGGTTTCCTGTGCATGAGATGGGCTTTTCAAAGGCCCACTACATCTGCTTTGGTTTGTTTCAAGCCCATCTGGTGCAAATTTCCAGTGCCAAAGGGGTAGTTGAAGCATAAGTTGAATATTGATTAGCGCAGTCTGATATATTTGCTTCCTTAACATAGCTGACTCCACACACACGCCACAACATTAAGTGAGCGAGCAGCCCACAACAAGGTGGCTTGTTGTGTGCCCATACACATTTGCATTCATGTAGTACTGACCTCTGTAGAGATGCATGGCAACATGTATGCAGAGGCTGAAAAATGAAGCCAACACAGAAGTGCTAAAAACTGCAGTTCCTTTAACAACCACTTGTCAGTTCCCATTTAAAGATGATGACTGACTGATAACCCCACCCTGTCCTCCAAATATGGTCACAAACCGACACATGCCACGCAGCCAAAACGTTAACAAGTCTACAAAGTGGGGAATAATGTCACCAGTGGTTACGTCTATCTTTTACATCTACACACATCTTTTCTATGTGCACAGCAGGTCTTCAGACGAATCACGTCCATTCTTCTATTTAAAATGAGTAGCAATTTTCTACTATTGAGAGAAAGATGATAGAAAAGTGCCTCACAGTGCCTGCACTGGTTTTGTAAGATGTTAAATTAGATATAGTTTGCTGTTGGAGTTATTTCTGGGAAGATGGAGCAGGGTCTGTTTTCCTATTGTGTGTCAGTGGAAAAGGAACAATATCTGCATCGAATTCTATTAAAGCCTAATCTTGATTCCAGTTGTCTCCCAAACACCTGCATAATAGCTGGGATGTAAGTTAAGGGCTAAGAAAAGCTAATGTTACCTTTAGGTACTAACACAAAGTAATGTGGTGCAGATGAAGAATATATCTGAATGCACTGCAGGAGTAATGAAGTCTTCACATTTTACTATTTGGTGTTGCTTGGCCCTCTTCGGCATACTTTTTCATCTGCTCTCGACGGGATGCATCCATTTGTAGGGCAATTTTAAAACTCCCAGATGCTGCAGTTACCATTAAGGAAGAAATCTACCAAAGTATTCCTGTCAAAAAGTGCTTTTTTTCTAGTGACATATTGCACCATAAAGCCTATCATCAGTGCTTCTCTTCTTCCATACTCGACAGTTTGAGCTCAGTCAGAGCCATAAACCTAGTTTGTTATACATGAACCTCATCAAAGTAACAAAGGACTACCAAACAGCTGTTGAAACCTGACTGTTTTTTCCCTGAAATGGTACCATTACTTACAAATAGAAAATAAACCAATGCTTCTTCTGTCACGTCAGGTATAAAGTAGGCTAAACAGTGTCTTTAGGAGTTCTGTAGGTGTATTAATATGAAAGGAGATATTATGTAGTTTAAATGCTTTATGTATCATAATATTCAGTGGTGTGCTGTTAATAACCGCAGTCACATCTGGTGCCGCAGCTTTATTACTAGTAACACAGCACTCTCCTCTGTGAGTAACTGCCATTCCTACCGCTTCACAGCTACTTTTGTCATCTGTTGCATTAACACTGTCTTCGTTTTCATGAGCTTGTTTAATGTTTGATGCTTTTTTATAAAAGGCTTAATGGTTCAATTACATATTTACAGTTACAGCTACATATACTTTATTCTTAGACTCAATGGCTTTGCATGAATAACAGTTCAAAATTATTCTCATTGATGCTTCCGCAGGTCTCGGTGCAGCCCCTCAGTTTATCCATTGTTTAGAACGAACCTTTTTAGCTGCTTTCCCTTTAGCTGAACTTTCTTCTGATTGGCTCCCCGATGTAAACAGATGATCTAATGGTATGTGTGTAGTGCCTTTGATGATCCCACCTCGAGCTCTCTGAGACGACCAAATCTATTCTAATTTACATCATACAGATTCAAAAGTTAAAAGCTAAAAACTGAATTTTTAGAGCAGCCTGATGCCCGAGCGTTTGGGCTTTAGAAACTACTTAAACACTGGCTGACCTCATTACTAAACGTTTCCCATGTGTAGCATAATCATCCAGCCTTCTCATAGTATTTTGTGTGTGTGTGCTTGCTGCCTGTAAGTTGAGTGTTTTTTACAAGACAAGGACACGGGCAATTCAATTCATTTTTTATGTATATCATACCAAATCACAAAAACAGTTGCCTCAAAGCCCTTTATATTGTAAGGTAAAAACTCTACAATATTACCAAGAAAACAGAGAATATCCTAACAATCATATAACCCTGTATGGGCAAGCACTATGGCAACAGTGAGAAAGAAAAACTCCCTTTTAACAGCAAGAAACCCCCAGCAAAACCAGACTCAGGAACAGGCAGCCATCTGCCTCAACCGGCTGGGGTGAGTGGATGAAGACAGGACAAAGACAGGCTCTGGGTGATACAGTACTATAAATAAAAGGGGGTTGTTTCAAATCAGTTCAATTCAGTTTTAGATAATAGTGCCAGATCACAGCAACAGTCACCTCATCCTACAATAATACAGAGCAAACCCAGCAGTCAAACAACCACCTTTGAGCAAACACTTGGCGACAGTGGGAAGGAAAAAAGGTCGATGCTAGTATACTGGAGAAGAGAGTCAACCCATTAGTTGAAACTCAGATTCAGGGGAAACAATGCTGTTGTCGTCCTGACTGTGGATCTTTGGCTGGACCGTTCCTTACAGGCAGGAGTAAAGTCATTTGAAAAGGACTCAGAGTAGAGCTGCTACTCCTCCACATGGATAGGAGCCAGCTGGTTCAGGCATGATGCCAACTGGGCACCTCTGGGTGAGGTGTTCTGGGCATGTCCTACTGGGAAGAGGCCTGGGATGGACCCCAGATAAGCTGTTTGATGTGAAAGGGAGGCTTAGGCTGCTGCATCTGTGACCTAGTACCAGATAAGTTGCTAAAGATGGATGGAGGGATATTTAAGGATCAAAATCATTTGCCATGTCAAATTAAAAATAAGTTCATGAGGTTTTAAAAGAAGGTTTTCTGAGAAAAAAGAGGGAATTTCCAATTTTTATATGTTCAAATACCTGAAATTCACTAAAGAATTGAAATATTCTACTACCATATCCGGTCTAAAATAAAAAATAATATAATATCTTAAGCCCTGGGCCAAGCATTTCAGCACCAATTAGAAGTAAAGTAACAATCATCCGCTCGGGAAATATTTTCCAGATGCTGCAACCGCTTTCTTAAATTTTACTTTTATACCCAGACTGTCACTGTCTCAATTTGTGCAAGGTCATTTCAAATGAAAAGTCGCAACATCAAATAGCCCAAACATTTTTGTCAACCATAAATAGCTGCAACAAAAAGAAGAAGAAAAAAAACAAAAAAACAATTAGTCTGCCAGGAGTCAAAATGATTCAAGAAGCAGTCTGAAAATATCACATCTCTGTCACCCAAGAGTCAGTAATGAGGAAAATGATATTGCCCAGACCAGAGCGCTCAAAAAGGCGTTGCTAGTTACATAGGAGGTCAGCTTCATGATTTCTCTTTCCTCTGTGTCACTTTCTGTCATTGACCAAAACCAACTGCCAGTGTCAAGCTATGTTCCTGCCAATTACCGCTCCAGTTTAAGAGAGTATTGTTTGACATAATGAAAGGGATGCTTGCCAGGTGGTAATTGTTGATCTCAAAATTACTGTCTGGATGCCCAAAAACGGGAGAGCAGGACAAATTGTGCTTTTTATTGTTGTCTTTGTCTCTCACAATCATGGCTGGTTTTGTATGACTCAGCGACATGTGGTTTGGGTGACATGAGAGAATCTTGATAATTAAACACATGGTCTATAAGACAGACCCTTTGAAGATTATAGGGATTCGCATAACAGCAGCCAAATGGTTTCCATCGTTGTAACATGTGGGTGAAATAAAACTCACTTTGAACTGTCGAATAAAAGACAAAGATGGCAAAAGCACTAAAGTGGAAAGAGAATGTGTGACAAATAACTCAGAAAAGTCTTCTTCTATTTCTGCAGGATGAACCAGGCTCCCACCAGTGGTTTTGAGGAGGATGTGGGCAGCAGGACAACTCATCACGTCATGTATCCAGAAAGTGCCATAGACCTGGACAATGTTACTAGTCTGGTGCTGATCCCTTTCAAGACTCTGGATCTGCAGTGGATTATTAGTGCTCTGACCACTGGCACTATTAAACAGTAAGTGAACATTAAAGCTGCGCTCATCTATAATTCCACATTCAAAATGGATTAAATATTGATGCATAATGTGAAAGACTGTCAGTGAAGAACCCACAGAGAGTTGTAACATAATGTCATTCTTCTCACTAATCTTATATTATGGGCAGCAACTTGTTTAAATTCACCCGCTCTCATCTTTACTGTTTCCACCTGTAGGCGGTGGACAGGCTCCATCTGTTCACCACCAAATTGCTGCCAAATTTAACAGCAACATATTCACTATTTAGCAGCTAAAGAGTTCTTTTTTTTCCTGAGAAATCCTATGTTTTTCAGTGAACTCCAAATCAATGGAGAAATGGTGCTTTGAACCTTCTGCATGCCTAAAGCTGGGCATATATACGGCTATACGGCTCGAAGCTTTGATACGACCTGAGTGCTCACACTGTGCGTCGAAATTTGCGTCTAAATATTATATAGCTAATATATAACACAAAATCTGTCTCTCTCTCCCTCTCTGTCTTTCACTCACACAGACACACACACACGTACCACCATCAACTTTGCTAAATTGCTAATGAAGAACATAATTGAGCAGCAATGTCCATCCAGCTCTTTTCTCGGTTGTTGCGGTCGTGATAGTTTTGTGAGGCCACATCGAAAAGGCTTGCCAAAGTTCTACAAGTTGGGCCTCCATCGCTTGTGTCCAGATCACATGCTGCACTGCCATTCTGCTCCGTCTCTGTCATTTCCATTTCTGTGTTTGCGCATGCGCAGTGTGAGAGGTTGCGTTAAATCGACTCGTGGCACTGCTTCAGCAGTGCAATACCCTCACAGGAGGGGACCAGGATTTCAAACAGGTTTGATTTTCTCGTGGCCACACGATTGCTGATTGGGAGCTGGCGGCGAGGTGTTAATTGCTTCGCATTATCCCATGTATACTACACTTCCTATTGAGTTGTATCCAAAATGGCCGACTTCTAAATGGCCACCATGGTCACCACCCATCTTGAGGAGTTTGCCCCCTCACATATACTAATGTGCCACAAACAGGACTTTCATATCACCAACCATTCCCATGTTATTACGGTGTATCCATATAAATGGCCCACCCTGTAGAACAAAGAGCCACCGACTCTTGTCTTTGTTATTTAAAGTAAAAATCATGTCATGTATCACAAGCATACACAATATACAAGGATTGATATGCTGGCTACACCATGAATCGTCACTCATATGGCAAACATATCAGGCACAGCTTGACCTTTCCAGCATGCCTGCTACACAACACATCCCATCTACTCCCACTGTGTTCTGCCTGCTGACTGTATGACAGCATACTGTGGCAGTGCCAGCATGTAAGCATAGCCATGAGGTCAAATAGAGTTTAATTCTCAATAGTTACACAGAGTTCAGTTAGTCTATTTTTATTGTGTAACTAGACAATAAAAATGTTTTTCCACACAGGTTTCATGTAGCATAGATCATCCGAGAAGCTTCTTCAGTTCTAAGGTCAAATGGTGGGGACCTTAGAACTGAAGAAGCTTCTCGGATGAGAGGCGAAACGTCTTCAAGCAACTTAAAGAAGTCCAGACACTTTTCTTTGCAATCTCCTTTGACTACGATGACCTGGATGACTGAGAACCTTCACAGACATTCTCTTTTATTCCGAGTTGGATGTGATTTGCTTCATTTACCATCTCATTTGTCACTGGAATCAGCTCAAACATTTTCACTAGCATGGAAATGTAAAAGCCCCAAATGCATAATCAGGCATACTTCATGTGCAGCATTCCCAGATTCATTTACATCCTTCAAATACCAGATTGTCACAGCAATCAGACTTGCTCAATATTGCTGTTTGTCACATAGCCATAACAAGGATAATCACTCACTTTGAAATTTTCCAGTAAATTTCACCTTCAGTTGTTTCACCCCCAGTGACCCATAATCATTAGCTTGATTACTGGACATCCAGGAAAAAAAATGAAGTCACCGCCAATTAATGCTACTGCCAATAACTCAATCACGCCAGCATGTTAGATGGTGCAAGTAGCCAAACAAATGTTGCCCATAAATATGCAGTTGTCTTCCAACTCTGCCAAAGCAATCATTCTGCATCATTAAATTTCACTTTGCTGAGAGTAATGTCAGCATTAACCCAACAGCCAATAGATCTTAAGTGGGAGATATGAGTTATTATCAGTTATTTATATTGTTTTACATTTTCTAAGCTTGTTAAATTAAATGGGGCTTTGAAAATCTGCTGGGTCCATGAAAAACTGTTTTTTAAGGCTTGAAAAGTTGATTCCCACCTTCATAGTGGTCGCAGCAGATGGCTGGCCATTTTGCACTAGATGAATAAAATTTAATTAAACTGAATTTGCTTTGCGTATGTGAATCTTAAATAGGATCTGTGAGACTCTCCTTTCTCTCACAATAGAGTCCTGTCTTTCACTTTAGTGACTATATTGTTGTAGGACAGCCATGTCTCCTAATGCACGTTTATGGAGGCTGCAGGTCTGTCCGCAACTAAAATATTTAGGAATTTTCAGACAAATATCAAAAGGATGCATATTTATTTCCCACAGGCTCCTCTTGACTGGGTCTTTGCCCCCACTGTGCCCACTTGAATTCCTGGAAACACTTTTCTCTGTACCATCTTCTTTCTTTAAATGAGACACACTTAGGATTTTTCTGACAGCTAGGATGGGTGACTAAACATGTAAGCACAATTACTTTGCAAAGGCCAAGAGTTTGTGTTACCCTATTCGAAAAGAATGTATGTTATTCCTATTTTTTTTTTTACCATTTAATAAGTTTAACAAATTTCTACTATGTTCAAGTAGAGGAAACCTCTATTAACAATTGAGTGTAAACATTTTTTCTTTCTTCACTTTGCTGCATTTTCTTTTGGTTATTTATGAAGAATAAATCTGAGGGTTGCCAAAAAATTCTCTCCTGAAAAATACCCTACATGCTGCCTCTGAGGCCACAACCTTGATTAACCTTTTTTCTAATTAAACATCTTTATCTTTATTGTAGTTTGCCATGTATTTAGTTTTCATTTGAGCCTAGTAGTTTATCATGCAGTGTGTGAACATATGCACAGGCAGAGTGTGGAATTCCCATGGAGTGTAAATTAAGTTTCTTAGCTTCTTTATTTAGGAAAGTAGAGAGTCCCATTTTTTTGCATGTGTCTCTGTTTCCATTTGTGATGCGCTACAATCCACACAGCCTAAATGCAGCCACCTCACAGCACTGCACACACACCTCTATTTAAAAATCATGTGTTGTCACTAACAGCTCTGATGTGGGGAACGATGCAAAAAAAAGAGGCTGACGGTGAGCATTAGTCACTGTAATGACTGCAAACTCTGTTCATGAGGTTTTAATTACTTTGCCTGATACAGGTGAGGAGGGACACTGGGCATTCATTTTTATACATCATCAGTGGCATTTCATTACAAACATGTAACCTGCCAGATGGTGTTCAGCAGAACATTTCAGGGGATGCTTTAGAGCTGGGGTATCGAACTCATTTTACATTATGGGCCCCATACAGCCCACTTTGATCTCAAGTCCCTTTTCTGTCAGTATAGAGAAGTTTATTTGTACATTTAATCCTGAAGATTAATATTTTCTTAATATAAGGAAAATATATGCAAAAGTATGTTTCTGTAATACATGATTTGGGCTTAAATTATTAGAAGTGAATGTGTAAAATTACAGAAGGAGTTCTGGTAACTCCAGACTGTCCTGTAAGTATAAAACTGAAAGTTTATATTTTTTAACAAATTTTGTTTCAACGATTGTAAAAACTCTGTTTATCTATTATTTACTCACTTTGTTATAGTAGGACTGCTATGGTCATGAGAGAAGTCTTTATTAGTAAGAAGAGATTTAAAATTTATGAAAATAAAGTTAGAAATCCAAAATTTATGCCATCCTTCACATTCTCCAAAGCACTCCGGCTAGCTGGGTTGGAGTCTTTGTTGGGCCAATTCTGGCCCCAGGGCCTTATGTTTGACAACCCTGCTTTAGACAATTCAATGGTCTAAACTCCTGTAATTTTTCTTGTCTTACAGCACATATTTACCTGTGATGTCCAGGATAAAGGCAAACAAAGATAAGGTGAGTTATGACTTTATTACAGCATCAGTAGGCACCGTTGTTTCAAGAGGAAAATGGGTAAATGACTTTTAAAGAGGGTTCACTGTTGGAGATTCACTTAAAAACAAACCGCTCACCTGGATAGTGTTTTAATAGAAACAGCTGCACTGAAGCCAACTGAGTTATTCTTATGCATCAGTGTGATATAAAAGGAAAAACAGAAGAGCAATTCTCCCTCAGCCAAGTGAGAATCTCAATGACGACGTGATCAGACTGCCAGTAAGAACATGCTTGAAGGCCAGATGAGTCATCCTTCACCAAGTTCTCAACAAGTAGATGAGTGCATGGGTGAACATGTAAGAGTAACGCATTAAAAAAATTTCCACGCATTAAACAACATAGTTCCAAAACCAATAATTTATTTGGAACATACAACAGCACAGGAGAGCCTGTGGAGTGGTTATGAACCCTCCCGCTAATGGAGCAAGGCTTGCGAGCTTGTCGAGAGCTGCACTCTGACAGTTTCCACTTCAAACATACCACATCAATTTGGCCGTCTATTAAAGACGCAGAATTTTTCATGTTCACATGTTCAACCCTTACACCAGCTTCCCAGCATTCACCTCTAGACTCCTGGGGAATTTTTGCTCATCTCTCCCAAATTTGTATCTGTATCATATTTGCAGGGGCTGATGAGCTCTGAGACTTGATGCCAAACTCATAACTGTATTCAGCTGTTGTAATGAATAAGTCATTCCAGATGTGAAATGTCTGCCCGAAATATAATGAATGTAGGCTACAGCAGCGGCCCTTATTTCCCTTCACGCCGGTGATCAGTCATCAGTCACTCTGTAGCGTGTTGAGGTTTGCGTTGTAATTTCAGTCCCTCTTGCAATGCAAGTGTTACTTTCAGCTCTTGTTTGTGACCTCCTTGTTCAAAGGAGAGTGATTTTGTCATTTTTTAACTCCTTTATATATATTTTTAACCATTTGTGAGACAACATGTTGAATTTCTTGGCATTAGCAACAGTAATGCCAAGTGTATCACATTTGATACATGAGTTTTTGAGGCCTCTGCGTCATCATTGTGATTGTTTTTAACCATAACTTTAATTCCCTTATATGTTTTTGTTGATTTAAGATAAACTAACTGTGAGCAGTAAATTGCACAGAAATGCCAGATGTAGCAAAAATTCTACAAACTAAAACTTATAAATGCAAATTTATTTGAATTTTCTGGCAGTTGTTTCATGGTTCAGGTTTAAAGGTTTTAGAAAATGATCAGGACGATTAGAATGCATAAATATTTTATAATAAAAGTACTGACATTGAAATGTTTGTGCCATATTTTAGTATAACTTGAACTGCGTATAAAGTAAAGGTGCAATCGGTTATGTTTTTTGTTCACTTCACAAAATTAGACTGCCGTTGTGAGAACCCCAGCAGGGTTAGAGTCACTGCAAATCAATACAAAGTTTTGAGTGAGTACTTGAATTTTTATGAAATGCACTGAATCATTTCTATCCTGATGTGAATGTGTCACAGACCCTGGGTTTTTGGCATTTACTGTTTGATTTCCTATATTTAGTGTTCTCAGTCTTTGGGTTTCATTTTCTATTTAACAATATTTTCCTTGTAGCCTCAGTTTTATATTTATGTTTTCTTACCTTTAGTTTTCTGATCTAGTCTTCTTTGATCATAGTTATGTTGTATAGATCACTTCCTTAGGTTTCAGGTTTTCTGCCTCCCTGGTGTTTCCCCGTAATTTGTTGTCAAATCTCCATCCCTGTGCCAGATGTTTCTTATTATACCTCCTGTTTTGTTTGGTAGTCTTTTGCTCCTGGTGCCTTATATTTCCGTCCGTCTGTGCCTTATTCCGTCTGTCCAGCCAACTGCTCCCTTTTCACCTGATTAGGCCTTTGTGTTTTTAATAGCTTCAGTTGCCCTTTGTGTTTGTCGCAATGTCTGTTTATCTCACTGTTGTTTGTTTTTATGTGTTTGACTGTCATGTATTCTGTTTCTCTGAATTTTTGGACAGTTTTCCACCATTAAAGGTGAGCCTTTAGTTAAACCTGCCTGTCTGTAGAGTTTCTGCCTGCTTGTAAAGCTTTTGGGTCCAAAGTCCTTCAAACTATAACAGAATGGCTCCAATGATGACAGTGCACTCATCCACTGGTCAGAAAGGGTCATGGAGTGGTTTATTGTGTATGAAAATTATGTGAATCACATGCGGTGGTCTTCACTGCAATCATAGCAGAAGTTCAGTGCTTTGAGGTAATTGCACACTTCCCGATTGCATATTCTTTTTAAATAATCGTCACATTTAAAAGATTCAGCCCATCAAACAAATTACAATATTATTCAACTATAGCTTGTCAAAAAATAGAATGCAGTTTTTCACCCTCAGCTGTGAAAGGCTGATGGGTTATTGCCATTACATGACCGGCTGCCTTGGCATCAGAGTTTTTAAATGCAAAAACGAGCGAGCGAGGTGAGGTAGGATTTTGAAATTGAAACCATAGGTGCATCTTCTTAAAATTTAGGACGAGTTTGAATCTCAGTGACATAAACTTAAAGGATAAGGTCAGAGGTCAAGTTTTCTGAAAATCTTGTGAATGCGATAACTCAACATTGAAGCGATGTAGGATTTTGAAATTGAAACCATAGGTGCATCTGTTGGAAGCTGATGGGTAGCACTTGCTACTCGCCAGTATTTTTTAATGATGATTTTATTTATTAGGGGGAAAAAATATCCAAACCTACCTGGAAGATGTAATTTCACAAGGTAAATGTCACAAGTCAAAATCCAGGCTTCATTACTTCCAGATATGTTAAATCAAGAAATAATTTAAGTCTGATAAAGTAAACTAGGCTAAAAGATCTAAAAACTAACTATGACATGATATAAAGAAGCAGCTGAGAAACAAAGTCATGGAAAGAGTTAAAAGGTCATTTCTCATTGCTTAAGACTCCAGTGAACCACAAATGAGAAAACCTGGTGGAACGCTGACGAACCTTAACAGGAGTGGCCAGCCTACGAAAATTACTCCAACATTACATTAATGACTAATCCAGATGTCCACAAAAGAACCCAGAAAAAACATCTAAAGAACTGAGATTTCCAAGGTGAGAATCACTTCTGAGAAAAAAAACAACACAAAGGCTCATCTCACATTTCCAAAAAAAAACATCTTAATGAACTTTTGGAGAAATATTCTGTGGTCTGACAAGACAAAAGTTGACCTTTTTGGGAAGTTTGAGTTCTCTTACATCTGGATTGAAAATAATAGCATTTAATAAAAAGGAGATCATATCAACAGTCAAACATGGTGTTGATTGTGTGATGGTCTGAGGCTGTTTGCTGCTTCAAGACCTGGACAGCTTTCCAAATTGATGGATTCATGAATTCTGCTCTCCAGAAAAATCCTGACGGAGATTGTCCACCCTTCAGTTTGAGCTCTGAAGCTCATGGGCTTGATTATGCAGCAGGACAATGATCTGAAGAACACCAGCAAGTCATCTGCATGGCTCAAAAAACAAAAAACAAAATGAAGATTTAGGAGTGGCCTAGTCAAAGTCCAGACTTAAATCTGATTCAGATGATTAATTAAGACCTTAAACAGGCCGCTCATGCACGAAAACTCTTTAGTATGACTGAATAAAGACTAATCTAAAAGGAAGAGTGCGACAAAAGACTGTGAAAAGACTCCTCGCAAACACTTCATTGTGGTTCTTGCTGCCAAGGGTGCCACAAGCATTTTTTAGTTTTAGGGGTCAAGTACTTTCACACCAGGCCATTAATAAATGAAAATCATCATTTAAAAAATGCTGTTTGGTTTTACTCTGTTATCTTTATCTAATACTAAAATTGTTTAATGATCTGAAATATTTAAAGTTGCAAATATGCACAGCACTGTATTAGAGGATCAGTGGCAATAAAAAAATATTTTAATGCAGTCAAGACAATTTCTAACAACTACAGCCACACGAGTGTAGCGTGGACCGAGTGTAGCATCACGCTAACAGGTCATGCCAGTTCTTTAAAAATATCTTTATAAAATCAAATAGAAGACACAAGTCCTGTTTTCAACTTGAAGTCAACGCTCTTTAATCACACAGATGATAGCAGGGTGTTTTTCAGTGGCTACTGACGTCAATTGATTCCATAATATTCAAGAGAAAAACATTTTGTGTGTTGTGTGATCAAGGTGAAGTGGAGAGTGTATCTTATTTTCTTTTACACTTTACAAAGCATGATGTGGTAAGAGGGTTTATTTTCCTAGAAAGGGCACACAAAGCACATTCTGGGCACATCTTGGCTTTATTTTGTTGTCTCTAAGTTTATACCATTATCCACTTTTCTGAAGTGTACCATAAAGAATTCGATTTGGGGCCCAGCACAATCTGCTCTAGACCGAATATCTAAAAAGCAGTCTGCACTGGTGACTTACATTTCTTCATTTCCTGATTTTGATAAATGACAAAGGAGTAGAAATTCTTCTCACTCTTTTTCAGGTGTTGATTTACAGTCCAACATTTTTCAAATACGTCTATGAATCGTGGCTTGACAGTCATGGACGATATCCTTCGACCGGTTTCCTCAGTTTGCTGCTCGCTGTCCACATATGTGATGAGGTAAGGAGAACTACTCTAATAGGTAACATATGTGACTGCTCAGTCATTCCTGCCAACACCTCCATTTTTCATAAGTTTCTACCATATTTCCCTGCCAATTCCTTATTTATTGTTTTTCCTTGGATAGTCCTCTAATTTGTGTGACCCTCAAACTTCATTATGAATAATTGTCATCCTGGTATCCATATTTTTGTGTGTTTATCTGATGTGTTCTAAGATGTCAGATTGTTTTAGAAATACAGTCCAAACACTGCAGATAATTTCAGCCTGCAGTGATGTCATACTCAATTACATCAAGGTAAAATGATAGAGTTGTGACCTGGCAAAGATTGAGGAACAGACACAGATAAAATATCCGCACATATCAAGAAATCGAGTATTTAATAAACCTAAAGTGAGCTATTTCAGACCTTCTTTGTTTTCATTTTGATCATTATGGCTTACAGGTAATGGAAATCAAAAATAAAATATTATTAGAATATATTATTTTGAGTTTAAGTAAATTAGTATTCAAGTATTAGAAACATCATGGATCTCCTGGTTTAGTTCAATACACACAATCACAATCGTGGGGAAGACTGCTGACTTGACAGCTGTCCAGATGACTATCATCAACACCCCACAGAAAGAGTGCAAACCACAGAAGGTCATTGCTGAAAAGCCTGGCTGTTTTCAAAGTGCTATATCAGGGCACATCAATGGAAAGTTGGAGATTTATGTTCAGTAGTCCAATGTCCTCTTTTCAGTGGAGGACACTGGACTTAAGATGAGGACATTCAGCATTTCATTTGAAAGTCTGTCTGTCTCAAAGTCTGGAGTAAGAATGGAGAGGCACAGAATCTGAAAAGAATCCAAGCTTTATGGAGATGCCAATTTAATTTTCCAGCTGGACTTAGCACCTCCTCACACAGCCAGTACTGCTACAAAACGGTTTACTGTCAAGGTTGTTTTAGTGTGCTTGACTGATGAGCCAGCTTGCCTAACTTGAACCCCATAGAAAATTTATGACATATTGACAAGAGAAAGATGAGAAACTCCAGACCAAAAAAAAAAAAAAGACCAATGGAAGAGCACTATAAAAGCAACCTGGGCTAATTCCCCACCAGTGCCACAAGCTGAGTGCCTCCATGCCAATGTGCTTTGATGTAGTAATTAAGAACTAAGTATACCCATAGAGAGTGTAGAAGAGAAACAGCTACCATAGACCAATTTAAAGCCTCGAGATAAACGTTTCTACCATCACTCGTAATCTGGCATATTTCCAGTGTGCCAACGCACTTTTGGGCCGATCGACTGGTCTGAAGAGCCACCGCACACTGGCCGTACAATCACTGATAGCATCCCATTCGTTCCTTTCCATTACTGACACTGGATTGCACATTCAAATCTCTTAATGCGAGATTTGAATGTGCCCTCATAGAAAACGTTCAGTGTGGAAGAACAAAACAATAAAAAGAATGAAGTTTTTTATTCAATATGACCCGAAATGAGTGACTGAGGACATAAACGCTGAAGTCTTTTTTCAACCATTGCTATCACTATCTGGTAGCATTCAGAAGTGCTTCTGCAAAGATGTTGACTAAACTTCCAATGTCAATATCGCCTTAATGAAATATTGTTCAAACTAAAGAAACACTTTCCTCCAGTTGCTGTAGTTGTTTCACTTGTAGAGACACATTTCTTGAAACATTTCACCCTTTTCTCATAACTCTAAAAACAAAACCCAATTCTCAAACTACATTCGCAAAACCGTTGACTCTTCTGGCAAAATCTAAAAGCCCATCCAGTTTTATCTGTGGTCAGAACCACACAATGGTCTGCTCATGCATACAGAGAGTAAAAATAAGAACAGAACTAAGCTTTCAGTACACCCTAGATGAAACAATGAAAAGCACAGTGTTCAGGGGATGTATCCCAGGCCTTTAAACCTCATATTGATGTCTTAGAAGTCTACAAAAATATGAAGCAAAAACAAAAATGGACAATGGCTGAGATATGTCTCCCTTCTTTAAAAAAAAAAGAGAAATTATAGGTTGTGTTTAAATTCAGTTGCTCACCTGAAATTACTTTTCTTGACCTGGCTCCACCTCTTCTCCTCAGATTGTTTCCATTGCTTGTTGAATTGATCAGGCTTGTATTGGTTAAATGGCATCATTAGTGACAACAGCGAACTATTTTGTGTAGACAATGAGCTAGAACCAAATTTTCATCAAAATGAGCCATCATCTGATCTAGCCAAATTGAATTCAGTTTCTGTGTAACAGGCTATGGGATGAGTGCATCCAGACCATCTACAAATTACAACAATTTCTCTTTTTAAATAAAAAAAAAATAGGTAGTAGAAACAAAATTGTTTTCTAGTGTCACCAAAATCTCATCACATATCACTGGCCTCATGTGGTGATACTGCACAGTGTATTTCTGTAAAAAATCAATTTCAAAGTTTGCAAAATGCTTCCACAACTGGACTTGTGAAGCAAAGATCGCTCTGTTGATGATTTAAAAAAGGCATTTGGAGAACTTTGGAGATACTGCAAAGTATGTTATTATGCACTAAGAGCGTCTGTGGTTGTTTCACTGTGATTAACCTTGTCTCTTACAGGTCAGTGTGTTTGGATTCGGTGCAGACCAGTATGGAAACTGGCACCACTACTGGGAGGAGAACCATTTGGCCGGAGCTTTCCGACACACAGGAGTCCACGATGGAGATTACGAATATAATGTCACCCTGCTGCTGGCAGACAAGCACAAAATCCGAATGTTTAAAGGCAGATGATACCGAGCCCATATGTGCAGCTGGATGACCACCAAATGAACCTCAGCAGCCTTTTAATGTTCGTTACCCACCAAAAGAAGAATTTTGTTTTCGTTTTATTTCTTTATTTTACAGATTCCAAAGACATTTTCACTATTCTGCTCAGCCCAGTTTCCTGTCATTTACTGAAGTGGCTGTTTAACAAATGTCACTTCTATTGTCACACCAGGAGACGAGGACAGGCCATCCATAAGACAAAATCAGCACTGCCATGGGAGACTGAGCAGATAATAGTAGAAGGGAGACGAAGATGTATGTTAATAAGCATGTTATTATAAAAAGCTGAAGTTCTACTACATAGTATGTGTATAATCCATGTGTCGCTTTTCTATATAATGATGTCCAGCACTGTGGCCGCCAAAAGCTTTGTATGCTAATGATCAGACCAAGTGCCCTAATTACCGTTAATGTCATTCACTTGCCTCTGTTGCAAACTGTTTAAGTTTAAATGGATACCCAATAAATGTAAAAGCATTTAAAGCAAAACCCTACAGACCTAACATCAAAATGCATTTCCACAATATGGCATTGGTTTTTTACTTTGTAGTGATGGACATGCGAGAAATTCTGCTGTTTTTTGTCAGACCCACCAATTTTTTAATGTGCAACCTGCACTAAAAAGCTATTTATTAACTTGCTTTCCTGATTACAGCTGTAAAATAAAGTTTAATGACACTAAAGGGGTGCTTAAAATTGAACCCAAAATCTAGCCCCAAGAAATTATTTTACTACATTGGGACATTTACAGAAAACCCACAGGACTACAGCCACATCTATGGGAAATACTTAAGTGTTCAGTCCAAATGTCAAACACTTTGTCATCCCTACATACTAAGTTTTGCAGTATAGTTTAAAAAATAACCATATTGTCAATGCTAGAGCAAAAATTAAGTCTCTGTCAAAAAGAGTCTAAAAATGACTATGCACTTTGTTTTGCGACTAATAAGCTTCAATAGTGCTATGTATTTTGAGCCAAATGTTAGCTGTCTAACCTGCTAAGCTATGATGGGGAACATGTTAAACATTCCTTGTGCTAATAATGCTAGCATTATCATAAAGAGCATTTTAGCATGCTAGTATTGAGCCCAAGTTCGCCTGTGTCTCACAGAGCTGCTGGTATATGCAGTGTTTTAATTTTCCCACACTTAATCTTATTTTCTCCTTATTTTGTTGAAGATTTGTGGGCTGTAGTGTTTTTTGTGACACAAGTAGGTATCTCGTAGTAAGTCAGAATTAGCACGGTGACACTAAAAAAAATTAATAAGCTAGTTCCTTAGTTGTCACTCTCTGTGCTCGCTGTGCACTGAGGGTACAAATAAGACTTAGCTTTTTAATCTTATTCTTCTTATTTTGTTGGATATTTCTTGACTGTGATGGTTGAGAAGTAGACACACAAATCTGAGCTAGCACGCTGGTACTCATGGGCTACATTACAGTATCCACCTCCTCTATCCTTGGCTTTTTCAGATATGTCTCAGTCACATAGAGAACAATAGAATGACAACCTCCTTGTGACTAGGAAAAATCAGTCATTGTTTGTACTGACTTTTTTCACATTGGCGACTTATTTCAAATAGTTGGGACCAACAACTGGTTGCCTAAAGGTTAAGTGTCTAACAGTCAACAACTTGTAATTCAACAGCTTGCCACCAAAATTATATTCTCATTATGTCTTTATATATAAGCAAAGCTGCTGAGCGCCAATGTCATCTTGGAGTTAAATGACCGTAATGCAGCAACTACATTATTTGTGGAGGGATTTCTGAATATTAAATCCATGGTTCTGGTTGGCAGTAGCAGTTAATGTAAATTTCTGTTTAATATGAATTTCTGTGGATACAGACAGCAATGAATTTGTATTTTTCACCAGTTTAACACAGTTGATCACCATATTAACAAAAACTGACCGCATTTAAACGCTAACTTGACCCCATTCAATTGCAAACTGATAGCAGACTAACTCCATCTTATTGCTGTTGCATTGCCATCCTTGAAGTCAGCAAGGATGAGAGTGGTCCCAGACCCAGTCTTTGTTTTAAAAGCAACTTCTTCAAAGGACACCAGTTCAGTCATTTTCATTTTCTCTAGTTGTAGTATCGAATTTTCTACCCACAGTTTAAGTGTTACATACCCAGTGTGTATTAGGAGAGATGACTGTAATGAAAAATCTCTTGAAATTTTCATGAATTATATGAATTATTTTCATGAATTATATGAATTATTTCCATCTCTTTGACAGAGGGCTGGCCTGAGCTACGTATTCAGAGCACAGACACCACATTAGACAGGATGCAGCGTGTGCTTCAGCTGCTTTCACTAAAAATACCATAATGTGGCACCTTCCTGCGGCTTTATGTGGCGGTGTGGGCGTGTTAATATGTAAAATGTAACCGAGGTGAAACAGAAAATAATGTTTTATTGCTCTTATTTGTTCCCGTGATCACTTCTCTCTCTCTCTCTCACCACTAACCACTGTGGCTCTCTCTCGCTCTCTCTCTTGTTGAGCTGAGGTGAAGGGGGTCAGCTTTTGATGTTTCTCACAATTTCAGCACATTCTACATTTGAAATTGTAGAATACCAACACCAACTTAGTTTCTGTTCTAGACAGAAAGAAAGTTTGGTGCTTGGAATTTGTTTCTTTTATTAAATCTGCTGGGCCAAAAGGACTCTACTGGAGACCTGCAGCTACCTGTGGATTAAGAGTTGTGTTATAGCAAAGCAATCAATGAGATTGTGCCATTGGGTGTGATGGAAAAATGATAGAAAGGTTTTCAGTGTTTGCAGCGTAACACAAACAGCGGGTTCTTTGTCATCGATCATTAACACCTGACATACGAACCAGCCTATACTGGGGTGCCTTATCATTGAAATCAGTGATGTAGTATACATTTTTTGATGTATTATGTGACACAGTTTGTAAATGAAAAGTATGTGTAAAGTGCCTTACAGTTAAATTGTACTGTATTGTTGTGTAAATCTGACACTCATATGCTTGGTACACACAGTATAGCTGTCTCATTTATTGTCAGTAAGATGCCAACATGTTTTGCACTTTTTGATGAGGTGTCGCTCTGTTTTGTCCAGACTTTATTAGCTTGCTGATCACACTGAACTCTCACCTTCTTATTTTTACTCACAGACATCTGACCTGAAATGTTGTGCTTGTTCAGATGATGCAGGAGTTAGGCTTAGCTGCAGTAACAGGCTATGATTTGCTCTGTGTGCCTTGTAACAGATTAGAGACATTTGTCTGGCCGGTGTCTTTTCTTCATTCCCGCACACACAGAGACAAACCACAATTTGGTTTTTCCTGTCACCATGAATTCATTCAGCTGCCACAGAAAACAACAGTGGTGCGAATGTGTCATACAGGGAGCAGGGAATACTCCCACCTAGTGGACAAAAACGTGGGTCAGCATTAACGTGTTTTGATTTGGTATTATATGATTCAGTATGAACTGGCACTTTTCAAACTGTATTCATTGTTTATCGTTTAAATAAACTGTAAGTAGTGCAGTTGTTTCAGTCTTCACACACACACTAGCTGTGAAGATGGATGTATGTAAGACTAAGACACAAAATAAAGGCTCCAATGAAAAGAATGGGTGACTTCATTTAGTTTTACAGAAAATTGTTAAACACACGGTCTGACACACATTAGGCTGGAAAATTCCTACAACAGCTCAGCTGGTTTCTTATATCTGTTCAAGCCTTTTTGTTTCCTTTGTATTCATTTTTTTTACTGATATCTTGTTGGAATTTGTTAGTGATTTATATCAAAGAAAGTTCAGTCATTTAGTGTAAGCCTAACTCAAACACAGTGAACAAAACATTTTAGATATTTTTTAGAAATCACAGACACCCTGTCCTCAAGGCTCAAAAAAAGAGGAGCAACATTTCTCTTGAGTGATACAGGTTATAAAACAAAAAATGGTCCTCTCCAGATGATGCCTTTTCAGGGAAGGTCTTGCTTAACCCAGAAGATATTCAACAGCACGGCTATTCCAGCAGTGTAGCTTTGTGGTTTGAAAAAAAGAAGATCATGTGCAAAACTGGTGTGACTGCAGCCCAGGCCAGTCACGCACAGAAAACTACAGAAAACGGGCTCATGATTTTCTGAACCTTTACAGAGTATCAGCGGTGATGCGGCACAGGGACACACATGCTTCAGACAAAAGTATTCAACCCTTCAATATTAAAAAAAGATCAGTTTTGCTGTTCTACATATTTGCTAGATTTGTTAATTAGAGTTCACATTAAAAAGTTTAAAATGTAAAAACAACCTGTGTCATGTGACTGACATTGACATGTGGCTTCTGTCTTCATCTTTCCATTGCTCCTTTTGAGGGTCCCATAACATCCTCCTCTGTCACACCAACCCTCTGCATGGCCTTCCTCTTTTCCTTCTGCCTGGCAGCTCCATTGCTACATCTTCAACACCCTTTATCCAATTCCACTTCCCTCCTGTGCACATGTCCAAAGCATCTCAGCCTTGCCTCTCTGATTTTGTCTAGTGGAGATGTCATTTTACAAGATTCTTGTCAACACACTCATGGCAAGGCATGCTATATTAGCAAGAGCATGTGATACATATAAATCTATCTATCTATCTATCTATCTATCTATCTACATATATACATATATGTATGTATAGTCTGATACAGTTCAAGTTCAGGTCATTGACACCGACTTGTGTGGGAGAGACAGATAATGAGAAGTTGAATTATTCAGTTGTTCAGCTATCTGTAGACTCCCACACAAATACAACTGGAGCTTTTTGCTGAAACGTGTAAAAAGGACAAGAAGGTTAATGATTTGTAAAATATTTCACAAATTCTGAGTAGGCTGAGTGCAAATTACACCAGATGGCCATGAGCTTGTATGTGGATGGGTCTACACAGATTTCACAGAAACATATCAGTCTGCAGCAGCTGAGACAAAGTTAGATGATTCACAGTTTGGGATTTGAAAAGAAATACACGGCATTTAATGTTCCTGATTAATCTTTCTCTTTTTAAGGATGTAATCACAAGCATGGTCGATGGTTAATCAGTCCTAATTGGTGAGGCGCTATTTACATGAATCCCCTTCACAGTTTGGTCAATAATAACTTTGCTTTTTCCTTCATGACCTGCTACAGCTAAAAGTCATTATTTCTTCTTTCTGCTCAGTACACAGAAAAAATTTAGATTTTCTGCTTTTACATCTGCGCTTTGATGAAATATTCAGTGTGAATTACATAAACACATGACGTATGCCTTCTTTATTATGTGCTTTAATTAAATTGAGTCTAAATGAGGTGTTATGCCTTCAGTGCTGTGAAACCGGTAGGTTCTTTCCGCTCTTACCGCTCAGTAATTTCATGCCATGGAGTCACAGTACAGTTGCTTTCTGGCTTCAGTGCTTATAAGCTGTTTTCTGTTTTGTAATGCCGATTACACTCATAGTTTTTGTATCTTAAGTAAGTTGTACAAACCACCTTCAAAAAATAATAATTTATAAAAAGTAATCTGAGATAGCTGATTGTAGAATGTATTAAAGGCTATGGAGTGCTATTAATGTCCATTCTATTTATAGTTGTCTTACAGTTTTTCTCCATTGGTTTGGCTCATTTCTTGAAACAGAAATTACATTCTCAAAATAACATGGACAAACCTCCAAACCTCTTGGCAAATGTTCACAACAGAATGGCATTTCTCATTCATTTTATCAAATGGCAAATGCCTTAGTACATGTCTCAATTGTCTCAGTGCATCTTTGCAAATGATTAAGTACAAGTAGTCTACAGTTATACAGTTCAGAATCAGAATCAGAATCAGAAAGGGTTTTATTGCCAAATGTTGAGCAGGTTTACAACATTAGGAAATTGCTGCGGTGCTTCAGTGCAAACATACTGTCATAAATTAAGCTTAAATAGACATGAAAATAAAAATAAGAATAAGAATTAAAAGTGCTAAGTAGATAGATATATACATGAGTGCAGGTGGTGATCAGTGCCAAACATGGAATGATGCAGTGAACACAGCGTAGGGTCATGTGTAAGTGGTGGGAACAGTCATACGGTTATTGTTCATGTGTCCAACAGCAGAGGGGAAGAAACTGTTCTTATGGCGAGAGGTTCTGGTGCGAATGGACCGGAGCCTCCTGCCTGAGGGGAGCAGGTCAAACAGACTGTGTCTGTGTTAGCCCACATTTAGCACAATTTCTAAATGAATAGATCTTGTAGATCTAAACTGATTAGTTGATTCTCAGTCTAATGATCATTCTCTCCAAAACATGTCAGCATGATTTCATTGTATAAGTACTCGCATGCACAACTGTCTGTTCAATTGTCAAAATTGGTCAAGAACATAATACCATGAATACCATATATGAATTTCTTTGAATATTTGATAAATTGATGACAGTCATTGACAGTCAGGTGAAACTAGACTAACGAAGGGGGAGTGTCACACACAGGTGTGTTCCATGATTGTGTGCTGCCAAACACAGATATATAGAGCTTGACCAGAGCCAGTCCGATCTCTGAACATGGATAGACAAGGCCAAGCAAACGGACAAGGGGAAGGTCTTCCTCAAGGAAGAGGACGAAGAGGATGAATAATAATGGGAAGAGGCCGCAAATAATGCCATCACATTGAGACAGATCTGTGATGCCATCCTTCAGGACAATCATATATTCCAGAATATAAACACAATAAGCATCTCCACAATAGACCGGGTTTTGAAGAAGCATCAGATGACGATGAAACAAATCTACAGGGTACCATTTGAGAGGAACTCTGACAGAGTGAAGGAGCTGCGCTACCAGTATGTAAATGTAAGTCAGTTACTGGTTGTCTCTCATTATAACCTTACCTGTAATCACAGTAAGCAGTTGTTCACTTATTTGGTTTCAATACCTCCTTTACCTGATTTCAGAATCAGTATTTGCTTCATCTGACTTCAACAATTTCAACAGAAAACTGCAGTTTACTGTATGATACGATTCTCATTATAATCCTTATTTTGTTGTCTCCCAATCAAATCTATCTAATACTGTAGGTTTTACTGTAACATCTCAGTAAGTCATCAGTATTTCCCACTCCCCTTTCTATCAAATACCCCTGCAGTACTTCCTCATAGGCCTATCACTAGTTTAGAACCACTGGAGTAGTGGCCTGTAGTATATTGAACCTGTGGGGGAGAACATGTAATTGTCTTACTGTAGTATATGACTCTTCTGTATGACTGATTTTATGTTCTTTACTCTATTTTAGAGAATAATGGCATTGGAAGGACATGAGACCCCTCACATCCTGGTGTTCGTGGATGAAGCCTTCAACCTGGCCAAGGGCCGAAGACGTGGCCATAATATTATTAGCCACCGGGCCACAGTGGATGTCCCAGGTCAGCGAGGGGGCAATATAACTATGTGTGCTGCCATTTCTGAGAATGGTGTGGCCACTCACATCCCCAGTCTTGGCCCATACAACACACACAAGCTCCTCATCTTCTTGGATCGCCTTTATACCAATTTTATCCCTGAAAATGAGAGGTCTCATTGGGCCTCACCTACCCATTTATGTAATTGTGTGGGACAATGTCAATTTCCACCATAGCCCACTCATTAGGAGCTGGTTTGCAACGCATCCAAGGATGGTCATGGGGTTCCTACCACCTTACTCTCCTTTCCTCAATCCGATAGAGGAGTTTTTCTCTGCTTGGAGCTGGAGAGTGTATCAGCATCATGCTCAGGATCAGCCGTCCCTGCTCCATGCTATGGACGCAGCGTGTGACGACATTACAGGAGATCAATGCAGGGGATGGTTGCGGCATGCATGCCGTGTCTTCCCTCGTTGCATCGCAAGAGAAAGTATCCGCTGTGATGTGGACGAGAATCTGTGGCCAGACGGACAACAGCGTGTAAATAATCAGGAGGGTGAAGACAGTGGACGAGAGTGGGAGAATGAGTACAGCGACCACTGAATAACTCCTTGTTTTTTGATTTTGTGTTCATACAATTTACTACTGTAATGTACATTTTCTTTTTACATATGTATGAAACTTTCTTTGTGTGTGAATAAAAAATGGTTAGAATTTCCTTGGTAGTGTGAGTGCAATCTGTGATGTCAAACCTTGGAGGCTACTCTTTTCTGTTGTATATTGTTGGTCCTCTGCCATAGTGACAAAACATCTAAACATTTTGTATGGCAGTACTCACACAATGCCAAAGGGACGATGCATTTTGGGGGCACTGACTATTCAGATTAGAAAGAAATGTAGTTTTGACACATGAGTGAACTGTTTTAGGAGAGATATGAGCTTTTGCAGGTGGACCATGTTGTTGTGATCAACCATCCAGGTTTATTTTGACAAAAGCACGAAGAATGATGAGACTGTCCGATCTGTGTCGAGAAATGAGCCAAAGCTATTGAGAAGGATCTTTGCCATTTTGGAGACACTGACTGTTTAAATGAGAAAGGGATTTAGACTGAAGCTTGAGTGGACAGTTTTGGAAGAGATGAGCTTTTGCAGGTGAGCTATAGTGTTGTGCTAAACTGTAAGAGTGTTTTGCCAAATGATCTTAGAGTTTTGAGAATGTAATTTCTGTTTCAAGAAATGAGCCAAACCAATGGAGAAAAACTGTAATGCACTACAGGCCACATTGAAGTTTCTCAGTTTGACCTGCTTCTCTCTGTGCAACATAAAGCTATAGTTTTCATTTAGAAAGTAGTCATCACATGAGTTTTTGTTATATTTGCAATTAAACACAATATTACCTTGTTAGCATGCTCTTGAATCTGGTGATCCCAACCTTTACATAACCATCAAAACCACAACCACCATACAGATGGAACAGAAGCAGGAAATATGGTAAGAGATCAAGCCCCTCCATAGAGAAATACCAAGCGGCTTGCAAAAGCCAGCCTAACAGAACATGAAAGGACAGCCTCTGATCACAACAACAGGCCCTGAGCACAAGATCTGTAGAGGAAGGAGTCAGTCACAGCTGACAGGATCCATGCTGCATATTGCACAAGTTGCCCAAGAGATTAGGAAGTCCATAGCAGCAGGATGTGAGTCCAAAGCTGAGACAGCATGCACTTAAAAGTATACCCAAGGGGTCAACCTAGTGACAGTGCTGTATATGAATTAGAAGTCCACTAAATGTGGTTGAGAACAACAGGGCTAAGTTCGAGGCAGGCAATCAGTTGTCAACCAACTGGTCAGACAGTGGTAGTTGGTGAGGAGTGGAAGAGTGTTGTGACGGGTGTGGGAGTCTAAGCTGAAACATCTGTAAGAAAGACCGTGTGACAGTAAAGATCAGCTGAAACAGGGCTTAAAGGAACAACTGGTCGGGGCCAAAAAAGACACATTTGTAATTACTGCATTAGCAGCTGTAACACCTGGAACTGGAAGCGCAGCTCCAGCAGATTCTGGCAACATCAGAAGTCTCTGTCCAGAAGATTGCAGTCCTAGCAATAGCGGATATACTTGAAACTCCCAGAAGAATGAAGAAGCTAGCATTGTACGTATTAAGTTAGCACTTAATAAGTGTTAAGCCACAAAACAGCCCTCAATAAATGTTATATGTTACACCCTTTATCTTATTGCTTTGGCAAATGCATGTAATTAAACTGAAAGGAGCAGAAATCTAAGACCCAGCTGCTACCTGAGCACTCACACTGTAAACCATTGTGACTGAGCAGGATCCAGTTTATACTGTTCAGGGTGTAGCCCTAATCAAATGAGGGCTTTTATATGAGCCATAAAATGCACGTAAGTGCTAAAAAGTCTAATTCTGTCCAACCATTATTTAACAGTCGTTTCACAAGTCTGTTAATCACGAGTGATTCAAACGTGCTTATGCACATTCCAGCAATGTTCAGTCACCCCACAATATTAATATACTCCCTTCCAGACCTGTATTCATAATTTTATGTACTGGCAATTGTTCTCAATAAAATATACTTCAGTGGTCACAAAAGTAAAGTGTTAAATTTACAGCGGGTAAAATAACTGTTGATCACAATTTTCTAAGTAAAATTATTTTTTAAAATGCTATTGACGTGAAATTCTCACCAGATGTCGGTAACAACCCATTAACTTTGAGTTTCTTGAAGATGTTTCACCCTATTGGGAGTTGTCTCTTATAAGGGTTGTTGACCCACTGTTGATCATCTGCATAATCAAATGAGATTTACATGAGACTCCACCAATTGGTCTTAGAACTCAAGAAGCTTCTTGAATGAGAAGTGAAACGTCTTCAAGAAACTCAAAGAAGTCCAGTCACTTTTCTTTCCAAGCTCCTTAGATTACCATGACCTGGATGACTGAGAACCTTCACAGACATAACAACCCATCCAATCCACACATGCACAGAAATGAACTATAGAAACTATAGAGGTCCATCAATTAAGTTGTATACAGAAGGATACATATGGATTAAAAAGCAGTAACTTATCTGTCTATAGACTGTTTGTATTGGCAACATTTAGGCAATGATTGGTATATGGGGATTCTAAATATCACATTATAGCTTGCATCCAAATATAATGTCACATTTGACCTCTGACCTCACTTTTACATTTCACATCTGCCTTTCTTTTAAGTTGGCCCCAAAATGTGTTTCATATTTAAAGAGTATTTAAAGAGTATTGTCAAGAGAAAAAGAATGAGCTGCACAGTTAGTTATAAATATACTGCAGTACTGCACTAATATTTGTCTGTATTAATAGTTAATGATGTCCCTTTATTTACAAATTAGTACATATTATCCATGACATACTCCTACATGATGTTTGAGTAATCAAAGTTAACATTTGCAATGATGCCCTTATCGGATTTTTGCTGCACTACAAATCTTCTTAAAAAGAACAAAGAAAACCAAACGAATGTATACCAAACTCCATACTATTCCCTTAAAACTAAATACTGCTGTAAGCTGTCAACTCTCACAAAGTTGCGTTGGCCCTTTAACACGTTGAGCTGATGACGCCACCCGACGTTCAACAAGCAGCACAACAAGGAAGTCTTCAGAGTCCACAGTTCAACTCTTCTAGCTTTGACAGCAAATGTTGTCGTAGAACAGGTAAGCAGAGCTAAAAGCTGTGTGAAAACATAACAGTTTATTCTGTCGCCGGCATAAATAGCTTTGCGACTAACAATAGCTTCAGTGACTGAACATGGCAGCTGTAGCCGCTAGTTTCACTTTCCAGTTAGCAAAGTGACAGCGTGCTGTACATGAACTTTAGGTTAACTACGCAGTAAAAAAAAAAGTGGGCTGCTGTGACGCTTATTGTCAGACTAAGGAATATGTTCTGTGTAGCTAATTTAAAAACAGCAGCACGACATTTTGGTCCTTAAAATTATGTAAAGGCCGGGCTTCCTGTAAGGTAGCTACGAGCAGTGCTATGTAGGCCATAATCACTGACACGACAGGCTCATACTCGATACCAGCTATCGCATTTTAAACACAAATTCACCACTTTAAAGCTGTCTCTGCTCATAACTGTCAAGCTAAACTATGACTAATCTCTAACTATCTGTCAAAGTAAGCTATATAATTATAATTTAAAGAAAAAGTAGCGACTACAGATTCCTTTATACCTGCAGGCTTGCCTCCTCCTGATTTCCTCGTTTTGCTTTTTCTTCCATGTTTACAGGTTTAAAAGTGACAGTTTAAAACTTTATTAACACGTTATTGCAAAACAGAAACCGTGACATGTGTCGATAATAGCTGCTTCATATGCCACTTGTAATAGACAGACGTGAAACTTTATGCTCTTTTGTGTACATCCCAGTACTGTACTTGTTTACCTGCATGGTGGGGCCATGTGTACTGTACTACTGCAGTAACTGTCACAGCTGTACTTTGTTATTAATATTGTTGCTGTATATAATATTGTGTAGTTGTCCTTGATATTTGATTCTTCCATTATTGTTTGATTTGTGTTAATGTCATAAAGCAGTACCATAACATAATTCCTTCATTTTGGAGCATTTCTGAAGACAAAGTCAATATGAAATATGAAGTCCTCACAGTTGAAAAGCTGGAACAAGCAAAGCTTTGGCATTGTTTTGACAGACAAATAAAACATGATTCTCTATTTTTGTTTAGGATGCCTGGTGAAAGAGTGGAGGAGAGGACGTTGGAGGTGTCGAAGGTGCCTGTAGGAGTGGATGAGGAGCTTCTGTCTTTATATTTTGAGAACAAGCGGCGCTCTGGTGGAGGTCCACTTGTATCTGTGGTGAAGGATGGCGACCGCGCCATAGTCGTGTTTGAAGATGCAGCAGGCAAGTCACTGTGAACAGACAGTCATTTGTTTCTTGTCTTTTTTCCAAATTTCTTACATAAAGGATTTTTTCACCTATAGTCCCCTTAAAAAGGACCAAACTTAGTCCAAAGTGGGCTAAGAGAAAAGGGACTTTCCCTTCATATTTTGAGTGATTTGAAAACAAGAGTTTTATTTCTGAGCTTTCAGACTTTTACTGCTTCGGATTATAGATTAGATTAAAGCTTTAGATTAATTAGCTGTGGTTAATCACAGCTAATTCATAATTTTAAAAAACGGGCAATTACTTTTTGACAAAGGATCAGGTAGGTTTAGATAACTTTTCTGAATTAATCAATGAAATCATCATTTAAAAACTGTGTTTTGTACTTACTCAGTTTATCTTTATCTAATATTAAAATGTGTTCAATCATCTGAATCATAAAAGTGTGACAAAACACTAGGAAATGAGGAAAGGGGGCAAACACATTTTCAAACCACTGTATACTCAGAGCTACTCAGGCAGCAGAGGAAATAACTAGTAGATTAAGCTATACTGAACATAATGACTTAATACAGTTCTGCTTTGTAATCATTAGTACCAGTTGGATACAAAACAGTTCATAATAAGCTCCATATCAACAGCAAAATCCTGCTACTACAACTATGTTAGTAGTAATACAATCCCGATTCCAAAACAGTGGGGGTGAATGAATGCTGTGATCTGCAAATCTGTTCACAGAAGAACACAGAAAACATATCAAATGTTTGAACTGAGAAAATGTACTTTTTTAAAGAAAATTATAGGCGAATCAAGGGAGTTCTGGAAAAAAAGGGACCACAGCAACACATCTCAAAAAAGCCAGGACATGTTACAGTGTAGGATTTCCTCTTCTTTTAACAAAGTTAAAAACAAAGGCTGCAAGAACATTTTGGACTTAATTAGGTTTATTTGCAGTGACATGATTGTATTTCAAAAGAGAGGCAGTTTCTCAGAAGCAACGATATGCAGAGGTTCACCAGTCTGCAAAAAACTGCTTCTACAAATTGTGGTTTAATTGTAATCCACAGTTTGTAAAATTGCAATATCTAATCACCTTATTCACATAATATCATTAAAAGAAGGCCATCCAAGATTGATTTTCTCACATATTCAGAAAATCAATCTTGGATGTCTGTGATCTTCAGGCCCTCATTCAGCACTGCATTAAAAACAGGCATGAGTCTGTCATGGGAATCCCCCCATGGTCTCTTTCAGGGATTCCAGAAGTCACCATCTTCTTGTGGCCAAAGGTCATATAAAATCGACTGAGAGAAAACTGTCCTGTGGTCAGATGAATCACGCTTTGAAATACATTTTAGAAAACACAGATGCTTCCTCCAGAGAGAGACCATCAGAATCTTTATCTGTGCCCCGTTAAAAGGCTGCGTCTCTGATGGTGTGGGGATGCATCATACCCATGGGTTTGCAGCTGAAAGTTATGTAGAGATTTCACATCTATTATTTCATTTAGACGTCTTTTTCAGGGGAGGCCTTTATAATTTCACTAAGATAACAGCAGCATGGCTTTGTGCTGAACTGGCCTGCCTGCTGTCCTGACCTTTCACCTTCTTAAAGCATTTGGAGCATCATGAAACAAAACAACTGTGACATAGCTGTTAGCTGCTAAAATCCTATATCAGATAAGAGTGGGAGAACAATCCTCTCCCCATAGTCCAACTGCTGAGGCATGTTGCTGACATCAAATTCAAAATCGGGCGATATTTTTCTTTAAATTGTACATTTTCTGTGTGTGAACAACACAGAGCTGAGCTGATTATTTGTATTAATTAACGATAGATATTTCTTTTCACTCAATTCAAAACTTCACCTTGGACCCCAAACAGGCTCGAGCTGTCCACGTGTCACTGTGCTGGCTGATGGCTTTCCTCTGCAGTGCCATTTTTAGGTTGGCACAGAACACAGCATATTGTCCAGAGCATGTATTCACAGACTTGAACTGCTGCCTTAGAAATATTCTATCATGGAGTGCAAGCGTAGAAGTGATTTAGATTGTGTGGTCACTCTTCCTTATAAAAAATTGGTACAGACCTGTCTCAGCACTGCTGCACTACGGTCTTTTTCCCTTTGCTAAATGTCCGAGTACTGTGATGATCGCTTGGGTAGAAATGTGAGTAAATCTCTAATCAGTTCGACCACAAATATTATCCCCGTTTCATTAACTCACTATTATTAGGTGCTATATTTCTCTGCCCTATTTGTAGTCTAATTTCTGTAAGTACCAATAAACTTAGATAATATATCTGTGTAGAAACAACTTAAGCATGCAGTGCAGCACCACTGTCAACACTTAAATAGTCTCCCAGAGTTAGGATGGAGAAAATCATCTTGATGCTGTGTAAGACAAAATGTCAAAATGCAAATTTGTTGAAGACTCGGTTAAAAAACGCTGGCCTGTATAATGACCTGTGATAACCTGACTGTTTAAAAACTTTTAAACATTTCTTTTTATAGTAAGAAGCACTTGAGTAGAACCAAAACCTTGTTGTGTTCAAAAGAACATTTTAATTTTAGACAACAGATATAGACGGTGCCAAATATTTACTGTATACTAATTCTTTTCTTTCCGCTCCACTCATTTTTAGTCGCAGCCCGAGTGCTGTCTAAAGGGCACCACGTTCTGCATAATGCTGAGCTGAGTGTGAGAAAGCCTGCCTCAAAGGACCCGCGCAAACTCCTGCTGCGGGGGATCAACCCCAACACCAACACAGAGATGATAGAGCTCTACGTGGAGAACACAATGGGACTGGAAGACTACAACCTGTATCCCTCACCAGGGAGCGATTTGATCCTCATTCAATTCTACGAACCGCTCGCAACAGGTCGACTGAATGCATATCTTTAATTTTTCTTAAAAACAAAGAGTTGATTTAGACCTTCGTGGTCTCCAGATAGTAAATCTTAATGACTTTGATCCATGGATTCTTCCTGTTTTTGTAGTAGCAGGCCGCTTGTTAAATAATTCAAATTCTACATGATGGATTGGTGCAGTGTAGTGGTCCTGACTGAAATATGTTGTTCATATCACAGATTTCCAAACACTTAGCACACAAATCTCTAAGAGGACACTTGATGGGGCTCAAGTAACCGTGGAACAGGTTGAACAACCCGACTCAATCTTAGTGGAGAATCTGCACCCTGGAACCACTCCGGACCACGTCACTTTATACTTTGAGAGCAGTCGTGGCGGGAACCAGGACGTAAAGGAGGTCATCGTGCTGTCAGAGAGTACAGCAAAGGTGTCCTTCTGTAACTATGAATGTAAGTTTTACACACTGTAACCTTTAAAACTTGTGTGCTTTGTTTTCTGAAAATGTTTGTTTTTCCTTGAACAGCTGTGGATGCTGTCCTGGCTCTCTCACACAAACTTGAGGGTGCTAAGCTCTCAGTGAAGCCCTACTTCGATTTTCTTGTACCTGTAGAAAGTAAAACGTCGCAAGAGGTGGAGACAAGCCAAGACACAACTGAGAACTCTGAGGAGGTGAATGATATTGAGATGCAGACGAGTCCTCCCACGGCAGCCAGTTCCAGCAATCACCCCCCAAGTGAAATGGCTTTGGAGCCCGTTGCTGCTCCACCTCCTCTACCAACAAAGGTAGAGGAGGTGGAAGTAGAGGAGGTGAAAGAAGAGGAGGCAGAGGAAGTCATGGAGGATCAAAGTGATGATTCAGATACGATAACATGTCATATTGCTCTCACAGACCCAGGGAAACATGCTTTGTTTCAGCATAGTACCATTCAAAGGGACATCAAGAACACGAACCCGAATGTTATTATCCAAACTAAAGACGATGGTGTTTACATTGAAGGACCTGATAGAGCACAGGCAGAGCAGGTTAAACAAACCATCATGGACTTTCTCTGTAACATAGCAGAGGCTCATTTCACCCTTGAGCTGGAAAAGGCTCAATTTCTTGCCAGAAAAGATGTAAAGGAACGGCTTCTACAAGCCATGACACAAAGTGGCTCCTCTACTCTGTACACCGTATCAGACTCTAATATTACCGTAACGTCTCTAACCCAAGACTCGGCTAAAAAGGCGTGCAGCTTTTTAAAATCCCAAGTGTGTTACTTCAGCATGCCGATGGACCAGGAAAATGAGTGCATGCTGAATTGCAGAGAGTGGTCAGAGTTCCTGCAGACTCTGAGTTTCTGCTCTGTAAAGGTGTCAGAACGAGGAGGGAATATTGATGTTTGGACTCTGACGGGGATGGAGAATGAGAAGCAGGCTGCCATCATGCAGTTTCTGACTACACCCATTGAAAGGGAGACGGTCATCTCTATGGAGCCGGGCATGCTGAAGTACATTCAGATCCACTGTCATCAGCTCTTGGTTGACATGGACCAAGTGTCTATTTTTCCACTAGAGGCCGAGGATAATTGTGGCTTAAAGGTGTGTATCAGAATCGCATGTAAAGGCTTCTTGACTGTAGCAGTGTAAACGTCATTAAATTCAGAGTGTTTATAAATTATATTTTTACATGTGTGGATGTACCTGACAGATCCACGGCCACGTTGTTGCTTGCCAAATGGCAGAGGAGGTGCTGCAAGGTGTAGTTTCTTCAATCTGCACTAGAACCATCACAGTAAACACTCCAGGAGTGGCCCGGTTTTTAGGTGAAAAGGAGTGTCAGAGCATTCTGAATGAGATGGAGGCAAAGTTTTGTGTCTACATCAGCCCCAAATATGTGCCCTGGAAGCCCCTGCCTCACCAGGTAATGATGGAAGAAATTAAGCTTGTTTCTGTAATCTTATGTGTTTTTCTGTGCTTTTAAAGTAAACTGCTTCCTCTTATCTTGACAGATTTGTAGGTGGTTGTTTCTGATTTTTATACCTCAAGGCTTGACTTTATTTTTAGTAGTAGTCGTCGTTTCCCACATTGCTGGAATAATGTTCTAGTTATGCAAAAATATACAGAATAGGACAACACTGAATAGGTAGTGTAAAAGACTAAGTCAACCATGAAACATGAAATCCAAATGACAGAAAATGTAACCAATATGAGGTGAGCAGAGATCTATAAAATAATGAAACAGAATAAGAGTAAATCAACAAAAGATTTAAAATATAAGACATCTGCAAATAGAAATGATTAATTAATAAAAGGGCAGTAAGAAAATGTTGACAGTGGATGCATAATCTGTTTTTGCAGCTGATCCATGGAGGGCTTACAATACAAATAAAATCTGTTCAGTGTTTTGCTGGCAGGCTGTTCAGTTCTACCAGACCAGAAGTGATGTGTTGTCGTTCTTTACAGCTTTTAAAAAAGGCTGAAAATAAGCAGCCCTATATCCTGTGAGTTACAATAGTCCAGCTGAGAATGATAAATGGATGTAAGCAGGTTTAAATCCAGTAAATCTTTGGGAGATAAAAAAAATTGAATGATAGCTCTTGGCTGGTAAAAGCTGCCCTTCACAACAGATCAACCCATAGAATTTGAAGATATATTTAAGATTTTAAGATTGTTTAACGCTTGCTCTGGAATTTTTAACTAAAATGTCCAGATATACAAAACTACTCATATAGTGTGTTGTCTTACTAAGGATGTATTTTGAAGTTGTAAGTCATTTAACATTAAGTTGGAACTAAATCATGCAAATGTTTTATTTATTCCAGGACATCTTTGAAGCTGCGTGGCAGATGATGTTTCACAAAAACTTCCCGAAAATGTCTGCGCAGGAGTTGAAGTCAGATTCAATGCAAATTGATGCTTCAAATGGAGGTAGCATCTTTGGTTTCTTTGCAGGTATCTGTCAGTTCTATGCAGCTTAAACTGTGCATTTAACTCTTTGCAGGTCTTTTAGAGGAGGCGAAGAAAATCGTCTCGGCTATTGATGAGAGACTGGTGCACAGTGTGCCCACTTCAGACCAGCAGGAAAACATGGATAACGTAGACCTGTACACAGCGTCAGATGACCCAAGCAGCCTGATGGACCAGGACTCCGATGTGACAGCTGTTGACTCAGATCAGAACACTGCAAGCGGCTTATTCTTCAATAATGGAGCTCTGGGCCATTCTAGCAATCTGGAGGAAGAGGCCCAGCTGTCTTTAGCTATCCAGTACTCCATGGAGTCGAGCCACTGGACCCCGGAGGACGAAGAGGAGCAGCTGCAGAAAGCCTTGGAGTTGTCCAGGAATATGAGCCAAAAAGAAAGCTCTTCTAATGGGGCTGATGAGATACCCCAGGTGCACCAGCCAAAGAAGGCTAATATCAATATTCCCCTGAAAGATGCAATCGAAGCAGCCAACACCATCCAGTTATTTGTGTTTGCAGGCTATAACTGTGACTTGATTCGGGTGGACATAGCCTTTGGTAAGA
This sequence comes from Simochromis diagramma, assembly GCF_900408965.1. Lineage (NCBI taxonomy): Eukaryota > Metazoa > Chordata > Actinopteri > Cichliformes > Cichlidae > Simochromis > Simochromis diagramma. The sequence goes on from NW_024387523.1 coordinate 22,078,215, forward strand.
AGGTGAGCCAGAGACAGGTTGAGGAGAAAATAGAGCACAGGAACTTGAGGAATATGTCAGAGTACTACAAGACATGTCTGGACATTATCAAGAGGAAACATGCAGTTGAGATCCAGATTCAAGGGACCATAATCACCGTATCTGGTTTCAAAGACTTTGTGATGGGAGCTGTGTGTGATGTTAAGCTGCTTCTGGAGAAAATCTCCAATTCTGTACCAGAACGGGAAATCCTGAATACTGTGCAGTGGTTGCGGCACGACCCAATCTCCTCCGTCACTGCTCCTTATTCTCCCGAAGCCACAGTGTTCATTGAGAATGCCTTTAGAAAGAAGCTGAAGAAGGTTGACATCTTGCTAGACAATCAGCCGCACACAATCAACTTTGAGAAGATGCAAGAACACAACATCGCTTCGGGGAAATCAGCGCAGATCTCCAGGAAGTTGCTCGAATTAGACGATTTAGGTGACAGTGTACCAGGTAAAGTGGGATTTATTAAGCCTTTCGTGGAATGATGCTGCGTGTGGGGCCGTGAAAGAGACAAAATCCAGAAAATGATTAGCAAGTCAAAAATGTCATCAGCTATCTTATGCTATATCACACAACAGGCCACATGATTTTTCATATAACTTCATTAAAGGTGCTGCAGTAGCACAAATATTGTGTGAGGTCTGGTTCAGTGACTCCAGTTAGCTGAGGTTAAGCCCAGCAAACAGCTATTGGCACACCAACACACCAATAATTGAAGCTTTAAGAGTATCCAAATTGACAGTTGTTATAAAACTGTCCATTTGGATACTATAGAGACAGAACTTTTTAACACAGCAGTGTTAGAGATTTATCTGCTTTTGCAGCCAGACTCATTTTTGGCCATTAGAGGAATGTTGGCTTCGGGTTTTAGCCCTTGGAGGAATGTGAGGAATATTAGGTGTATTTGTAGTTAGCTCCGCTGTGTTTTTTCAGATTAGCACACAGTCAGAGGTATTAGCATTGTGTACCTGCATGCACCATTCTTAAAGCCTGAAATAAACTATTAAAACATAAAACAGTATGTACAGCTGAGTGGGGAGACTTAGGGAAATGTATATAATTGTAACTACTTATTACGTCCACCAAGGTAAACAGCATAGCTCGAAAACTTAAGAATGAATTCTGATAAAACTTTGTATGGGTGTAGAGTGGGGTCATGTTAGCAATCTGTTAAAATTAGGCTTATATCCACCAAGGTCTTCAAGGTCAACTTCATGATTTATTAGTCGGAAATAAACTAAAAGCCTTAAGACTTAGAAGTTATTATTCTTATAAACGTGGTGTGTATTTTCAACATTGTCACTAGATTAATCCGAAGGTCAAAATGATAATAATGCTGTATAGAGCTATTTAAAACTATGGTTCTTATTGCTGCTGTTTATATTGACAGCATATGGAATGATATATGGGGATTCTAAATATCACATTACTTTGGACCTCTGACCTTATCTTCAAAGTCATGAAAGCTCAAACATTCAAAAAACAGTCTCTTTACCTTTAAAGCTCTGCTTAAAATTGTCCTGTCTTTGTTTGTGGTATAATTAAAAAAGAACAAAGAAAACAATAAATATATACAAAATAAACTGATCCCTTCAAAGTAAAATACCGCCAAAGAGAGCGAGCTGCCTTGGTGGAGGCTTGCACTTCTTGTCATTGATGTATGTTAGTTAGTTTTTCCACTTGCATCAGTTTTGCAGCTCCCTGTTTATTTTATTAAATAATACGAATCATTTAAAAAACTGAAATAATGCTTACTAAATCATTTGTTTAACAGAAGACGACTACTCCGTGCTATCAAACTTCCCTGAAGCAACCAAAGTGGACGAGGAATCTGATGAATTCCAGAACGTGGTGAAGCAATTCTACGAGACCATTCAGGAATACCACAGCAAAATCCGAATCATACAGGTGAAACGATGAGCTCTGTCTCTTTTGCAGCAGCTGACTGTGGCTTTAGTGGTGACTACAATCATTTTTGTTTGGTTTGCAGGTTGAGAAGCTCATGAACAAGCTGTTGTACAATCAGTACAAGCTTAAGAAGGCCAGCGTATTGCAGCGCGCCACCTACCCGCAGATCGAGCGCACCCTGTACCACGGCACCAGCGAGAGCAGCGTCAAGGAGATATGCGTCCATGGCTTCAACAGAAGCTTCTGTGGAAAGAATGGTACGCTGGCTTTCTTTGTCTTGTTTACATCAGGTTTTGTCACATCTTCTGATGTTCTGGTTTCTCCACGCAGCCACCGTCTACGGTCAGGGGGTCTATTTTGCTGTGAACTCGGCTCTATCTGTCCAGGATCAGTATTCCCCCCCAAACGCGGATGGATACAAGTTTATTTTTGTGTCCAAAGTTCTAACGGGAGACTACACCAAAGGCTGCCATTCGATAAAGACGGCCCCGCTGAAGGAGACAGGAGATATCCCCCTCAGATACGACAGCGTGACTGATAACATTACCAAGCCGTCGATGTTTGTCATTTTCAACGACACACAAGCTTTTCCAGAATATCTCATCACATGCCAGAGAATCCACCGCTGAGGAGAATGGATTAGATGCCGGCGATGAAATTTAGAGAGAGCAGACTGCTGATGCTTTAATGTTTCTGCCTTCAGTTTAAAAAATCTATTTTGGTTTATAAAGGGCTAAAGTGTAATCATTTGATCAGCCGTGATCAAACCCATGAAGTGCTTCTCTGTTGATCGTTTCCCCTCTTTGATTTCGTCACTATGTTGTAATGTTATTAAAAGGAATCAAGCAACTGAACCCAACAAGCCAGTTTTCATTCAGTAACCTTAAACATGCCCTTTCAGCACATTTACAGCTCATTGTGCCGTGGCTTTACATAGACAGCACTTATTGCGTGACATTTGACTTGTAATAGTCGATTTGGTTCTCACTGCCATCACTCCTACACTCCAGTTAATATTAGCCTGGCTTTTCCTCTGTTAATGTCATTGTATTCCTATAAGTGGAAGACAAGTTTTTGCTGACAGTACTACATGCACCCCTGTCTGCCTGCTTCTATCAGTATGAGGTTATTGTGAATGAGTCACATCTGATAGTACAAGAATATGACTCCTATTTAGTTTTACGTTTGGGTTAAGTTATTTGAGTTTCTCCCTAAAGTTTTTCTTTCTTTCTTTTGGCTGTGCAAGAATAAAACTTAAGTGTGGTAAAAATAAGAGCAAAAAAAAAGGAAAAGTAGAGGTGTGTCGTCCACTGCTCTACAGCTGGACGCCAGTGATCTTCACGTACAGGTGGGCTTGGGTTGAAAACATTTATTCTTTGTCAAATTAAAGATAAATCTGTCTTGTTTTGAGTCTCGTGATCTATGTTCTGTCTTAAAAATTTAAAGCCGTATATCCATCACAGCTGTTGCACACGTCACGGACTGTGTGCTGTTGTTTTTCTGAACCAAAATGATCTGTGAGCTCCAGTATGTGTGTTGCACAACATGTGATAGTTCTTGATTGTCTTCTCTCTACTGCTGATCCTTGTTTAATGAAGTGAGCACAGACAGCCTGATTTTAATTACAGTGCCTTCATTTTTCCAAGTGCTCTCATAAGAAGTCCATCCATTCATCCATTCTCTTCTGCTTATCCTTATCTGATCAAGTCTTTGATTTTAATTAAATCCTGGAAAGTTTTGGCCCTGGGTTTTTGCTGTGTTTAATTTAGATAGACTTACAGTTACTACAAAAGTCTTTTGTTTTTAGCATCATGTTTGTTGTTTTTAATGAAGAATATTTCGTTTTAAGAGAACTCCACTTCATTTATATGAAAAATAAAACTTTAAATGAGAAAGCGTTTGATGGTCGTTTTTTACCCTATTTGTAGATCTTAGACCACTGTTGACCTATAACAAACAGATCTGTAGTATCTGCATACATGTTGTCCAGAATGTGCTGATCTTATAACTTTACATGACACATGATGAATGAAAAAGACGCTAAATGTATTTCGGAGATCATTGTCGTAGCACACCTCATGCTGTAACAGCACACCTGAGGAGAAAGTTGTGTGGAGCCTGGCGATATTTAAAAAAAAAAAAATGTTGTTTACTGTTTACAGTATAATCCAAATCATTGAATTTAGGTCTTCCGTGGCCACAGGTGTATAAAATCAAGCACCTAGACATGCACACGGCTTTGATTTGTGAAGGAATGGGTCCGTTTCAGGAGCTCAGTGAATACCAACATGGTACCGTTATAGGATGCCACCTGTGCAACCAGTCCAGTCGTGAAATTTTCTCACTACTAAATATTCCACGGTCAGCTTTTAGTGGTATTAAAACAAAGTGGAAGCGATTGGGAACGACAGTAGTTCAGCCTAAACTCAACAACTCATAAACCCCGTGAAAAGCCTTCCCAGAAGACTTGAAGCTCTTATAGCTGCAAATTGTGGGCAGTATGGATTAAGGGATACCACTCAAGTTCATGTGTTTGTAAAGGTAGACGAGCGAATACTTGTGGTAATATTTCTTTACATTTATTTAAATAAATAATAAATAATTTCCCCTAAGGATCAATAAAGTATTCTGATTCTGATTTATGTTACCTTATACATTTTATTGTTAAGGTGAGAGCAGCACACAATATCAACGAATCCTCATTATGTGATGTACCTGTAACACATGTGGGATCTACACATTCATAGACAAAACCTATTTTAAAAAATGACTCGCTTGGCGCACTCTGCTGGGATAAACCTGGCTTTAATAAGTAAGAAATGTTTTTGAAGCTGTCTTTCACTGACAAGTGTGGACAAATGCTGTACACAAAATTGAGTAAGATAAGAAAATTAAATGCCATTAAAATGTAATAAAAAAAAAATCAAATACAGAACACAATACAATCAGTAAGAGAATCAACAAAAAGCCTGATTAAACAAAAAAGATTTTAGCTACTTTTAAAGAGTCCACAGAGTCAGCTAAATAAATGTAATGGTAGAGGGACACTGTTACAAAGCCTTAGCGCCACAGACTGATAAGCTCTGCCCCCTTTACTCTTCATTTGTTTCAGATCTTTACACACACAAAGTAACTCTGAGACAGCAGCTGCTATCAAAATGCTAAATATAGGTGGCGCTAATGTGCATTGGAGTGGTTGGCAAAAAAAAAAAAAGGACACGAAGAAGAAGACCAACGCAGCCACAACAACGACGGCTAACCTTGCTATCGGTTAGCTAGCTTAAGTTAGTATCACACAAAATATGTCACGCTCAGTGTGAACAAGGGAGGAAACAATAAAGCTGCAAACTCAGATAACGTGACGGACATAGGTACGTCCACGCGTTACATTCACTGCTTGTGAAAACATTTGAAAAACGGTATCCTGTTACAATGCCATACCAGCTACAAATGGGAACGTTAGCGTGCTGCTAAGGCAGCTAACATAACCGGCTTTTCCCATACATTTGCTATTCGAAGCTAGCTAAACTGAAGCTGAGCCTAACAACACGAGTGGATATCGCTGGTTAAGTTAAACCAGTTATCAGAATAAATGCTAATAACTGAAAAACACAGACAAAATGTAGCGCTGTTTTCTGGTATGTCATCAGCTAGCTAGCATTTGATCATTATGAAGCCTATTTAAGCGTACACTGACGTAATCTATAAAACGGCGCTCGGACTGTCTGTGCAGTTTTTGTGGGTAATTTTGTTTAACGTAGATACACACATACCTGTGTACCGATCGTTTTAGTGGTGAAGTGATGTCAGAGGTCTTGACGTGAGTGTTTTCACCTGTTAGATGCTGAGGGCAGCCTGCCACCATGTATGCCGTGTACAGACAAGCCCACACACCGACCTCAGTGGAGTTTTCTGTCTACTGCAATTTTATATCCAGTAAGGAGAAGAACCTGGTCGTAGCTGGAACGTCTCAACTGTTTGTTTACAGGATCATTCATGATGTGGAGGTAACTTTAACTCTAAGATTCCCCTTTTTCTTTGTGCCTTTTTTTTTAACACAAGCATGAAAGGGCTTTTTGACGTATGCCACATTTGTGTTATTTCAGAGTACTTCAAAGGCTGACAAGTCATCTGGTATGTCAAAGAAAGCATCTCATTCAAATACAATTTTGCTGTTGGTAAAAAAATGTTTGTTGTTTTGCTGAGTCTCAGCTTTTCTTGCGCAGATTCCAAATCTCGTAAAGAGAAGCTGGAACAGGTGGCTTCCTTTTCTCTCTTTGGGAACATCATGTCTATGGCTAGTGTACAACTTGTTGGAGCCAGCAGAGATGCACTCCTTTTGAGTTTCAAAGATGCAAAGGTATTATAGAGCAAGCAGTGTGCTGCTTAAATAAACCATGCTGTTTACCCCTAGAATTGTTTCTCAGTGACCTTTGCCTGTGTTTTGTCTCTCACCAGCTGTCTGTGGTAGAGTATGATCCTGGGACACATGATCTTAAGACACTGTCTCTTCATTACTTTGAGGAGCCAGAGCTCAGAGTATGTAGCAACAAAAATAAACCTGAGTTTATGTTCATGTGTCAAAGTGACTCAACTGTGAATATAACTGTTCTTGTATTTTCAGGATGGCTTTGTACAGAATGTACATATTCCCATTGTCCGTGTAGATCCAGAGAATCGCTGTGCTGTAATGCTCGTTTATGGCACCAAACTCGTGGTGCTGCCATTCCGAAAGGACACGCTAACGGATGAACAAGAGAGCGGCGTTGGAGAAGGGTAAGCTATACATCCAATTATTAAAGTTGATTTGTTGCGCTCAGTTCCAGCTCAGTTGTTTTGATTTTTTTTTTACTCTACTAGAGTAGCTTTGCGTGATGCAGTTCATAGAAAAAAAGGGACACCAGTATCTGAAATCATTAGATTATTTGCTAGGATCAATCAAAAGACAGAAATGAAACTTCTGAGAAGCATGTCCATTCATACACTCAGTGCATGGGCTTTATCACAAGTTACTGCACAACGGACCTACAGCCATGAACACTGTCAGGTCACATTGCACCCCAAATTGTCACAGACTGTAGAAATGTCACACTGGGCTTGACACACCTTGGATTCCATGCCTCTGCACTCTTCTTCATGACTCTAGAAGTTTGATTTCCAAATGAAAGGGAAATTTTACTTTCACCTGAGAAGAGGACAGTTGGACCAATGAGCAACAGTGCAGTTACTTACAACGTAACATGACTATAACTAACTACACATCAGGTGGACACAACCCACAGTTACTGTGATTAACTGTTCACGGCTGTCCATCCCTCCTTTGCATTTTAAGCTACTTTCTCGCACCTGTTAGCAAACATTATATCAATATCATAAATGAGTAAGATAAAAAACTGTTAAAAATAACCATAAAAATCACAACATCAATATAAGGAGTCACAATCAGCAGATTCCTGGAGAGAAATTGTACAAAGAAGTGGAAAAACTCGAGGGACAAATATTTTTGCCTCTGGAAAAAAAACTAACCATCACAAATAGTGAAGACTTTGTATTTATTTCTATCGTGACGGGCACTGTATGTAAAACACCTGGACACGACCACATGATAATTAACAGTTAATGCACCAGCATGCAACCAGAAATAAGGGCGGAGACATCAGCCTCTTATGTTACATAGTAGGCTCTTCAAACAGAAGAACAGTGCAGAACAGTGCTTTGATCCAGCACTCTGAGAACAGCCAGCCTTTTCAGCAATGACACTCCTTCTCTGGAGGGTTTGTGGTTTTGTGTGAACTAGTTTGGGATGCACTGTATTCATAGTATTTGAATTGTAATTTAAATGAAATGGTTTGAATAATTTGAGATGATGTATTTCAGATTTTGATGAGCTACAAGTCGTGATCTTGAAACTTATAACAGAAACGCTTGACTTTACACGAGAACAGAATATATGAAACTTGTTTTTGAATTCAATTACAAAACAAAATGAACTTGTTTTACATCATGAATTTGATGAATGAGTATATAAAACAGAATAATAGAGAAAAGGATGTTAGATCCTCATAAACGTCTCTCTACTTGATGTTACCTAAACATGCTTTTTCTTTTAATGTTACTGCAGTTTTCAAACGAACGCTGTCTGTTTATCTCTTCTCCAGACCTAAATCCAGCTTCTTGCCCAGCTACATCATTGACGTCCGTGAACTAGATGAGAAGCTCCTCAACATCATTGACATGAAGTTCCTCCACGGCTACTACGAGCCCACGTTGCTCATTCTTTTTGAGCCCAACCAGACATGGCCTGGGTTAGTGCGAACAGAATTCAGTTCTGTCAGGAGAAAGGAAAAAAAATACAAAAATGAGTCGCCTAATATATGCTTGGTGTTCTGCCCAAGTAAAGTATGGATCTGGAAACACTGCATTGGCAACTTGGTATTAATTTGAGTTTCTAAGCAGCCACTTTTATCAGAATTGTCACTTCTCCTATATGCTTTTTTTTTTCCCCAGGCGTGTGGCTGTCCGTCAGGACACTTGCAGCATTGTTGCAATCTCCCTCAACATCATGCAGAAGGTTCATCCTGTCATCTGGTCTCTCAGTAATCTGCCCTTTGATTGTACACAGGTCATGGCTGTCCCCAAACCCATCGGTGAGTTCTGAGGAAGCGTGTCAGTGCTCTGTTGGATATGAATTTGCATTAAGCGAGTGCTGATCACACTTGAAACGTTTGCAGGTGGTGTGGTGGTGTTTGCTGTGAATTCGCTGCTCTATCTGAACCAGAGCGTTCCTCCCTACGGAGTCTCGCTCAATTCTCAGACAAATGGGACCACAGCCTTTCCTCTGCGTAAGATTAATCATTTCAAACCCACACCTGTACGTGTATCTCTGGGTATGCTGTGATGCTCACCACTCTATACCATGTCTCGGTTGTGCAGGTGTACAAGATGAAGTGAAGCTCACGCTGGACTGTTGTCAGTCTGACTTTATTGCTTACGACAAGATGGTGATCTCGCTGAAAGGAGGGGAGATGTGAGTTATTGTAACACTACCAGCAGCATGCATGCAAATGTTGATGACATTAAATTATTTCTTACTGGCTGCTGCTGTTTTGCAGTTACGTGTTGACACTGATAACTGACGGCATGAGGAGCGTGCGCGCTTTCCACTTTGACAAAGCTGCTGCCAGCGTCCTGACGACCTGCGTAAGTCCTGCCTCTGACTGTGAGCAGTGATGATCTGGTGATACAGGAGCTCTGTTTCTTAAACAAATACTCGTTCTGTCGTGTTTCTGTGGACAGACACAGAGGACATGAGGGAGCAGGATTTGAGCAGGCAAACGTTGCTTTTTTTTATCCCTCTGCTCTAATTCAGAGGGTTATACCAACAGGAGAGAATCAAACCACTGTTAACCTTTAAACATACATCAGTGAAAAAGGTTTAGGCTGTCATAATTACTGAACTTGGGTCAATGGATACCAGATGAACACTGACATTTGCTGTCGTCCTGTTTAGATTCAATGCTTTCTTTTTCCACAGACTCTTTCAGGTTGTTAACATCTTTAAAAATACAAAATGCAGGTCTTGCAATAGGGTTGGGGTTCTCCCCGGGTACTCTGGCTTCCTCCCACAGTCCAAAGACATGCAGTTAATAGGGATAGGTTAATTGGAAACACTAAATTGCCCATAGGTGTGAATGCGGGAGTCAATGTGAGTGCGAATGGTTGTCTCCTGTCTATGTGTTAGCCCCACGACAGACTGGCGACCTGAAAAGCATAAGCTGAAGTGCATGGATGGATGTCTTGCAATACAACTGTGAAAACCCACAATAATAGTTAGGAATGGTTAGGTGTCATCCTGGCCATCCTACTTGTTAGCTTATGGAAATGGAAATATGATCATTTCTTGATCAAAGGCTTAGGAGTAATTACTTGTTTTTCCATCCATGTCAGGTCTTAAATTTGCTTTAATATGACACTTAAATTGATCTTAAAAGCTTCGCTTGTAACTGTGGACCCCCTGAATGATGCAGCCAGTTATACTGTCGCCTTACATTACTCTTCTTCCTTAGATGGTGACCATGGAGCCCGGATACCTTTTCCTGGGTTCCCGCCTCGGAAACTCGCTGCTCCTGAAGTACACAGAGAAACTGCAGGAGACGCCAGCGGAGGAAGGCAAAGAAAGGCAGGACAAAGAAAAAGACAAAGACAAACAAGTGAGCTGGTGCAAACTTAAATACAGCAATTCTTAGATTTGGTGCTAGTTTGAGCGTTGAATTTAGATATAGTATTTTCTAGTTTTTCTCACTGCGCTTGAAAGGTGATGTGTTTTATTTGACGTGTTGTCTCTTTTTTCTTTCTTTCTTTCTTTTAGGAGGAACCACCAAGCAAAAAGAAGCGAGTTGAATCCTCCACCAATTGGACCGGTACATTTCCTGTTTGACATGTGCACAATAGCAGCGTGTGTGAGAACTGCCAGTCTGTGTTATACTCGACTTCTTTGTTTTGTCAGATGAGGTGGATGAGATAGAAGTGTATGGAAGTGAGGCCCAGTCAGGCACTCAGCTGGCCACCTACTCCTTTGAGGTAAAAAGCTTAACTGCTAAGCTTAACTGTGGTGTAGATGTGCATAGAAGATGAGGAAGAGTCTTTTTCTGTCTTTCACAGGTGTGTGATAGCATACTGAACATTGGGCCTTGTGCAAATGCCTCCATGGGTGAACCTGCTTTCCTGTCTGAGGAGGTACAGACAGTTGAAACAGTCTTATATTAATGCTACAGTTAGCTGTTATGAATTGTCAGCTCAATTTTTTTTATTCCACTCACAGTTTCAGAGCAACCCTGAGCCTGACCTGGAAGTTGTAGTTTGCTCTGGCTTCGGCAAGAATGGTGCCCTGTCTGTGCTTCAGGTAAAACCTCCTTACTAGATCAGTCTCTCATTCATGATTTCTGGTACCGCACCGTCCTAAAACCTGTGGTCGCGAGGCCCGTCTGCCACAGGTCCAGTCACGGTGCTAAAGTCAAGTCTGGGTCTACCAGGGCTGCCTCAGAGATCGACGGAGTAGCCTGTAAACACCCCAGAAACAACAATCCTCAGCGCATAATTAAAACGCACACAGGGAAGCGTGTGTGAGTCACAACAGTAGAATCGTGTGTCTGTTTTTTCCCCCTTCTTTCATTTGTTAATTTGTTAAATTCTGTTCTCAGAGAAGCATCCGACCCCAAGTAGTCACTACGTTTGAGTTGCCAGGTTGTCACGACATGTGGACTGTGATCTCAAGTGACATCAAAGAAGACAAAACAGTAAAGTGTTATTTTGTTATTTCTCTAATAAACATTGGAAATAAGTGCTGGCAACACCTTTTAAACTCACATGCTTGTTACGCCTCTCACAGGCTGCAAAAAGCGACGAGTCAGAGGATGGGGCTGAGGCTGAGACGGGTGATGATGGTGAAGAGGGAGAAAAGGACAAAGAGGAGGTGGAAAAGGAGGAAGAGGAGAAGAAGACGGAACCTCCCATGGAGGATGATGCGAAGAAGCATGGCTTCCTCATTCTGAGCAGAGAAGATTCAACAATGGTAAAAACATGTTAATCGATTTTGTTGTGATTGAAGTCGTGGTAAAAGACTGTAACCGATATTCTGCTGCTTTTCTTTGACAAGAATGATTATTTAAAACATGGAACACAGACTGTATATAAAAGGTGGAAGTAGCTACAGTGATACCTCCCGTTAGTTTTGAACTCCTTTTGAAGCCTCAATGTTAGCGTTAGAAGCGGAAATCAAGCGCTTCAAATGAAATGATCATTTAACTTGTATGGGTGAATCACACAGATACCTGATAACTTTTTATTAGTAACAAACTAATAAAAAACTGGAGCACAAACTTATTGGACAGATCGTTCCGGACAACAAGGCAAATTACATGTTAGACAAATCTGTTCAAATGCTCCAAAAGGCACCACAAGTGGTAAATGGTAAATGGCCTGCATTTGTATGTCCCTAAGGACCCCAAAGCGCTTTACACTACATTCAGTCATTCACCCATTCACACACACATTCACACACACAAGCACACACATAGCGAAGAGGTCCAGTTCACTGACTCCAATGAAAGGATCTTAGCATTAAGTAGACATGTATATCTGTGTGTCATGCACAGTTCATGGATGCAGCTTGCTAACCAAGCTTGATAGTGTTAGTTGATAGCTTAGCACTTACCCCTCTAAGCCAAATAAACTGGCTTTTGGCTTTAAAATAAGAACAGCAGTAAACCAGAGCTTTCCAAAATATGGAAATCAAAACCGACGTGTTTCTCCTCATATACAGTCTGTGGTAGTGACTATTAGAGGGAATTCAAAGTTTGGCCTTATTTTTCAGCGCCTGAAGGTGCTGCTTGATCTTGTAGACTGTTTATTATTTCATCTCTGCTTTTGAAGTTGGATGTAAGCATCTTTGCGTTTTCCTGAAGATCCTTCAAACAGGTCAGGAGATCATGGAGCTGGATACCAGTGGTTTTGCGACTCAGGGACCCACTGTGTATGCTGGGAACATTGGGGACAACAAGTACATCATTCAGGTCTCTCCCATGGGCCTTCGTCTGCTGGAAGGAGGTACAATTAGTTGGTTTATTTATTTTGTAACTTTTGTCCTTAGCTTTGAATAATTGCAGCTGGAAGCTGTTAAACAAAAACCTCATTAAATAAAGTAAAACAAGTTGTTGTGTTTTAAAAGCGTTACTTTAGTGTGTGTGTTTGTTTTGGTTCATCATTTGAGTGATACCTTTAACAATTTTTTTTTTTTTTTACTTTTTCTGTCAGTGAGACAGCTCCACTTCATCCCCGTGGACCTGGGTTCTCCCATAGTGCATTGCTCTGTGGCTGACCCATATGTGGTTATCATGACTGCTGAGGGAGTGGTCACCATGTTTGTGCTGAAGTCTGACTCGTACATGGGGAAGATGCACCGACTGGCACTGCAGAAACCACAGATTCCCAGCGTGAGTGACCGGTGTTCACAAAAACAAACACACCCCCTGCTGGCCACAGTGAAGCTCACCCAGCAGAGTTGGCCGACTCAGTTTCACTTCTTTAATATTGGCAGCGTTCATGACGGTCTTTCTCTTATGGAAACTGGATTTGCAAAATGCTCTTATATGGTTCTCAGCAGTATTAACCTTGGTTAAACTGGTTTCTGATTTAACAGCAATCTCGTGTCATCACACTGTGCGCCTACCGAGACGTGAGCGGAATGTTTACAACAGAAAACAAAGTGAGCTGCTCCATCAAAGAGGACACCATCAGGAGTCAGTCTGAAGCAGAGACCATCATCCATGACATGAGGTAAGAGTTCAGTTCGCCTCCTCACTGACGCCTTCAGCCAGTCTTCACACTGCTGACTGTTATTAAATGCGTGTGCAGCAACACAGTGGATGACGAGGAGGAAATGCTGTACGGAGACTCGAATGCGAGTGCAACGCCTGCCAAGGAAGATATGAACCGCAGCTTTGTGGCACCGACAACGTCTGGGAGCGAGGCGACCTCGAGCAAAGCAGAGCCAACCCATTGGTGCATGATCATCAGGGAGAATGGAGTGATGGAGGTATGGTGATAGTTGTTTACTGGAATCTACTGAATGCTGATTCACCATTTATTCTATTTACAATGGAAAAAAAACATGTACGATGCTTTTAGAACTTTCACAAGAGAGATGTAATTTAAAGTCACATTTAAAAGCGTGTATTTCTTTTTGATGTTTTTTTTTTTTTTTTTAAGTAATGATCAATGCACTGGGTAAAACGTCTGCACTCAGCTGGGGAGGGTTCATTTTCTCTGAAGTGGGATTGTATCAGGTCCTTGTGGACAGTCCGTGCGTTCCCTACAGTACCGACCTGCACACAAACTAAAGCCATTTTCTGCTGTGGACACAATCAGCAGCACACTGATTGTAAACACCTAAAAGAATCAATAAGGTTTCAAGTGTTTGCTATCTTAGAACATTTTCACCACTTCTGCTGGCATCAGAAAGCTCTTTCAGACAATGAAGTGAAGCCGTCACACTCCACTAGAAACTTCATTTACTGCGACCTCTGTCAGTTTGTGTTATTTTGTGACTGCAGTTGTTTAGTGTACATTCAAACTAATAAAACTGCACAGTCACACAGACTAGACTGAATATTTTTCACTTTTTTTTTTCTCAAAGACGTCTGGACGCTTTGAAGAAGATAAGTTCTTATTTACAGTGTTTCCTCATATTACAAACAGAGGGAGAGTGGGAGAGCTTCAAACACTGGCAAGACTTTTCTGAGGGAACTCTTAACAGTATGAACACTTTGGAAAAAGGTAGAAAACTCCATGTCACTAAGCCCTAATTGGCGCTAAAGGAGAATATCAAACCACCTCAGGTTTTAGCTATTTATTTTAGCTCATTAGTTTAACCACAATCTCATCACACTCTGTCACATGGATCAAGAAATGTTTGATTGAGGAATCTGAGTTCAGTCTTCATCTAAACCAGTGAATAATCAGCTTCGGGGCAGCCTTTTAAAGCCCCCCTCCACAGTTGGTTCTGATTGTTTACATAACTTGCTCTTTCTGTCGGTTTTCTTGAGGTGAGAGGTAATTGGACTAATGGCTGCATCTTCCTTTGTCAGTGATTTTTATGCAGTTAAAAGACTCTTGGCCTCAGCTAAGCTGTTATTGGTAATATGAGTGTTTGATCTTTCAGTATGTTGAAATTGTGTACTGCACACTGTTAAATCAGACATAATTAGCAATTTCCAAATTAGTTTGGTTAAAGTGATCTGTGTTATTCTACTCCCAAGCAAACATTGTTTTCCTGGGAAAAAGGATTTATCAGGTGCTGTTGGAGGGGAAGAAATAAGCTAGCAAGCTGCTTAAAAAATCAAAAGCTAAAAAGCAGGGAGGTTTTAGAGGGTTTGAAGTTGACATGATGCTCTGCAGCTTCTAGGTATTGCTGGCTACTTTAGAAACTATAGCAACAGTAATGTATTTCATACGTTTTATGCAGCGAAGCACGAAGGTATATTGTTTTCAGTGAAAGTACATTTCACTTTAGTTTAGTAGTTGTGACACTTGATGGACAAAAAGCAGCCAGCACTGTGTCTGAGATGCTACTTTCACAACAAAGTAAACAATGTTTTTGGAAAGTTTCAGTTGTTTCCAAAGAGCTGTGACTCTGAGCTGATGGAGACTCATTTCCGATGCATGATATAATTCTGAGGTGTTGTAGTGCACAGCTTGATTTTATTTTAAATTAGCTTAAAGGTGTGCTACACTTTGTAATCTTAACACAGTTGTACAACTCTAGCATGACTTTGAAGAAACACACAAGAGACTTATTATTTAATCACTTAACACAGCGGTCCCCGACCTTTTTGCGCCACGGACCGGTTTATGCCTGACAATATTTTCACGGACCGGCCTTTAAGGTGTCACGAATAAATACAACAAAATAAAACTAGTACCGGTACAGAAAAAAAGAAGATTTATTCATAACACACGTGAAAAGGCTCAGGAAAGCCGAGTTAACGATAAAAACGATAACAAAATAACGCGGAAAACCGATAAAAACCCTGAAAACCATACATTTCAGACCTGAGCCTCAACTCTTGTGGCCTGGTACCAAACGACTCACGGACCGGTACCGGTCCGAGGCCCGGGGGTTGGGGACCGCTGACTTAACAGATTGATCTGTGGTTCACAGCCAGTTTTTTCCTGGATGTTGACTTGCAGTTTGTTACAGTTTGTGTGAACATACAATAAAACTGAACTTGAAAATAACACATGATCAGTATGTACAGTAAAGAATCAGAAGAACACTCATTTTGACTGCTGGTTATTTGAACAGATTTATCAGCTGCCAGACTGGCGCTTGGTGTTCCTGGTGAAGAACTTCCCAGTGGGCCAAAGGGTGCTGGTGGACAGTTCCTCTGGCCAATCGGCAACACAGGGGGAGGGTAAAAAAGAAGAAGTCACCCGTCAAGGAGAGATTCCATTAGTCAAAGAAGTGGCTTTGGTTTCACTTGGCAACAATCACAGTAAACCATATTTGCTGGTGAGTTTTTACAGTTTTCAGTGCTAAGGTCAGATGTTGTGTTGGAAAACTCTTCTCCACCTCCCAACACTCTACAGTCACTTCTGCTGTGTCATATTAATCATTCACCAGATGTAACAAACCATAGTAAAAAAAAAAATCTACATTTTCATTGTTTTCTAGGTCCACGTTGAACAAGAGCTTCTGATCTATGAAGCGTTCCAGTATGATCAACAACAGCCACAAAACAACCTGAAAGTCCGCTTCAAAAAAGTGTGTGCACTGATAAAATTAAATCAAGTCAGCTTAGGTGACGCCTCATTAACCGTGTCACCGGACTCTCCACAGGTACCCCACAACATTAACTTCAGGGAAAAGAAATCCAAGCTCAAGAAAGATAAGAAAGCAGAGAGCAGTGCCAACGAGGAAAATTCTGGCGTGAAAGGTCGGATTGCCAGGTTCAGATACTTTGAGGACATCTCTGGATACTCAGGAGTAAGAATGCCTTTGTTAAGAACTAATTATAGACCTTTGTTATTCAAGAAACAGCCCTGCAACCAGGAGTCTTTTTGTGTCTTTGCTATCCCAGGTATTTATCTGCGGCCCGTCTCCTCACTGGATGTTGGTCACGTCTCGTGGAGCGTTGAGGCTTCACCCAATGACCATTGATGGCTCCATTGAGTCTTTCTCCCCCTTCCATAATATCAACTGCCCCAAAGGTTTTCTGTACTTTAACAAACAGGTACAAGAACTGTTTGTTTTATTTTATTGTTATACTTTACTAGACTGCACTGAGCTGGTTTTTATTATTAAATTGGTAGACAAATTACGACGTGCAGACATTTTTGTCCTCAGAGCTTCATGAATATAAACGTGGAGGTCCTGAAGAGTTTAGAAATTCAGTGTTTTTTTGCACACGTTAAGAAAAGAGACCACAGAGGAAGGAGCGTAATTATTCTGGAACAGCACCAGGTTTAATTGTCTCAGCTGAGAAAGTGTTTGAAGATCACTAAAGCAAGCCAGAAGTGACATTACAGGAAGTAAACAAACCAAATCAGATCCTTGAGGCTTTTCTGTGTGTGTGCTCTCTCACAGGGCGAGCTAAGGATCAGCGTTTTGCCCACGTATCTGTCCTACGACGCCCCGTGGCCAGTCAGAAAAATCCCTCTGAGGTGCACCGTCCACTATGTCTCCTACCACGTGGAATCCAAGGCAAGGCTCTTCTCGCTAAGCCCTCACAGCACCAAAGGCGCCGAAGCCTCGACACACATTTGAGGCGAAACACATCCCCCGGACTCAAACACATCCACTCAGATAACACGATGCAAAATAAAAGCATATTGATCGAGGAGATGAAAGGCTTCTGGCCTTGAAGTTTTTCTTGCTGGAAAAGAAAAAAAATCAATGCAGGGTGACTTTGAAGGGATTAAGTCTTTGATGTGAACCTTTTTTTAGTGGGATTTTGTATTTTTTCCTTTCAGGTGTATGCTGTGTGCACCAGTGTGAAAGAACCATGTACACGCATTCCGAGGATGACAGGAGAGGAGAAGGAATACGAAGTCATAGAACGAGGTCAGTGTTTCGGAGACCGTCTCTAAAGCACCTTCTGTTGTTTAAATGTGCTGTAGAAATAAAACAGACTTGACAGTCAACACAAAAAGATTATTATATAGAGATTTAATAAATAATATTAATAATTGTTTATTTAGCACAGTTCAACTCAGAGGATAGAAACAAAGTATCGATGCTATTGGACTGGTAGCTATCCAGTCCCAGCACCTGCGTTGGTATTGATATTATCAATGTATGAAAGTAGTGATCAGCCTTTCCAGCAAACATGTTATTCACTGATCACTTGACAGCCTTTATTCAAAGAATATAGATTCAGTACATACAGAATATTTGACCTTAGATTAGATTAATTGCTGTTTAAATACAGGGAGGTTTTATTTATCGGTTACTTCAGGGGATCATTTAGAAGTATTTGACAAACTACTTTTAGTTGGCTATTTGAGCTTTTTAAAACATGAATTTAATCAGTCATGTTAAACTCAACTATTTTCAGATACTTTTAGCTGTTTTTGCTTTTTTAACTTGGAAACTACATTAAGCTGGAATTGCTCTGTTATTCACAGCTGTGTCTTTCAGTTATTTCTAAATTACGTTTTGTTATTCAGTCAGCCATTTACAATATATTTCCTGAATATGGTGGTTTTGTTTGTATTTAAAGTGTCACCTTGATGCCAGTTTAACTGTCTATTCATTGTTTTTGGTGATTTGTGTGCTTTTAGCTAGTTTTCAGTCATATTTTTGCATAGTTACAGACAAATATGTCATCTTAAGCTACCGGGCTTTTGACTTGTGGTGAATGCATGACATTGAGCTCTCCTCCGTAGCTGCTAGCGCAATCGTTTTTGTGTCACTGCTTTTATTGAAGATCAGTGTAAATCTGATCTGTCTTTGGCTGATTCGTTTCCATGTGAATAGAGAGCATTGACGTTTCTCCTCTTGCCCCCTGCAGATGAACGCTACATTCATCCGCAGCAGGAGAAGTTCTCAATCCAGCTCATCTCTCCAGTGAGCTGGGAGGCCATTCCCAACACACGGTAAAAGCTTTTTATTGCACTACTTTAAAGAGCCATAGTGCAGTTTGTGAAATCAATAGAAATGCTTTGTTTTAATAGATACTGGGCAGCCATAGAGAAAGTGGTCCAGCCCAGATTGTGCCAGTTTTTTCTCATTTTCCCTGCCCTGAGCTGTTCCACTGGAGACTGTGGGAGAAGTGTGGGCTTTAATTGAAAGTCTTGGGCCATTTATCCAAGTTGTTGTAGACTATAAATTTAGTCTCACGTGGCTGCTTACCTTCATCAGTTGAAAATATTGAGTGGTTTATCCAAGTCCCTGTTCATTAACTACTCTGCATTATTATTAGCGCTCCTCTGAGTGCTTCTCTGTGAGCAGCTGAACGATGCATTATGTAAGCCGGGCCCAGTCTTCTTAAGCAGCATATTTTGGGGCACTGAGCTTTTGTATTCCTGTGTTTGATGTTGAAGTGCATTTCCATTCAGGATCATTTGATCTGTTATTGTGAAGCAGGGACAGCTGAGGCTTTCTGCCAGTTTAAAGTCTTCAGATTAGGAAACATTTTTAGTTGAACGAACTGTTTTAGATGCACTCAGAAAGTATCTTCAAATGCTGTGTCTAAAGAGCAGCTGCTTTACTGCAAGTTACTGTAATGTAACTTTTTTGAGCGCTTTGATCACACTTCACTTGCATAAGAGCGTGACCTCTTCAAAGGACGATGGAGAACTTAGTTACAGGCAGATAACTCAGACTAGTGAGCTAGTGTTTCCCTGGTTTAAGCCCGGGAGAACAGTTTTAGTATTTTAGTTTCATGCTGCTGCTTTAGGTCTGCTTTCTTTCGCTTTGCTCAAATCGCCCACTTTAAAAAGTTCACCTTCCTTTTCCCCAAGTCATTATCAAAAAAAAAGTTCAGGTTTGACTTTTAGTGAACTAAAGGTCCGCTTGATGGTGCAATATAGTATGTTTATTTTCTCTTCAGAATTTATATTGATTCAACATTCCGCTCATGCTTTTCCCCTGGGCCTCCATGCCCCACCAATGTGACCCACCTCACAGTTTGAGATCCCCTGCTCTTTGTATCCCTCTCTGTATATGATTTATACAATAAAAATCAATCACCCGTAGTGCACACTTGGGTTTTTTCCCCCACTCAAAGCCCCCCCAGCGTTGCTTTGATCGTCACAAAATCACCCAGAGAAAAAAGTCGTCTCACACTGGCTGCTCGACCATATGTACCTGATTGATGATTTCCTGCTGAGCTGGCAGTCTTTCTAGCACCTTCTCCATATTGACATATAATCTATACAGCCATATAAATCCCAGTAATCTATGACCGGACGATGCTGTATCATAGATAGATGGTTGCTAACAGGAGTGAATGATTGTGATGTCTGTCTCCATAAAGGATTGACCTGGAGGAGTGGGAACACGTCACGTGCATGAAGACGGTGGCACTGAGGAGTCAGGAGACTGTGTCTGGACTGAAGGGTTACATCGCAGCAGGAACGTGTCTGATGCAGGGGGAGGAGGTCACCTGCAGGGGCCGGGTGAGCTGGAAATGAAACATTATTTAGTCTCTTCCTCCCACATGTCACCTCGTAACAAAACTGCTTTGTTAACTTCCATTAAATTCGTTTTTTGTTTTTCAATTTTGTCTCACCTTCAGATTCTGATCCTGGATGTGATTGAAGTGGTGCCGGAGCCCGGCCAGCCCCTCACCAAGAACAAGTTTAAAGTGCTCTATGAGAAGGAGCAGAAGGGACCGGTGACTGCTCTGTGTCACTGTAACGGATACCTGGTGTCAGCCATCGGCCAGAAGGTCTGAAAAACACTCATGACGTGGCTGCATATAGCGACACCAGTGCTCCGTCACACTGGGTCTGGTTATTGAACAGTACTCAAACATTTACCTGGTCGGAGGAGTCCTAGCCTGCTTTCTAATCCAGCCTCTACACACCATCCCACTCAGTGAAAAGAGTCACACTGTAGGGTCTTTAATGGATCAGTTGTCCACCATTAAAATTTAGTACTTGTAAAAGTTTGTTATTGCTGTATATTAGGGATGCACCGATACCACTTTTTTGGAAACAAGTACGAGTACTTGCATTTCAGTACTCGCCAATACCGATACCGAGTACTTAATAAAAACATGATTTAAATTTACAGGTAACAGCTTTAGTCCTATAATTTAACAAAAAAAAACAACAAGGGACTGGTTTGGAATTAAGAACATTTATTTAAAATGAAAAGCATGTTGCATGCAACATATTACAGAATAAATAATTATGAAAAAAAAAATTTAAACAGTGACAGTGCAACTCAAGTATTTTTTTCAGTTTGTTGTAAACTCTGCCGCTTTGGACAACACAAGGGGCATTAATAAACATCTTTGCTATTTAGTGCACAATATTTGAATAAACTAACAACATCCACCAAAATAGAACTGTGGCAGTCAGTGCAACTGAGGTAGGTATTAACATCAAGTCTAAGATGACTCACTTAAAGGAGAGAAAAAGTGAGTGGCAGGTTTTTTTTTAAGAAAAGTAGCTTTTCTGCATTATCAGCACTCAGACTGTTTCTGTTTTCATCTATAATGTGTGACACTGAGCTAAAAAGCCTTTCACTTTCCACGCTGCTACATGGGGCTGAGAGGTATTTACTCGTCTGTTTCTCTGTTTAGAAGTCTCACAAGCACAGTCACAGCTGGGATGACATCAGAGGCTAGTGCGTCGTAGCTGCTCACTTTTTTAGTTAGTTCCTCAAAGGGGGAGAGGATGGCAACAGTCGTCTCCATAAGAGCCCATTGGTGAGCGGTGAGATAGTCAGGGAGTTCATGCTTGGACACCCCCAGCACTCGCTTTTGCTCCATGAGGGACTGGAGCATGTAATACGTGCTGTTTCTTTTCGCGTCTTCGTTCACTTTGAAATAGTTCCACACGGCTGACTTGTCTCGCCCGCCCTTCTCTCAGCTCTGAGCTGCAGCCGGGGCCTGGGGGCGGGCACTCGGGGCCTGGGGGCGGGCACTCGGCGCCTGTGATTAACCCCTTACATGCCGCTCAAACATAGACAGGTCTCAGACCGTGGTATCGGTCCCCGGTATCGGGGGACTTTTAACGAGTACGAGTACTTTAGAAAATGTGGTATCGAGGCCGATACAGGTATCGGTGCATCCCTACTGTATATTTTAGAAAATGTTGCATAAGCAGTCAGATTTCACTATCTGACTGATTGTGCCCGGTCGCCTCTCATCTGAACTCACTTATTATTAAGCCACTGAATTTTTTGTCAGGATGCTCGCTGGAGTTTAAATGACCTTTAATGTTTCATTTTTGAAATTCTGCGATAATCACCCAAAGAGGTGAGTCGCCCGCAAAAACAAATGGTATAACTTCCTCTTTCAGATCTTCCTGTGGGTCCTGAAGGACAATGATCTGACGGGTATGGCCTTCATCGACACGCAGCTCTACATCCACCAGATGTTCAGCATCAAGAATTTCATCCTGGCTGCTGACTTGATGAAGAGCATCTCGCTACTGCGCTACCAGGAGGAGAGCAAGACGCTGTCTCTTGTCAGCAGGGTGAGGAGGAAACGCCACGACTCAATGGGTGGAGCCTGTCCCAGACTCAAACGTCTGTCATTTCAAGTATTCCCAAATGAAGTCAGGGTTGTAAACAGTCAGGAAAGATGAGCTGTATGAGAGTGTAAATCAGGATTAAGTAACCGTGGCTACAGCACACAGTGGAGGGTGTACTGATGAAGATCTGTGAGTGATTACTTTTTTTTTTTTTTTTTTTTTTTTTTTTTTTTTAAATGACATCAGAAACAGCAGTATGCGACATTACGTGATGGCAGAGCTTCAGTTCATCCTTTGTCATTTTTTTCTTTTTTTTTTTTTTTTTTTAATAAATAGGACAGGGGGAATGAATGAGAGAAAGAGAGGGAGGGAAAGAGAGAAAACCAAAGGGGAGAAGAGACGGTGAGAAGGGGGGGGAAGAGAGAGAAAAAAAAAAAAAAAAAAAAAAAAAAAACAAACTCCTGGGTCACCTGTATGGAGAAAGAAAAAACAAACAAAAAACAAACAAACAGAGGAGACAGCAAACAACAAAGAGCAACATAATAATAAAGAAAACAAAGCACCATCACAATAAACTAGCTAGTCATAGATATCAATAGTTACTAAATAATAAACGATATTGTGCAGCACGCAAGATAGACAGCGCACAATGTGCTTTGAGGCAGCAGCCAAGAAAGCTGTAGTCCGCGTCTGTGAATACCCGTGTGTACACCTGTGTGCATACCTGTGTGGATCAGCATGCTTGCATTCCAAAGGTTTCTCCATGTAACGATCTGCTAGGGAGTGTGGGGAGCCACAGCCCCGTCCTCCAGGGCATGAAGCAGGTATGGAGGAGATCAAGACTCCAGACATCCAGAGGCCCCCAGAACACAAGAGACCAAGGAAGACCAACAGAGGGGCAGCCGCGCCACTGTCCCAGTAAGAGCTGAGGAGAGTCCCAGATGAGGGCTCACTCAGCAGCCGCGGAGCAGAAGCCAGGGGGAGTTGCAGTGACGCGCCCGTGAGCTCCGCCGGCAGCCAGCTGTGCCTGAGTGACCGAGCCCCAGGCCGAGAGGCCGGGGCCACCCCACCTCCGGAGTGGCCCGAGCGAGCCCCAGGCTCCAGGCCCCGATAAGCGGCCGCCAAGGAGTGAGCCGGTGTGTACCCAGACGCCCACCCCCAGACACAAAGAACCACCAACGCACCGACACCTGAGGGAGTCCGCCACTGGCAGGGGAAGTGGTGGTGGGTGGAGATAGGCCTCCAAACCTTGGAGGGCCTGAGATGTCCCCAGAGAGGTGGCGTCTGATACCCAACCTGACATATAGACACAGACATACAGGCACACACAGACACAAACATCCATTCCCACCCTCATGCTCTCATAGGCACTTACTCCACACTCAACCAACATGGAGACAGACATAAAGAGACGCTGTACACACAATCACACTCCCCAAGCGTACTCTACAAACCGGGTCTAGGTACCCTTGCCCCTGGAGGGGGGAATTGCACCCAGACCCAGGTGGTGTTACCCTTTTCCCTGCGGTGGGGAGAGGCAGACCACCCCGACTCCGCAGCAGCAGGGAGGCCCCACACCCCAGACCGCAGTCGGACGGCCAACTCCTCCTCCTAGCCCCCCCGCTCCAGCAGGCCGCAGAGAATGGGGGTGGGAGAAGACTCCAAACCTCCCTCCACCCGCTCATTTGAGTGATTACTGATGTCTTTGAGCCAGGTTCATCTTGACGAGAGCAGCTCTGGCAGCAGGGGATGATTCAGGGGCCTGTAGCCTTCTCTGTTGGGTTTTAACTCTTTTCTTATTGCTTTGGCAACAGGATGCAAAGCCTTTAGAAGTCTACAGCATCGAATTCATGGTGGATAACAACCAGCTTGGATTCTTGGGTAACGTCTGGAATAATCTTTATTTTACAAAAACAATCAACAACAACAAAGAAACTTTAATGATCAAATCGTTTTCTCACAAAGCTTTTCTGTTCTCTTGCTTCCAGTGTCGGATCGAGACAAGAACCTCTATGTTTACATGTATTTGCCTGAAGGTATGTGCTGTAGATGTTTTGTAACTTAATTTAAAATTACACAGTCCTTGTTAAGTGCTCTGTGTGTGTGTGTGTGTTGCAGCTAAAGAGAGCTTTGGAGGAATGCGCCTGCTGAGGCGAGCGGACTTCAACGCCGGAGCTAACATCAACACTTTTTGGCGGATGCCGTGCAGAGGGGCGCTGGATGCTAGCAGCAAAAAGGCTCTAACCTGGGACAACAAGCACATCACGTGGTTCGGTGGGTAGCACAAGGCTTTACCGGGAGAATCAAAACTCATACCAACAAATATTCCTTTTACTAACTGAACTAAGCTGATGTTACCGAATCACATTCAGTCACAACATTGCAAATGTGCTGTGAACCAAAGATATTCAATTTAATTCATATCAATTTTATTTATATAGCGCCAAATCACAACAACAGTCGCCTCAAGGTGCTTTACATTGTACAGTAGATCGTACAATAATAGATAGAGGAAAAACCCAACATTCATATGACCCCCTATGAGCAAGCACTTTGGCGACAGTGGGAAGGAAAAACTCCCTTTTAACAGGAAGAAACCTCCGGCAGAACCCTCCGGCAGAACCAGGCTCAGGGAGGGGCGGGGCCATCTGCTGCGACCGGTTGGGGTGAGAGGATATGACAGTAAATTAAAACACGAAATTTGATGTAACTGAAAACAAACTGTCAACGATGTATTTTAAAACTAAAAGTTCTTGTTAAAAATGAGTTTTTCCCTCCCACTGTCACCAAAGCACTTGCTCAGAGTCTTTACGTTACAATATAAAGTGAGGCGATTGTTGTTACTGATTTATGCTGATTTTATTTTGTGAACTTATCACAATCGCCAAATCACAACCAGTATGAATCACATGGTAATGAGAAGCTTCAGTTCCCTATATGAACTAATCATGTTCCCACAGCAACCCTGGATGGAGGCATCGGCCTGCTCCTCCCCATGCAGGAGAAGACTTACCGCCGTCTGCTGATGTTGCAAAATGCGCTCACCACCATGCTGCCTCATCACGCGGGTCTGAACCCAAAAGCCTTCAGGTTAGCAGCACTGCAGCTTTCTGACATGAATTATGAAACCTTACAGTTCAGGATGCTGATGTGAGTGACGTGTTTGTCTATGGTATCCAGAATGCTGCACAGCGACAGGCGGAGCCTTCAGAATCCTGTGAAGAACATCCTGGATGGAGAGCTCCTCAACAAGTACCTGTACCTCAGCACGATGGAGCGCAGCGAGCTGGCCAAGAAGATCGGGACGACTCAGGACATCGTGAGTGCACAGAACAGCAGACCGGAGCTTCCCGTTAGCTCAGCTCTTCGCTCATTTAATTTCCTTCTCCCTGCAGATCCTGGATGACCTTCTGGAGATCGACAGAGTAACGGCTCATTTCTGAACGCCACATTCCTGCTTCTTCTTCACTGAGTTGTTTTATAGTGAACAGAAGACTTTTTGTTATGGAAACTTTGATTTGTTTTCTTAGAATATTTTGTATAAAAGAGGGAAAAAAACAAACCAAGACTGGTGTGATTTCTTCGTGTTTTATTACCATGTTCTCATAATTTAAACAGTCAGGTGGTACTGGACAAAATACTGTCTGACAGAATAACTGAGAAAATGTCTGCTTCATTAAAAAACCTGCAGGTTAAAAACCTCATTGGATTTGGTTTCCCAAAATTACTCTTAAAATAAATAAGATTTAATTACTTAAAAGTCCCATTGGTGGTGTTGCTCCTCTCACCCTGGAACGGATGCTTCCAGTCCTGCAGTGGAGCACATTCTCCCCCAGCAGACCCTGAAGGTGGTTTGGTGGGAACGTTGCTCACAGTCGAGCAGCAACGTAAACCACCAGCACTCGGAGCTGCTTGAGCAGCAAAAGGCTCACTGATGAGCTGTGTTGACTTGTGCTTGGAATGAATCCTTTGTAGTGAGACGCTTGCGCGCTATTTCAGGTACTCGTACAAGTCGGAGTCCAGTGATAGGAGGCCCAAGTACTGGAGCAGCGCCAGGACCGCACGTGTCAGGCTCATCACCACCATCTCTGATCTGTAAAAGTAATCTAATCAGCCTCAGTGGCTCCAATCACAGAACATATAATTTCTTTAATTATTGCACACCTCAGAGCAACTTCAAACTTGACGCTCTCCCATGCAGTCCTCCCCCAGCGGAAGAGCCAAAGCTGGGGGAGGACGCCGACCTTCTCAGCCTGAATCTTCCCCCAGCCTCGCACGGCGCTGTTGATGAAAAAAAGAGACATCCACAAGATCTGCAAACTTTTACGACATTCTGCTGGAGATGTGGAGGCTTCACAAAAGATTATCACTCACAGCACTTCTTGAGGCAGATATTTTAAAGTATTGTTTTAATCAACTTTAATGGTCACCGAGACACAAAATTACATTTAAAAATAAACATGTAATTCAGCCCTAACATCAGCGTCAGGTTTAAAATTCTGCATTTTTGCTCAAACAACTTTGCGCTCTGGGGAAATTTCTATTATAACTTCCATGCTGGAAAATGAGCTGACACTTCCACAGTTTGCGATGGAGTTCAATGCGGTGCATTGATCGGTTTTTATTTCTTCACAAAACTTTGTCCAATAGAGGTCACGTGCCTTTAAGTTATTAATGCAAGGTCCTGAACTAGAAATCCATAGTGCTTTTTGACCAACCGTGTGGGGACATTTTTCTTTGATAAGCACAGAATAAAGTTCAAAGCATCTCAAAAAAACCAAATAAGGACAAACGTATCGATCCTGAGGCCTGGTTTTCTTTGAGTGTGTGTGGGGCTCACTTTGGGTTCTGCTTACTCAGGGTTCACACTAACTGCCCAGCAGACATTGACTCATTACGCTCTTTATTGTTTGAATACTTCCAGGCATCAGGTGTTTTAAACAGACTGTAGATAACAGATGGACAGAGTCATAAGCCATCACCTACTGGTGTCTGTGCATTAGGGTTTTTGGCTGATGATTTTTGGAGTCAGAAGTGACGTATATGGGTGAAACTGTGGTGTGCACACTCATTAGCTGATCCTTGCAGCTGTATCCACACAGGGGCAACACGCAGCATACCCACTAATTTAAAGCTAAGTACCGACTGACATTCCCAAAAGAAATATTGCTTTACACAATCTGATCTCATCCTTAATGGCCCTGACCCCTGAGATGTTGTGTTAGGGTGTTTACCTCTTGGCCATGACAAAGTAGCGGTCCACCGGCGCCCCCAGTCTGATGTTGATGCTCCGCACCGTGTTGATGTTCCTGAACACCAGCAGCATGGGCCGAGGCATCGACTTCAGCACCTGCATGATGCTCTCGAAGCGGTGGATGGCCATCTCACGCATGTAGGCCGTCTCCTCCTTACTCAGGATGTTGGACAGACCCAACTTGTGCATGTTGATTGGTTGCTGCAGCAGCATCTCGCAGAAGAGGAAGTACTCTGCAGAGGACGGCGAGCCCTCGTGTTTGATTTTAATCCCCACATTTGTTCATAACAAAGTTAACATGGCGTTTAAGTCAAGCGTCCTGACCTTTGACCCCGAGGGCGCTGGACTGCTGCTTCATTTCTGCCTCGTCCCTGAGGACTATGGACCTCCAAAGTTTACAGAGGGCCTCTCGATCTCTAAGTTCAAAGGTCAGAGTTAAAGCAGATAGCTGAACAAAAACCTGAGAGTATCTCATGCCGACTCATCAGTTTCTTACTGCTGGCTGAGGTATTCGTACAAGCCGTGGTCCAACAGCACCAGCTCCGCCTTGTTGTCAGGACCTCGCCTCACGAGAACTGCAACACATGATCCAAATTTGAGTGACTTCTTCTCTTTAGAACCTCTGTTACTAACTCATGTCATTTCAGATGATATGTATATGGGTTTTTTTTTTTTAAGCATGAGTAAACAACTTGAACTTGTTTATGAATGTTACTGTAAAAAAATAAAGTAAAAACAAAAAATCTCAGAATTTTGAAGAATTAAACTTCCCACATAGCCACTGATTTAACAACCCTGCTATAAACAAGTTTCTTAATAAACACTCAAGTGTGTGACTTTTCTCATTTGGATTTTTCTAAGGCTTACAAGTGTCTGGCTTTTTTGTCAGCTGTGTTGATGCCTTTCGTAGATTTTAATGGAATTAACTGACAAACAAACAACATGTCCTGTTATGTGGAACAGAGCATCCAGGAAGTTTGTGCTTCCGTTTTAATGAGTGAAATCACAGGACTTTATTGAATCACTTCTATAAGGTAAAGATTGTCCTTACAAGGTAGCCAGTGTTGGGTTTAAAATGTACCCTCATTCCAAATTATGAGCCTTTTTGGGTCATTAAAAAGAACAACAACAACATGGAGGAAACCAAAAGACTAATGCTGAGGTTTAAAAATGCAGAGTAACAACACCAGTGGCTCCGTGCTCTACAGTCCATGTGATGTACCTACCATTCCCGGGGTGAGGGTCTGCATGGATAAAACCCGTGTAGAATATCTGCTCAGCAAATGTTCTGATCAGTTTATCTGCAGTCTGAAAAATAAAGCTACATTTATTTTATATAGCACCAAATCACAAAAACTGTTGCCTCAAAGTGGTTTATGTTGCACAGACCCAACAATAACAAGCACTTGGCGGCAGTGGGAAGGAAAAATGTATTTTAACAGGAAGAAACCTCCAGCACAATCAGCCTCAGGGAGGGGCAACCACCTGCCACAACTGGTTGAGGGTGAGAAGAGGTGAGTGACTCGAGGATTTAGAGTATCGTCAGCTGTGCAGCTTACATCTTTCAGACTCAGTCCTTGACGTTTTATTTCTTCCACGCTGTTGATTTTACAGCCGTCGCAAAACTCTGCTGTCAGCACTCTCTGAGTATTGGAGAGAAAAAATAAAGAGGACGCTGATGGAAGTCGAGCAGTATTATTGTGCACTTATTCTGTACTAGTGCTGGGCGATATGACGATATATATCGTGTGGACGATAGAAAAGTGTCTATCATGCCATTTGTCTTCTATCGTTTCTATCATAATTTTATAAATTATTACATAAAATATAACATTAAATAGCCTGTGGCAAATATATTAGTGTTGTCTTCTCACTATACATACTCTTAACTTTATGCAAGAGAAAATAAAGTATAAAAAAAAAGATATTTTTCGCAAAGAAACTCCGTCTTGTGGTTTTGCGTCATGGTGCTGCTTTACATGCACCCGGATTTGTGACATGCTTTACGGTAACTCAAAACGATGGACGTGCGACATGTTGCAGTTTCATGCCCCGACATGCAACAGACAGAGACAGCTACACAGGCAGCCCAGGAAGAAGCACTTTGACCGAAAAGAGGGGGTACGTCTGTGATTTGGTTACATTTTGGGTTCAACAGCACCAACACGGAGCAGAAGACGCCCATTTGCAAGCTATGCTATAAAACTATTCCTGCACCCGATGGCAACACAACAAATCTCTTCTATCACCTACAGAAGGTCCACGAAAAGGAATACTCAAGAATCTAGAAAATTCAAGCTAAACCAAGTTGTGGAACGATGGGAGCAAGTTGGGAAAAGAAAAACTATAGCCAGCCGAAGATACAGCAGTCTTTCACACAAGGCCCTTATGAGAAAACGTACCAGTGCCATAAACAAATCACAGGAGCCATCTCGCGTTACATTTTTAAAGGCATGGCCCCTGTTTATGTAGTTGAGAAGGACAGCTTTCGTGACCTCGTCAAAGTCCTTGATCCGAGGTACGTTATGTCCGGTCGTAAGCACTTCAATAAAGTCGAGTTGCCTCGCTTATGACGCATGCCGGCCCGAAGTAGAGAAGGATGTTTGCAGTGTTGTGCATTATGCCTTGACGACTGGCCTGGACGGTGACGAGCAGAGATACGCAGCCCTACATGAGCGTAACCATCCATTTCATTAACAAAGACTGCACCCTCTGCGCTCGCTGTTTACAGACTGCGTACTTTCCAGATGACCACAGGTCAGGTGGTACATTGTGATATATATCGTTATCGTCGTATAAAATAATTCCTATCGTGATAAATATTTTTTCCATATCGCCCAGCACTACTATGTACCACTGACAGCAACTTCACCTTGCTGGTTTGCTCCCAGAAGACTTTAGGTACAACCACAAATTTAAAGTGTTTCAGCTCCTCTGCGCACCTCTCAGAGTTCCTGGCCTCATTCTCAAAGTCCAGCTCCTGAGCCAGTGTTCCCTTCAAGTCCTACACAAATTACAATAAAACTCTGTAACTTCTGAAGTTTTCTAAACAGAAAACTGTGGTGAACTCCAGGCCTCAAGGGCCAGTGTTCTGCGGGTTTTAGATATCATCCTGACTCAAATGAGTTCATTAACAGGCCTCTGGAGAACTTCAAGAGATGTTGAGGAGGTAATTTAGCCATTTAAATCAGCTGTGTTGGATCAAGGGCACATCTAAAACCTGCAGGACACCGGCCCTCGAGGCCTGAAGTTGGACACCCTGGGTTTAGAACATCGAGTGAATCGGTCAAGTCATACAGACACTTTCTGACCTTAAGGACCCATCGGAACCCAAAACTGGGGTGCATGAACTTAATAATATCCAGCAGGATCTCCAATGTTCGGATATCTCCATCAAAGCGATCCCTGAGGTCAATGAACTGCACCTGTGTGAAACACGACGAGAAACTATTAAAAGTCAGGACCAAACTTTCCCATAACCAAAAATAAAACCTCAGATATAACTGAATCATTGTTTCATGAGGCTCATGCTTCACTGCTATAGTGAGGTCATTTAAAATGTTAACAGCAGAGATGGACAGTAACGCGTTACTGTAATCTGATTACTTTTTTCAAGTAACGAGTAAAGTAAGGGATTACTATTGCAAAATCGGTAATTAGATTACCGTTACTTTCCCGTAGGAACGCTGCGTTACTGCGTTACTAAAACCGTGATTTTTTGCGAGAATGTCTCATGACAGTGACGTAAGCGAGTGCGCCGTTGGTGACAACAGCTGTGTGCAGATCAACAATGGATCACATATCGATTGTGGGAGAGAGTATGAGCGTGCAGCGTTTAAAGCGTGGAAGTACTGACCTTATTTTGAGTTTGATTCCATAAAAAGTGACAAAAACATTAGCGTCCGTTGTGCGTGGGAAGAAAACTTCTTTTTAAAGCGAAAAACCCCTAAACTTCCAAGCAAGCACCGAGTGCGCTACGACGTAATGGGAAACTCACAGAGAAACTCGCGGATTCTTCAACTGACCGCGGCACACCTGCACCAGGGTAAACCTCCGCCTACCGCAGTCCTGCTTTACAGGTGAAAATAGAGCAACAGGACCGCTGAGTCTTTGACTTTATTTATTTTCTGCTGTGTTTTACTTGCATCTATTTGAAAGAGTGAGTGTAAACACAAAAAATATTTTATTTTATGTGCTGGAATGTGTAGAAAATAGGTTTAAATGTTGAACTAATTTATTCAAGTCAGAGAATGTTGCATATAATTTAATATTTGCTTGATGCATAAAGTTAAAAGATTAAAACTGATAAAACAAGTTAAAAAAAAAAGAGACTTTTCCATTTGATTACATTTTGTATGATGGATTATGTAGAAAAAGTAGAATTGGGCTGAAAGATCTATCGCTTTATCACCTCTTCAGGTTGTAAATCGTGTTTTTAAAAAGTAACTAAGTAATTAATTACTTTTGAAAATAAGTAATCAGTAAAGTAATGGGATTACTTTTTTGGGGAAGTAATCAGTAATTAGTTACTGATTACTTTTTTCAAGTAACTTGACCAACCCTGGTTAACAGTGATTTCAGCAGCTCACCTTCACAGCGACCGGAGTCCCATCAAACAGCAGGGCTTTATGAACCTGAGCTAAGCTGGCAGCAGCGATGGGCTCATAGTCGAATGCTTCAAAAAGCTTATCAGGGGTCTTGTTGAAGTCTTCTTCAAAGAGAGCGTCCACCTGTTAAAGACAGACACATCCTGACCAGTGTCACGCCGTCCTCTTTCACGAGTCCTGTGCTTTGCTTGTGCTGCACTGCTCACCTCTTTGTACCTCCTGTTTAGAGCTTTGTCTTCTAGTACTTGCAGGGTGTGGATGTACTCAGGGGGTAGCAGGTGATTGAAGGCACAAAGGCCTTGGCCAAGCTTAATGTACAGGCCTCCATTCTTTATGGCTCCTTCCACGATGGACTCTGCTGCCCTCTGGTGGCAAGCTGACATCTCAGCCACGTAGGATGGATTGCTCTAACAGGAAGACACACGTAAGACAGAAAGCATTAACGCCATCAGTGCTAAAAATCAATGCTAACTAGTTCCTTCTAGTTCACATGAAGCTTGGACCCCACATGTAATAAAGTGACTGAAGGGAGAAAATAATGTACATGTACTCTAAAAATGAAAGGGGCACATTTTAATGAGAGAATAGCATCAGTTCAGTGAAGCTTCTGGGATGTTGATGTGGCCAGTCAAGCAGCAGAAGGTGGTGTTAATGAAATTAAAAACAGGTGCATTAGAGGGGCAACAATGAGACAGCCCCCAAAACAGGAATGGCTTTATAAGTGGCCACTGACATTTTTACCTCCTCATCTTTTCTGTTTTTTGACTACTTTTGCATTTAGCTAGTGTCAGTGTCACTGCTGGGGCGATACCTGGACCCTACAGAGGCTGCAAAGGTAGTTCAAAACCTCCAGCATGGAACATCAATAAGTCCCATTGCCAGAAGGTTTGTTTGCAAACCTGTCAAGAGCACAGAGGAGATTCTAGGAGAAAGGCAGTTACTCTAGGAGAGCTGGAGAGGACCATAGAAGGCCCAGAGCTACAAAATGACCTCCAACAGGACAGAAACAATTAGAAACAGACTTTATTTAATTACATTTTTTATTATAAACGCACCAAATGACAGTAATAGCAACCTCAAGGTGCATTTATACTGTCAGGTAAAGACCCTAAAACAATACAGAAAAAACACCCCCCTTTTGATTAAGCACTTGGGGACACTGGGAAGGAAAAACCCAAAAACAAACAGGAGGACAGGACAAAACACACACTGTGGAAATGCAGAGTGGGGTATAAACACAGTGAAGAAGAAATGCTGAGTGCACCATGACAAGCCCGCAGTAGTCTGAAAGTATTGCAGCATAACTAAGGGACGATTCAGGGTCACCTGATCCAGGTTTAACTATAAGCTTTATCAAAAGTTTTAAACCTGATCTTGAAAGTAGGGAGGGTGTCTGTCTCCAGAATCTAGACTAGGAGCTGGTTTCACAGAAGAGGGGCCTGGAAGCTGAAGTCATTGCCATGGGAACCTTGTATGGGTTCATAAGGGTGGCCTGAGGGGTCGACATCCTCCAGTGGGCCCTGCGCTCACTCCCTGGCACCACGGAGACTGACATATGCCACAGAATACCAGAATTGGCAGCTCCACCACTGATTCCTTGCACTTTTCACAGAGAGAGCAGGTTCACCCTGAGCACATGTGACAGACATAAAAGGATCTGAAGAACATTTTGCTGTCTGTACCACTGTTCAGTGGGTCAGTGATATCTGGGGAAGCATATCCATGCAGCGGGACACAGACGTCTGCAGGCTTGGCAACGACACACTGACCCTGGCATTAGGTGTCATGAAGAAATCCTTGGTCTGTCAGAGCTTCAGCCAAAGCTTAGAGTGGGTCAATCCATATGACCCACTCTAAAAACAAACTAACCTCATCTATTCCACGAAGCAGCACGTTGGTTGTCCACCAGTAGTCAGCGGAAATGAAGAGTCCCACAGAGAGAGATCTGAGGACACACACATATCTGATGATTACTGGAACTGAAAGGTCTGACTTACAAATAAACAGAGTTGCTAGCATGTGATGACGATTCCTAACACGATCAGCGGTAAGAATATCGTTTTTCTATAATAAAGATTAGTGAGAAAAAAAGTGAGGATGGCAAAATGTTCTTAAAAATGTAGTCTGTCTGAACTGATCCGAGAAAGGCAAATTGTTACACTTCCAGCAAGTTAGAATAAAGCAAAAGTGTACTTCAAATACAGTGACACAGCACTAGTGTAATAAAAATCATGTGCTCTTCATTTACCACTAGGCTCCACACACATAGGCTGCTGCAATACAGCAGAGTCATTCTCTGCCCTCATGTTTATCCTTTCATACATATTATCTTGTTAATTTCATTTAAGCAGCACCAATGGTTCTGCGGTGTAACGGTTTAAGCATTTGCATGAGATTTCTGGTTCCACGCTGGAAGTACATACTGATCCGTTAAGGGTTGTGTGAGGAAGGGGATCTGGAAATCAACTTAAATAATCTAGCATCAGCTCAAAGATATCTGCAGCTTATAAAATAGAGAGAAAACATCTACGACTGGATTTCCTATTAGCAGCATTTGGTAAAAGTGCGTTCTGCATTTCTACTCGGTTGAAAACTCAAAGATGCAAATTCTTATGTCACTTTTATCTAAGCATGCACTTGCACGGATGCACTGGGGTTCAATATCTTGCTCAAGGACATCTCAGCACATGGACTGGAAAAATCAGGGATCAATGCATCGATCTTCTGATTGGTAAGAATGGGTCAATTAAGCCCAGTGCTAATGGCTTCTAGGCACGGACAGCGCTGCGCGGAAGTGTTGCTAAGAAACTCGGGAAGGGGAGCAGCGATTTATTGAAACGTGCAAACATACATGTAAATACAGCAAAGAAGGAAAAAACAGAGTTTGTATAATTGTAACAAGCTTGAACCTCAACATTTAACACAGCCAGCTTTATTCTTCCACACAGCCTGAACTCTCGTACGTCAACTTTCTTGCAGTTTCTTCAAGTAGTTTGATACTTTCAGTCTTTATAAAGTAGATTTTATACATCTTGATAAAACACACCACACTAGCAAGAATAATAGTTTCTAAGTTTCTATCAGGCTTTTTGTCAGGTTTTGACCAATGAAGCTGACCTTGAATAGCTTAGTGGATGCAAAGCTAACATGACCCCACTCTACACCCCCAAAGTTTCATCAGAGTTCAGTCTTAACTTTTTGGGCTGTTATGTTTACAGACAGAATGAATGACACGGACAGTAAAAACGTAACCTCTCGGTGGAATAATAAATGAGGCAAAACAGAAGCCATTGAATACATTGACTTTGGCCACACATCTGCTCCTGCCTGTCTCCACCCTGCTCTCAGTCTTGTGGTGTAACCCAAAAACTAAAAGTAATGAGATGGAATTTACAACCTTATAAGAGGGATAAAATTATCTATTTCCATAAAAGGAAATGTTGTCAGGATATTTTTGTTTCTTTTGCTTTTATCCATTCATGAAAAAAATGACCTACTTTAGCTAATGTTCCTGACAATACTTAGAGAACACTATTAGATATACAAATCTAATATGCAAGTTTAATAGATAAGAAGTCACCATTTAGAGACCATTTCACAGCCTCAGACTGAACACGTGTTAGAATCTCATGATGCTGATAATGACATTCATACAAACCTGCAGAAGCGGCCAAACCCTTCAATCACAATCCTCATCTGTCTCCTCTGTCTGGGCTCCGATACGGCATACTTGATGCTCACCGCCACGGGAACGCCAACAGAGAGGCCAACGAGCGTCTTCCATAACAAGCCTCTGCGCTTAGCATCCCTGCAAGATTTAAAACACACACATACAGTCTCATTGCATGCAGACTTGAGCATAGCCTGAAGCTCATCTACGATCCTCAGCTGTCTGCTACCTGAGTGAACTGAAAGATCGCCTTGCTGGGAGGGATGAAGATCCAGGAAGCGGAGCTCTTCGGAGGAGAGCCAGTTGATGCAGACATAACGTCAACTGAAGAAAAACAAAGCTGTGTATGAGTGAACTACAGCGCCACTTCCATCTGACACATCTGAACTCTGTGTTTGCACAGGTTAAGTGAACATTAACCAACCCCCCAAGTTAGGTAAAGAGGTTTAGGGCACGAAGTAAAGTGTGGGCCCAGAGGACAGACACTGTTGTGAGGAACAACACGAAAACGTGCGCGCGAGGGACGGGAAGCGAGAACGTCTGGTTCAAGGCGAACGTGAGCAGCTATACTCTAACTTTGTTGTTCTTGGCAGTTTGCTTTTGAGGGACAAAATGTTTCCAGTGCTGATAAATGAATTCACACATGGCAGCGGGGTCAGGGACCTGAGCAACCCCCATCCTCCCAAGTGTTCCAGCGTGCACGATCCACTCATGCAGTCTCATTCTCCTACTCACGTCATGGCTGGAAACAGTGTTGAATGTGTTCTTACCTCATGTCAAAACCAGCTTTAAAACACTCTAGGTAGCAGTATGGTTTTGAAACACGGCCTTGGCATTTAGTTTAAACTTCAGATAATATACACAGACGCTAACACACCGGGAACAATTGCAGCTGGCTAGCAATTAACTTGCTAATTGGAGAGAATTGGGTTAATAATGTGTAATAAATACGATTTATTTACCACTTTACAGTTCTCCGCTATCATGTTTCCCAGTTATTAAAACAGACCCGCTCCAAGAGACGTATTAATATTCCGTGTCAGCAGCCACCAGTAAACGCTTTACCTTTCCCCTTCATAAACTGCTAACAGCACACTGGTTCCCTTTATGTTTAACCAAAGGGTAACGCAATGCGAGATGGTACCCTCCCACATACTGTAGTTTCCGTTTATTTTTTTGACAGCTCGTTCGGCCGTGCAAATAAAAACTACAAGTGAAAAGATTTCTTACTTATTTATTATTGAGATAACTGAAAATAGTCACATTTTTCTTATCTGATGTGATTCTTTTAGAAAAAAATCTAACTCATTAGATCCGTCTTAAAACCACACCCGTACCTCCTGCCTGAAGACACACAAAGGTCCCCCTACCTCACAGAAATTTTGGTTCCTACCAACACTGGACATGTGTGTATCTGAATTATGATTGGCTCCCACCACCTGGGCCACCTTTGCACTATCGTTGTCTCTTTTGCACTGATACAGTGCCAATGATATGGGAGACGAGTCATGGTGGATGTAATATGTGGATCATTGGGAAACTTCCTGTGTAATGCAGATACTGTGTGTGTGTGTGTGTGTGTGTGTGTGTGTGTGTGTGTGTGTGTGTGTGTGTGTGTGTGTGTTTCTAAAATTAAGAAATGTGCAAAGGAAAACTTAATTTAACATCACACGTTGTGTTAATAACTAGAACCTGTCTTTAGCAAATAGGTCTATTTATTGATGGAAATAGATTGTAGAACTTTAACCACACTAGTGCTAAGTCCATCCAACGACCTACTGCATCCACCTACTGACAATGACCTAGGTTAGGTAACAGAAGCCCTGTGGTGTGCAATATACATAATTTTATTTAAAATATAATTTCAGGAATTTCATGAGTTCCTTTAAATTACTAATTTTGCCTCAATGAAAAAAAAAGATTCTATTTCACTAACCCCACAACAACGTTTATACATTTAATAAGAAAATGATGCCTATTTCATAATTTGTAGAACATAGTAATTAATTATTTTTAAAAACCAAACGTTAACGGAAGCTACTTGTGTAAGCTATGTTTTATCGCTGGTATTTCAAGACTATTTCTATGGCTTTTATTGTGAACTATAAGAAGAAAGGCGTTTTCACACCTGCGTGAAAAAGAAATCGGGCAGTGAAACATCTCGGTTAGTTGTAAGGAACACTCTGGAAGGAGGTGCTTAAGTTCTTCGTCATTGAGTAGCTAGAACAGTGCGAGGTACGTCCTTGTCCTGTAAGGTCATCATCTATATCCCCTGCTGACTTCCTTCAGTCCCATCTTCAGCCTGGAAAGTTAAATATTAACATACCTCGAGGGCCGGTATAACCTATACAATCAAACCTAAGGCTTTCTTAAACTTATAACAACCTCCTTCACTTACACCTTAAAACATTACTGTATTTGTAAATATCGTGCTCTTATTGCAAAAAAACCCCATGAGACACTTGTGTAGTGTTACTTATATGTTACATCACGTTGCGTCAGGTAACACCATGTCTGTGCGGGTTCAGCAGCTTTAAAGAAAAAGGGAAAACATAAATAATGATCTTTCACGGTTGCACGGATTTTAACACAATATGTAAGCGCTATATAGGTGATATCTATAATAAGGAGCACTTAGAATAACCACATTGGTGACTTTAAAAGTTTACGGCAACATTGTGAAAAGCGTCACAAAGAGGCACGAGTCGTTTTATTTTGAGACCTAAGTAGAAACTGCGTTCAGAGATAATCTAGGGAAGTAGTTTCATTTCCTAATAATCCCACTGTACACAAACTGACTGTAGATTAGCCAGCGGCACTGCAGAGGGCGCCGGCGAGCTCGTCCTCGATGATCACAAGTGAAAAGGACCTAAACGGGTAAAACCTGCTTCTAGACAAAAACCCACAAATTACTATTGTCATTATTTTCTGCATACCTATAATTTTTACGACCTAAAATATAACAACAGTTACATCATTTCCTTTATCTTAAAAAAAGAGAATCGGATTTTCCTAAAACCAAACCTGCAAGTTGATTGGTCAATTTAGGATTCACTAGCTTTATGCCCCAAATCAAAATGGCAGATGCCGTAAAGTGTCTTATTATTGCGCTGTCACATAAAACGCATTTTAACTACAATCGAACCCCGTAAAATATTTCGCCTCACATTCACCTATAAAACACACGATAAAGTCCCCAGCATAAAATCCTCGACGGAATTTACATTTGGGGGCTTCACGTCCACAGGGATGTATTCATTCTGGACTACCTCGCGAGCGCCCTCTAAGAAAATAGAGATCCAAAGAGTGGGCGTTCTCGGAGACGATAGAAGTTCTCTGGTGTTTTTCGCGAGTGGCTTGCTGTATACCGGATACTGTAGCGACCCGTGTCGCTGCAGTGTTGCGCTTTCCTGTTTACGGGCGGGAAGAGCGAACGTAGCTGGGACTGTGGAGCTGCTGTGTTTAAATCTGCAGCACATTTGTTTTAATTCTCCTCGATGTTGACGGTTCGCACGTTTTAATGATACACGGGGGTTTGCGAAGTCGAGTGGATACCTTTTAAGTTGTCAGCTTTTCAAAAGTAAGGAGATTTTGTTTTTGGAGAGTGCGGGGCAGATGGAGGATCCTCCTGCAGATTTTGGTGGTGGCGGCGATGGTGCAGCTGCAGAGGGCCCCATGGTGCAGGTGGCGGATATCTGCTGGCCAGCTGGGGCTCTCCCTGTCCGGCTTATAGAGTGGAAAGTCAAAGCCGGCTCTCTTGTTAACGTGGACTCCGTGCTAGCACTGTGTGCACCCATACCTCAGGAGAAGGGGACTGATGGTGCCAGGCTGCCAGAGAAGAAGGTGAAATCGGACCGTGCTGGAATAGTGAAGGAGTTATGCAGTCAACTTGGAGAAGTCATATCTCCTGGGTGAGTCACCCTGCTTGCTATAGCTCGTTAATGTTAGCTGACCTGTTCCCTGTTTGTGTCAGCTCCGTTTTGTTGCAGCTGTCTTCACGCTCATTGTACCTAAGCTAGCTAACGAGCTAACGCTGTTAACCTGACGTTAGCTTGTTTGCTAGCCACGCTCAAAGCAACACAGTGAAGCGTTTGCTCCGACCAGAGTCAAGTACCGCAAAATAAACAAGCTGGCGTTTCGTCGGGGGGCTTTCAAAATAAAAGCATCGTGTTTTATAAATGTTGTTTTATCGAGCTTTTTCAGGAGTTGTGATTGTAGTGGAAGAGAAAGTTAGAAAACAATTGTATTTGCTAAATCAGAATTTTAGTTAATTTTATTAACGTACAGTAATGATTGAATTTCCAAAGCTCCGCACTTTTGTTTTGAAGGCACGACCACGTGGTAGATGCTCTCGCGCTGTGCTGTTTGCCTTGACGCAGCCACTATCGCGTGCACAAAATTGTATACAAGCAGTGCAGAATGACAGGTAGAAGAGTGACCCTGGAGGCAGCCGTTATCCTCGTGATCTTGAACTAGCCATATATACATATATATATATATATACTTTAACGCGTATTAATTCACAGTAACGGGAGAATTAATACGCGTTAATAGCAGTTAATTACCAAAAGAGGAGATTTTGAAGTTCGTTTTAAATGGTTTGACCGGTCTTTTTGTGCTTTATTATGTATTAGCATCACTTTTTATGCGAATTATATATCAGATTTAAAAGAAATGTTCTGTTTTTGAAATCTTTACATTTAAATTCGACACCTTTTGATATTGATACACATTCAAAGCTGATATAGTTGTTATTTGCTGTTAGGAAAGGGTCGTGCTGCTTTCAGGTACTCTTTGTAAACTCTTGCTCCCCGCTTAATCTACTGCTAGCTATTTATAGTACTTTTACAGCGTCTTATTATTGCAGCTAAATAAAATGAAACTCCTAACTAATACCTTTCTTTATATGTTTCTTTATATACTTGCATGCTACAGTTAATGAGAATCTGTGCACAGTCTCAGGCTTCAGTTTGCAAGCAAGTAAACTGGGTCTTTAATTATTTTTCTGTTTTTTTCCTTTTTGCAGGGGCACCATAGCCAGAATAGAAGAATGCAGCCATCCCATTGTCATGAAGGGCTTATGTGCCGAATGTGGTCAAGATCTAACTCAGTAAATACATGCTTTATCTCTTTCTTTTTTTTTTGTTTCTTTGTCTTTAACTTAAATCTTTGTGTTTTTCTGATCTGCTCATGCATTTCCCCCCAAGAACTACAACTTACCCCTTTTTATTACATAGATATATCTATAAACAATAAAAAAAACTAAAATGGAACAGCAAACCACTCCATATAGGTTCATTTGGGATGGATGTCACGGTTGCATCATTTCACATGCTGGTGGCAGAAGAAAAGGGGGGGGAAAGTGAACAAAACCTAGCAAAATGAGTAAATGAAAACTATTCTGAAAACATTGGTCAAAAAATTAAAAAAATGTTTTCTTTAAGAAAAGATAGCTGTGACGTTTACCCAACGCTGTTTTCAAAGACAAAAACCAAGCAAAATGTCATTATTGGTAGGCTTTAAATGTACAAACATGATTAAATGTAAACCAATATAATATGATGATAATATCTTTGATATTACATTTACTCAATTGTATGAATGAACTTAAACTTAGCTAAGCATTTGAACTATGTGATATCATTGTTTTTAAAATGTGATTACAGAGGATGTTTTAGTAGGGAGGCATTTGTAGATCTAGAGAGTCCAGACTTTGTTTTTCCACTTGTTCAACACCATCTATGTATGGAAGCTCCATAGAACCTATGTCTTATAAAGCCTTATTTTCTGTCCTTGTGCTTTGGGTAAAGGCAGTATGTCTTTCTTTTGTTTTCTCTGTCTTCTCTGTCTGTTTTCTTGGAGCCTGTCCAGCCTGTCATAGGAGTGATAGATGTCAGTCTATCACTATCACTAATCCAGAGAGACAGACAATCATTCACACTTAGATTTACCTCTGTGGCCAATTTAGAATCACCAGTTTAACCTAATATACAAGTGTTTGATCTGTGGGGCAAAGCTCATCTACAACACTTACCTCAAGATACTTAAAAAGCACATGATTGTTGTTTATATACATAATCTACTCAATTGATTTGATTTGATTTTTGAAAGGTTGCTACAGCTAGTTAGCTCAAACAACAATCTACTGGTTGACTTTCAGTTAGAGTCAAACCCTTTGCAAGATGCAAAAAGGTTCTCAGGAGCTTTTCAAACCATTTTTTACCCCACAGCCATTAAAGTTAAAATGAGTATAAATCTCAAAGTCAAAGGTTAAATGTTATACAAATGTGATAACTCGAGGCTCGTAGGCTTTTAAAATTGATACCATAGGTGTTCCTTCTCGGAGG
Organism: Simochromis diagramma; assembly: GCF_900408965.1. Lineage (NCBI taxonomy): Eukaryota > Metazoa > Chordata > Actinopteri > Cichliformes > Cichlidae > Simochromis > Simochromis diagramma. Next base: position 22,120,233 of record NW_024387523.1, read on the forward strand.
CTGAGGGGTAACGCTGGCTGTTACCAGTAATTTTAATATATATACTTCTCTTCTGCCCCACCTCTGAAGAATTTGGTTGCAGCCAATGTCCACCCGTCACTGAGCCTGGCTCTGCCAGAAGTATCTTTCTATTAGATGTGAGTTCTTTCTTCCCACTGTCTCTAAGTGCTAGCTCATATAATCTTCTCATTATTGGAGTTCTCTCTCTAATAATGTAGAGACATTTATATTTTTGATACAAAAAGGCTAAGGTTACATACGCGGCATTAACCAGTTATATTTAATGTCTAAGTTATTTGTGGTCTCTCAACTCAAGCAGCCTGTTTGCTGGGAAACAGTCCTGTATAAATGGTAAAAAGTTCATGCTGACAGTGCCATGCAGGCACCAGTTGTAGTCGTGGTTCAGTTAGAGAATACTTTTGGAACCTCATAACTCTGAAGCTCATACTTTTACTGAAATTAAACACTGACTGAATGTAGTGCTTGCGATATAACCTGATTCATTTATTGCCATCAGATGGTGCCAGAGATCATATACAGAGTGCAGAGCTGCAGCTCTGGTCCCAAATCAAGCACTCGCACTCTGCAGTTTTTCTTTGTATCACTTTGGTAAAGCAAGAGCATTTGAAGCTATTAATAAAACTCCAAAACACACCAAATGATTTTTACATAGACCCACAGAGTCTGTGTTTTACTACAATTGCTGCTGCTGCTGCTGCTGTTGTTGTTGTTGTGAAGTAAAAGTCTGGCTCTTTTTCTGAAGGTATCAATGTTGAAGACAGAGTTTACATGATGTGGCACAGAATTGCCTCAGCAGGTGTCACTTTTGGATGTCATGTTAACATATTCCTGAAGTAGCTTGAAATGCTCACCATCACTTTGTAAGTGAGGTGTATTCTGTGCTCACTGCAAACATAACGGCTGTCAAGTGGAGCAGTTTCAAATCTGCATGTTTTTCAAAGCTCTCTTTTATTCCCGGCGCAATATGTTCAAGGACCTGAGAGATGCAAAAAATGTGTGACGCCCACTCTGTTTTTCCTTCTCAGGCTCCAGAGCACAAATGGGAACCAGCAAACTCCCATCTCCACAGCAACAGTCTCCATGGTGCATAGTGTCCCTGAGCTGATGGTGAGCTCTGAGGTGAGTCATATGATGAAGCTACGTGGAGGACTGGACTGGCAGGCCAGATAAACCTTATGCGTGTGTGTGTGTGTGTTTTTGTTTTGTTTTTTTATTGCAAAAGTCGAGTAGTCCTAATTCCGGTAATCATGACTTGCATCTTTATGATTGATTAATCAGTTAAATGTAGGTGACCACGCATTTGCAAGTTCTTGACTGGTCTTACCAAGAGCGCTATTCCGCTAGTACTTACTCGGCTTGACTCAACGCAACTCTGTTTCAGTCGTTTTCCATCACAATTGAGTAAGATCTAATGCAGGTGCAGTCGTTATAGCAACGGCAGAAAGTCCTGTGATGTCATTTGTATGCGACACAAACACAACAACAATGATGCCAAGGTATATCTGCTGCTATGTGGTGTGTGTGTGGGGGGGGGGTCACAGTGTTGTGTTCTTCTGTAGCCATTTCCCTTGTTGCTGGGTGTCACTCGCTTGCATACAGTCTGTTGATGTCACATTTTCAATTTGCCTCAGATCACTTGGAATCCCACCCGAGTACTGGTACCATTAGGTAGTACTACCACCTAATGAAAAACCATAAAAAGAGCCAAGCTGAACCGAGTAGGTACTACTGAAAAAGGCCTGTAATAGCTGCTTTGACATTGAGCCAATTCATTTCGACCTAAATCAGAGTAAATGTGCAGTAAACATGAAATAAAGTAATGTGATAAAGTTTTTACAGACTTCTGTGCTGTCCTGTGAAACTCTTAAGTGCACCCTGCGATTCAGTAGGCTATCAAACCAGTCCTAACAGTAATAACTTGAAGTAATTGCTAATAATATAGAACACAGTTGTTATGGAAGAACTGATGCTTTACAATGTTGCTTCAGTTCATTGAGGTTTGCAGGAAAGGTGCAACTCCTGCAGCATCTTGATTCTTTTCTTTTTCAGCTATTGTTTTGTAGATTTGCTGCTTGGGATCTTTGTCCTGCTATTTAACAACGTTTCTGCCAAGCTTTAGCTTTTTGATAGATGACCTTATATTTGACTCTACAGTACTTTGGCATAGAGAGTACTTAATAGTCGACTTGGGGACTACAAGGAGCCCGGGACTGTGGTTGCAAAACAAGCTCAAACCTTCACACCTCCACCACTGTGCTCGACAGCTGGAATGAGGTGTTGATTTGGTTTTCACCAGACGTGGCTTTGTGCAATTTGGCCTTTGTTCACACATTTCCAGTGGCTTGTTCATATGCAACTTTGCAAATGTGTTATTTGTAGAGAGACAAAGTTTTCTTCTGGCAGAAAAATGCTACACTTCTCCAGTCTTCTTATACTGTAACAAACTTTAGCATGCTATCTGAGGCTTGTAGAGTAATTTGTTTGTTTACATTCTCTCTCTGAGGATGTGCAGTCTGACTTTGGGCTGAATTTGGTGGAACATCCACTCCTGGGAAGATTTGCCTTTAATATTTTGTCTTGGGAATAATCCTTGTGGCTTCAGAACCAGGAACCTCAGATTGTTTGGAAATGGTCTTCTCACAGCAACAATTGCTTCTCTAAAATAAGCCTGACATCTTTCCTTCTTTGATGTTGTTAACGCTCATGTTGTTCATTCTCACACTTAACAATGGGATCTGTGTCCATCTTTTATATACAGGCCATAGCTTTAAAAGCAGTGAGAATTTCATTTAAAATGAGAGCATAAACAAATGACCTGGACGCAGCTACTGTTCGTTAAGTTTCTATCAAGCACTTAACTAACAATTTCACACAAACTTAAACAAAAAATTCTTAACCATAAACCTTGAAAACATCTCTCTCTAATATCTCTTGCACCTGTGCTGTACAAAAACACAACCTAGAGTGTGCAAACGTTTTTCTAATTTTCCACTCATTACCTTCAATCGCTCCCAACAGCAAGCAGAACAGCTGGGCAGAGAGGACCAGCAGAGACTCCACCGCAACAAAAAGCTGGTCCTAATGGTAGACCTGGACCAGACGCTGATTCACACCACTGAACAGCACTGCCAACGGATGTCCAACAAGGTATTGGTCTCCCCTCACACAACTATCACTGTTAGCAGAGTTTTTATTCTACCACGTCTTTTGATTTCTAGCAAAGTGCTATTTTGAAACACTCGTACAATGTAGCTTTTGTTGAACAGCCTCCGCTGTAGCAACAAGACACTGCTATAGGATATTGATAAATGCTAAAATGACCTATAAAAGTAAAGCAAATAAAAGAATCATAAATCAGTCTGTAATTTAGCTACACACACAAACACACACTAAGCTGCTGAGCCTGCCCATGTATTTCACAAGTCCTTGTTTTCCCATAAAAACAAGATCAAGGGGTTTTCAGTTTGTCGGCAATGATAATGTCTTTATTGACAATCTTTAATAGTGCATCCTGATACCCAACCCTGCAGCTTCTTTCTGACGTTTTCTTAATCCCTTGTCGTGTCCTTCAGGGCATTTTCCACTTCCAGCTTGGCCGAGGAGAGCCTATGCTTCACACACGACTTCGCCCACACTGCAAGGAGTTCTTGGAGAAAATCGCCAAGCTCTATGAGCTGCATGTCTTCACATTTGGGAGCCGCCTTTATGCACACACCATTGCTGGTAAGGAGCGTATTGTTTTACATGTTGCAGCACCTTTCCACTTTAAAGTTCGGATATGTATTAAATCACCTTACACTTTCACTTTTTGCATTTTGACACTTTGGGAAACTTTTCACCTTGTACTACCCGTTTGTGTCCATAAGAGGGGAGTGTCTGCTCATACTTTGTGTTCTTGCTGATGTTTTGTTGGATCACTTATCTATCTGCAAGCTGCAGTTGTACTTAAACTTTAAAACGCTTACTAAACCCATGTAATGTCTCAGATGTTAGCAGGTTTCTTGCCAAGTTTGCAGATATTTACTTTGCACAGCGCTTGGCTGCTCAAAGTAATCCTGATGTTGCTTTCTTTCTAAATGAAAATATTTTACAGCTTTCTGATTCAGTAACGTTATATTGATATGTTAGTGTGTCTAAGCAGCATGTTTTTAGTATTCTGGGTGCAAACTTTCATCAGGCAATAAATGGTAGGGGCAGTCTCACTCTAGTACTGTTCTGCCTCCATATGATGAATGTTTAATGCATTTTGAATTGGATTTTACTGCTGACCCCGATGCAGTGATTCAACATGTTTGAGATCAGTGCTCCTGCCATTGACAGCTTTTGCTGTGGTTTCGCAGCCTGTACAGTGGCTGTCCTGTTTAGTCACAGTACATTACTGTCCACGTTTCTTGATAGACATTTTATTTCAGTAAAAATCCCTGGGAAACTTGGATTGATTGCATTCAGGGAGACCAAAGAGAAGGTCAAGAAAAGCTTGTCAGTTTAAGAAAAATATCCACTGTTGTGTTGAAGAAGTGGTTACAGTTGCATAGATTTTAAAAAAAAAAAAAATTTAAATCTGCATTTTTTTTTTTGCTTTTCTTTTTAGGCTTCCTGGATCCTGAAAAGAAGCTTTTCTCTCATCGAATCCTTTCTAGAGATGAATGCATCGATCCATTCTCAAAGACTGGGAATCTTAGGTGAGAATTTCCTACCTAAGACTAGATCGGTCGCTCACAGCTTAGTCTAGTGATCAGTCCTTGTCTTCTGTCTGGACTCTACTATACAGGGTTTTGTTTTAAAAACAAAGAGAAAGATTCGGGGTATGTTTCTTTTGGTTTTCTTTGGTGGTTATGTAAGGATTTGATTCTAGTATTTACTCTCGGTTTCCAGTTATGTAACAAGTTGTTATGCTTTGCCTTCTCCTCTGATTGGCTGTGTTCCGAGTGCGTAGAGGAGAGACTTTACACAGGGGGCGGAGCAGTGAGACACAAGGTGAAACAGAGAGCAGAGGAGCAAAATAAGCGTGACAACAAAATGAGTAGAGAATCCACTGAGTAAAAAAACATGAATAAAACATTTCTTTTTGTTCCGTTTTTCTTTTTTTCTTTGTTTGTTTTTGTTTTAAGCAGATAATAACCAAAAACCCAGGAGCTGGTTAATCCAAATAATTTTCTTAGCGCCATTATCCATTTGTTTAATGTCTTTATTGTCATTGTTTGTTCATGTTTGTGCAGCACAAATGGTAGAGCTCTATTGTTCTTTCTCAGTGTCACTTATGAGTGGTTGCCAGTGATGCCTCTTCTTGGAAACCCAAAAGCGGAACTTTGATATAAGAAATTGATGTTCCCCTTATTTTCCTGTAACCACAAATAACACTACTAGATTTTTAATGGGCTGTCTGTGTTGAGCATCTGCCATGACGCTCAGCAGTTTTACTGTTGTTTTGAGCACTGTCTTTCTTTCTTTCTTTCTTTCCTGGATAGAAACCTTTTTCCTTGTGGAGATTCGATGGTCTGTATCATCGATGACCGAGAGGATGTGTGGAAATTCGCACCTAACCTCATCACTGTGAAGAAATACATTTACTTCCAGGGCACGGGAGACATCAATGCTCCTCCGGGATCACGGGAAGCTCAAATGGCCAGGAAAGGTATGGTTCACCCACTCATCTTTGATAAGGTGATGTGTCCATTAAAAACAATCTGGACCAACAATTCTTTTATGCAGGTAAACACCCTGTAATAAGATTATTTTCTTCTTCCTGCTCCTTTTCACACATGGTTGTAGTGCTTTTTGATAGAAAGTGTGGTTGGTTTATTTGAATTGTTGTACCAAGTGTGAAATAAATTAATAAATAAATAAATAAATAAAATAAAAATAAGTGATGCTTAGAGAAGTTTAATTGGAAAACACACTATTTCATGGTTCTCTGCCTTTAATCAGAAATTTATGCCTGCAGTGGTGATGGGAATCTTTGTGGGAAGTGTCTGGGCTATAGTTGAGGGTCACTTCCAACAATCAACTATTTAATTTATTTATTTATTTAATGACGCAGTCAGATAAACGGGAGCCGAATTAATTGTCCAGTTTCAGACATTACATAGATTGTTCACTAAATGCTTTTGTTTCTGTTTCTGTCTGGATCAGATATTAATGTTCCTCAAAAGACTGTAAAAATGTAGCAAATTGTACATTTGTTTAAAAACGAAGAAACTTCACAACCACAGACAGTGTACAAGATGGACGAGGCTCCCGTGACCTCAACCACTAATATGTCAAGTTCAATTCAATTCAATTTTATTTCTATAGCGCCAAATCACAACAACAGTCACCTCAAGGCGCTTTATATTGTACAGTAGATCGTACAGTAATAGATACAGAGAAAAACCCAACAATCATATGACCCCTATGAGCAAGCACTTTGGTGACAGTGGGAAGGAAAAACTCCCTTTTAACAGGAAGAAACCTCCAGCAGAACCAGGCTCAGGGAGGGGCGGGGCCATCTGCTGCGACCGGTTGGGGTGAGAGAAGGAAGACAGGATAAAAGACATGCTGTGGAAGAGAGACAGAGGTTAATAACAGATATGATTCAATGCAGAGAGGTCTATTAACACATAGTGAGTGAGAAAGGTGACTGGAAAGGAAAAGCTCAATGCATCATGGGAATCCCCGGCAGCCTACGTCTATTGCAGCATAACTAAGGGAGGATTCAGGGTCACCTGGTCCAGCCCTAACTATATGCTTTAGCAAAAAGGAAATTTTAAGCTTAATCTTAAAAGTAGAGATAGTGTCTGTCTCCCGAATCCAAACTGGAAGCTGGTTCCACGGAAGAGGAGCCTGAAAACTGAAGGCTCTCAATTCAATTCAATTTTATTTATAAAGCGCCAAATCACAACAAAAGTCGCCTCAAGGCGCTTCATAGGTACAGAGAAAAACCCAACAATCATATGACCCCCTATGAGCAAGCACTTTGGGACAGTGGGAAGGAAAAAAGCTGGTTCCACAGAAGAGGGGCCTGAAAACTGAAGGCTCTGCCTCCCATTCTACTTTTAAATACTCTAGGAACAACAAGTAGGCCTGCAGTGCGAGAGTGAAGTGCTCTAATAGGGTTATATGGTACTACAAGGTCATTAAGATAAGATGGGGCCTGATTATTTAAGACCTTGTATGTGAGGAGCAGGATTTTGAATTCAATTCTGGATTTAACAGGAAGCCAGTGAAGGGAAGCCAAAACAGGAGAAATATGCTCTCTCTTTCTAGTCCCTGTCAGGACTCTTGCTGCAGCATTTTGGATTAGCTGAAGGCTTTTCAGCGAGTTTTTTGGACATCCTGATAATAATGAATTGCAGTAGTCCAGCCTGGAAGTAATAAATGCATGAACTAGTTTTTCAGCATCACTCTGAGACAGGATATTTCTAATTTTAGAGATGCTGCGCAAATGGAAGAACGCAGTCTTACATATTTGTTTAATATGTGCGTTGAAGGACATGTCCTGGTCAAAAATGACACCAAGGTTCCTCACAGCATTACTGGAGGCCAAGGTAATGCCATCCAGAGTAAGAATCTGCATAGATACCATATTTCTAGGCTTTTCAGGGCCGAGTAAAATAATCTCAGTTTGATCTGAATTAAGAAGCAGAAAGTTAGCGGCCATCCAGGTCTTTATGTCTTTAAGACATTCCTGCAGTTTAACTAATTGGTGTGTGTTATCTGGCTTCATAGATAGATAGAGCTGGGTGTCATCTGCATAGCAGTGAAAATGTATGCTATGTCTTCTAATGATGCTGCCTAAGGGAAGCATGTATAATGTAAACAGAATTGGTCCTAGCACTGAACCCTGTGGAACTCCATAATTAACCTCAGTGTGTGAAGAGGACTCTCCATTTACATGCACAAATTGGAGTCTATTAGATAGATATGATACAAACCACTGCAGTACAGTACCTGTAATACCTACAGCATGTTCTAATCGCTCTAATAGGATATCATGGTCAACAGTATTGAACGCTACACTGAGGTCTAGCAGGACAAGCACAGAGATGAGTCCACTGTCAGAGGCCATAAGAAGATCATTTGTAACCTTCACTAAAGCTGTTTCTGTGCTGTGATGAGCTCTGAAACCTGACTGAAACTCTTCAAATAAGCCATTCCTCTGCAGATGATCTGTTAGCTGTTTGACAACTACTCTTTCAAGGATGTTTGATATGAAAGGAAGGTTGGAGATTGGCCTATAATTAGCTAAGACTGCTGGGTCTAGAGATGCTTTTTGAGTAAAGGTTTAACTACAGCCAGCTTGAAGGCCTGTGGTACATAGCCGATTATTACAGATAGGTTGATCATATTTAAGATCGAAGCATTAATTAATGGCAGGACTTCTTTGAGGAGTTTTGTAGGAATGGGGTCTAAAAGACACGTTGATGGTTTGGAGGAAGTAATTATTGAAGTTAACTCAGAAAGATCAATTGGAGAAAAAGAGTCTAAATGAATATCAATGGTACTGAAAGTAACTGTAGATAATATTACATCTGTGGGATGATTATTGGTAATTTTTTTTTCTGTAATGATTAAAATTTTATTTGTGAAGAAGTTCATGAAGTCATTACTAGTTAACGTTAAAGGGATTGTTGGCTCAAGGGTACTCTGACTTTGTCACTTTTCAAGGACCAAGAAGCTATGTTCTTCTTTTATACTGCCAGTCTTCAGAACTAATAACACTGACATCAACAGTACTATTTTTAAATTTTTATTTAATAATTTAGCATATTTACATGCCAAAACTAGCACAACCAACTTATCTTACCCAGACAACCAGAACTATCAATGTTGGCATCCTGATTTCATTGAAGAAATTGTGAGTATCAAACACTTAATTTCTGCCGTCCTTCTGAGCTGAATTGTGATGCACCATTTTTCAATCACATTATATTTATGAATAAATCAGAGACCAGGTGGTAGTTCAATATTCTAAAGCAATATAGTGGACAAAGCTCTGAGGCATTCGGTATTGCTCTCAAATATTTATTCCCCAGTAGATCTACTTTTCTGTTTATATTATAAACCCCACTGATTCAAACACAGAAGATTTCAGCCATATTTTCTATTAAAAAAATTAAATATGATAAAGATTAATCTTAAAATTTTAATGAGCCGTTTATGTTGTGGTCCAGCTGAAGCTTAGTCTTTTGCATGGTTAACTGATATATCACTAAATAAAAATAAATAAATAAATAACAATATAGGACCAGAGCTGTGTGGGTTATATCATGGGTGAGTTCCAGTTACATTAAATGAAAAGTTCTTGCTCTTACCACGCAATTGTCAACCTTTCTAAGCTTGAAATGCATCACATAATGTCAGAGTAATTGGTTCTTTGTCCTTTGGAATATATTAGCCTTTGTTGAAAAGTTTGTTTGTTCACTATTTAATTTGCTGAATTCTCTTTCTGATGGCTGATGCACACTGGCCTGCCTCCTCAGATTATTTCACTACCCTCTCTCGTCCATCCAGCCCTGTGGGTCACAGTGATACAGCACACTTGTTTGAACAAGGAACCTTATTCGAAGTTTGCAGTAGATCTTTCTATCTTATTAAAATGATAAACTCCTTTGCTTGAAGAAAACATGACAACCTGATTCCAAATTTTTCTTTTTTAATTCTGTGCTGCTGATTGGTTAGCACAAAGCGAGTTGCTTTCACCGGAGTGATTCAGTGTACACAACCTCAATTTGTCTTAGAGGAAGACTCTGCTCCAAGAAGTGTTTGCCAAAAGGGGAAATTGGAACAGCGCTTCCTGAGCAAAAATCTAGGAGTGTGAAATGTCAGGAGGGTTATTAGTGAGAGGTTTATAATTGGAGGGCAACAGACCTTCCAGAATGCATTAATATAAAACATGTAACCATCAGCTCGAATAAAGTTATGTGGGTTCAAAAAAAGGAAAATGATGCAGGTTAAAATGGTGCAGAGAGCATTGCCTGCATAGGGTTTAACCACACCTGAGACATTTTTATTGCTCTTCAACATGTTGCTCTTCACCAGGGATTTCATACAGTCTTGTTCTTCCTCTACCCATGTGTGTTCTGGTACCTAACAGCAATGGAATCATTAAGTTAATCGGTACTCAGTAGTACTAATGTAACTCAGTTGGTAACCAGGTTTAATACCCACCCTACTGTTGGCAAATGAAATGATGTGCTGACATGTCCCAAATATCTTTAGCATGGTGGAAGTGAAGAATAATCAGCTAGCTAGCCACACAATCCTCGAAATCGTTCCACCAATAATGAAAAAACACTTTAGACCCGATCCTGTCCTGAAATACACCACCTCACCAACATGTGAGTTTTATTAGGGAAGTAAGGCACATGTTTGGGGGGCAAAAATTAAAATAATATACTTGGAGTGAGATGGGGAAAAATATTAATTAATGTATTGATGGCCCATTTCACTTTTTTCATAATGGACAGAATAAAAAAACACATTCCATCTTTCTATGAATTTGTTTTATGATCAAAGAATTTTATAAACTAGCACAGTTCTTTTATTCATTAGTTCATTACCATTTTGTTGCTGTCAGTACTCCATTACTAGTACTGCAACTCTAGTATCAATGCACAACCTCTGTTGAGCACATCAGTTGTAGAAGATAATCTTTGATGACCACTGGCAGTAGCTAAGTCCTTAACTCACCTTTTTAATTGTTGTTGTAACTTTTGGGAATCAGAAGCTGATCTCACTGTAGCCCCACCTCTAGGTTCTAATTCGTGTGTCCTTGAATACTTTTAAACTTCTATGTGTTTTTCCAGCAGGAGGCTCTTCGAGTCGACCAGCAGAGAGCACAGAACAAACAGGGACGCTTGGTGTCGATGAGCAAAATAATGGCCTCAGAAAAAGGGCAAAGGACAATAATGTTTCCAGAAAGGAAGAGTCCATAGCACCTCAGTCTTCTCAGGACATGCCATCAAAAGAACGGACACACCCGACAGCGGATGAGGACGAATCGGGACAAAATAAAGGGTCAGAGACTGAAACAAAACCTGTGGAAGAATCCAAGGACACCCAGAGAGATGAGATTACAAATGTTAAGGAAGACGATACAAATGGGACGCGAGAGGACAAGGAAGGTGCAAACTCATCGGCACCAAGACATGAGTCCAATAACCTAGACTTTGACCTTTCCAGTGACAGTGACAGTGACTCCATTACAGAAAAGCCCCCCTCATCAGAGAGTGACGGTGAAAGTAGGTCTGGCCAGACAAAGGAATCCGGTCAGGAAGGAACCACGCAAGAACCTGCTTGTAAGGATGGGGCAAAGGAAGAGGACAGTAAAGGCAAAGCTGAAGGTGAAAGCAGCTCTGACTCACCAGAGCCTTCAGTTCTTCTGCCTGACCCCGAGCTCGGAAATGGCTGCTCAGATAGGAGAGAGCCAGAAACAGAGTCCCAGAATAGTGAACAGTCTGGTGTTACCATGGGCGAGGAGCTGCTGGATCAGAGTATGGAAGATGACGAGGAAGAGGAGGAAGAAGCTGATAATGACCAGGACGATCATCTCATCTATTTAGAGGAGGTGCTTGAAAGGATCCATGCAGAGTATTACGCCCGCTATGAGGCATACTTGAGGAAGGAGGCCTCTGAAATTCCGGACATTCGGAAGATCGTCCCAGAGCTGAAAAGCAAGACACTGGAGGGGATGACGATAGTATTCAGTGGTCTGTACCCCACTAACTACCCCATGGAAAGGACCCGTGAGTACTATCATGCCAAAGCGCTGGGGGCCAAGATCAGCAAGAATCTGATTCTCAGTGCACAAAATCCCAATCGGACAACACATCTCATCGCAGCAAGAGCCGGTATGTACAGATGCGTGCTAGTTAAAGTATAGTGTATAGGCTTTGCTGGTACTGAGTGGTGATGTCGCAAGTTACATGTACTGTATTAAAAGATGGATGAAGCCATAAGCGTGAAGCAGAGATCCCTTAAACCTGGGACGCATAATGGACAACAGGGGGCAATCTCATTCTCAGTTGATTTATTCCTTTAAGGAATATTTAATTAATGATGGAGTGATTATGGATATAATCACTAGTTTCAACCCTACTTCTTAATAGTTGTGCATAGTGTTCTCAGCTTTAGTTAAATCTGACAATTCAGTTTTTATGGGTTTATTTTCAAGCGTTTCCAAAAAAAGAGTGGATTTCAAGTGCTGAACGCCTGCTACCTTTCACTCTTTTTCTGACCTGTTATTTAGCAAGATATAGTTAGTGATTTTCTTTAAGGTAACAATATGCTGGAACTGTGTGATTAATGCAAATTATGGTTTGCTAATGGTGACATTTGGTGAATGGTGAATTTAAGAAAGCTCACGTAAGGCTTGTTTAAATGTCAGTGAATAAAGTGTCATTAGAGTTGATGTATCGTAGAGGTCAGGCATACAGTTAAGCAGTGCGCTGGTGTGACGAGTTCTGGTTAAACTTATGAACATGGTTTAGTTCTTTGCATCAGTACCAATGAAGTTGCAGCAGCATGCTCCGTTTGCCAAAACAGAAACTCAGTAAGGTGGTTATCAGTGAGATTAGATTACACTGACATGCATATGAGCATGCATGCAAGAATGCAGCATCAACGAAAACTAACATTTAGAGATGTAATTGTAAATACAATGAATGACTAATGGAGGAAAAATGTATTGTCATAGCTATACAGCTTTTCTTTATGGAAGAAAGTGTTTCCCCAGGAATGAAGTGCATACGTGAATAGATATGAAAGTTTGTTTTAATGTTGTGCTAAAAATAAAAACATACAGATTTAAGTAACATTACTTGAGTGAAATGAAATGAATGAAGTGAAATTCATACACTTTGTTTTTTTCTAATTAGACCTACTGAAGTGAAAGAAACATGTTTTTATGTCAGAGTCCCTTTACCCAGCTTGGAAATTGTAGATTCACGGCTTCCATTGCCACCAATCAAGTTTACCATGTGAATAGAAGCATAGGAAGTGGCACTGTTAACCTGGGATGCAGTCCTGCTGAGAGCAGCACTTGGCAATCAGTCACCTCATACATCACCAGGATAGCCTGAGATGGAATATATGCAGTAGGATACTTAACTGGAAATAACTTCTGAAAATGCCTGTTACGTTGGCTGAACAGCAAAGTGGGCAGCCATGACACACATCCTACGAGGGTTAGTGATTAAATAATCATAGCTTTAACATCTGTGCCCACTTAACGACATGGGGTACAGCAGGAAGCTGTTTATGTCCCCCACGTTCTCCTCCATTAAACCTGTCCATCAGGACTCTGTTCTTTGATGGGCCCCTAACACAAACACATACAAACTCTGAGTTAAGTTTTATTTTTGCTGTTAAAGCTGTTAAGGGTATATGGTATCAGAAAAATTAAACTGTCAGATCAATCATTTTAAAAGTTCATTTTGAGTCAAAAAAAAAAAAATAGCCACGTGGATTTGAAGTGGCCATGGCAACTGTGACTATAATCCTGGCAGTCTCTGCCATTCCAGCTTTGCTCTAGACTCAAATATCTCAACAGCTACTGATAGACTGTAATAATTTTTTTCAAACATTAATGGTCATCAAAAGTGAATTCTAATGCATAAATCTGCGTGTCAGTCATATTGGTTTATAAACAAAAACTCAGCTGTACTTGTTTAGTTGCTCATCATAGCTCCATATTGTTATTCTTCTTCTACTTAGCGTAGCTTTGCTGATTCACAGTTTAAATTATAAGAGATATTTATCTTAGCCTGAGCTTTGTTATACCTTTCTTTTTACAACCTCCATATTTGTTGATGATGACTAGATTTAGACATTACAGATTTGAATTCATCACTCAGTAAGACCTGCTGTGGTTGATTTTCAGTAAAGATCAAGTGTAATTTTTCATACCTCAGCCTTTTTTTCCTATTTCATCTCCTTAAAAATGGCTCCTTGAAAGCCATCTTTCCACTGAGAGCATTTTGTTGGCTGTTTGACATTGGACATTTAAATTGTAGAGATTAGTTTGTTTTGATACATCTTACTTTTGTAGCTATCAAATAGTAGTATGTTGACCAGGATGTAAATAGATCTGGCAAAATACAGCTGAACTGCAGCTTTGCTCACTTTGCTCAAGCATTCAGCTTGTACATCAAGTACAAGTTTCTGCACTCAGTAATTCAGTCTGATGTCTTTGTGTCTGTAGTGTTATTCAGCACTTTATCAAACAAAACCTGACTTTTAGGAGTTGGATTATGCCCAGATTTGGCAGGAAAAAAAAGAAAAATGAATGGATGTTGACCCCGGTGGTTCCAAGAGATAGATCCTTTGTTATCTTTCAAAAAATATTGGCCAGGTAATTATTTTCTGCTTTCCAGTAGGGAAAGTGGGATCATCTATCTGAATTATTCAGCAGACGCAGAGTGAGTGCGTGTTTGGTAATGGCTTTCGATTGTAAGGTCAAAACTCGTTCGCGTTCTCTTCCATCTCTGTCATCCAGGCACCGAGAAGGTCCGTCAGGCACAAGGTTGCAAGCACCTCCACGTTGTCAACCCAGACTGGCTCTGGAGTTGTCTAGAACGGTGGGAGAGGGTGGAGGAGCAGCTCTACCCACTGAAGGAGGATTACTCTAAGACAGCACGGTGAGGGCGTTGTGATCTTATGGAAACCAGCCAATTGATGATTTAAAGCATACTAACTGCAGAAGCCCAAAACTTCGTTGACTATTTTTCTTTTTCCTTTTTATTTTTGGTCTGATTAAAGGAGCAACAGTCCAGCACTTCTCCCTGACAATCAGGGCTCCCTGCAGAAACCTATTTTCCACCCAGCACCCATCCACCCGAGAACTCCACCTGCATCTCCAGAGGTTCGCACATATGACTCCATCACAGGGAAACTGATTCGCAGGGGCCCTGCAGTGTCCCGTCCATCAGCCTACCTCCACACGGCAGGATCTTTGTTGCTCTCTGATCCCAGAGAGCAGTCTGGTCTCAGGTACTGCAGGACTTTACCGTGAAATAAACAATATTTTGTGAGGGATCATGGGGGATCATACACCATGTATGATGCATCATGTAATATACCAAATTACACAACCTCAATGCAACAACATTGCACCAGTTTAATAGAGCGTGGAGCACTTCTATCAAAGTATTAATAATCATATCATTACATTTTAAATATGTTGGTTTTCCATTTCTATAATACTGCCATAAACTAGCGCTGAACTCTGAAGCGTCTTATGAAAGTACCTACAGTTTCAGAAAAGTGCCTCAGTGTTTCCACATTAAGCCAGTCTGCTTAAAGACAACTCTTTTATATTAGATCTTCAGTGTACTCCTTTGACTCCTGACTCTCATTTAATCTTTACCTTCTTTGTAAACCAAAGCAGCTGCCAGTGTAGTGATAGTCTACTACATGAATTACCCCCATTGGAGATGTATAGCTTCCTTAGCCATCAACTGAGGAATAATAAAAAGGCTCCAACACCCTGTTATTGTGTGGACTGATGGTCTTTGATGGTCAGGGATATTCATCAGCCACAGAGGCTTCACCTCCCAGACAACTCTCCCACCTTGTATTGTTTACATTTTTGAATTCAGGGCAGTCAGATGTTTTCTCCCTATGCAGTGATCAGAATTGCCAGTCGCGTCCTTGTTTGACAGCAATAATGTGGCAGGTGAAAGGATGGCTTCACAGTTCACCTCTGATCTGTCACTCTGTCATTCATCAGTCACCAACATTGCCAGTTTGTCATTGGGATGCCACATGCAGACGCTGACCTGCATGCTTTATAATAACGCCAGAAAATTACAGACTCCAACTTTTAATAGCAGCTCAAAGTGTTTTTAAGTTGAATATATCTGTGATCATACTCTGTAATTAATCATCTAAAGCGGAAAATTGGCTCATTTTATTCATAGATTAGAGGCACTATGGAGTTTTCAGGAAGTTGCATAACCTTGGATTGAATCATCAAAGAAGATCTGCTCAATTAAGCACTGCCAAGAGGAACCGTAGAAAAGTTTGTCTTCCCATTTGCATCTACTGGGCCCTCGTTACAGAGAAGAAAGCCTATCTGTGTGTTTTGTGACTGGTCTACTCCCTTTTACCGCCTACACCTACTTGTCTATGAGCTGATTATGTACAGTGTTTGCAACCTAATTCTGGTGCCTGGCATTTCCTGTAAATATCACTATAACATATACAGCATCAAGAATAAAATGAGAAAAATATGACAGAAAAATGATAATGATACTCTTTGTTTTTTTTAATTCATCCTTGTGCCTGGAAGGTGATTTGTTTGATTCGGTTTGTTTTTCTCTTATCTAAATTTTGAAAATCTTTGTGTTAATCTGCATCTTTATAGAAATGAGAAAAAGTGTCATCGTCTCAATGTTCTAAAAGAAATGTCACAAACTAGTCCCGATGTAGATATCCTCTCTAATCCAATTTTTATTTTTATTTTTTTGAAGAGACCTTCCCTGACTTTGTTGGTTGCCTCCAAAGCATATGGAATAACTTCAGTGTGAAGGATGCTCGATGAATTGTCTGTGAAAATCCAAAAGATGTGACAATGCTTCTTTTCAGTTCTCCCAATCAACAGTGAGAAACGCTAACAGCAGCTTAGAAATGGATGCCAGTAATCACAAACGTCAACAAGCAGCAAGCTCCCAGTGCAATAAAGACTCCAGCACTCACGTTGCACAAGGCCAAAAAAGACATTTTAGCTTTGGCTTTAGATAGCCTCATTACTCAATGACATAGTCGCTATGGTTAACCAGCTAATTATTATGTTAAGGCATCAAACAAATTCATTGAGTAAGCAGGTAACCTGACATCACATTTGCAAGAAATAGAAATATATTTTACCCCTCAGGATAACAGTATGTTGGACTTGAGCAGGGCATTCTGTGAAGGGTCAGTTGGTTTTTCAGGATCAAATCCAGCCTGGAGCTGTCTTTCTGATGTTTAGGCTGATGTTAGCTTGCTTGCTAAAACGGACAGACTACAAGTGATTTCCCTAAAACATTTAGTTGAATAGATAAGGTCAGCTAAATCATCCAATTTCATGTGCTGGTCTAGTAACTTAGGTGGCTGTTTTGCAAATAAGGAATTGGGGAACTAACCATTTGTGCAGCATGCCTATGTTATACCCAGCTGAACAACGATACCTTACTTCCTGACGTTATGGCAGTATGAGTGGAAAAGCTAGCTTGCATGGTTATTATGGTAGTATAATATCAAACTGCAGATTTTTTGAAACAAGTAAATTTGTTAAAGTGACAAAGCAATTATGTAACTAACATTTTGCTGCAGTAATAACAAACATGGAGGTAGTTAGCCAGCTCACTGTAACATCACACTTGACCCAAGCATATAGTGTATACACTGGTCTCTGGGCAGGCAGGTGCATCTATAAAAACATAAAGTAGTGAAATATAATAGAACATAACAGTGTTGTGTATTTCTCATTAATATTCAGGCCATTGTACACTTTCATGTAACATCTGAGCAGCACAGCATTTAAAGACCACAGATGCCATTTAAAAACTGTTTTTCTGATGTAGTACCCACTACCAATTTCAGAATAAAATGTAGCTACCACATTTGGACAAAGTTATTTGTATTTTCAGTGTTTCACGTTTGTTTTATACTTGTGTACCTTAGGGGAACCTCACAGAGTCAGCAAGACGAGGGAGTAGAGTCCGGCCAAGATGATGAGCAGCCTGGACCATCTCGGCGGAAACGACAGCCAAGCATGTCAGAAACAATGCCGCTATACACTCTCTGCAAGGAGGACCTGGACAGCATGGACAAAGAGGTAAGGACGGACGAAACTTTCGTTCAGCATTCGACCTGGTGGCGTTTGAGCTAGACTAGGGAGTCTACAGAAATCTGTCATGTTTAATGAGTCTGTTACACACATTCAAAATAGGCTTGTGCCATTTTGCACCAACAGTGACAGACACTGTGAAAAGGGAAAGTTCTCTGTACAAGGAATGAGGCAATTAAATGGTTTCATTTCAGCAGTGACTGTGAAATAAATTTCCATACCATACTCACAGCAGGCATCTACCTGCAGTGTTATTGCTTTGCATTGGATGTAGGAATGGAAATCAGAAACTGGTTCTCCAAATCTAATCCAGCAAAACACGTATGCCTCTGAGCTCATTAGTTCTTTTGATAATGTCACCATATTTGTCAGACAGTTATGCACTGCAAAGGAGGGACATCAATTTAGAAGTGGAAATGCTGCACATATTTCAGCCCTTTCCTGCTGTGTTCAAATGCATAGACAGGGAAACATTTGCAAAAGTTGCAAAATTTGCAAATTTAACAAAAGTTAAATGTTATCAAATGGTAAATATAATGGAACCTTTCACAGCAGTCAAAACGTCAGCAGCACATCCTTAAACCTTTCATCTGATATTCAAATCTTTCCACAGACTATTACTTCTGTCTGCTTACTGCATTTTGTAGTTTTGGCCTCACGAGGCAGGTGAAGTGATTACTAATGTCAGGGAGCTCAGCTCCCTCTTTGGTAATACTCTATAATGGAATTCTGAGTTCTTCTAATGCTTCAGCAGGGGGGGAAAGTGCAGAGCAGATCCTTGAGATCTGCCAAGAACCTCTCGGTGGGCGATTATTCTAGTGAAAGAGCTATGTGGCTTGTTCACATGGGGTATGACAAGCCACGTTTGAAGTGAGGTCATTGGTGGATTATTGCGATTATTTTCTTTTGCATGTAATGATAATTTCTCACAGGAAAGCTGCATGGGTTACTGCTAGATTCATTTGTCCTTTGAATATGATTAAAGGGAAGTTAAAAGTAAGAATTCTGAAAAAAAAAAATAAAGCAACTTTTTGTATTTCTTTGTAGTTAATATATACTGCATTCACCTTTAAGCTGCACCATGAACATTTTTTAATTAAAAATGGCAAAAATGGAATGTGTCGCCAACATTGACAGTATGAAAGGTGGATGTAGCTTGCAACGTTTGGTTGTGAAGAAGCAAACGTGACGTCATAGTAAAACCTGACTGTGAAACTACACGCTCATTGGTGTGTGGTTGACAAGTCGTTAACTAATTATCCTGTGGTTTCATAACACAGGTAATCCGCGTTTTTGAAAAGTAGTTGGAAAAAGATTTATAAAACAGACGTAATTTAATTTTTCTGCCATAAACGTGTCACAGCCTCAGCTATCGCCATCTGGTGGTCTTTGGGTAGAATGCAGGTTTTAGTCACTTTGGCCGCATTGGCTTTTTTCAGCCTGGAAGTTACTTTTGTGTTTTATACTATCTGTGATCTTTAGTAGTGGAAAAAAAATACTCAGGTACTCTTTACACTTTGTGGTCCCTTTTTGCACATTTCACAGACTCACTCTTATTTTACAGCCCACTAATGAACTGTTTTGGTTGACATTCATTAACCTTGCTTAAAAGTGCAGCATGCTTGTGTAGTTTATTGTTGTATATAAACAAATTGGGGAAAAGGAATGTTTCCTTTGCCCATCCCATTGTTTTCAAGCAAATCAATTTATTTTAAAGGTGACTTTCATGGGCTAGTGAATGAATAAAGTAATGAGCAAAAGATTAATCTGGATTGAGAGCATTAAGACTTCTTATAATGAAACAATGAAGATTTTTGTACATGACATAATAGTTTTGTGGCTTTCAACCCTTAAAGTTTTAACTTTTGATCTGGGTATAGACCCTATAAGGAAATTGCACTTTTAGTTAGATATAATTAAATGATGTGGATGTCATTGTGATTGGTCATGCTTTAAACCACAAACTGTCTCCTGTTACTGGGATGCAAAATGATCTGCCTGGTTATTAACTCGATTGAATTCTGGGGTTAAGTAACTCCGTAGCTGCAGGCAACCACTCAGCCTGGGAACTGCTTTGCTTTGCCTTTTAGGAAACAGACTCCCCACTCCCCCTATTTTTTTTCTCCTACATTTCATGTGCTTATAGATCCTTAGCTGACTCACACATCTTCTATATATTGCTGACCTACACTACTGCTAAAACCAGCAGCTATTTAACATTTATTTGTTAAATTATATACATATGCTTCCATTGTGATGTATAGTTTGCAACTGCGTCTTATTGTTAAGACGTGGCCTGACTAGCTTGTGTTGGAATAGCAGATAACCCCTGTTGCTACTGTTAGCTAGCATGCTAATTAGTCCATCAGGCTTGCTTTTAGCATTGGCACTTAAGCTAGAAAAACATATGTATTTTTAATGTTCTGTGCCACTGGATGTCGCACAGCATTGCTTTTAAGGTTGTTTGATGGCTTAGAGTAAAACATAAATAGCCTAGTGATTCAGTTAATTAATATTATATTTTCTATTGTTTTGGATTTGGAAAGGCTAACAAAACAGACAACCCAGAGTTCTGCCTGAACACCCATCTTATACACACATGCCATGAATCCCAAAGCTTGACAGGCTGTTCATGCCTGGATTCAGTTGCTGAGTTACAGTAGGACAGTTGCTGTCTGGAAGAAGAATAAATAGATTGAAATTTGATTTTTTTTTAAAAATGTACATCTTTTCCCATTTTCTTTTTACCAGTAAGCACTAGGGATGGGTATCGTTTAGGTTTTATCTGATACCAGTACCAAACCGGTACTTTTGAAATGGTGCCGGTGCTTAAACGGTGCTCCAACCGGTGCTTAAAGAATGGAAAACACACACTTTGTCCAAAAACCTCTCATGTTTAGATGTTTTTTTGTAAAAAGATAACAATGTTAGCCTTTTCTGCAGCTATAGAGCATATATGGTATCACTCTTGGCTGGAAGCAGTGCTCAATCAATGGAAAAAAAACACCAATTTTGTCTAAAAACCTCTCATGTTTAGCTGTTTCCCACTTTTTCTTTGGTCATTTTAGCCTTTTTGGCCAGGGTGAAGGGAGTATCTGCCATCAAACAAGAAGACAGCCACATGTAACTATGATGGTGTTTGCTAGTTCACCTTACGTGCATTAATGTAATAACGTGGCCAGGACTCGCCTCTTCGGGTTCTTGGGGGATGTTGCGAACTCCGGGTCCGATAACAGGCACCACACCCTGCAGTAGATGTGTACGGTGTGAGGTCTCGCAGCAAGCTATCAAATGCGGCACATTTCTTGGCTTTTAAAAAAACGCTATGCGTCGCCAAGTGTTTCATCAGATTCGAGGTGTTACCTCCTTTGCACAGTATCAGCTTAAAGCACTTGTTGCAGGCTGCTGAGTTTGCATCTTTTGCTGTGAAGTACAGCCAGACTTTTTATTCTGTAGCTCTGCTCTAAAAGAACGTACGTACCTGGGCCCGCCTACTATCCTCGGAAAGGTAAAATGGCTAGAATCCAAAGTGTATGACATCTCAGGAAAAAAAGCACCAAAATGTGCGCTGCTTTTCGGTCTGGTTACCGTTTATGTCAGAACTGGTGCCATCATGGCACCGGATACCGGTACCCATCCCTAGTAAGCACACAAAACAAAGGGTTCATTGTACTAAAACCTTTAATATTACTCAATATAATTCTTTCTGGTAGAGGCATCTAATGGGTCCTTTTAGATGCTGTGGCTAAAGGAAAACAGACTGGATTTTAGAACCACTGCAGCCAAATGGAAACTGAACATTGTGGGTTTGTTATTAATCTGCAAATGGAGCAGTCAGTGGTTTGGTCAGAGCTTTGGTATAATTATGTCTGACCTGGTGTAATTAGACTGAAAAAATGGCTTTCATGTCTTTGAAATGCTGTTTTGAAACAGGGATGGTATGGTGCTTGAAAACCATGTATGTGTTCTAAGTATGAAATGATTGTCTTTCATTCATTGATGAACATGTAAGTAAATTAGATTAACTGTTTTGTTAGACTGAGGTTTGGAAAATGTAGTTTGTTCAAATGTGGTAATTCTCACTGGTTCTACCTTGGTGAAATTATGAGCTCACATATCTCTGTAGGGATTGCTCTGATTATTCTAATTATTCATCCTCTGTGAACTCCTACAGATATAAGAGCTTTTTGCACTCTGTAATTGCTTTGTGTGAAGTAGGGGGCTGAACTACTGGAGGATAGAGCTGCCATCTCTCAATCTTCTGAAGTGTCAAAGCCTCATAGCTGCTCTCTTATAGATGGGGGGGGATATATTTCGATGCCCAGGGGAAGCTTGAAAATCACACTTTCCCCACATTTCTGCCCTTAAAAAGAGAGTGCAAAGGAACGTTTGTCTTGTTAAACAGGATTTGGCAATGAATGCAAACCAGGTTGGACACACAAGATGAAATTGAGATTGGAGAGGATCGTGATTATCCATAGGTCCATCCTTAACATCAGGGATTATAGACATTTATGGCAGTTGGCTCTAAGATGTAGGTCATACAGGCTTAGAAACCATTCTGCGATTTCCTGACAGCTTCTGGTTGCTTAGGAAAAACGTGTATTCCCATCAGGTTTGCTGAGATTGCTGTAGTTGCCCATAGCTTGCATGGAAGATGCTGACTCGTCTCCAAACACTCACCAACTACTGGCCAAGCGATAGTTAAGCTTGAATTAGTGCAAAACGAATAGACATCAAGTGCCTTTAAAGTAAAAGTAAATATGTTTCAAAAGGCACAGCTATTACTTTGAAGAGAAACGGCCTCTCTTCCTGGTTTGAGTCACACTTTTCAATTTCATGTGCAGACAAGTTTACCTCTGTCAGCAACCTCTAGCAACCGCCTGCCAACCATTCATGGATTGCTTTTTTCCCTAAGCAGCCGGAGGGGTCGCAGATTGATCTCGGCCTGTTTGACTCTGGGTTCAATTTAATTAACTGTTCATAAGTATTAATCCTCCTTTGCATAAAGACAGAAGGGGTGAGGTTTGGTGGTCCTGTTCTAGAAAGTCACATGTCTTTATCTAGCACATGCTTTTTTCCCATTTATCACGACCATGTGCACTAAAACTTTAGCATGACAGCATGGACCAAGCATTAATTTTCAGTCTTAATTAAAGGCCAGCGTCTTGCTGATGTAGCACTATAGTGGATAAAGATCAAATTGCCTGATAAGGTATCCAGAATTGATTCCCAGTATTATTCCCAAAACACAATTGTGTAAATGTGGTATTAGTTCTGAAGTTAATCATTAATTTGGGGGCAATTTTATAATGATTTGTTTAATCTTGCTCTGTTTTGGGAAAAAATACAGTGTCCAAACCCTTATGTTTACTTTGAAGTGGTCTATTTAAACATTTTAAGGCATATAATTTTATTTGCTCTAGGCTGTAGTTCTCAAAGTCACACTACTGGGCTATTCCAACACCTCTTAAACAAATTCTGCCTGATGTGTACGTGTTTAAAGATAAATTATGACTGACAAGGAAATGAAATGAAATTTTATACAGTGGGGCAAAAAAGTATTTAGTCAGCCACCGATTGTGCAAGTTCCCCCACCTAAAATGATGACAGAGGTCAGTAATTTGCACCAGAGGTACACTTCAACTGTGAGAGACAGAATGTGAAAAAAAAATCCATGAATCCACATGGTAGGATTTGTAAAGAATTTATTCGTAAATCAGGGTGGAAAATAAGTATTTGGTCAATAACAAAAATACAACTCAATACTTTGTAACATAACCTTTGTTGGCAATAACAGAGGTCAAACGTTTACTATAGGTCTTTACCAGGTTTGCACACACAGTAGCTGGTATTTTGGCCCATTCCTCCATGCAGATCTTCTCGAGAGCAGTGATGTTTTGGGGCTGTCGCCGAGCAACACGGACTTTCAACTCCCGCCACAGATTTTCTATGGGGTTGAGGTCTGGAGACTGGCTAGGCCACTCCAGGACTTTCAAATGCTTCTTACGGAGCCACTCCTTTGTTGCCCGGGCGGTGTGTTTTGGATCATTGTCATGTTGGAAGACCCAGCCTCGTTTCATCTTCAAAGTTCTCACTGATGGAAGGAGGTTTTGGCTCAAAATCTCACGATACATGGCCCCATTCATTCTGTCCTTAACACGGATCAGTCGTCCTGTCCCCTTGGCAGAAAAACAGCCCCATAGCATGATGTTTCCACCCCCATGCTTCACAGTAGGTATGGTGTTCTTGGGATGCAACTCAGTATTCTTCTTCCTCCAAACACGACGAGTTGAGTTTATACCAAAAAGTTCTACTTTGGTTTCATCTGACCACATGACATTCTCCCAATCCTCTGCTGTATCATCCATGTGCTCTCTGGCAAACTTCAGACGGGCCTGGACATGCACTGGCTTCAGCAGTGGAACACGTCTGGCACTGCTGGATTTGATTCCCTGCCGTTGTAGTGTGTTACTGATGGTGACCTTTGTTACTTTGGTCCCAGCTCTCTGCAGGTCATTCACCAGGTCCCCCCGTGTGGTTCTGGGATCTTTGCTCACCGTTCTCATGATCATTTTGACCCCACGGATGAGATCTTTCGTGGAGCCCCAGATCGAGGGAGATTATCAGTGGTCTTGTATGTCTTCCATTTTCTGATGATTGCTCCCACAGTTGATTTTTTCACACCAAGCTGCTTGCCTATTGTAGATTCACTCTTCCCAGTCTGGTGCAGGTCTACAATACTTTTCCTGGTGTCCTTCGAAAGCTCTTTGGTCTTGGCCATGGCGGCGTTTGGAGTCTGACTGTTTGAGGCTGTGGACAGGTGTCTTTTATACAGATGATGAGTTCAAACAGGTGCCATTCATACAGGTAACGAGTGGGGGACAGAAAAGCTTCTTACAGAAGACGTTACAGGTCTGTGAGAGCCAGAGAGTTTCCTTGTTTGAGGTGACCAAATACTTATTTTCCACCCTAATTTACGAATAAATTCTTTACAAATCCTACCATGTGGATTCATGGATTTTTTTTCACATTCTGTCTCTCACAGTTGAAGTGTACCTCTGGTGCAAATTACTGACCTCTGTGCAAGTTCCCCCACTTAAAATGATGACAATCGGTGGCTGACTAAATACTTTTTTGCCCCACTGTATACTCTGCTATTAATAAATGATAATCCTACTACATCCTGCATAGCGCTTATATCATCTTACTGTGTTATTTCCATAAATAATACATTTACAATCATATTACATCACAGTATTACAAAGGGGCAACTGTTTAAAAAATGTTTCCGAGTAGCTGAATAAAGGCATGTTGATAGGCCTTTGGGTTTTTTTAGTTTAGATTATTAGCTTTAGCAATTTATTAGGGGTGGGGGAAAAAAATCGATACTGTGTAGTATCGTGATATTTTGTTTGCTAATAATGTATCGATACAGGGACAGCAGAAATCGATATTTTGTTACAAAAAAAGTTTTTGTGGACTGGAACATGCTCTGACTTCAGAGCATGTTGATCAGCTCCTTTTTCTGAGCGAGAATCCTGACATTCCTTCACTGTCCAAATGTGTTTAACTTTTTTTTTGGCAGCAATAAACTAAATTTAAGGCATGTTTTATTTTAATTAAGTTTAAAACTTTTTTATTTAATGTAAAATTATATTTTGTTTTAATTTACTTTCAAATTCTTCAGTTGCTGAATGGGCTGCATAGTTTTCATAAATTGCATAGTTCAGAATAGCTATAATTGTACCAGATGGTTGCATTCAGTTAAGTTGGACTAGACTGTAATACAAACCGTTCAGTTTGTCAACAATAAAACTGACTGAAATGAGAGAAAGACTGAGTGTGAGACTTTGATATTAGATAAAATGAATATTGATAAAGTTTACCTTTATGTACAGAATCTGAATATCGCAAAATATTTAAAAAAAATTGCAATAATATCGTATCGTGCGTTAAGTATTGTGATAACCCACCTCTACAATTTATCAGACTTGTAGAACTGTAAGGCACGACTGTTTGCTTCTTGCAAGTGAAGCTTAAAGCCTTGTTCACCATGTTTTGCTCTGTAAAGAGGTAGAGAAGTTGACTCAAGTGAAGGGTCCTTTGTAGATGCACTGCATTTCAAATGTCATCCTCTTCGAACTGTTTTGCTAAAGGCCAGTCTGTGACATTCTTAAACACTCTGGATCTTCAGGGGCAGAGGGAAAGAACCACACTTAATTGGCTCAAGTAAGGTACACATTTGAGTCAGTTGGACAGCCTCACATTTAAATGCCAGCAATGGTAACATGGTGGTGTTTGTGTCAGTTTACCTGGAGCAACGTGTGCAGAGCTGCCTGGCAAATAACCGTGTACCAACTGGATGACCTTTCTTTGAAATTGCTGTGCCCTTGATGGCTGCATTTATGACTGGAAATGACTGGAATCGGTTTTGTCTTATTGCTCTCGCTAACATAATGATGTGGAATGTGGACCATCAGTCCTATGTTGGATGTTATTACTGAGACTCTATGCAGTCATCTGCTCCAGGATTCTAAATCAAGTAAATAAATGAGCATGTGGGTATTATAAAGTCAGGCGAGCAATAAGACTGGTTGTTGTTGGAGTAGCATGCTCCCCCACGCACATGGCTCATTAAGTCTAAGACCATAGTGCATTCATCAGTCACTCTTCACCTGCAAGTATTGATCTTGGTCGTATTTCCCAAAATATGATATGCATGGCAAACAAAATGTATTTATTTTTGTTAGAATTAATATAGAAGATGATAATCATAAGAAGAAAGAAAATAAATGTAGAAGAAGCAGGCCGACCATTAGCATCTGTCTGTCTCATTAAAAAAAAAAGAAAAAGAAAAAAGCCCCCTACAGCCAACCGTAATAACACCTGTTTTATCCATTTGGATGGTCTCCCAGGAGAGAGCATTTTAACCCAGTCTCCTGCCAGCAGAGTCATTTGGCACGTGCTGCACCCTGCCACAGCTAATGTGTGCCAAAGAGACATGCAGAATTAGGTACAGTGGGGCAAAAAAGTATTTAGTCAGCCACCGATTGTGCAAGTTCCCCCACTTAAAATGATGACAGAGGTCAGTAATTTGCACCAGAGGTACACTTCAACTGTGAGAGACAGAATGTGGAAAAAAAATCCATGAATTCACATGGTAGGATTTGTAAAGAATTTATTCGTAAATCAGGGTGGAAAATAAGTATTTGGTCACCTCAAACAAGGAAAATCTCTGGCTCTCACAGACCTGTAACGTCTTCTGTAAGAAGCTTTTCTGTCCCCCACTCGTTACCTGTATGAATGGCACCTGTTTGAACTCATCATCTGTATAAAAGACACCTGTCCACAGCCTCAAACAGTCAGACTCCAAACGCCGCCATGGCCAAGACCAAAGAGCTTTCGAAGGACACCAGGAAAAGTATTGTAGACCTGCACCAGACTGGGAAGAGTGAATCTACAATAGGCAAGCAGCTTGGTGTGAAAAAATCAACTGTGGGAGCAATCATCAGAAAATGGAAGACATACAAGACCACTGATAATCTCCCTCGATCTGGGGCTCCACGCAAGATCTCATCCCGTGGGGTCAAAATGATCATGAGAACGGTGAGCAAAGATCCCAGAACCACACGGGGGGACCTGGTGAATGACCTGCAGAGAGCTGGGACCAAAGTAACAAAGGTCACCATCAGTAACACACTACAACGGCAGGGAATCAAATCCAGCAGTGCCAGACGTGTTCCACTGCTGAAGCCAGTGCATGTCCAGGCCCGTCTGAAGTTTGCCAGAGAGCACATGGATGATACAGCAGAGGATTGGGAGAATGTCATGTGGTCAGATGAAACCAAAGTAGAACTTTTTGGTATAAACTCAACTCGTCGTGTTTGGAGGAAGAAGAATACTGAGTTGCATCCCAAGAACACCATACCTACATGTGAAGCATGGGGGTGGAAACATCATGCTATGGGGCTGTTTTTCTGCCAAGGGGACAGGACGACTGATCCGTGTTAAGGACAGAATGAATGGGGCCATGTATCGTGAGATTTTGAGCCAAAACCTCCTTCCATCAGTGAGAACTTTGAAGATGAAACGAGGCTGGGTCTTCCAACATGACAATGATCCAAAACACACCGCCCGGGCAACAAAGGAGTGGCTCCGTAAGAAGCATTTGAAAGTCCTGGAGTGGCCTAGCCAGTCTCCAGACCTCAACCCCATAGAAAATCTGTGGCGGGAGTTGAAAGTCCGTGTTGCTCGGCGACAGCCCCAAAACATCACTGCTCTCGAGAAGATCTGCATGGAGGAATGGGCCAAAATACCAGCTACTGTGTGTGCAAACCTGGTAAAGACCTATAGTAAACGTTTGACCTCTGTTATTGCCAACAAAGGTTATGTTACAAAGTATTGAGTTGTATTTTTGTTATTGACCAAATACTTATTTTCCACCCTGATTTACGAATAAATTCTTTACAAATCCTACCATGTGGATTCATGGATTTTTTTTTCACATTCTGTCTGTCACAGTTGAAGTGTACCTCTGGTGCAAATTACTGACCTCTGTCATCATTTTAGGTGGGGGAACTTGCACAATCGGTGGCTGACTAAATACTTTTTTGCCCCACTGTATATGAAAGCCTCTGCTGCTCTCTGTGAACAGAGTTAGACCTGTAATTTAAGTTTTAATGTGAACAGCATAGCAGTCCCACCAGTTTCAACATATAGTGTATTAAGACTTGCAATCTGTGAAATTTAATTTGGCCAATAATGAGCGTTTTTGTTGATTTAAAAGCTTAAATGTATTTATTTTCTTTGCAATAAAGTCACAAGTTTACTTTTAATCCAGTGCAAAGCTCCTCTTGGGGTCAGGGTGCCCTAGCTTGATTACTGCTACTTGTCATCATATCAGTTCTCAGATTACATCAGTCCAAGCGTTTACTAATGATTTATGAATGCTACAGAATCTGGAAATACAAGAGGGATAATTGCATTTGAAGCTCAGACATGGAGACCTGTTCTGAGCCTTTTGGCATTAGCAAATATGTAGTAGGGGAACTTGGATTTGAGTGGTTGAACGTGTGTTCTTACAGCATTAGCGTATAAATACCCGGAGTGCTTAAATTTAGGTTCATTATGTCTGATGCAAAGATGTGTTTTTAGTTCTGGACATGCAATTAATACATTTACTGGACAGTTTTTGTGATGTCATTTATTTAATTTATTGTAATAAACAACTCAGTTGTTTGTTTGTAATTTGTTTGTGATTTTAGCTCAGTTTGGTGTTTTTAAATGTCAGTCTATTTATACTCACTGAAGGTTTTTAATTCGGGTTGCTGTTTAAGCTCACTTAAAAGACTATTTAAAAAAAAATCTTATATTTAGCTGCTTCATGTTAACTCCTGATAATTGTCTGGCAGTGTTAACAGGAAAAACTCAAACGTCCTTCAATTAGCCTCAACTTTATAGAATACTGTCAAACTTTTAAGGACTGGGCTATTGTCTGACAGAACTAGTTCTTAAGATGTGCTTTGCAACCACATAAAACGTTAGCTGTCTTTAAAGTTATTATGATTGATCACACTCAAAGCTGATTGACAAGCCTCGCATTCTAGAGAAAGATGTGGAAAGTGGAAGATGTGAAATTACTTGAAAACTGCAAAAACAAAGCACATTTTCATGCTAACTGGGCATACACTGATAGCATATCATTATCCAAACAGAGTTCAATTCTGAAAATGTTTGTGAACAAGAACAGAATGCATTGATTTAGAAATCTCATAAACCCATATTGTCTTCACAGTAGAGCTTAGAAAACATACGTTGGAAGTAAGACAATGTAGCTTTATAAGAAAAGAGTATTAGGTCAAGTTTGAGCGAAGTGAATCTATTCAGATGAAATCATCTACCTATTAAGCTGAGTGTGTGATACGGTCTGTGGTGCTGAATTTGAGTTTCACAACTTTTAAAGAATTTAATTAGAAGACATTAGACTGATCAAATCAGACCAATGCTGCAAACAGGAATCATGCCAACACAACCAGCAAATTATTGCTCCCAGTCACACGAATCCATCATTTAGCCCTTGACCTGAAGCGGGATGAATATTCCATCTGGTCCAGTTTCCATTTGCACCAGTCTTTGGCAGCCTGGCAGAAATCTCTCATTTGGCTGTTGCATAATGTCCACTATTGGTCCACATTAAAAAAAAAAAACAACAACAAAAAAAAGAAGCTTCTATTCCTTTCTGAGCAACTTGGTGAAGGTTTGTTTTTTTCTAAGGTTAAAAAACCCCCACATCATTGATATAAACACTGAAATCTAAAAAGTAATAACACAAACTGTCACCTGAAGCTACGTGGGGTGTTATTTCACAGTAATGTTTTCAGTTCAGCCTTATGCAACTCTCTTCGACTAACCTCAGCTTTTTTAGCATATCTTTTCTGGATAATGGTAAAAAGAAACCAGCGTGTTCCTGTTTACAGAGCCTCTAAAAAGTTCATTCTCAGAAGATTGCTGCATCTTTTCCGTTTGAGCACTTCAGCTTTCCTTTATTTATGAGGAGCAAGCAGAGGATGGGAATGCCCTTGACTCAAAACAATGAGAGCTGGGTTTGTGACCCTGAGCTAATGAACAGCTGCAGGTATGAGTAGATTGGTGTTGGAGTTCTTTGTGCTCCCGATTCACCGGTCCCAATGCATAACATTACTGTTTTGTTTTAAATAGCTAGTAATCACAATATCTTCACATCGACTTCTCGTATTCATTTCCATTAATTTCTTTTCCCGATGGTCTCCAGTGAGCATTTTCTCACCCAGCACAAAGCCCTCATCTTCCTCTCCCCACTTTGAACGAGCCATCAACACTCTTACTCCATTCAGCAATCAGCCGTCGGCTCTATTACCACCTCTGACTACCTTTCCCAGATGAAGTCGGTAATTTTGGCAGGGTGTAGCTTATGTAATCCCTCTTCATTGGGACTTTGCTATGAAAAGTTCTCCATGAGCTGCCCTCACGCTGAAAACATGAGCTCCGTGTACACTAACCCAGCATAAACAGAAATTGGTGAGAACAATGATTGCTGATTGGCTGCACAGAAATATGCTGAGCTCCCACTCTGGATTCCTACCTCACATATTGTAGCGCTTGCAGGCATATTGTTTTCTCCTGTGAGTTACCTTAATATAAAGAGAAAGTGATGTTTTTTTTAGGTAGGCGAACCAGTCCTACACCAAAACTTTAAGATTTAAGAAAGTTCTTTTCATAGCTAAGCTCTGGGGTACGTACTACTGGATTTTGTCCAGAAAAGTTGTTGGGGTGGTGTGATTCAGTTCAGTTTAATGTACCAGTTGACATAGCGCCATATGTGTGTGCAGGTGTATAAAAAAAGATTGCAATTAATTAAATTAATTGAATTATTTGGAGCAGCTACAACGATCAATCAAGAGAAAACAGACACGGTTAGTTTGACACTTAATGTAACTGTGTTTGTAAAGCTCAGAGCCCAACCAATTTATTGGCTATCTGCTGATCTATCCATTTATTTATTTATAGCAGTTTATTTATTTATTTATTTATTTATTTATTTATTTATTTATAGCATTTATTTATAGCAGTCAATAAATAGAAAAGGAAAAAAAAAAGACTTTTTTTTTTTTTTTTTTACCAAATATCGGGATCAGTCTTAAATATCCGTCAGTCAGATGTTTGTTTTTTTTTTCCATCGGTGCATCCTCTTTGTGGAGGTCACAATGAAGAGTGGAGGAGAAGAAAGGTGTGCCATTTTTACACAGGTAAAAATTGATTGAATAAGACGGTCAAATCTTAGGCATAAAGAATAAATCAGGAAAGATTAAAGCAAATTTTTTTAATTTAATTTTGTTTTAGCTGTTGCGCTTATGTCTGTCCACTAAGGCTCACATTGTCTGTAATAATACCAGTATAAATGTTTACATTGTATAGCAAAGTCGTTGCTATAGCAACACTATGCTCTTTTTGTTCCCTGGTGTGAAAAACAGCCACATATCAGCCTTATGCTTTGTTCCAAAAATTACCAGGGAAAACACTAGCTAGGTAATTTTTCTCTTACTTATTTTTGGTTTAAGGATATATTGCTGTTATTATACTAATATTACTACTATATACTATTATTGCACTATAATGCTGCTGCTGGCAGCTTAAAGCAATAGATTCTCACTTTAAATTAGAAAGTTTGTCATCTGTGACTGCAGCTCTTTGGAATTAATTAATATTGAGTCTATATCACCCACCCCTACTGTCCACTTCTGTTTGGTAATTAAGGTAAGCTAAGTCTTTCATAGTTGTATGTGACTGAGGCTGGTGAGGGAATGCTGCTGTGTTTTTGTTTGTTTTTGCTGCACATTTTGAAAGATCAGTGCCATCTCCTGCTCCTGCAGCAGCAACATTATCTGTTGTCAGTTACACTGGTATGACTACAGACTGGATTGTATACAATACAAAGAGCACCAGTGAGAGTCACAGCAAAGGTATTTTATATGACTGACTCAATGAATAATTTAGTTACCTTATTAAGTACCCATCCAATCATACACACAGGTACAACTGTATTAAGCCGTAACGTTTGCCTTGTTCTTTATTCAATTGTATTTTATCTCTAGGTTTTTTTCCAAGCTGTCTTTATGTGTGTGCATAAACAGTTCACGGGAACAGTAGATCTAATAAGATGCATTTTAAGCGTTAGCAAATTTAAGGGTTGTAAGGATCGCTTTTGTTGAGAACAGTGGGGTCCAAATCCAGGCCTCGAGGGCCGATGCCCTGCAGCTTTTAGATGTGTCCTTGAGCCATCACAGCTGATTTAAATGGCTAAATTACCTCCTCAGCATGTATTGAAGTTCTCCAGAGGCCTGGTAATGAACTAATCATTTGATTCAGGTATGTAGACCCAGGGTGATGTCTAAAACCTGCAGGACACCGGCCCGTGAGGCGTGGAGTTGGCCAAACCTGGTCTAGAAAAAACACAGGGCTCAACTTAAGGCTGCGATGCCCTGAAAAAACACTGGAGAAACCCTGGAGTTCCTAGATCAGCTGGCAAGTCTTTAATGAAAAGGTTAACTGGTTAGTTTGTTCAAGTAGAGCCGTCTGCTCTTGTCTCTTGCTTTTCCTTATCCTGTTGCAGCTGATATTTTGGATAAAAAGTTCAGTAACATTCACAAAGGCCATTTCATTGGCCTCAGTTATTCCTTCACCATTAAAGAGGAACTAAACCACCACTGAAAAAGTTGTCTGTAGTCATGATAAAACCCTTTAATAAAATGTATTTGTATAGAGAGCAGTTGCAAGTCTGCAGCTATTCACCAAGGGTTGTTCTGTTGACAGAAGAGAAAAGGTGTAATTGGCTAGAACGTGTACAGGACCTACATCACACTTGTCTTGTAGTCTGATCTTCACAGAAGGCAGTGATAATTTATTTAGCATCATAATGATTAAGCTGTTGTCTTATTTGGCATTGTGAAATTAATACATGATGGTAATAATAAACTCACGGTAGACCATGCCTTTTTAAAAAAAAAAAAAAAAAAAAACATTAAGTAGCTCCATAGGTGGAGGAGGTTGATGTATTTCTTGAAAGACTACTCCATTAGGAGCTAATGTGGCTAAAATGAACATCCATCTATGTCAGGTTGTTAAAATTTTTGGGTATTATTCATGTAAGTCTTTGGTATTGATGGATAGAAAAACCTTTATTAAATGCCATCACATATAATAATGGAGACAAAATGACAAATATCAGTGGACTGTAAAAGACCAGCCTGGTAAGGTGTAAGAGATACTTTATGCAAAGTAAGATGTCAGAGCAGAAATTTGATCAAAGCTGTGAGCAATGGCTGCTAATTTTCTTTAAGCTGACCTCAGCCCAAGCTAATACTCATTCCGCCGGGCAACATCTGTTCAGTGCTCCCCCAAGTAAAGGCTTCTTCTAATTGCTGCCCTTTGTTTGATCATAATTGACTGTCGGCTTATTTCTCAGAATATGAATCTTAAAGTTAAGAGTTAAAAAGCGGAATTTTAGATCTGTGCTTGAGAGACACACAACTCAGACAGTAGCTGAGTCGTTGGTTCTCAAAGGCAACATGTTGGATGTAAAGACCTGACTGACTTTGATTTTAAAGGGTCAGTCGATTAAATGAAGCATCTGCCAGTCAGAAAGCTTTATTGGTTGCTTATGATCAGGTGGTTCTGAGTTCTGCAGGGGTTTTTTCTTCTGATTAATAATTCCAGTATTGATTCTGATTGGCATTTTTGTGGTATAATTACTATGTGTTGCTGCTCCAGCTCTGAACACTGTAGGACCTGCACAGATTGAAAGCAGAAGTGTAAATAAAAGTTTGGCTGATGCCCATTATTAGTAATCAGGGAGATTAAAACAAATGATTGAAGAAATGTTCTTTAAAAAAACCAAACAATTATTTGTCTTGTATGAATAAATGTATTATGGCAGGAAACCTGTCTTTCAGAACAATGCAGCTTAATTCCTAATGATTTCTATATCCTAATGCTTACAAGCTGTAATCTTGAGTAACAGCTGTCATTGTTCTGTTTGTGGTCCTTTTAAATATGCTTTTGTATCCTTTGTGTTTTTAGTGGATTTTTTTGTTTTTTCCCCACATGCTGCGTCCTGCAGTTTCTTTGTTTTCTTTTTTAAATAAGCCATCAACCTGCCAGAGACTACAAAACAAAAGCTGACATTATTAGATGGCCCTGAGCGTACATATTAAAAAATGTGAGTTGCTCCTTCATAAATAACATCAACAAACAACAGTCAGCGAAGTCACTGTCAGATATTTTGTGACTCTTTGTTTGTAGATGGGCATCTCTGCATGTGCCTTTTATTAGTTTGCCTTACTTTAGATCATAGGTGTCAAACTCTTATAGCAGTTTATTTATTTATTTATTTATAGCATTTATAGCAAATTTGGCCCGCAGCCTACTTACATTTGGCCCGCGAAGCCATACCAAATTACTATCAGAGCTGGCCTACTGGTATTATACAGCTAATATATATATTGTTTAGTATTAAGCTTTGCTTGTTCCATATTCAGTTTTTCAGCAAAACGTGTTTGAGTCCATAAGAAAAGATTCTTTCTTATATCTGGAGGAATAAATATATTTCAATAAATATATTTCAATAAATATTAACGTTAGCCCGCGACTTTGTTCCAGTTTTGAATTTTGGCCCACTGTGTATTTGAGTTTGACACCCCTGCTTTAGATATTCCAGCCGATCCAGTTATTGCAAGATTATTTTCGCACAGCTGTACCCTAGTTTTAACCATTTGTCACTGCAACAAGTGCCTTTTTTTGGGGGGGGGGTATTTTAGTGTTGCTGGGAAGCCATGCATGCCTGTCAGCAATGGACAGAGCACAAATGTGGTGTTGCAACTTACTAGCTTACATTTGAACTACAACTCTGCAAAGGTAAACTAAATCTAAAGCTCCAAGCTGCTGCTTCTGACTGTGAGCGTGATACTCATTGTTGCTCTGTGCTTTTAAACCGGTATTGATGTCAAGTAACTAATCAAATCACATTTGTAACTCCGAGTATTTTATCATCATTCTGTTAAAAAAGAAAACAAATGCTGAATAGCCACCTCAGCTTTACAGGGCTCAAAGAATTGGATCCAGATGACTCAAATGTCTCGTGAAGTGTTTCTCAACAGGTCGCAGCTGCTTTGGCAGCCTGTGAACGACCAAAAGAATATTTGGCACAGGTGATCTTCTATTCTGTAAAACACGATACATTTACTGTGGTTTGTCTGCATCCTACGACTGAGTGATAATCAAAACACGTTCTTGTGTCGTTAGTCTGTTTCCTTCACCTCTTCGCCACCTCCCTCGAACACATTTATCATCACAGTCAACTTTGGGAGGGTCAAAAACAAGGCGAACACAATAGTTTAGTAGCGGAGATATTTAGCTGTAAATAGATTCCGTTCCCTGTAATCGCACTTGCACTAAACTTATTCACTCACTACTTCCAGCTTGCAGTGATGAGACCAAAAGCATGCCTCTAAACAAGCTTTGAGGGGGCGTCGTGCTGTGCTTTGAAAAGTTTGACGGTGGGCTCTTTGGTTGGCCTTTGATTATATCCAAGAGAGGAAAAGAAAAAAGGAGAAAAATCTGTGGGAAGTTTGCCTTGCTCTTTGTGAGGATTGTTAATGCTTCCGTTTCTGCCAAGGTTGTAAGAACCCTACCTGACAGAGTGAACTGTACATTGGTCTTTGAAAGGAAATGATCAGAAGCCGACGGGGCTTTCTGTACAGTGGCTCCATGGTGAGTAGCAGACAGGAACTGTTCTGATGCACACACAGTACATGTAAGTGTTTTGCTCTTAAATTGATACATACTGTGCTTTTTCCCCTGTCTGTGGAATAAAGACCTGTTTTCTAAGAATCTATACTACTGCTATTCTGCTCTACTGGCATACCTTTTATAATGGTAGAATGTAATATCAATCAGCCATTAGCTTTGTGCCAATGGCTGATTGTTTCAATTCAATTCAATTTTATTTATATAGCGCCAAATCACAACAAAAGTCGCCTGAAAGCGCTTCATAGATACAGAGAAAAACCCAACAATCATATGACCCCCTATGAGCAAGCACTTTGGCGACAGTGGGAAGGAAAAACTCCCTTTTAACAGGAAGAAACCTCCAGCAGAACCAGGCTCAGGGAGGGGCGGGGCCATCTGCTGCGACCGGTTGGGGTGAGAGAAGGAAGACAGGATAAAAGACATGCTGTGGAAGAGAGACAGAGGTTAATAACAGATATGATCAGTGATCAAATGTTGTTTTGCACATTTATATTACATTGAATCTGCCTTGTTCTAGTTTTGTGTCAGTAACTCTACATATGGTAGACTGTATAAAAGATATATGTAGCTTCTGGATCAGAAAAGTACCTGAAACCCGCTTTCTTTTTATTGGCCATTAGGGGGGTGCGAGGTTTGTGGTTGCAAAGTAATTTTCACTGTGTAGAGATCTCGGATAAAACAGACCTCAGCTCCCTTGCTTAACTAACTTGTAGAGATGCTAGTTTAACGTGTCATAATAATGGAATAATGGGATGGTACTAATGAGGTCACTCAACCCTATTCTTGATGCCAGTATGAGCAGATTTGAAGGTGTTTCATGTGCTGTGATTTGGCAACATTTGTAAGCCAGAGCCTGAGATGTATCACAGAGAGCACAACGCTCCTTCAAAACTTCTTAATAAGCATGCCATTACTCCCTGTTCCATTGTGTTGTGATGTAGGTAGGTCTTACTCATCAAACTGTTGAGCATTTTAGGGTAACTATTGTGCAAATTTGGTACTTGCCAGTTAGCCGAGTAAGTTAGGAGCTGAGATATGCAAGCTAGGCTAACTGGCTCTTTTTTAGAATTTGTTCTTTGGAAAAAAAGAGCTTGCTAGTTGTAAATTCCAAATGTTGGCACCAAATCGAAGTAGAGTCATTTCGTGTCATTTGAACACCTGTTCAGTTATCAGGAAGAAAGGAGAAATCATGTTTAGACTTACAAATTAAGAAAATATTGCTCCATTTTTGGCTTTCTGACACGGGATACTCTGGATATGTTCATGGAAGTTTTCCTTCCCACTGTTACCAAGTGCTTGTCCAAAGGCGGTCATGTGATTGTTAAGTTTTCTCTTTATTATTGTATTTTTTTTTTTAAAGTTTTGATATATAAATAGAATCTAATTGAATGTCCTTTTTGCCAAAGTATTTGGCTGCACAGAGCCTAAGATGGCTGAGCGGTTTGCAGCCTACACAAACATACTCCGATTCAGTCCTCCAAAAATGCAGTTCAATTTGGATGACTTAATGCGTAGATCTAATGCCGATTGGTTGTGAAGTGGAAGGGAACAGAATTTGCTACAAACAGCAGAGGTGCAAGAAGCTGCTGTTGGTGTTTTTCATTGCTTTTAAAGTCAGTTTCACTTCAGCTTTTTACCCCTCAGCTGTGAAAGGCCGATAGGGTATTGTTGTCACCCTGCCGGGTGAGCAGGCGGGCAGCGTGGACTCCCGAGTTTGTGAATGCAATAACTCGAGAACAAGGCGACGAGGAGTTTGAAATTGTTACCACAGGTATATCTACTAGGAGCCTGAGGAGTAGTATCATTGACTGCCAGTATCTTTGTATATTATAATTTTGTTCTTTTCCACAGCCGGGAAGGACCTCCAGCACATCAACCGTAGTCTTTAGGCTGGTTGTTTGTGACACTGCAGTCTGGTGAAGTGCTTGTTTCCATCAAGGTTAAATATAGTAGCTGCAGTGTCAGAACCTCATATGTGTTGGTTCAAATGTCTGTTTATCATAACTGTAAACCTGAGAATGTTAACTTTATTTAGATGAAATGGCTTTCCTAAGCCAGTTTTTACAAATGTTTTTTACACTGTTCTGCTTTCTAATAAACGGCCCATCTGTCCCTCCTCATATTTTGATTGTAGTAACAGAAAAATAGAACCCATTTAAATCCTTAGCAGCTGCCACAGAGACGAGGCTAAACGATTGTTAGTGTTCGCTTTCATGGTAGATCGTCATGGGCAGACTGGACTGAGATGATCATATTTTAGAAGGAATTAATGATGAATATTCATTTGTTTTCCTGACAGACATAAAAAGAAAAACTGTTTTATTTGTCTTACACTGCAATTTATTGGTGCCCTAAAGGGTTAAGCTTATTCAAATTTGATTCAGCAAATGGAACACGAGGAACAACCTGACCTCCTTTTTTAAATTTTTTCTTTCTCCATTTTTACATCAGACTTATTACTACTGGCACTTTTACCCTCTACCTTAACCAAGGCACACTGTGTTGTTCATGTAACCACCAACAAAACCTGGTTTGATGTCAGACGTGATCCTGACTTACGCCCCTCTCATTAATCTCACTTTCCTGGAGCTTGATGCTTGTTAAGGTCAAAGACTGGACATTTGCTGAGGCTATATTCATTCCTATTGATCTGAAAGCAGCCAGTTGGGTAGTTTGTTGGTCCGTAGCCATTGCCATTATAAATTGAGCAGCTAATACAATAAAGGACTGATGAGCTTTTGTTATTGGTTTTTTGTTGTTGTTTTTTTTTAAATAGTGTAATATTTTTTTAATTAACTTTTTGATAAAATTCATCAAAATGGAAATATTAAAATAAAAGTTGACATTTTTACAGGAAGTTTGTATGGCATTGACTGTTTGACAGTGCAGCCGTCTCTCTAATTTAATTTAACAAGCCAGGAAATAAACCAATGTTAAACTGTAATCCTTATGAGAGTTATATAGGATAAACAAAGGAAGACATAAAATAAGCAGCACATAATTAGATTATTAATATTATTTTATTTTGTTTATCTTTGAACTAATACAACAGTACCTGCATCAAACATCTGATTCCAGCTTCTTTAATCCCCCCAACTTTAATCACCGTCATTACAGTACAGCATATTACCCAATTATATGGAAAAGGAAAAGTGCTTTCCAGATATAATTACATGCATAATTAGAATCTGTAGTGGATCAACCGAACAGACTAATGTACGAGGTTCTCCTTGATGATAATTTGAACAGGAATTAGTCCTTTAATAGAGCTTTTCATCATCTGAAATTTAATGGAAAACAATGAAATGTGCTAATCTTTACCTTGCTGCAGTACTCTCCAGAGATTTGGGCACCCACTACACTTATTTTCTGTTTCATGTTTTCCTTTTTGGAGGCTCACAGCTCTTAAGAAATTCTTATATATTGTATTTATCTTATATAATGTTGGTGCAGTCCCTCAGTTCTTTCACTTCCTGAAAAAAAAGCTTCCTGTAGCTCCTCATCCCCTTTAAGCCAGCTTTCATCTGATTGGCTGCTCCTCAATTAAAAAAAAAAAGGTTTAGGCAGGTGATGAGTGAGGCTTCCTGAGCCAGAGCTGTGTACCTGAGATGACCATATTCGTGATAGGCTTCCTGTTTGATATTTCAGAGTGAAGAGTAGAGAGGAAAGTGTCCTGGAAGCCTTTGGCTCACAGCTGTTACAAAGACTGACCTCATTATTATCTTGCTCTTGGTCATGCTTTAATTAGCATAAAGAACTAGTAGTGCATAAGTCTGCGTTTGTATAGATATGTAAGTGTGTGTGTGTGTGTGTGTGTGTGTGTTGGTTAGAGAGAATAGGAAAACACATAAAAATGAGCCAAAGGAAAACATAACATCTTTTGTTAATTTTTGTGGTCTTACATAAAGATCTGAAATTTAAATGAATAAAAGAAAACAACAATTCTTATCATGAAATAAATATTTAAATCCAAATTTATGTGCTGCTGCAGTCATGGGACTTTCTCTTAGGTATTTTGTTTAGTGTCCTTTATGTCAGTATTCTCCAGTAATGCACAATGTCTGTAGATGTGTAACTGTTCCTCCGCACCGAATCTTTGGTTGGAATTTGTTAAATGCATTTTCACTGAAAGGCTGAGGGCATAAACAGACATTCTCTCACAGCCATATTCACTAAAGATTCCCAGGATTCAGTGGAGCTTTATGTATTATTTGCCAGATGTTTCTTATAGAAATAAAGACATGTTGATTTAATTTGTATTCCGTGGAGGAAGGGAATTAATGAATCCAATTTGCACTTGAGAGGAGGCCAAAATGCAAAATGAAAAGGGTATTTGTGGCATTTACAGTGTGAATTCATGCTGCTGTTAAAGAAGATAAAAATGTGCTCACAAAGCTCCTTTTAACAAAAATATAATAGGTGGATGACATCTTAGGCGAGGAGAGCGACAACGAGAGTGAGGGCCGAGGGAAGGAGAAGCCAGGTAACGAGGAGATGGAGGATGAAGAGGAGCAGCAGCAACGGCACCAGCAGGCAGGAGCTGGACAGACGGTGGGAAGGAGACTCGGTCCTCAGGCGCTGAGCATCGATGAGAGGCTTCAGACTCCATCCAATGTGGCCAGTCAGTGTCAAAGTGTGGCAAGGTGAGGCACAGAACTTTTTATCTCTTGCCGTTTAACTCCCCCCGCTGCAGCTTTTTGGGCCTCAAACACAGGCATCGTGGGATAGAGGGAAGTCATAAAGTTATTCTAAAGTTACAACCATCTACATGCCAGATATTTACTATTACTGCCCCCCGATGCTTGCACTCACTGTCAGTGATGCTCATCTTGCATAAACATGTCTAGGTGAGAAGTATGCTAAGCTTAAATTATAGTTTAACAAGTCCATAGGGGAATCTTGCAAAATGAACTGTATATTTTCAGGGTCTTATTTCTCCGATGACTATTAACATAACACACCACTTCATCAGCACTACTTTGCTGAAGCCAGACGGTCTGGTCCGTTGCCATGGAGACTAATTCCAAACAGACAGCAGGCGCTCGAAGAGTTCTGAACATATGAGAGTCTCTTATTGCTGAAAAACATGCCGAGTCGTCAGACTGCCAGCGTTTAATCTCACAGGACAAAGTATTTTGCTGTCTTTGGTACATTCAGAGTGTGGATTATTATGAAATTAAGCATTTCTCATTAAAATGCGCTGCAGTCTACAGAAGCATTCTGCCCAAAACTATTTTTTTGATGTATGAAAAGCCTCTCCAAGAGATGGAAATGGCAAGCATGAATTAGACCCAGACAATCTGGTTCCATATAAGAAAAAAAATTTGTAAAGGTTAAATAATACAGATATCAATCAATAATACAGATATTCCTGGATGTTACAACATGCACACATATTTTAGGATGGCAGAAAGTAATATAAAACTGCCACAGTTTAGTTTAGGGATGTTTTGGGGTTGTAAATAACCTCTGTCTAAGCATGCACCACATTTGCTAGTCCTCTAAAATAATACTACTACAGATATGAAAGTTGCATTTCATTCATCATGGAATTGTTTTATTTTTGGGATTAATTCCAACACTAAGCTATATTTCTTTCTCTTCATGTGTGCTAACATGGAGTGTGTGCATGTTAACTTGTGTAGCAAAATCCTGTATTGAGTAGATAAGGTTAGCCAATTCATTTAATCGCCTCATTGTGCTAAGTTGTAGTTAGCTGATCGCTAGCAAAAGCATATCTGTGTACAAGTTCTAACTGGCTTAAAGACTTTGACACTTATTGTGTATCATTTCAAATAGATATGTGAAATAGATCTGTAGCCCGCCAGCTAACACGCAGACAGTTAGCTGAAACATGTTTTGGGTATTTTTGATGATACTGAATTTTTTTTTGTTTTACATACTCAATTTTACATTTCCTTTAATGATGCATCTAATTAATATATTTTAAAATAAAATCAAAAATGCAGTAGATCACTAAAGTCAATCAGTATTCACAGTATGCCATTGCTGTGTTGTCCTAAACAAGCTAAAATTTGCAAATACAGTGTGTGGAGAGTGGCTGCAATGCACACCTGCAGTGGGGAAAATGTAAATGCATAATTTCTACATAGGAATATTGTGATAACGCACCGAGGCCTGAAACTGTGGGTTTTGTTTTTTTTGGGTTTTTTTTAAACCTATGTATGGGTGTTGATCTAACTGTGAGGCTTGAGGTGCGTCCTCCTTTCATTTCAAATATTCGTTTCCTTTTGCGTTCTGAATTTCAGGACTCCTGTCATTTGTTCTATTGACTCAAATACAGCGTAGTGTTGTACTGCACCTGTTAGTGCATTTTACCTCTGCCACTCCATATGGTGCTTTTGTTGAGCACCTCTAGTACCTAATGCACCTAGCAATTGTGTATAAGTATTAAATATGTACTTCAGGCCTAAATATTTGTTGTGTTGTATATTATAAAGAAAAGATCTGCTAAGCTAAACTCCAGCTTTGACGAGGTAGACGGAGAAACTCCACAGCTTCCACCCTGAGCTCTTTAGATAATAGCACTAATATTTGACCGTTGCACCTTTTTCTCAAGACTTGGGTTTCCTTGTGTAATTCAGCGTTCAGCCTCACTGCTCTGACTGTCAGAGCATAAAATTGAGTATTTTTCTACATTGCATTCATCCAGAAGCCTCTCCTTTTTTCTCCCTATGAATGGTTTTGGCTGTGGCTCAGTATCCATGGTTGCCCAGACATGTCAGTCCATCTGTCACCTGGTCCGACAACTTTGGTTGCCGCTAATGAGTGAAGCCTGAAACGCACTGTCCACAGTGTTGTTTACTGGTTGTTGAAAACCTTTGCAAGTCCACCTCCAGTCTGTGCGGTGGTGCAGAGGAGCAGCACATGATTAAACAGCCTGACACACAAGGGGAAGGGGTGTAAATTTGATTCTGAAAGCAGTGTGGACTGAAATTGGCTGGTAGGTGTTTGGTTCCTTCCATGAAAAGACACCAGCGACAGTCTAATAATATCACCCTGTGCTCACCACTGTGATGCTCTGACAACTGTTTCTGTTTGTAAA
Source organism: Simochromis diagramma (assembly GCF_900408965.1). Lineage (NCBI taxonomy): Eukaryota > Metazoa > Chordata > Actinopteri > Cichliformes > Cichlidae > Simochromis > Simochromis diagramma. The sequence goes on from NW_024387523.1 coordinate 22,163,477, forward strand.
GAATATTCAGCTCACAGGTTTTTGTTGTATGAGGTTAAAATTGCACTCAGGAGCGTTGAATTCCTTTCTGTGCGTTTAGCTTGACTGACCACTGTTTCTCTCCAGTTTCCTCTGATATTTTACAAGTCAGCCTAGTTAGTTTTCATGTGTAAATAATAGTAAAGTACCACAAAGGAACCAGCATTGTTCTCATATACAAATCATTCACCGATTAAAACAGCACAGAACAACTTTGAAGCTGAACTGCTTGAAGGTGTCATGTGTTGATTTTAAATCTGAGCTACTGATATTTCTCCTTCTGTAGTTTTTTTAAATTTTCATTTTACTGTTTATAAACATTTATGATGAATTAATGCAAGAAATTAATTCGTGGCAGCTTCTGAGGGTGAAAACTGAAGCCAGCGTCTAAGTCCTGAGACATGCAGTTCTTTGACTGAACACTTGAGGCTTTCTCCAATAGTCGCGATATCTTTTGGTAAAATAACAAACTTAAAAGAAATAAAATTAATTTAGACTAAACAGAAAATGTAACTTTCACTAACAAAAACACAACAAGCCTTCATTAAGCTGTATCATCTAACCAGTCTGGTATCAGACCACGTTTACAGGTTATCTTTATATTTTAATAGAAACAGCTGGAAACGCGTTCGTCTTTCACTCTACCTGTGCTCACCGTGTCGGTAGCGGCTCCGCCTCTTTGCTCTCGCGGTGTGCAAACAGACTCTGTGTTTTTGTTTATAACTGGAGTCATGTGGGCTGAATGTTGTCAGACTTTTATTCAAACGCTGCTCCTAAATACGTTTGTATTGCAGGTCTGTATTTTGCCTCAGTTGTGGTTGAAACGCTCATGTTTCCATAGTGACAGTTGCACGCTGCAGAGCGTGCATTGAACGAAGCATCGGAGCACAGAATTAGTGTGGAGAATTTTTTATGATTGAATTATTTGAATTAGTCAATGAATCGTTGAAGCCCTACTGTTAACTAACATAAAGAGTGTGACACGTGAAATGGATGCTGACAGAGAACATAGTATGAATACAAAAAATAAGGCTTTAAATTCCCCATAAACCTGTTTAAAAATCATATAGATGTTAATAATCACTGTATGTGCAACTACGTTTGTGCAAAGTTTTATTCAGATTAGTTCATTCGTGAAGGAGGAGATGGGATACATCCAGACGTATACATACATACAGTACATACATAAATGCTACAGCTACTACAATCATGATGGTAAGATTATTATTCTGCCTCCAATTAGTAGTTTGTAAGTTTGTAACATGTTTTTTTTTTCCTATAAATCCAACAGAATAATAGTTCAGATTTGACAGTACATACGTTGAGTCTTTCTGTTAGCAGGTATTTATTTGCATGTGTAGTAGGAGGCCAAATAAAACACTTTGCATAACACCATTTCTAAAATGTCAAAGATGCAAAGCTGAGCCATTTACTAGAGAGGGGGGAAACATCCTCAGTATCCACCTCTGACTGTCTACAAGACCCTGTTAATGTAATTTTCCTGTCTGACACAGAAAAGTATTTGATTTTATTGTTGCCCAGTGGGCCATTAGAGACAGTTTAACATTTCTAGAAGAATTCATATAGCGGCTTCCTGTTTTAGAACGGAGTAAGTGGGACCTCTGGTCCTCTGGGAGATGGCTTAATAGTTGCCATTCTGTCAGTCTCCATCCTGGCTCTTCCACTTCCTTGTATTTGGTACAAAACAGGCATACATCTGTTGCTAAGATACTGTAGTGATGCAAATGTCTCTGTTTTGTTCTTGCCATCATTCAGGATCTGCTTCAGCCTTTCTTGTTTCCATTTAAAGTGAAAACAACGCTGCTCTTATTACGGTTCTTTTCAAGCTTCCTGTTCACCAAATTTAGACAGCTAACTGCAGGTAAATAATAACGTCCTGCTTTTATCAGATTTTTTTTTTTAGAAATACACCCTGTAAAGCAGGGAATTTGCACCTACGGCGCCAGCAATTTGTTTCTTAAGAAATAAAGCAGCACTTTTTGTTCTGAGGAGCAAAGCTGACAAAAACTATCTGAGAAAATGCAGTAGATTTATTCAGTTTTGCTGTTTAGTTGCACAAATCATTCCACTTGGATGATTAGATGCTCAGTCTTTTTAAAATGCACTGAAAGATGAACAGCTTGTAAGAATCTCCATTGGGCTGATTCCACTCCCTTGTTTGTTTGTTTGCTGATTTAAAGTGCTTTATTTTGGTGAATCAGCTGTGACTCGGTGCACATTCAGGGCAGCAAGTAATGTGGCACATGCAGGGGATCAGTTGAGATTCTGCTTTGTTGACTGTGCACACAGTACATCACAGTGCATTTTATTGTCTAACTAACTGATGCAAATAGCAGCAAAACTGAAATACAGATGTGGATAAAGAAGAAGCAATAATGTAGAATCAACAATAGACCAGTGAGTTAGTGAGATAAGTTAAATTCACTTTTGTCTGTATACAATACAACAACACTCACCTCAAGGCGCCTTATTGTAAGGTAAAGACTCTACAATAATCCAGAAAAAAACTGTACAATGAGCATTTGGTGACAGCCGTCTGCTGTGAGCGAATGTGGGTGAGGGGATATTTAACTTTTAGAAGCACAATAATAAATTTAGCAATGTAGCAAAGTAACGTATAAATATTGGAACTTGGTCACAAAAGCTGTTAATCCAGACAGCTTTATGGGTGTATATAATTCATATATGATTTAATACTGTGCTGTTAATTCACTGTAATTGTAGACGTGAGGCATGAGTGGAAAAGCAGAGCCGTGTTGGCCTTGGTGCATCTCTGCTCTCTCTGTGTGTGACAAAGGAGACACCAGGGAGCTGATTTCCTGCTTTATAGCCTGCACCAACAAGAAAGCATCAAATCACAGTTGACATCGGACACGTACAGCAACACAACGATCAGTCTTCCACAATCTATAACTAATGGACGGATATAAGCTGTAGAGGTCAAACTGATCATTTGTAACATTTCCTTTGTTCTTTTTTTCCTTCTTCTTTATGGGTTTGGAAATTGCTAACAGGAACAGTTGGCTAATAAGACTCATTAGCTAACTTATTAGTTGTAAAACCGAAAGAAATCCATTGTTAGAGTTGAAACAATCATGGTGCCGTAGTTGCTGAATTCACCTGCAACTGACCTGAACTCAAAAGTGAATAGTTTTTTGTTTTCTCACCATCTTTCTTCATGTTTTCAGCTACAATCAAGGATTAGTGTCTTGTGGAAATGGGCTTTAGAAGTTGAAGTTGGTATCTAGTTCAACTATTTATGTTTCCAGGCCCACCACCTGTGTCATTAATACAACTTATTTAACCACAAAATGTTCATGCTAACCCAAGTCCTACATGTCATTGTCTTTAAGGTAAATAAATAGAATTTTGACATTTAAGACGGATAATAATAATAATAAGGAATGATTGCTCACATCAGGAAGTAGGCTATGTACTGTTTCACATAAAGTGATCCAGATAAAGCACTCTTTTCAAATGTTGCGTTAAACAGCTAATAGTAAACATTAAGCTAAGTCTTTGTGCAGAAAATATCAGCTCTCAGATATCCGTCAGCTGCTGCCAAACAAAATTTTTTGAGTTTTACACAGAAGTTTCCACAAAAGTCTTTTCATTGTGTTATGTTTACACTTTATAATTCTTCACATAGAAGTAACCTTGGAAAGAGTTGACTATTTTTAATAAACAGTTAACAGGGTTGGGTTGAACAAGGACTCAATATTAGTAAGTATGCTGCAGCAAGAAGTGTAGGAATGACTTATGGATAATCTGGATTCATTTCCTTTCAGAGAGTGTTCCTCTGGGTTGTTGCTGATGTGTTTTGAACAGATTCATTACTGTCTCCGCGAATTAACTACAGAGCAAAAGGAAGAATTTACTCATCTTGTTCAGTCAAAATCACCCAAACCCCATCTGTCTTAACTTTCTGTCACAACATGAAATGTCTTTAATAAAAGAGTAAGAAAGCCTTTGAAGACAGAGGAAAAAATCCAGTGGGCTGGTGTTTTTCAGCCCTCCTGGGGATTTGTTGGTGTCATTAGCTGCTGGTCGGGATTGATGTGAAAGATTTTTGATGAGAAGAAACACTCTGACAGATTTAAGATTATACAAGAAGGTTTGAGGTTTTGAGGGTCACTGCGGAAGAGGGATGAACCTGAATTTTTCAAAACTGAATTCAATGGTTTTGAAGCTAGTGCAATTTTGTTAGCAATGAGGTAGCTAGCTTTCACTGCAGCATCACTGATGTCTCAGCTGTGAGTAAACACAGACTGCTGTTTCTTCAGACCCGCCAACTGTTCATTCACCTTCTCTCTTCTCCGCTGTCCTTGAAAGTTGTCATATTTGTCGGCATGAAGACTCACATAGTGGCGACAGAGGTTATATTCTTTCAGCACTGCAACATGCTGGGAACACACCAAACATACAGCTTTCCCATTCACTTCCGTGAATAAATAGGAGGATGACCATTTTTCTTGGAACACTCTGCACTCTGCATCCACTTTTCTCTTTTTTGACAGAGACATATTGGGGAAATAAGGGTGCCAAAGCACATCAGGTTTAAATTTCGCAGGCAAAACAAAGTAGCTCACAATTGCTATTGCGCCATCCAATGGACACAATTGGAACAGCAGTTTCTTTATTGAAAAATTGATGCTCATTTTTATACTTTACAAAATCATCTCATGGGCCAGATTAAACCCGTTTGCGGGCCTGATCCGGCCCGCGGGCCGTACGTTTGACACCCCTGCCTTAGTGACTCATGTGGACATGTTGAGGTGATGTCATTAAAATAAAGGAATCTATGTCTGAAAAGTGGCTTGAGAGTTGAAACCATGGTTTATATAGGATGTTTCATAAGAACTGCTGCTCATCATTGGCTCACATTGGTATTTTTCTTTTTTTTTTATAGCATATTGGCATGTCAACATCTTTCAGTTCAAAGCAGGGTTTCAGCAGGGTTGCACTGTTGACGTTTTCATTTGTGGAAAATGGAACATTCAGACAAAGGTGAGCAAGATATCAATGTTCTGATTGGCTTTATTCAGACATGATGAGACATTTATAACTGACCTCACACTCAAGAATGATCGGTGTTTAGTCTTGTTTAAGACTGCTTTCTGTAGCCTCTTTAATACATATATGAGGGCACACATGCACATGTTAGGCTGGGACTTACTGTAAAAGTATAGCTGGTTAAACTCTGTGGGTTGGGTGCCCTGCATGGAGGTTTCTGTTTTTTTAGATGAAGACACAGGAGTGACAGATTTTTGCCAGATTGAAGATGATGTAATGAGCCTTATTAATATGTATTTATTTTTATGTAAAGCAATACAAATGCTATCTAGTTTGACTTGTAAGTTTAATGAAGCCAGCTTTTAAACCAAAATAGTCTTGCAGTCTCTTTGGTTTGTTAATTTGCTATCAGGTGAAAGAACTGCTTTCTGCTGGGGCTGGTCTCAGCTGATATTCTTTACATATGTCATCTGTCAGGTCATTATTTCAATTTACAGCAGTATTTCACACAGTAGTTTGCAATTTGCTTGGCTCCAAACCACCATGTTCTGCACTCACTGCTGACAGTATTGGATGGTGATAAAGATGTATCTGTGATGAGGAAAAATTGCTCTTATGCTTTAAAATAAATGTGGGTTAATACTGCTCTTTTTCCTTTTTTTATTCATTGATAAATTGACCAGAATTTAATAAGAAAGGAGGCTATAGAGGCAGAAACAGCAGCTGTAACATGCCTATTTCTCTGAATGAGTTGTTCAGCAGGGGGTGGTTCAGTGGTTAGCACTGTTGCCTCACAGCAAGAAGCTCCTGAGTTCAATTCCAACATCAGGCCGGGGTCTTTCTGTGTGGAGTTTGCATGTTCTCCCTGTGTTTGCGTGGGTTCTCTCCGGGTACTCCGGCTTCCTCCCACCGTCCAAAGCGGATAAGTGGATGGATGGATGGGCTGTTCAGCATTATTAAAAACATTTAAGTTCTAGAGAGCACTTTTAAGCTTCCACAGCATCTTTGGCCAAATGTAACACTTGAAAAGAACAAGTCGTTTTGATTTTTAAACGTTCTTTTTGTCGGTGAGTGTTGTCCAGCAGGCAAATTACAGAGCTTCTCCTGGTAATAGCTTCCTGAAATAAAAAAACAAACAAACCCTACTGCCTTTTGTCTTCATACCCTCATATGCTGTTCATGTTACCGGCCTAGTTCAAATATACAGTAACTCCTATCCTGTAATATAGTAATTATAGTACAGACTCATTATCTGTGACAGCTCTAATCCTGTAAGCTGTTTGACACACTTTCTCTCTGCTTCATCTACGGTAAACATGCAGGAAACACTGAACTCCTTTCCTGTCAACATAAAAGATTTCCTCTGTTACAGTAAAACATGTTAGAGGAGGCTTCAGAAAGCCCTGCAGGTTTAAGTGGGCTGATGAGACACATATAGGGCTGACTGATGCTGTACAAACAAACTGTACAGCAGGGACCAGTCATCACTCAGATAATTCTATAATTTATGCATCAGCTTTACCTCCTGTTCAGTGTAAAAAGTACTCTCCCATCATGACTCTTTTCAGTGTATTAGGAAGCTCTCGGGAGACTGCAGAGTTTGGGACTGTAGCCAAACCATAAATAGAGGTTTCCAGTTAAGGATTATTGTGTGGAAGTATTGGTGCCAAGTGACAAATAGCTCAGGGACTTGCTTCCAACTACAGCTGCGATTTTACTACCAAGATTAACATTAACATTTAATTTATTATACAATAAATACTTAAGAGTGAACAGAATCCATGGGGTACTGTCTTTTCTCTGATAAGCCCATCTTTATGTACATTCTGATATTACCTGACCAGACCAAAGACCATATTCAGACAGTTTTTCACACTCTGCCAAGAGATAATTACATCTGAAATGACCCTTTCCTTACCTCAAAATAACCCTTTTCAACCAACTTGCTTCTATTCCTGTGATTTTCATCCTTTCATTTTAGAATAAATGTGTGAGGATTTTTTCTTTTTCCTTCTACTTTTTATAAGGACAAATTGGCATTGGTGTGAATTGAATTAAAAATGAAAAAAACGAAGGGACGTGAATGGCAACATGTCTCAAAAGGTCAACAGCTGAATAAAACTGAAGCTTTAAATTGCAATCTGTAAGCAACGTTGTAATGTCAGCAGCTCAGTAACATACGTTCCAGTTTTCAGTCAACCTGCTGCTAATTGAACTAGCTAGGATACGTAATTATTGCATGTTTTGATTAGTAACCGGTAAACGGGAATTGATTGATTATAAAGGTTTATACTTGTATATATTTATTACTTAAGTTTTATTTTTAAAATTACATGTTTATGGTTTGAAGTTGTTCAAAATGAGAAAACGTTGCTCTAAAACATGTTGACATGGTAAATGAAAATGAACAATAATCAAAATTGATCTCGCAAACTAAAAGACTAAAACTTACTATGTTTCTCTTGTTACTTCATTAGCCTCAGTGTTCTCAGATCATTCTTTACATCAGGGGTTGGCAACCCTAGGCACGCGTGTCACAGTTGGCACGCGAAGGGTTAACTGATGGCACGGCCATAGCTAGACATACCGGGCATTTGCTCGGTGGCCCGATGATTTTTATTTTTTTGTAACGGTATAAACAATGAAAGGTGTTGGATTGGCCAGATGCTGGCCGGTGTGTAAAAATAACTCAGTTGTTTGGTGGTGGCATCGCGGAGCTTCCACAGATTCAGTAACATTAACAAGTGGTGGAGGCCAGCACGTGGATGAGGGAGATCGGAGGCAGGACGAGGAGAGACCCGAGGCGGCTGCCGGTCCGAGCGTCAGGTGAACTTAACTTCAGGTAAGAAGTTATGACCTGCAGTCTATCTGGGTCAGATATAAACCAAGTTTAGGTGCAGTTTATTTTCGTTGTGCTGACTTTTTACAGTCCGTTACGATAACTCGTACTGCGTACTAGCTAGCATGACGGAGTTTCTATACAGCTGGGTGGGTGCTTTGATGTTACTGATAGTGAACTTTATTTAATTCATAAGGTTAGTTAGTAGAGTTGCCAACCGTCCCGTAAAAAGACGGAATCCTCCCACATTCAGAGAAATTATTGCGCGTTTCGTAATGAGCTGAGAAGGGACGCAGTTTGTCCCGGACTTCAGCTAGAATGAAAAAAGACACAAAGGTGGATTTATTCTGTCGTTACGCTGCACAGCTGCCTCTTCTTCTCTTATTCTCTCCTGTTTCTACTTTAATCATGAAACTGATCAATGATCAGCTGATCGGCTTTTCTCTCTTGTTTGTTTATCGCCCACTTTGCGCCAGAAAGAGGAAACCAGCGGATGTCGCACTAAACAACAGCAGCACGTTTAAGCTTGATCAGCTGTTGTTAGAATTTATTTAATATTAATTTCTAGTATCAGCTGATATTTGCTGGAGCCACAGCTGTAAAAGCTGCTCATCATGATATCGGTTTGTATATCTGGTGAGAGGGAAACATGAAGATGAAACCAGGAGATGTCCTTACTGAATCATCAGAGCTGAACAGGTGATGGAGAAACGGGTTTACCTTTTAGGTGACATGAATGAGTTGAAGGGAAGTTATGAACTGTTTCTGAGAGACAAATAACACCAGGATCCTTTTCTGTGTAGCTGACAGCTGGTATATGTGCAGGGGTGGATCTAGCAAAGTTTTGCCAGGGGGGCCAGGTAGGGCATTAACAGGGAAAGGGGGTCACAAAGAAATACTTTTCTTTCTTATTCTCATTTAAAATGTCTGGCTGTTATTAAATAATTATCTGAAGCTTACAACCAAAGTTTTTATCTGATGTAAAATGTATAGAAATCATACATATACCAACAAGACTGTACATCACTGTCACAACAGCGTTTGTTTTCATTCAAAGGCTTTATGGCTTTAATACCTGGTGGGCCGGTCTTTAGTCAAGCCGGGCTGTTTTTTTTGTCCCAGTCCAGCCCTGGGCACGACACACAGTGAATTAATCTGAGAAGGTGCATCAAAAAATAAATGGCCGCGCCAGCGGTGCACATCGCAAATCAGCTCGCATAGACACATTTGTTGTGCCTCTTCTTAATGACGGTATCTTAACTAACAACCCCAAGTACCAGATTCATCTTGTAATTGATTAAAAATAACTTAGCCTACTGGTAAGAGGGACGTTGTTAGCTTTCCACATTCCGACACTTCAAAAGCTTCAGGAGCTTTTCGCTCAGCACAGCATCAGCACCACGGAGATACACGGATACATCCGTAGACTCGAGACACAATGCATTTTTGGGACTTTCAGGTGTATGGATCAATGTTGTATTTTCTGATCAAACCAGAAATCTTTAATGAGCAGCTGGATTTGTCTCGCATTAACTGGTTGAGTTAATGCCAGTTAATGCAACATCGAAGCAGCTGGAATCCACAGCTGTGCGTGTTCATGGAGCTTGCATTTTCACCTGCTGGACATCACTACCTGACAAGTTTAACTGTCTTCAGAACATTGCAGAGGCCTTATTGACAGTATTTGGCTCTACATATCTGTGTGAGCAGATTAGGATAATCACTGACGATGACTTACACCTAAAAGAGCTCAAAATCAGAAAACGTTGCTCTAAAACATGTTGACATATGGTAACTGAAAATGAACAATAATCAAAATTGATCATGCAAACTGAAAGACTACTTACTATGTTTCTCTTGTTACTTCATTAGCCTCAGTGTTCTCAGATCATTCTTTACATAAAAGCACCCAGTTGTCTTGCAAAGGATGTGTAGGATTAGTGAAATCACACACATTCAAAGATACTGGTAGTTATTGTTTCAAATGCCTATTTCATGACAACCAGGCTAAATTCATCTAAGGGAGCATGAGAGAGATTATCTGGATGCTGAAATGATTGTTAAAATACATTAGGCCAATAATAGTAGACCTGTGCTACATTTGTCCAGCTAGGCAACACATATTTCTGCATAAGAGATACATGAGACACCCTTTAAATAAGCAAATTTCATGTTTAAAACATGGAAATGTAGCCAAAATGGACCATACCTCAGTGAACACATCAGCACATAAGTAGAGATGAGGAAACTCAATCACATTAGATATTAATATTACTATGAGTAAATTATATATATTATATATTCTGTTACATGGTTTAAAGAATACAATGTGATAATCACACATGAGAACGCTGTTTCCAGTTATACAAATTTATTTTATTTCACTATTAAAGAAATCAATTATGTGAATAAAAGCTCACCACAAGAACATCTCCCAACCCAGTCTTACAAAGTTGCAGTTACAATAAAAACTGGGTATGGAACATGAACTGTTGGTGAGCTAAAAAACAATCCTGGTGCTGATGCTTGTCATTGAACGTTTTGGACAGAGCTCTTGATTGAAATGCCTACCGTTGTGTGTAGGCATTTCAGTCCAGATGTTATGGAGTTCAGTTCAGCTAAGATGTATTTCTAAAGCACCGGATCTTAAAAATAGCCGCTTCATGGCTGTTTATATTGTAAGGTAAAGACCATACAATATAAGAGAGAAACCCCCCCAACAATCAGATGATCCCCTGTGAGCAAACCCTTGATGACAGTGTCTGTGAAGGTTCTCAGTCATCAAGGCCATAGTAGTCTAAGGAGCTTGGAAAGAAAAGCGCCTGGACTTCTTTAAGTTAAAGAAGTCCAGGCGCTTTTCTCCAAGCTCCTTAGACTTGGTGACGGTGGGAAAGAAAAACTCCCTTTTAACAGGAAGAAACTTTCGGCAGAACCAGGCTCAGTGAGGGGCGGCCATCTGCCTCGACCGGTTTGGGGGGGGGGGGCACAGCTGTTATAACCCCTGACGCAGCATAGCTTCTAATTCTGAAAGATACGTAAATACCTTAAACCTGCACTCTATGCAGGACACCAAGTGATGACACGACTTGCAGTACTATAGGAGTCTATGCAGAAACAGTTTTCTCTCTTGAATCTCTGTAATTTTTTTGCTACTGAGTGTCTGGGTGCAGTCAACTTGGACATCGTAGTTCTTTATCAGATTGTTATGTTCTTCTTGTGAAACTTTGGGAGTCTGAGCTTGGGTTTGCAACGCCATGTCTTCTGTTTTCATGGCTTCCTGTAAATCACACAGACTTTTCTTGACCTCTTCAAGCTCTCTTTTCATTTCCTCAAATTCATGGCACAACAACTCCTTTTCTCTGTTGGTCACGTTAAAATCATGTTCGGAGTCTTTCTCAGTGGCTTTGAAGATCCGTGATTCTCCTTTCACACCCTCATCGTGTGGTTTCAGTTCTTTTTGAGAATCACCACTCCTTTTGGAAAGCTCCTGGAGGTCCGGTTCAAGAAGTTCGTTATGCCTCAATATGTCAATTTCATGTGCAAAGCATTGGAGTTCCAGGGTCTGTCTGAGCTGTGCACTGTCCATTGTTTTGCTTTCCTCATTCATGATCCTTTTTCTTTCTTCACTCTCTTGTAACTCTTTAAAGGCTGTGTTTGCCTGATGAAGCTCAGTTTTAACAGCCTGTATTTCCTGTTGCATGTCATCTTTTTCCTTTTCAAAGTCCCTTTTCAGCTCACACATCCGTTTTATCATCACATCATTTTTCTTTCTTAAAGACTGGTTGTCCTTTTCCATGCCTTTCACTTTTATAACATAGCCTGCCTTTTTGCTTTGCAGCTCTCTGATTTCATCCTGCATTTCTTGCATCACCTCTTTGTGTTGCTGAATTTCTTTGCTATTGGAGCTTTGTGAATCCTGTAGAACTTTATTCAAATATTCCAGCTCTTGAATTCTGATGTGAATTTTTTCATTCTCTAGTTGCAGGTCTCTTTTCCTCTTGTTTTTAGAGAACCCACTTCGTTTGAAGAGAACTTCAATGTTTTTTTGGAGAATTTTGTTCTCATTTATGAGCTCTCTTTTTTGCTCCTTAAGGTCGGCGTTCTCGACTTTAAGGTCACGTATGGTAGAGTTTTGTTGTTTGAGAGTTTTATTCTCATTTTTCAGCTCTTTGATTTGCTGTTTAAGTTTTTCGTTCTCGGCTCTCAGGTTGCATACAACAGGATTTGACAGACTCATATTTCAAATTGAAGTTGATGCTAAATCTCTGTACTAACTAAAAGATTTTTTAAAAATACGGTCAACTGTGTCAGAAACTGAAGTTTCGAGTAGTTTAAGTGTTTTCCTGCCTAGTGAATTCTTCCACTATCTTTGAAAGACTGACAAGAATGAGAACCTTTCCCCTCTTTAAGGGTTTTAGTGTGCTGATGTCATAAAGAAGATCAGAGATCAAAGGGATTCTGGTGGAATGTCACTGTGTCTGGTCTGGGCAGTTCTGAATTGAATAATAACAAAATGCAGATTGATGGTAATTGTAACTGATAATGGTTACATGAATTATAAACATCCAATAAATATTATTTAGAAATCCAAACTGTGGTGGAGGTGTGGTCCCTGGCTCAGCCGCAGGGGAGGAGTGATGCAGTGAGCTCAAGGGGGCGGTGCCAGGGAGGCTGCAGGGACAGGTGGTGATGATCTCCCTAACAAGGTTTTCCTTTTTATATAGTCAAGCCGGAGACCAGAGTGAGCAGGAGCATGTGCAGAAGACCAACCGGAGAGTTGGTGAACAGGTTGGCAAACCATGAAAGCCATATGTGTGGTGCTTCAACAAACACTCGTCCAGAGTGATCAACATAACAGTGTGTCGGGTTGACTTTTATACAAACAAACCAAAAAAACAAAAACATGTCATTGTGAAGCTTTGGCAAATACTAGATTGGTCAACTGATGTGCCGTAAGCATCTGTCAGGCTCTCTGACAGTTAGTTAGTGTTGCCTACAGTTAAAATATGTAATTGTGGTGAAGACTTAGTATGATTTTACATAAATGGAATCCACATTTAGGAGCCCTTCAGTAAATCCAGGCCAAGCTAAGAAGATGAGCAATGGGAGAAAGACCAAGGACAGAACACATGGAGATGACTGACCAGCGAGCTTTTAATGCTTAAACCTCGTCAAAGTAACTAGTAAGCTAATTTCATGCTTAAAACATGGAAATGCACCCAAAATGGATCATACAATCGTCTCAGTGAACACATCAGCATGTAAAAGGGAGCTACTTCAACAACTTCCAACAAAACGCAGTATTTCCACAGCAAAATATGCAAGGAAACCAGTAGCTAAACTGAAAATATCAACCCAAGATGCAACATCCTAGCTTTAAAATATTTTTCAGTTTTATTTAGTGCTGTCAGCGTTAATCTCGTTAAAATGACGTTAACGCCATAACTGCATTAATGTGGCAAATCTCCATTAACAAGTTACCACGGATTGCCCCGTGGATGGGGATGCACCACGTTAGCGCCGTTAGCTCACTAACATCACTTTAATGACATTAATGCTGACAGTACAAGTTTTATTATCTTTAAGCTTAGGTTGTACTCCATTGTCGACATAGACAGCTGGAGACTGGGAGGCTGAGTCATTCCTACTTCTTTGAAGTCTGGTAGTTTGTGCATTCTTGTGTATTCATTCATCTTGTGGTTTTTTGTTTTGTTTTGTTTTTTACATTTTTTCACATTTTTTCATTTTTTCCCCATTGAAGTTATGCTTAGCTAGCTATTTGTAGTTTTTTGTGTGTTTGGAAATTTCTGTTACTGGATAACTTTTACCTGTGAAGAAAAGTTGTGTTTATCTTCGGGAATTTGTGGACTAAGAACCACGCGTCACATTTTATTCTTCTGCCTGCACCTGTATTGGCCAAAAAATCCATTAGCTTCCACACTGTATCATTTTGAATAAAATAAATGTAGGTGAGAGCTTGGAGGCAGGTAATCGAATGCCATATAAGTAAAGTGCTAATGGAGCTGGACTGAAGTCATCAACATTATAGATGTCAGATGTCAGAAACAAACTATACTTTGACATGTCAGGGACGTTTTTTTTTCTTTTTCAAATTTCGAATGCCTCCATTGATTAATGTCTTTCAAGCTGTCACCATTAGCTTTTTCATTCCAGCATCATCTGCTGAACTAATTACATCACATCTTTGTCTGTCATATCTTTTAGCACAATTAGACCCCTTCACTTTGCAGACATGTGTGCTGTTATCAGGACTTCTCACTTTTAATTTCCTGTCTCTGTAGGTGATACACATTCATTCAGACAGCCCATGTCTCCGTTTTCCTGCGCCACATATCTCTGGAGTGTATTTGTTTTCCTAACAAAAATGAAAGCGTGGAACTTGTCAGCTTGAGCGAGCCTGTTATTATAACATCGCCAGAACAGAGACGATGGACGAGGCAAATGAGTTGTAAAGCTTTCCATTCAGGGTTGTCGGACTACAAAGTGTGAAATTTGAAATGTGTTTCATCTTCTTGGAGCTTCTGTGTTGGATGTTTTTTTTTTTTTTGAACCGCTGTTTCCCGTTGTGGCCAGATTAGATCATGTCCCACCATCTGTTTATGTATGACCCATATAGTGCTGTCCCATGGTTTGCTGATAAACTGCTGAGCCTTTAACAGAAGATGGGAAAACAAGTGAAGGGTCCATTTCTTATACAACTTGACCTGGTGATTGTACTGAGATTGTATGAAGTAATTTTACTGTGAATGTCAGGCTGTGAGGTAAAACAACGTCGATGAAGTTCTGGTCACGAAAAACAAGATTATTAACACAGAAATAAAAAGACCTTTAAACTGAAATAAGTGTTGCAGTCTAGCACGAAATCTTAGTATCCATCAAAGAGCCAGTATAAAGAGACAGACAACAACACTCGATCTATATCTAGCGCCAGTTTAGAATTGCTTGTTAGGTTAACAAGCATCTTCAGAAGAGAGCAGTAGTACTTGGAAAATAAAATACATGGTTATAGAATTACCATTGCATTCAGCTTTTTATTCAATGAGCCTTCCCTTTAGCTACAAGTCTTCCTATTTAATGTATTGCAGTACTTTTCTTACACTCTTCATCAGGTTTGTCTGGCCTCTATGGTTTTGCAGCTTTATTAACATTTGTGTTGGGAGTGTTCTAAATCATCAGATTCTTTCTACAATGCACTCCAATTCAAGTGATAAAACATTTTTTTTGGTTCCACAATGGCTTCCACATAAATTTAATCAGGAATCAGTGAAGTAATCAATAAATAACCTGACCTACAAGCAAAATGGACAATGACATTAATGTCAATTAAATCCCATCAATATCCACTCCGGTCTTGGAACAATGGAGAACAAGAGCCTTAAACTATCATTTCAAAGGGAACATGCATACCCACACCCATACACACTCATTAAAATGTGCTAAGAAATATTCTATTCTATGTCCAAGTAGATAATGGAAGACAATGACCCCTCCACACACAGGAGTCCCTCAGCTGAGTCTAAAGATTGGTCTTTTGAAATTTCCTGAGGATAAAGGAGTGATTAAATGGTGTCCTCTCATTAATCAAAGGATAGATGTGCAGTAGAGCCTGAAGTCATGGCTTTCTTCTCACTGTGCCCACTGTGTGATATCAAAGAGGTGCTACAGTCTGAGAGCTGATTAAACATGAATGAAACTCAGTGCTGCAAAATGCCCCGGACCTACCAAGAAGTTCAAGCTCATTTTGTTCTCTCTCACTGTGACTATCCTGCCTTACTCATTTTGAACTGAGTGACTTCAGTGTTTAATGAATGCACTACTAAATCTTAAATTATGACGATTTATGATCCGGAGGGCCTCATGGCGTCACCTTGCTATTTACCATCATCCTCAGTTAAAGTTGAAAGATTTAGGGTAAGCCATCAGGGATATCCTCTAGTAGTGTTTCATCTCAATCTGTGAATAGCTCAATGTTGAGAGCAGCCTTTTATTGAGAATTACCTTTAGGCTGTTAAACAAGTCTTTTTGAAGGCTACTGATAATAAAGCAAGTCTTTTTCTCTTTACTTACAAAGACAGCTCCATGCAATTTGCTTTTTTTCGCAGTATTTCCATCTTCATTATCTTCTGCTGCCGTGATGACCTAGATTCCCCTTAGGAATTTTTAATTTGACCTAAAACATTTTCTCAAATTCTTCTGTATTGAATTAGGAAATCACGAATAAAGTTTGATTGTGCTTGACACAAATCCCCTTGTGTTTTGTTTGATTTGTAAGCTGCTGAAAGTGCTGGGAAATGCCAAAAGTCTCTTGAGTTTTTATGCTCTTTTTTTTTTTTAAACAGATATTCATGTTTGCCTGCAGACAGAGATACAACTTATTGATATGGGGGAGTAAGAGAATAATTCTACCAACTTATTTAATTGTTGTTATCTAAATTGTGATTCTTTAAAATATAAAATTAGAAACCAATTGATCTCTAGTTTTGTATACAAGTTCTACTGAGGATTACCATAATTCACAGGTTTCATATGAACTTGTGTAACTATGTTGCATAAGCTTTTTTGCCGATTTATTACAAAAAACCTCTAAATCAGGTCAATAATTTTGGCTACTTACACTTACCTCACTTTTGCTGAATTGAGTCCTTTGATGCTTCCAGCAGAAAAACAAGAAATGTTAAAAATAATAATAATTAGCACGATCTCCAAACAATATTAATAAACTGATAATCAACGGAAGAGTCAACACTCACTGTTTAGCTAGCTTGACAACTTAGCTTTCATATAGGTTTGATACAGTCAGGTTAGCTTAACCAGAAGTTCCAGTTCAGAGATTAAAATATTAATAATGTACGCTTAAAACCTTAATCTTAAATAAAATACAGAACCACAGTATCAGATTTTCACAACACAGTTATCAGGACCATTATTACAGCAACTTTAAAAAAAGGACACTCGGGCTTTTCCAGCTAACCTTTTCAGTGTCAGCAGAGCGAGTTGCTCTTGTTTGTTTTCTCTTCCTCTGGAATTTTGGTTGTCACTAGTAACTATACACTGTGTCACTGCAATCCTTTATGAAATTGTTCGTTGTGTGTTACTGCAGGCAGTAACTAGCATTAAGGTTTAATATTGGCACATATGTTGTAGTGTTAGCTAACTTAATACTAACATTCAAGAGATTCAAAGTGTTTATTGTCATGTGTACAGAAGAAATAGCAATTCTCTGTGCAATGAAATTCTTCCTTTGCTGTTCATACACAAATCCCAAGTTAGGTAGGTTTGAAGGAACAAGATAAATAAGGATAAAAATAAGACAAGATATTAAGATAAATAAAGATTTAAAAAAATAAGGATAAAAATAATGAAAGATAAATAAATAAGTACAAAAATAAGTGAAGACAAGTGAGGGTATGAAGATGTCGATGTAAATAGATATACAAAAGGGCTTAATGTGCAAAATGAACTTAGCGTGCAAAGTGTCCTGATGTGCAAATTGCAGTTGAGGTAGGTCAGCTGTTCAGGAGTCTGATAGCAGTGGGGAAGAAATCGGTATTTAATTTTGTCAGATATAGCAGCGACAGTACAATCTTCCTTTTTCATAGCTGAGTCACAGACCACATGCTTCTAGGATTTTTCACAGCTTTCACAATAATTTAATAAATGTTTACAAACAGAAGTATTTAAATGATAGTTTAAGTTCTGCATGTGAAATAATTATCCTTATGTAAGAGTTCACTCACTGAACTCAGCTGAAGTAAGCAAGTTAATTATTCAGGTGGCATGACAGCTACCCTGCTTGAATATTCTTCACTTTGGTCGTTGCTGTACACGTAAACATTAATATTTCATTCTCGTGTAAGTTTCTGCTTTGTAAAATGAATTAAGCTAATATCGAGTGTTTTTGCTGAGACCACATTTCAGTATTGCAGTGTGGTGCCACTGCATGTGGAGGGTGGGGAGGCGGCTGCTGTTAAGTGATATGTTGTTTGCGAGCAGCAGGCACCCTGGGAAATGTTTCACATAATGGTGCATGTCCCCCTTTTCTTAGTGGATGATTCTGATGCCACAGCAATAAACCTGATGCACGTTGTTGAAATGGGTTTATCAAATGGGCCGCTGATGTTAAAGTAAAGGGCATGCTGCACAGTATGGGATGTATTGTGCCTTGGGGAACTGAAACGGATTTTTGTGCAGTGTTACTTACTGTAATCTTTGTGCTGACTTTGTGCTGTTGCAGGTGAATAAAGCCTACACATCATTTTTTAACCTAAAGGATTTCCTTATGCATTCTCAAGTATTCATGAAGCGTCTTATGGCCTGGCCTGCTCTCTCAGGCACTGTTATATGTTTTTAAATTAAAAGTCTAACATATAGACACTAATCTGTCTGGAAGTAGGTTTCATTATCTGACATTTTAGTTTAATATCAACACTAGAAGCTTTTTTGTAATGTTATGTACATTATTTAAGATAACATAGATAACGTATTCATAGCAGGCCATACAGGCATAAAGTATTTCTGACACTGGAGACAAAGTAGCAGTCATTAAAGAAATGTGTTGTAAGCCAAAAACACTGCTTAGAAGTCTTTAATGCCAGATCTACACTGGGCCATATCATACCATTCACAGTAATACTGGTGTAATGTTAGGCAATGATAAGAAAATGAAATATCACGATAGAATATGGGTAAAACGCGCATGCCCACTGCCTTTGTTTTTATAAGCATATGTCGGAAAAAGCATTGCGGCGACGGAGAATGAGAAGGGCGAAAGAAACAGATGAACCAGAATTGGTTTGTAAACATAATATTACCGTATTGTGTGTGTATAACCTCTTTTTAAGTTTAGTGGATATTATACATGGTTATGCTGAGGATATGTCGGCCAGTTTCCACTGGAAATACCTGCTGGTTAAACTGTCAGCAAGGAATTTGCATTTGCACTGTTACATTTTTATATAACTTTAATGCACATAAAAAACAGCTGCTTGTTTAAGTGAAAATACATTGATGGGGTTTTTTGCACTAATAAAGTTTCAATTATATTTTCAAATATATATCCTGATAAATATGTTTGGCCATATTGCCCTGCCCTAATATATAGCATCCTCAGCACATTTGCACAGCACTACTTGTACTTGTGTCTACTACCCGTATAGAAATCTGAATTGATTAAAAAGTCATACATCTGTTCCATCCGACACTGTTCCATCAAGTGATGTGTCCTTGTTGTTATAGACTGTATATACAAATTTATACTGTAATAGCTCTGGAAAGATGTTCATTAATTCAACACACAGCAATGCCTACAAATTCTGGATTTGACCTTACATACATTTTCTACAAGAGTATAATGGATTCATATAGCAGCAGAAAAAACAACTCTCAAACTGTACATTAACAGCACAAGTGTGAATGTGATAATATTGCTACCACATTTAAAAATGTGGTTTGTAATCTAGTAGCTCCATCTCCTTGCTGATTCTTCTTCAGGTCTCAGGCACAAAATTCTAGCTTTACCTTTCAGCAATAGACACCAGGAAGGTTAGCAGTTAAAAACAGTGAATCAATGCCCATCTGGTCTATTCTTATAAAGCAGCAATCTGTTTATCAGTCCAATGGAGCTTGTTTTTTGTTTTTTTAATATATGTTCTGTCAGTTTAGTGGTCCGCCTTAAGAATTCAGCTCAAAGTGCAGTTGCTGAAAATGATTAGTTTTGTTATGCTTCAGTTGAGAGGTATATGTGATGTTAATCTCTGTCAATGTCTTTGAGTCCCATTAAGAGACGTCATGGTTGATGTAAATCTCTATAGATTATAGATGTAGTGCACCTGTGTAGAAGTTTACATTCCAGAATCCAGTAGCTTGTAAGGTAAGATAGTATTGTTGTCAGTTCCTCAGCAGCACTATCACACAGTACAGTTGTGCATCCTGATCAGTTAACAGTGTATTAGCACTATATTCAAATTGATATTTAAAGCATAGTTGTTCAGACCAGTTTTTTATGTTTGTTATAATATAAAAGTCACCTCATAAGCAATGAAGTGGTTTTGTTTGGAACAAGTGAGTGTTTAAAGATAATGATGAGAGCCATTTGGAAAATATCACAATATTCAAAGGGAAACAAAGCACCTCTGCTAGCTTTTGAAGCTATTAAAGAATCAGAATCTGATTTTTGTTTGTTTGTTTTCTCAAGCATGTCACACTACGGCAAATTTTCTTCCAGCTGTGGGGGTCTCTCTGGTGATACAATGAAACTGAAAGATTTAAAACATCAATGTGAAACAAGGAACTAAAACATAGACTCAGCAAAGGATGTTGTTTAAGTTAAGCTGAGTTTCAGGCAGCGCACGTCCCTCGAGCAAACATTGTAGCTAAACTTCACCACATTATGCAGACTTCAGATAAGCACATGCATGCGTTACTCATCCATCAACCCGTCTGCTTTGTTTCTGTCCAGTATGACTGATAAAAGTGTCAAACTGCATTCAGTGCTGTTAAAGGGTCGTAAAAGTTTGCCGTTAAATGTGGTGAGCACTGAAACCCAGGATATATTTGAGCACTTTAGTGGCATCATTGACAGACTTGCAGAAAACTGCAGTGCCATATATATAAATGCCTGTGTCTGAAAATACTGAAAGTCACGCAAATTTACTATACAGATTGAATATACTTCCAGCTCTCAAAGTTGGGTAAAGGGACTACATACTTCATTATAACTGGTGTAAAACGTGGGCCTCGGGATATATTACCGGCTGTGTAAAGCAGCACACCTTGATGAATTGGAGCCATGCTGTGAAAGGCTTTTTTCTGTTCTGTATCTAAATAGAATAATCATTCTCTCCCACTAGTTCTGCTTCCCAGCATTCATTTGTCATCTCATGCTTGTATCATTGCTAAATTTCTTGGGATGGGTTTGTTTCCAGCATCAGCAGTTAGAGCCTGTTGTTCCTGGCACCCAAGATTCATTAGAGTAAAATTGTTTGTCAGGAGCATCAAGGAAATCATGCTGATTCCTGCAGACGTCATTGCTTTCTCACACATTGCATGTAAGCGCACTAAAGGAGGAAACACTAGCTGGCTGATGAATGTGTTTGTTAGTGTTCCCTGATGATGACGCCTTTTGTTGTGGCCCCAGTCCTTTAACTATTTGCCAAATCATAGTCCCATGGAAAACTGGAGAATCCCCAGTCTCAGCACTATTTTCAGATGTTCCTCATTCCAAGAGACGGCCGCTTCACTTTGTAGTCATCACTTTTTGTTCTTTCTTTGACAAAGTGCACATTTTCCTCCAGGGGAAAATGTTTTCCTTGTATGTTCTCTGACAGCTCTGGATATTCAGACTGCAAAACTCCAGCATGGTGATACTTTAGACCCGGGCTGAGGAAACTATCCCGGCTGATTACGTTGTTTTCTCATCTGATCATTTCAATTCAGGACCCAGGAAACCCATTTGTGAAGCTGTAAAGGGTTGTCTCGATCTAGTACCAGAACTCTTTGGAAAAAGTTTAGCTTCTATTTCAGAAATCATCCGAAATGACGTCAGTGAACTGGTTACAGCATCCCCGCGTCTGCCAACCCAGCCAGTCTGTGATGCTTTATGCAAAAGAGCCACAGGGGGAAGAGAGGCAAAAGATCTAACAGTCCAACTCGTCAGAGCTCTTTTTTGTTCTGTTTTTTGGAGGCAGTTTGTTTCCCTCTGGAGGATTTGTGGATTTCTGAGTAAATAAGCCAAACGTCTATAAGAGGACCTATAGGAATAGAATAGTAATTTAGTTTAATCCAATCCAAATCCAAAGAGAGTTGTATTTTCTTTTACTTGATGGTTATGACTAATGCTAATTATTTAACCATCCTTGACAAAAGCCTGGGGGTTGGTCGAATTGTTAGTTTTGCTTGTGAAGGTTCCCAACTGAATCTTTAGAATATGAAGCAAAGGTTCCTCAGTGATTCTTGTCTTACCTGCTGTAGCATAAGCTGCACTGGAGCGCACCTTTATGAAAGCAACGGAGATAAAGTCGTCAGAAATCTTCAGATCTTTCTTTGATCATATGACATTTTCAGTCGACTTCAAGAGAATGTGATGAGGAGCACACAGAGGTAGTTCTTCAAATTATTTGACGGCAAACATGCTCTGTGACAGAGAGCCTGGAAAGGTGTCATGTTTTCAAAGTGTCTTCTGTTAAACTGTGGTTGTAAGCAGTAGCATTAGCAGCCAGAGCCCGACGTTTTCTCATTAAAGCACATAAGGCTGTATCAAATTCTCCCAGTATGAGGAAGCGAGGTCCTTGATGATTGCATCATGAGGAAGTAATGATAAAGAAGAATCGAATAGTTGACTATGCAGTAACCTGTGAGAAGTATTTAGCATTCTAACAGACTTTCAAGTAAATGTTTATGTAAATTGCAAACTGTCTTGTTTCCACATCTCCCCTTCTCAGGCTTTGGTGCTTTTCCATGTCTTACATGATAAACTTTTAGGATGGTTTTAACTACTTTAAAAAAAAGTGTTGTGGGGATTTTTTCACTTTCTTCCAAATTTTCCTGAATTAATTAAGAAAATAATGAGTCAGCTACTACATTTACACCTACTAGATTTTACACAGGAGAAAATGTAATGACTCATCCAATAATATTCCTTGGATGAGGACGTTGAGGAAACTATGAAAAACTGCCTCTGGAGCTGGGTGTAGGAGGGTCTGTAACAAAACAACTCAGAGAAGCTAAGAGGCATAGGATGGAAAGTGGGGCAAAACCCATTGGGGCCCAGCTTTATAAGAATAAACCAGATCAGCCAAGGACAAAGCAAGATAACTGAAACCCAGGTGAATAGAATAAAGATTGGAAAGCTACATCCTAACTTGTGATGTACACGGAAACCCTTCCCAACACTAAACCACAACCTTCCACTCCATTCAAGTCATTACGGGCTGTGCCGACCGGATGTGTAGTTACATTTCTCGGGAGGTGCACTTCAGGTTACGGCACTGGGTTAACAGCAGTTTCTGGTTACGACAGAAATTTCTCTTACAAGTCTAAATCAGGCATAAGCCAGCTATGCAAGAAACTGAAACTAAACAAGGTAAAACAACGAGGAACCAAGCAGGGCATCAAGGAGATGAATGAAAATAAAACAAAGCGCCAGATAGAGGCGTTCAGGAAGAACAAGACTTGATGGAAGAGCTCATGAAGAGCAGAGAAGAATGAGATCCTGCTCTAGTTAAACTAGCGTGAGTTCAGTGACTCAGACTTGTTAATGTATTGTCAGCAGTTCTACGGAGCGACTTCAGTTGTATCTTCAGTGCTTCTGCCAATTAGCACTAAATGTTGATCGTAGCAATATGTGAAAATGTGAACTAAATCTTGATGTTTAAAAGAACTGTATTGAGGTTAAGAGAGCTGCACTTCCTGAAAAGTTAGCACACAATATGGAAACATATCAGTGTTGTGAGACACACTCGCTCTCCTCACACTGTCACTAATGGCTTGTTTGTTTGCAGTGAACCCTGACCACCCACCAGAACCCGAATTTCCCTAATTGAATAATAGTTGCTTTCACATAGCTCAAGTTCTCCGGTGTCAGCTTATTCGTCAGCAAACAGTTTGTGCAGCTACTTGGAGTTAGCACACTTGACATTCATCACCTTATCAGATCGCAAAGAAACCACCCCCTCGCAGCTTGGCTAATATGACTTTGGTTGATTTTTGTTGTGGCTTCTACATAAGTGGCACTTAAAAAAACAGATTAACTGATTTGCTAGTCAAGCACAAACACACTCACAAGCTCACTGTGTTAGCTTATAATGCATTCATGTTGTGTAAAGCTGCCCTGGCTTGTTAAAACACCCAGCCTTGCTCAGTAATAGGATGGTTATATAACATGATATGCAGGGTTTAGATTACTAACATCTAAAAGTAAATATTCATAACATGTTTTTTACATAATCGAATAACAGCCTACTGATTAATGGGGAAGCAATCTTTAAACGTGTAGAACCACTGAAAACCTGATTACTTAAATCCCCCTGCATGCTCTGTCCTCTGTTTTGCAAACAGCAGAAACAGAAGCAACACAGTGAGGCTGGCTGGTCTCATCAGCATTTACCTCCTTTTGTTCAGTGTGTGCTTTGACAGAGATGAAAGGGGAAAGTAAAAATATAGCCCATCTTGGCGTACTGTGAATTGGAACTCGCTGGTCTCGCTTTCTTCCTCGCTCTGTCTTGCCTTGCTCTCTCGTCTCGCTCCCTGCTACCTTTCTTTTTTGTTCTTCTGCAGGCGATAGTTCTGTGTGGAGCTGGCTATCTACTCAGGCACTCTGCCCTTTTTCTGGGGATTAAGAAAAGGCCTTGCATATAGACTACACATCAAATTTCTGTCCTCTTGCCACCCCGTTTTATCATTCAGTGTGAAATCTCAATTCCTTCACTGCTCCGTTATGTAATTATTACCCATCTTAATCATTTCTGGCTTAATCTTGTTGTCTGAGGGCATCGTGTTTCAAGACGAGAGCCTTGTCTTCAGTGTGTCACAACATGCGCACATGCATCACATGCTATACATTCAGTCCTTTGTATTGTGTGATACATTAGTAAAAGATGCCATTTCCAAAGGTTACATAGTCTTCAAGCTGTGACTCCACCATTTAAATTGACAGTTCATGCAGATAAACATCGAAATCTCCTGCAAGTTAACAAGGGAGATGAAAGCCCACCAGCTGAGCTACGCAGCTGATATGCATCTTTTCCTTGCCGTCTGTGCCTGAATGTGTTTTGGCTTCCATACAAAAACTAATCATAAGTGAATTAGTCTGCCTGAGAAGAGCACCAAATGTATTAATTTATGATTTTCTGCCATCTAATCTTGTAGTGCTGTTTTACCTCCTGGGAAAAACACGAGTTGCCTTCTCATTTTGATTGAGGCCTTTGTTACTCTGGGTCAAGAGAAGCATAGCCGCCTGCTTTTTAGAATCTATTTTTCAGAGTAAATTGTTTTCCACTCTAGTCTTGTAGTTTTCATTTGTTTACCCCTGTAACCTGTGGCGCCATGGAAACCACTACAAAGATCCCCTGTTGCATCTGTTTCTATGTACATTCATGTGAAAAAGAGTTTACACAAGTACACCCTTACTGCTTCCATAGGCGTTAATGGGGCAAGTAGCAGCCAAGTGCTGTTAATCAAATGCACTTCATTAAGTACTAATTACAAGTGTGAGTGCCTCTGTGAAAGCACTTGGCTTGGTGATTTGCTTGTGTGGAGCATTCAGGTGCGTGTTAATATAATAACGCCACAGTACTCCCACGAAACGAGTGAGTTTGCAAAATCACATTGAACTCACTGATGAAGGACTGAACAAGTGCGGCTTGTTTGGAAGGAGAAAGCTGCCTTCTATCTAAAGAGCATGGCAGCACAGCGTAGGTTTTCTAAACCGTCCACAAGACTTGTGGAAAGCCTGTGTGTCTCTCTGCATTTTGTTTGTGCACCTATAACACTGCTGGGGGAGCATTGCTGGAGGTTGCTTCTGGGGGAAATAAATAGTAAAAGATTAATAACATGGACAATAATGAAAATTAATAAATAAAACAGATTAAAACTGACTATTACTGACTGGAAGCTGACTCTGGTGCTACTCCTAAAATGCCTTGGAGAAAAGGTGTGTTTTTAAAAAGTGATTTAAAAAAATCTCAAGTGTTGGAGTCAGCCTAATATGGAGGGGCAACTTATTCCATAATTTGGGGGCCACAACAACAAATGCTCGGTCCCCTCGGTGTTTCAGTCTCGACATGGGGACAGCAAGCAAGGACGTTTTTAAACGTGAAAAATCAAAAATGAGCAGAGGCTGTGAGAAGTGATACAAGTCTGCTGAACACTTCTGGTCTTTCCTTTTCAGTAAATGTATTCAGAACTCAAGATCAAATTTACATTTTTCAAAGGGACTGGTGGTTCCAGGGCTCGAACCACCAACTACCATTATTAGATGACCTGCTCTGCCGCATGAGGCATTGCTCGTGGGTTTCCAAGCGAGCCAGAATAGTTTAACTTCAAAAACTTTAAAATCAACCTTTGTGTCTCTCTGCAGGCTAATTTTTGGGACATGAGTTTGATCCCCTGACAGGTTTACTGACCTCATGTTGTCTCGTTTTATCTTCTAAATTTTTATTCCTCTTCTCCGAAGCACTTTAGTCTACAGAGAAACAACATCATCCTTCACTATAGCAGTTCACCCTGTCACACACATTCAGAGCACTCCCTTGACTCCCTCCTCATCTCTATTATAGCTGCCATAATTCCATCCAGTTAAGAGAAAAACTGAGGTTTCGGGGTATAAATTGCAGCTTGTACCGCACCTGTTTCTGCACATTTGTCACTCTTGGGCTGCAGTCGCTCTCTCATGTCATCTGTGGCCCTCTGAAGTACACTGTAGTCAGTAGTTGGCTATTCTCTTTGGCATTCTGAAGTCTAAAAAGAGCAATTTACTGTTAAGTTCTCACAGATCAAAGTATTTAATTTGTGAGCACGTTTTAGTAGATGGCTTGAAGTCCCGACAATCAGGCTTTTAATTTGGGCAGAATTTCTGTTTATCCGTTGAGCTCGTGAACCGTGTTACCCTCGTTCAAATGTGAAGAAATTGCTGTTAAGTGCTGACATTGTAATCTTCATTACATTCGAGCTGCTCACTCCTGGAGACGGTTGGTTCGGGTTGTAAAGGGAAAGCTGAGGCTGTTATCTGCATGTGTGCATGTTGTAAGTTAGACTCCATGAGCTTTCCAATTACAACGTCTGCACCCGAGGGCCCAGTTTGAGGTAATTGCTTTTAAGGATCGCCCGACAACCCGAGGCCTGCTGTAATGACACTGTATCTCTGCTCTATGTGCTCAAATTATTCTATTTGCATTTATTAAAGCTGTTTTTGTGAACCCATAGATAGACAGAGCGCTGTTTTTGTTTTTTCTCTCTGTCTCGGTAAAGGCGAAGCTTTCATATCTGTCCCCTGCTGCAGGGCATGTTGACGCTCGCTGTAGATTAATTAAACGTCTACAATTACAGCAGGAACTTATGCAGGTGTCTGACATTCAGGGTGAGAAGGAAACAAACAGCCTAATTGAATCAAGCTTGTCACTTATAACCGATTTACCTCTGTGACTGATTTCATATCGCAACTCAGCTGGCTGCCTTCTCTTTTTAACTTGCAGTCAGAGCTGTTCCTGTTCCCCGGGGCTTTGTGATTTTGTGTTTTGTCAGGTACAAAGGCTCTTCATCAGCAGCAGCCAGCACAGTTGTTTCAGTGACAAAGCCTCCATCTCTTCCCATAATCCAGAGTTTTTCCTCAGACAAACTGCTGCTGTCGGAGTTGTTATAAGGTCAGCTGTCATATTAGCTGAGGAGATAAGGTGTGTGTGCTGGTGTGGGTGCGCACACCGTTTCTTCTAGACAGTGTTGTATAACAGCATTTGTGATGGATTGGTGGATGGTTTATAAAAAAAAAAAATAATAATTTAAAAATTGTAAATTTGTGCTTTTTCACCTTTGCCTGTGTTTACCTGTTAAAGGGATCCTCTGTATGTCAGCGGCTGAGCAACAAAATTAAATTCAAAAAATTGAATTTCAACTGATAAAGGGTCCACATCATTTTTGTTACTTCAGTGTGCTTGTGCAAAGTAGCTGGGTAACTCAGAGCAGGTAGATGCTCATACAGCGAGAGAGTCCAAAATGTCTGACATGCTAAGTGTCCAACAAATCTTCAACAAATTGGTTTGGGAACTAATCAGGCATTGTGACCTTCTGGGATAAATATCTTGTATCATTTATGTAACACAGTAAGGGGAATTGTTGAAAAGAATATATCAATGGGCCAATAGGCTCGACTATAGGAGCACAGGGGTGTGTTTATATGAGACACAGAGACAACAATGTGACTTAAAAGAACCAGCTGACTTTAGTGAAATAAACCATAAGGTTGACAAGCACAGGTTAAAGACACTTTACAATGGTAGAAAGGAAACTTACAAAAAAATGAAAGAAAAGTAAAACACATAAACTACTAAAACAATGACTTGGCCAAGTGTTACTTTTGGTTTTCAATGTTGGGTTTCAATGCTTGGGTTTCAATGCTCGGGTGCACCCTAGTAACCTGACTCCTTAATTCTTATAGAAACAGATTACACAAATCCAATGTACATTCAAATGAAAATCCACACTCAGAGTCCCAAATAAAAAATGTCCAAGGGGTAAAGTCCAAAAACTTCCCAGGGTGTGAAAGAAACTAGTGGTGAGAGAATGTCAGTCAGTGGTCTCATGTATAACCAGCTGTGTGTAAAGTGTGAGTGATACAGTCCTACCACACCGCAAGGTGCAGCAGATCATCAAGTGGAAAAGAAGCGAATCTCAGTCTCTCTAAGTCCAGGAGGGAAGGCTCGCCGTCTATTTCACCGGAGGAATCCACCTCAGGAACAATTCAGCTTACAAAAAAAACCCGACCTGTCAACAGACAAGGTCAGAACAGCAATTCAAATATTAATTATGCTGTTCTAGCTATAATTCACAACTTCGGATTTTGTTGACATCACATTCGACATCAATCAGCAATTAAAATACTGGAATTTGCAAAAATAAAACATCTCTTTTACACAAACTATGCATTAAACCAAGTAAAGTTAGTGCATATGTGACAATTATTAATCAAACAATTGAGATTAATTCAGTTTCTCAACGATAAAATGTGAAACAGACGTGAACTAACTGAGACATACAACATGTGCTCACCGATCTCAGTGCATCATGGCCGAAGACAATGGTATGGTGTCTCTCGGTCGGAAAATGTGGGGCTCTAAATAACCTGACGGGACATGTTTTTTTTCCCTTTAATGACAGTAATACAACGTGAAGGAAAATAAACATAAGTTGCGCTTCTAGTGTTACCTTACTTCTGGAAGCAGACTGAGATGAACTTTCAGGCAGTTGATAGCAACCAGAGCTAACAAAGGCTAACAGTTTAGCTCCACGCGGTACTTTCTAAAGTCGCCAGAAAACTGCAGCATCGCCTGTTTACTCACTTTGGCTACGTTTAACATGGAAGATAGCTGATAACCAGCAAACTTATGTGCAGCACAGTTAGTTGCAACTTATATCTAATACTTTTCCCAGCCCAAAAACTCCCACAAGAGCATCTGGCTGCATATTGCGACTGCTACACTAACCGGAAACACATAACTTCAGTTAAATCGACTTTGACAGCGAAAACTAAAGTGTATTTTTGTTACTATTGATGCTGCTGATAAATAAATTTGATTCTAAGTGTTTTTTTAACAATCTGGGTTTATTAAAAAAAATCACTTTTTTACATTTTTAATCCTTCAAACACCTTTTTCTAGTACAATGCACTTGTTTGAAGACAACCTCAAAACTCACCATATCATATATCAGCAGTGCTACTGGAAATTATTGTACAATGGTCCCTCACAATAACGTGGTTCACCTTTTGCGGACTGTTTCGCTGATTTTTTAAAATTAATTAATTAATTAATTTATTTTTTACAGTACATTGTGTTGTGCGTTGTGATTGCTGTAGACCATTGTCAATCAACCTACTACAGTGTCTCCTGTACAGCAGCAGTCCCCAACAGGGCCACGGACCAGTACCGGTCCGTTGAGTCGGTTTCCCTGGGTCTTTTCCCGTGGTGTGGTCTTATTGTGTCTTATTTTGAAAGAACTATTTACGCATTACCATAGCGACCAGAGAGCATCAAGAAGCAGAGAGGAGGACGTTACTCTCAATGTTGGCGCATTTAAGGAAGACGCTGCTCATAAAGTTACACAATTACACAGCCAAATTCGCGTTTATTATTATATTAACAAAATACTACCGTTTTTGTCT
Organism: Simochromis diagramma; assembly: GCF_900408965.1. Taxonomy (NCBI): domain Eukaryota; kingdom Metazoa; phylum Chordata; class Actinopteri; order Cichliformes; family Cichlidae; genus Simochromis; species Simochromis diagramma. The sequence goes on from NW_024387523.1 coordinate 22,193,257, forward strand.
TTGTTTGTATCATTTTATTTTGTTGTATTTATCTGCAACACCTTAAAGGCCGGTCCGTGAAAATATTGTCTGACATTAAACTGGTCCGTGGTGCAAAAAAGGTTGAGGACCACTGCTGTACACTACAGGATGCGTTTAGCTTGTCGAATTTATATAAATCTGCACACGAAAAGTTTTGCACGGTTTCATTTTGTAATACTGGACTTATGTTTCTATGATGGGTTGAACTTTAGGAGTGTTTAAACAAAAGAGAAAAGTTTGAAAATGTTCATGCATGTCTGAGAAAAGTGTATAAAGCATGTAGTGAGGGGTTTTACAGTCTTAAAACATCTATAATAATTGTAAAAAATAAAATTGGCTACTTCGCGTAGCGAACGTAACTCCCGCGATAAACGAGGGACTGCTGTATTATTAACAGTAGAGTCTGGGACATCTAATTGATTAACATCCACATTGATTATCATGCACTATTATTTTTGTTCAAGGAGAGCAAAAACTATAAAACTCTCTCTCAGCTTGTTCGTTGCCAAAATAGGCTACTTTTGTGTATGTTCACAAAATGCTGTAAAATGTATATTTATTAAAACATTTATCTACTTTTAGCGACTTGACTCTTTAAATTAGCACCAGTCCTTTTCATCAAAACCAAAATTTTATCTACATTCTTTTTTTTTTTTACTCTTTAAATGCCAGTTAGGTTATATATAGTACCAGTAACGTTTCAGATAAAAAGGTGATAAAGTCCTAATGGTTTCATAAATCTTCCTATTTATTTATTTATTTTCATATAAGCATTGGGGACAAGGCTGTCTTGCAATTGTTGAGGTCACTAGTGTGCGCCCTATTTCTTCCAGGATCACTTTTCATTTGTAGGTTTTAGTGGACTCTTAGTACTGTGAAGTGGTTTTCATGGGTCAAAGTAGGGCTGGGTCATATTATACCGTTCACGATAATACCGGTATAATGTTAGGCAACGATAGGAAAATGAAATATCGCGATAGAATGGGAGTAAAACGCGCATGCGCAGTGCCTTTGTTTTCATACGCACATGGCCGATTGTTGAGTGAAACAGATGAACCAGAATTGGTTTGTAAAAATGGTGCAACTTCCGTGATGTGGAACTGGTTTGGTGTTTGTCCGTCAGATACACGACAAAGCACATTTTTTTGCAGAACATGCAAGCGGCCGTCGTTCTTGTCGTATGTGTCGTATTTGTCGGACTAAGATGCTCTTAAATCTGGGAGTAATCTGGGTCCTAAACTCAGTCTTTTTCAGGTCAAACGAACACTGCAGCATCACTGAGAGTTAAAAACTGTCTAAATTCTTTCATCTTTAATAAAACGATCAGCATTGCTGCTTTACCAGGTGTAACTATGAAGTTTAACTTCCAGGCATCCATGAAAACAAAATTTATTACATTTAACGGAGTTAGAAGTTAGCAGGAAGCTAGCGGAAGTTAGCTCGCTAGTTTCGCTAGTTACCTAAGCATGATATAGCATGATAGCATGTTCTGACTGAGAGATTTCTGAAAAAATTCAAACGTGCAGCTCTGCTATCACTTCCAACATAAATGAAGACAGGAAACTAAACAGCAGTGACGTTTGTAGGGTTACTGAAGTTGGGCTAGCTGGTATATAATGATGTGCTACGTGATCGCTAGCGACACAGCTATGTTAGCATAACATAAACAGTGAAGCTGCAGGATGAACACTAACACTTTTCCACTTATAAAAGTTAACGTTAAGGTTCCTGATAGTTAGAGACAAATGCAATCGCATGGCAGGATGCTGTAAACAGACCAAACTTCAGTCAGGAGAACAACTGAGATAATCCATCCACAATACGAGGTTAGTCATTAATATACTGCAACAACATGGGAATAGAGCAGCTGCCAGAGAATTCAACATTAATGAATCAATGGTACAGAAGTGGAGGAAGCAAGAAGAATGAGTTTAATAAAGTTTGATTTATCTGACTGCTTTGTTTCGCTTAATGTGCGTTATAATCCCGTGCACCTTATGGTCCGAAAAATGCGTACTGCACACTGCAGTTTAATGTTGCAAAGCAGCTCTTTTTAACTTCAGTGGATATTATACTTGGTTATGCTCAGGATATGTCAGCCCATTTCTACTGGAAATGCCTTTTGGTTAAACTTTCAGCAAGGAATTTGCATTTGCACTGTTACATTTTTATATAGCTTTAATGTACATAAAAACCAGCTTCTTGTTTAAGTGAAAATAAATGGAAGGTTGTCTTTTTGCGCTAGTAATGTTGTGGAGTTGTATTTTGTCTCGCATCAATTATATCGTCAGTTATATCGTTATCGCAAATTTTCAAATATATATCGTGATAAATATTTTTGGCCATATCGCCCTGCTCTAGGTCAAAGGCTTGTATTCTAAGATCTGGGAGATTGTAGAAATGAGCAGTAATTCCCTTCTTACCCTCTTTCCAGAAAAATAAGGGATCTGGAAGCTGTTACGCTTACTTACAGCAGCAGCACTTTCTGCAGCTGCATTAAGTCCAGGACACATTCACTAACTACTAACTAGTATGTGTTGCTGTATGTGCTGCAGCTTTGAATCTTTTATTAATATATATTTTGTTAATATTTTGGCTATGATGTCTTGTTATGAAATATAGAAGAGTAAAAGTGTTTTTAGCATGCGGTCAAAGCTAAGTTTGACTGGAAAACTCAAAGCTCAATAGTCTGTATCAACAAAAATTCACTGCAGCCTGTGTAATATTTGATGCGTCATAATTTATTCCAGTCTATCTTGCAAATACATATTTGCTTTGCAACATCATGCACAAACACACACAACTATTAGATCCTTAAGATCAAACCTGCATCATTCTTTTGATCCACTGCAGTGTAGTAGTCAAAAAAAAGAAGTGAAGTGGCCACAAATGGCCAGAATAGAGCCCAGAGGGTTAATTCGTAAAATGTCTAAAAATATTATTGATTACAGGATAATACATTGATGTTAATAGCAACTGTAAGCTTTTTACTTTGACGTTACAAGTATAAACAATGCTGTTACATTTACACTAAAAATTTTTACTATAAGTATGGACATAAAACAAGTGAACAACATTTTATAATAAGCTTATTTGGAATTCTGCACACTGAAAAAAAACCCAACAACACATAAAAAAACACAAACAAACAGCCAGGGCCTAGTTGTATAGAATGCAATCAGTTTATCTAACAATCAGATTGTACATACTAACAAAAATATCCAAGCCATCCTCAATAATGAAAGCAAAATGGTATGGATCAGAAGAGCTGTCAAGAAATGTGGTGAACAGGAAAAAAAAATATTTAATGAAAACACACTTTTTTCTCTTGCTGATGAATGCACTGAACTGTACAATGTGAAAAGTCAACAGAGAGACTGCAGAAGTGCTGAAAAGAAGTGCATATTTATAACTTTAACTATGAGGTATATTTAATACCAACATACCTTTGAAAGGCAAAGCATTTTTAATGTATCCATTTATATGCTCCTCGATCTTTGCCCTGACAGTAGGGCTGAAAGTGGGGCACAGAGGACAGTGAAAGAGTCTTCAGCAACATGTTGTGCATTCCTGCAATTCTGGCTTGGTGGCGGAATTCAAATTTGATATGTGCATCTAAAACGGACAGAAAAACAGATAAACATCATATACACATTTAAGTTCAGGTTTTAGCAGAAATAACACGTTGCAGTTAGCATGTAAGAGATTTGGGGAGAAAATTCTTTACAAAAACATAATTTTCAAGACACCTTTATTTGTGACATACGTATCTATTGACATATAAAAGACAATTTAACAAAGGCTAACTAAAATCTGCGGAATAAAAAAGCAGAACAGAATGGAATAGAGAATATTAGTATTTATAAATGTATAAATCTCTTTGTGACAAACTTTACAATGTTGATGCAGGTGGAATGAGAGACATGAATAAAGCGCAATATGCAGTAAATGGAACAATGTGCATTGATGTCAGATAGTGAAAAGCAGTGAAGTGAATTTGTTCAATAACAAGCAAAAATCAAATACGTCCGAAACTGACCACTAAATGCTAACCAGAGGTGTCAAAAGTACACACATTCCTTACTTAAGTTTAGATACCTCGGGGGTATGACAGTTGTTGTAACGCTAACAAAGTGCCAACGTAATCAGTGTAAGCAAAGTAGATGATTCCTAGAATTATATAATTATTAACGGCAAATTTATACATGGAAGACTCTGTATGGCAGCCTCGCTTCTGTCAGTCTGCCCCAGGGCAGCTGTGGCTACAACTGTAGCTTGCCTCCACCAGTGTATGAATGTGAGAGTGAATGAATAGTGGTATTGTAAAGCGCTTTGGGTGCCTTGAAAAGCGCTATATAAATCCAATCCATTATTATTATTATTATTATTACCAACCTTTACAATCGATTTGCAAGGTTAATGATCCATGTCACTACCCGATCCGTACCGGAAACCCGATCGGTACCCCGCATGCGCAAATCTTACGTCACTTCCTCTCTTTGCCAGCATTGCGACATTCAATATATTTGAATGACACGGTTAGCGCCCAGTTAGCTCCTAGCATTTCTCAACAGCTCTGCCTCCTTTTCGACTACCGGGACATTTAAACAATGGATAATCCGTATACAAACAAATTCATGCTTTTCTCCTCAACAGAGAGCGTCCCCCGATTGAACAACAGCGCCGTAAAATAAGAAGAATGGCGCCTAATTACAGACTTAATAATATTGACTTAGCAATGTGTCACGTGAAGATTCATCAGCCAGATGAAGTGTTTACTGACAATTGACAGTGATAGCGCACATCATCATTACTATTCCAGTCAATCCTCTCCACACAGACAAGCATAAACACACTCGACTATCACTAAATCAAATTTAACACACGTTTGTAATGACGCTAATTCAGTTTACAATAGGGTTCATTCGCTCGGTCAGCAGGTGGCGGTATCCTCGTACACTGGGGAGTAAACTGCCATTAAACGAAGAGAAGAAGAAGAAAACATCTGCACATGCGCGGTACGGATCGGGTAGACCCGATTTGTACAGTCCGACTTTGCACATGCGCAGTAAGGATTGGAGAGTCCTGATCCGTAACTATCTTTTTATTTTTCGTTTTTGTCTACATTGTACTGAAATGCTTCATTATTGCAAACATTTTAAGATATACTTATTATTCTTAACATCTTAACAGATACTCTGACCCATAACTATCGTAAAACGCTACGACCGGAAGTAGACACCTTTCGCGCATGCGGGGTACCGATCGGGTTTCCGGTACGGATCGGGTAGTGACAGTCACTACCCGATCCGTACCGGAAACCCGATCGGTACCCCGCATGCGCAAATCTTACGTCACTTCCTCTTTTTGCCAACATTGCGACATTCAATATATTTGAATGATACGGTTAGCGCCCAGTTAGCTCCTAGCATTTCTCAACAGCTCTGCCTCCTTTTCGACTGCCCGGGACATTTAAACAATGGATAATCCGTATACAAAGAAATTCACGCTTTTCTCCTCAACAGAGAGCGTCCCCCGATTGAGCAACAGCGCCGTAAACTAAGAAGAATGGCGCCTAATTACAGAGTTAATAATGCAGACTTTGTAATATCTCACATGTAGATTCATCAGCCAGATTAAGTGTTTACTGACAATTGACAGTGATAGCGCACATCATCATCACTATTCCAGCAATCCTCTCCTCACAGACAAGCATAAACACACTCGACTATCGCTAAATCAAATTTAACACACGTTTGTAATGACGCTAATTCAGTTTATAATAGGGTTCATTCGCTTGGTCAGCAGGTGGCGGTATCCTCGTACACTGGGGAGTAAACTGCCATTAAACGAAGAGAAGAAGAAGAAAACATCTGCACATGCGCGGTACGGATCGGTTAGACCCGATTTGTACGGTCAGACTTTACACATGCGCAGTAAGGATTGGAGAGTCCTGATCCGTAACTTTCTTTTTATTTTTCGTTTTTGTCTACATTGTACTGAAATGCTTCATTATTGCAAACATTTTAAGATATACTTGTTATTCTTAACATCTTAACAGATACTCTGACCCATAACTATCGTAAAACGCTACGACCGGAAGTAGAAACCTTTCGCGCATGCGGGGTACCGATCGGGTTTCCGGTAAGGATCGGGTAGTGACAGTGACAATCCATGCAGAACGAGACAAAAAAAAAAAGATCCATGCAGGAACGTATTTCTGCCTACTGTGGAGGTCACGTGTTTCTGGTTAGTGTGGAGGTCACGTGTTTCCGGTTACTGTGGAGGTCCCAATATGGCGCTCCCCAGTGGCTGCAGCCAGACCCTTCACCAAAAACTTCGGTTTCTCAGGGATCAAAGTTTTGCAGCGCAGCTCTCTCTTTCTCCTGCCAGCACGCGACTACCTCCACACATAGCAGCGAACTCAGAGCAGGTGGGTGGGACACACAGCGGCAGGATGCTTTCCTATTGGCCAAAGAATACTGGGACTTGTGCATTTCGATTGGTTGAGCAGGCTGTCCATCTCTCCTCATATCTATTACTCCTTAAAGTGGTACCCTAATTTTATGTGGGTTACATTTACAACGAACTAAGTTTCCTAATGCAGGAAGTCTGGACTAACTTTCAGTTTAGAGGGTCCAAGTTTCTAATTCCTAGTGGTGTTCCCCAATAGATAATGCAGAAACTGGTTTAAGCTGGTGGTGAGGAGCTCTAATAGCAAATTCACATATGGGTAAACTTTATCCTTGTACTCTGTGTCACTCTAACCATAAGGAGGCTGGATGTTAAGTCCTTGATTCCATTGTTGGACAGAGACAGGCAGAGGGAAACCCTGGTGTTATGTATGTTATGAGCAAATCATTGGTTGAAGGAGCTACAAGCACTGAATATTTTGTAAGAATTTATTTTAGATGCCTTGAATTCAAGGAAACTTTGAGGCTAAGCCTGACCAGCTTCCCTCAGCTCTGCATCCTATCAGATCAGCAGGAGAAGAGAGGTTTTTAGCATTATGCTAATGGCTCCACATGCTTCTGTCTAGTCAGTTACATTGCAGAAATGCTTGATACAATGTAGAAAAAAAGACATTAGCTTTATATTGCTATATTTTAAAATGGTGATATCAGTATCAGCCCACAGAGAACAAAAGGTGTCACGCTCCAGCGCTCAAGTTATTAATGTGAGGTGTCATTATGATGGAGAACAGCATAAATGGTGTCTAATTTGATAGTGTTTTTGTCACATTCTGAAAGTATTTGTGTGTTCAGCACAATAGAGAGAAATAGACACGTGAACTGTGGTATAAAAAGAAGAAAGGTTTCTGGATATTTCTCAGAGACCATTTGCCCCTCCTCTCCAATCTGCACCAGGGTACCTTTGAGCGAGGCTTCTCACAGCCATGAGGTGGAAGTGCACGTGGCAACAAGTGATATGGATATAAAAAAACTGGTTCATTCTGCACTGCTGTAGTCAAAAGAAGATTATTTCCATCTGCAGTAATTTATATTTGGCAGCATATTTCTGTCAGACTTGAAGCACACTGAAGTTAAGTTAGAAACTGTATGAAAACAGTGAGCTGGGGTGGAGGTTTGGTGGAAAATTGCTTGCGGATACAAAAAACCTATAACTTGATATCATTTCTAAAAGTAGAAAAAGATTTTAACATTTAAGATTCTTTATCACGTTTTCTTGATAGTTTTCAAAGATTTTTCTAGGACAGTTTTTATTTTATTTTATATATTTTTTATTTGTTTTTGTCACTTAACTGGTTGCTAACTGTGGATAAACTATAACATGAAGTAGGGACATCCATTACCATAGCCTGACCATTTTAGTGCATCACTGTCGCGTTTGGCCATGAGCAGTTATCTGGCTCTTCAGATGTTAGCAAACTATTCTGATAGCTACCTGTCACTACATCAGTGCATTTTCTGAGCTGACACTAACACTTGCGCTCTTGGCATATTGGCAATTGCTCCTTTTCCTCACCTTATCAGCCACCAATAATAAAACCTTTAATTATCTAAAAGTCTACAAAATGTGTCTGTAGTGAAAGATAACTAAAGCCCCAGCCACACTAGTCTAGAAACCAGTCAGCGACCCCCTGCAACTAGGGCTGGGCCATATTATACCGTTCACGGTAATACCGGTATAATGTTAGGCAACGATAGGAAAATGAAATATCGCGATAGAATGGGAGTAAAACGCGCATGCGCAGTGCCTTTGTTTTCATACGCACATGGCCGATTGTTGAGTGAAACAGATGAACCAGAATTGGTTTGTAAAAATGGTGCAACTTCAGTGATGTGGAATTGGTTTGGTGTTTGTCCGTCAGATACACGACAAAGCACATTTTTTTGCAGAACATTCAAGCGGCCGCCGTTATTGTCGTATTTGTCGGACTAAGATGCTCTTAAATCTGGGAGTAATCTGGGTCCTAAACTCCGTATGCTTCAGGTCAAACAACACTGCAGCATCACTGAGAGTTAAAAACTGTCTAAATTCTTTCATCTAAGATCCATAGAATGACATGTGGTGTGCCTCAAGGGTCGGTTTTAGGCCCTGTACTTTTTAATTTGTATATGCTCCCTCTCGGCAGTGTCATCAGGAGGCATGGAGTGAACTTCCACAGTTACGCTGATGACACGCAGCTGTACATCTCCGTGTCTCCTGATGACACCAGACCAATGGATGCCCTTTTTAACTGTATCTTAGATATACGATCTTGGATGGCAGAAAACTTTTTACAGCTTAACCAGGACAAAACTGAAGTTTTAATCGTCGGTCCTGAGGCTCAGAGAGAGAAACTCTTGTCTAAATTACAGGCATTTTCACTATGTCCTTCGCTACAAGTGAAAAACCTGGGTGTTATTTTTGACTCTGAGCTTGGTTTTATCCCACATGTTAAACATGTAACCAAAATTGGATTTTATCATCTAAAAAATATAGCCAGAGTCCGCCCTATTCTCTCTCGGGCCAACACGGAGATGCTGATGCATGCTTTTATTACCAGTCGCATTGATTACTGTAATGCCCTGCTCTCTGGTCTTCCTAAGAAGAATATTTCAACTTTACAACTTTTGCAAAACTCGGCAGCTCGTGTGCTGACGAAGACCAGAGGGCGGGCCCACATTACACCGGTCTTAGAATCGCTGCATTGGCTCCCCGTGTGTTTCAGGATCGATTTTAAAGTTCTTTTATTGGTTTTTAAATGTCTTAATGGTCTTGGGCCTTCTTATCTCTCAGATCTGCTTTTACCATATGAACCCTCGCGGACCCTGAGGTCCTCTGGTACTGGCCTTTTAATTGTCCCTAAAGTCAGGACACATACTCACGGAGAGGCAGCTTTTCAGTGGTATGGTCCTCGTCTGTGGAACAGCCTGCCGGAGGAGCTCAGGGCCGCAGAGAACGTACATGTTTTTAAGAACAGGCTCAAGACCCACCTTTTTAATTTAGCTTTTACTTAACGTTTATTTATTTTATGCTTATTTATTCTATCCTGTTATTCTATTATTAATTTAGACTTTACCTAATATTTATTGATTTTATTCTTATTCATTTTTTAATCTTCTTACTCTATTTATATTTATATTTATATTGTATCCTGTTCTTATTTATTTTATCATTTTACCCTGTATATATCCTATTGTGTCATATCTCCAGTGTTTCCTCAGAGGGCGCTCTCTGCACCGGGGCTGTGATCGACTGTGGCTGCTGGGTTTCTGGGGGTCCTCTCAGCCTGGCTGGGGGGCTCCTTGGCCTCCCTCCTGCTGTGTGCCCAGCCTGGAGGCTGCGGTCTGTGACCGGCTCCCGGTGCAGACGGCTCCCTGTTATAGTGTTTCCTCACTTGGCTCATGCGAGCCCAGCCCAATTTTTACTCTTTAAGTGTGCGCGTGTGTGTATGTGTGTGTGTGTGTGGGGGGGGGAAGATATGTGTGTATTCACATCATTTATGTTAATGAGAGTGTGGGGAGTGAGTTGGAGGGTGGGGTGGGCTGCTTTTAACTATGTAAAGCACTTTGTGCTACATTTTTTTTGTATGAAAAGTGCTTTATGAATAAAGATTGATTGATTGATTGATTGATTGATCTTTAATAAAACTATCAACATTGCTGCTTTACCAGGTGTAACTATGAAGTTTAACTTCCAGGCATCCATGAAAACAAAATTTATTACATTTAACGGAGTTAGAAGTTAGCAGGAAGCTAGCGGAAGTTAGCTCGCTAGTTTTGCTAGTTACCTAAGCATGATATAGCATGTTCTGACTGAGAGATTTCTGAAAAAATTAAAACGTAGAGCTCTGCTATCACTTCCAACATAAATGAAGACAGGAAACTAAACAGCAGTGACGTTTGTAGGGTTACTGAAGTTGGGCTAGCTGGTATATAATGATGTGCTACGTGATCGCTAGCGACACAGCTATGTTAGCATAACATAAACAGTGAAGCTGGAGGACGAACACTAACACTTTTCCACTTATAAAAGTTAACGTTAAGGTTCCTGATAGTTAGGGACAAATGCAATCGCATGGCAGGATGCTGTAAACGGACCAAACTTCAGTCAGGAGAACAACTGAGATAATCCATCCACAATACAAGGTTAGTCATTAATATACTGCAACAACATGGGAATAGAGCAGCTGCCAGAGAATTCAACATTAATGAATCAATGGTACAGAAGTGGAGGAAGCAAGAAGAATGAGTTTAATAAAGTTTGATTTATCTGACTGCTTTGTTTCGCTTAATGTGCCTTATAATCCCGTGCACCTTATGGTCCGAAAAATACGTACTGCACACTGCAGTTTAATGTTGCAAAGCACCTCTTTTTAACTTCAGTGGATATTATACATGGTTATGCTCAGGATATGTCAGCCCATTTCTACTGGAAATGCCTTTTGGTTAAACTTTCAGCTAGGAATTTGCATTTGCACTGTTACATTTTTATAAAGCTTTAATGTACATAAAAACCAGCTTCTTGTTTAAGTGAAAATAAATGGAAGGTTGTCTTTTTGCGCTAGTAATGTTGTGGAGTTGTATTTTGTCTCGCATCAATTATATCGTCAGTTATATCGTTATTGCAAATTTTCAAATATATATCGTGATAAATATTTTTGGCCGTATCGCCCTGCTCTACCTGCAACCACTTGTAGCTAGGAAAAATGTGTATTCTCTGATGGTAACACCAATAGTGAATTGAAAATGAAAATTTTAGTTATGTGGTGGTTACTGAAGTGTGTGAGCAACCGGAGCTTTAGGCCTCGTCTTGGCTCTCTGAATGGATCAATCTATCCCATGGGACATTTTGTCAGTTGACAGACAACCTTCTTGTTAGTCTGACACTGAAACCTCAAGCCTTAATCCCAACGGTGCTTTAGAAGTTGTCACATGCAGTAAAGAAGGATTATGACTGACACAGGGTTTAAAAGACGGCGGCAGCAGTCCACCTTAACTTGCATGTCTCTTGTAAATAAGCTGAACCCAGCAAAATGTTTCTCAGCAAAGCAGAAGGAAAACAGGGTAGTGATTCCTGTGCGCACAGTTCAGCAGTGCGAGAGGGGGCGGAAGACCATGAGGAAAAGGAATGCTTATTCAGGCTTTTCACAGATAGGAAAGTGGGAGGAAGGAGAAATGCACGAGAAGGAAAACCGACACTGCAAGTAATCTGAGCCAGTTTTGTCCTACAAACTGGTGACGCACACAGTTTTTCTATTTATTATCTTACTACACATTGATCTGAAGTAGAGAGATGGATCTCAGGAAAAGGTTGGTCTGTCAATAGCCACTGTTTATCATAAGCCATACAGTCATGCATAAGCTACATGTCCTCAACACATGTTTGCGGTGTGTGTGTGTGTGGGGAAAAGTGGATTTTGAAAAACTCCTGAGGCTTCACTCGTGTACTTTAGTCACCACTTAATATCTGCTAACTGTTGGAAATTGGACAGACAGTGATTCATGTAAAAGGGGGTATGGGTCGCAGCTTTGTTCAGCCACCCTGACCTGCTTTTACTTTAGGTTATGATTGCCATTATACCCACAATAAACCTGCTTTGTAGGCAACACTTTTTTAAGCTGTTTGTTTTAAGGGTCTTTGGAAAGAGCAAAGGTGACTTTAACTCCCTGGCCTGGATATTCATGACTGGAATGGCAACGTTTTTTGTAGATGTAGTTCAAATTCACTTGAATTGTATATCAGACAAAAATGGGATAAGTTCCCTCTCTCAAAAGTCCAGCAGCTGGTCTCCTCACTTCCAAGAAGTTTATGGACTGTTGTTAAAGAAGAGGTGATGCTACCCAGTGGTAAACATGGCCCTGTGTAAACATGTTGCTCTTATCAAATTCAAAATGAGATAATATTTTTCATGAAATAGTAAAATGTCTCAGCTTAAACGTGTTATCTTTTGTATGTTCTGTTTTGAATAAAATATGGGTTTATGAAATTTGCAAGTCACTGCATTGTTCTTATTTACTTTTACCCAGCACCCTAACGTTTCTGGGATTGGGTTTGTACTGTGAGATAGAACTGTCTCACAGTGCAATGATGGCATGAAGCCATCATTGGGACAGACTCATTATTTTCCATCCCAGCGACTGGCATTTCACTGAACGCTGTGACTCTGCATCATTGCATTTTCACAAAACTTGATTCACATTCAAGTCTTCTTGCCTGGTGACTCCGCATTTGCTTTTCTGTCACTCTGCAAGCGCACAAAATAGGAAGCTCTGTTTGTTTGGTTTTTTGACACTGTGCTAATGTCGTCTTACTGCAAACGTCACAAATTTGAATCTAAAGCTTTTTCCTATTTTCACAGCTTAGCGAAAACACAAACAGTGTCCTGGTGTAATCACCACTGATTGAAGACCATGATTATGGTCTCTACTTAGGGCTCAATATTGATAATTAGACGAGCTGTTAGTCAGTAGGCAACTGCCAACAATAGAGGTGTAAAAAGTACCTCATCAGGAGCCAGATTCCAACACTGGGGTAGTTAGTCTGTTAAGGGAAAAAAATGCTTTGAGATGAGAAAGTCCTTAGCAATCTCCACACACAGCATGGACTGAAGTTGTTGGGGGTTTGTGGAATATCAAAAATAGTCCTGATTTTTAAGCTGTAATGTAGATTTATTATAAAAGTCTTCATATAAATATTCAAAATAAATAAATTCCACTCTTGGATTTTGTCTGAACACGAAGTTCCCAGTATACTTTGTTTTTAATTAGCCTCAATAATGTAAACCTTACTTAGGACTTTTAATGTCTATAACACAGCAGCCTTTCTTACTTCAGGTCTTAGATAAGTAGTTTAAATTCTGTTTCATGTCCAATCAAACAACATCCATCCGAGGTTTATTTCTCAGCAGGTGTTCTGTTTCCAAGTGGAGCTGATCTCGGTGTTAAAGCCATAAATCAGCGTCATAATTTCCTCAGACTCTCTGTATGAGCTCCGACATCTTTTCTGTACCAGACACACTTATTCTTGTTGTGACTGGACCCTTGGCACCTCCCATGTATAAAGATTAAATATTAACTTTGCTCTTTTCCAAGTGACTGGACTAAGCATTCGCATGTTCAGTCTGCTGACTCAGTCCCTGAAGAAAGAGGAAACAAAGGAATGATGTGAAGCGTGCCCTTTTCCCCGATATCCATTGATTATTCGGTATCACACTGATGGGATTAGAGGTTTATGTACCACCCGAAGCACATCTGCAAAGTTCTGCGTTGAGTAGACTCATTCCATTTTTCACTCAACTATATTGAATATCCCTGTAACCTCGCAGTCATGTGTCACCTGTCACTGTTCGCTAACTCGAACAGTCTTTAATTTTTATTTTTGGAGGGAGAGGGGATGATACAACATAAGAGATATAGCAGGGTCAACAGTGATGTCAGCACAGCTCTGGTAGAGTATAGAGACGGAAAGCCCCAAAGCAAAGACACAGCTCAAATATTTTATGAGTGGGGACATTGCAAGCTTAAAAATGAATTAAGCAATGTTGGAACCAGTCCAAAGTGTTGGTGTTTTAAGACTTTTCTGCCCTATCTCAAAGATTTTGGGGTATGTAATGGATGTTTTTGTTGCAGTATTGAACCAGAGTCTTCTCCCTTCATCAGTATTGATGTTTCACTAATCCCCTAGTGTGTTTTTAGGTAAAAACTAACGTATCCTGGTCCAAATCCATCTGAAACTCCTGAGAAATGATCCCTGCTGCCTCGTCAAAGCTAATGCTACAAGTAAGCGCTAAGAAATGAAATAAAAAAAACAGAAGTCATATGATAAGATGCCGGGGGGCTTTAATGTGATTCTGCAGCCTGTGGCTTAGCCAGAGATGGGGGTGGTTTGATGTAGACATTGGTGACAGGGGAAGATATAAATGATACTGACAGGGAATCACACAGTTGACATGCTGCGTCACACCTTTGTCACAGCCTTGGCTTGGAGATGCCTATCGTCTGGTGAACTGTTTTAAAGGAGAAAAAGGTCTTAGAGGAAAAGTAGAGAAAAACTAAAAACTGTAGGAAGGCTGTACCAGTTATATCTTTAAATGATTAACACTACCCATATTAACAGCAGTTCATCTAGGGGTTTGTTTTGCAAATTTGAAGATGCCGCTATCCACAAGATGTGCCGTACATTCATTTTGGTATTGCAGTTTTTCTGCCACAAGCTTTTCTGTTTTGGGATCTACAAGACGTGCAGATTTTGTTAAAATGGTTGGCCGGTACAATAATTATATTGTAATTTGTTTGAGTCACCACAAAATACAGAGTGTAGAATTTGAAAAAGCACAGCAGGGCAGGTTTTTGCTAGTGTAATGGTTTCAAATGGATCAAATGGATTTTAACTACACAAGCAGTATTTAATTGTTAATGTTATTGTTAATCTGTGGTTCTCTTCCACGGCTTTGGTCCTGTCTGGTTCCCCTCACCTCCAACCAGTCGCGGCAAATGCCCGACCCTCCCTGAGCCTGGTTCCTCAGATTTCTTCCTGTTAAAAGGGAGTTTTTCCTTCCCACTCACGCCAAGTGCTTGCCCATGGGTGGTTGTTTGATAGTTGGGGTTTCTCTGTATTATTGTAGGTTCTTCATCTTACAGTATAAAGCACCTTGAGGCAACTACTGTTGTACTTTGTTATGAATTGAGTGTCTTCGTCTTGACTTTTCTCCTGACCTTACTGAACAGAACAGTGCAGAAAGTGAGCTTTGTTGAAAAGTGGGGCTTAAAAGCATGTGGCTTCAAAAAGGGACTTGTGTGACTGTTTGTTGTTTAACTGTCATTGTGTCTGTTGTTTGGTTTGAACGCTGCTGAAAGCCCCTATTGTGTTTGAAGCATAGCTAAGCAAAACTGACAAGCTTCCCTCATACACTGAGAAGATAAAGTCAGCAGAAAAACAGTCATTTTAAATAGACTGCTTATCATTTCTCTGCATATGGAGCTTCTGAATACATGCATGTATCTGTGTAAGCATCTGTGCTTGACATATCTGCTGTAAATGATATGGATTATGGTTAAAAATAAATTCTAGCTGGCTAAATACATTGGGAGTAGTTGACATTGTGCCAAAACGGCCGTTATGGATAGAAAAAGTGTTGAATGAAGTGTGAAAGGAAATCTGATTTTGATTTCCATCCTCTGTTTTGAAAAAGTTATCTTGGAATTAGCTTAACAAACTGTAGAAAGTAAGAAATCAACCCCCCAAGAAATCAACAAGATTTGGTCTGAGCCCCTCAAAGTTTAGTTCATTATTCAGTTCATTACCTCCCTCTTATGTCTTCTGTGCTCTGTTTCCTCCTCTTCCCCACTGCATTTGCTCCATTTGCCTTTCTGCTCCATCTTTCCCCTCCAACCAACCCTTCCTTCCTCCTTGCTGTTAGCAGAGCTGTCAGAAGTGTTTGAAGTGATTTCTCACTGCGTCTCCTCAACAGTCCTAGATCAGGATGCCTTGGGTGGTGTTCGGCGCCCCGGCCTTAAATAAGAGCTTACTTTTCTATCAGCGGGATGGTTACCGTGCCCTTTCTGTGAAGTCATTCCCAGTGCAGCTCCTTTGAATGCTCCCCTGGGCACCATTCGTGCTGCCTGGATTGAAGCACGCAGTTTTATAAAAATGTATGTCAACTTGGGGCAGATGCATTTCTCCTAACTTTTATTTGTTATTTTGTATCACTGGTGGCTCTAATGATGTGTTTAGGCTTTGTAGCTGCAGGCTATTTGTTCGCTAGCAGGCGCTCTGTAGTATGTCCTCATGCAATTATACTCCCATAGTACACACACATAATAAAACCTCAGAGTAATGACCGTAACATCTGTGTCTCTAATAACAGGCGTGTTATCGCCTTTTGCACCCTCATAACTGACGCTTCTGGTATTTTTTTGAGGAACACAATATCATTTTAATTTCCAAAACCATCTGGAAGGCATGAATGTGAGAATTCCAAACAGTTGCATAGTTCTCAGAAACACATTGTATAACCACATGCTTTTTTACATTGGTTTTTTACTGGGATATATCTTTAATCCTCTTATATAATATAATATAATAAATCTTTAGCAATGCCTTTTATCATTTGGGTAATACCAGCCCAACTGGCTTCTCTTCATTGGCTTCAGAATTGCGTTTGACTTTATTTACTCTCTCCTGGGGAATAAGCTTCTGTTGGGGTTCAGGACTCGGACATCCTCTAAGACTAGGCTTCAAATTGTCCTTTTTGGTAAAACTTAGTTACAGCTGGATCAGGTGCTAGTGGACGTGGTGTTTTGCTCTGGTTTCCATGGTTTCCTTGTGTTCTGTTTTTTTATTGGCTCTTTCTTCTTGTTCCACCAGCCAGTCACAACTGATGACTGTTCCTGCCTGAGTCTGGTGCTTTGGCTTTAAAGGGAGTTCATTGTCCCAAATCGCCAAATGCTCCAGTGTTGTAGGGTTTCTACCTTAACATCTAAAGTAGCGGTCCCCAACCTTTTGCGCCATGGACCAACACTATTTTCACAGACTGGCCTTTAAGGTGTTGCGAATAAATACAACTAAAATCAAACCAGTACCGGTACCAAAAAAAGAAGATTTATTCGTAACACAAGGGAAAAGACCCAGGGAAACTGAGTTAACAATAAAAACGATCAAAAATACAGCTGAAAACCATACACCCAAGCCTCAACTCTCGCGGCCCGGTACCAAACGACTCACGGACCGGTACCGGTCCATGGGTTGGGGACCGCTGATCTAAAGCACCCTGACTGTTGTTGTGAGCTGGTGCTAGATACACAAAATCGAGTTCTTTTTCATAACTAGCAGGAACTGTGCCTGCGGATTACCACCTGGAAGGTCAGCCCCATTCTACTTCTTGTGCTATCAACAGCAGTTTGATTTCAAGCACACTCTCTGGGCTTAGGGCCCAATTCATTTAGCTGTTGATAATTTGCAGCTATTTGACAAGCCAGCATTTGTGTACAGTGGTAAAACCTCTCATGCTGAAAAAGAAGTCAAAAGTGCCTCGCTAACACTTTAAAGTACATTGTTAGCAACTTCCTCCTGAAGTTTTTATGGCAGATTGGCCTTCACAGCTACAGCGTCAAATTTACTGGCCAATAAGAGATCCAGTAATGAGGAAATTTAAATGAAAGAAGTGCATTAAGATATCCTATTATCTCAACACTTGCACTGTATCAGTTATACAACTGAAAATAATGAGGAAGCTTTATATTACCGAGCAGTCTTATCTTTTTATTTTGTCTAGGGAGCAGGCTGCCTTTTTCACTTTCATCTGTCCCCATTTGGTTTGTTTCCTCCCCTTTAGTATCTGACTCAGCTCTAGGGTTTCCTGTGGAGC
This sequence comes from Simochromis diagramma, assembly GCF_900408965.1. NCBI lineage: Eukaryota > Metazoa > Chordata > Actinopteri > Cichliformes > Cichlidae > Simochromis > Simochromis diagramma. The sequence goes on from NW_024387523.1 coordinate 22,211,093, forward strand.
CATTTAAAACGATGGAACTGTATTCATTTAAGAGAGAGTGAAATATTGGACTTTACTGAGAGTCTGAGAAGCACATTCACCAAAACCCCTCAGGGCTTTGCATACGTGAGTTAGTAATGATTGCTTTATAGTACTCCATGTAACGAATGTGTCTAAACTCTGTGAGTGTTACATGAAGCAAGCTGGATTAGATCATAAATCCATCATATTTTTCAGCTTCTGTATAGTTTTATCATTCAAAAAGACTGATAGGGTACTGTCATCACCCCCTGGCAGCATAGATACCCAAGTTTGTGAATACAGTAACTTTCCAGCAAGGTGATGCAAGATTGTCACATTCATGGCACACATGTATCTGCTATTAAAAATCTCACACAAGTTTAAATCCCAGTGACTTTGACTCCAAGATCAGAGATCAAGTGTTTTAAAAGTCTTGTGAATGCAATAACTAAACAAAATTGTCAGGTAGGATTTTCCAATTCATACCATAGGTATATCTACTAGGAGACCGAGGCGTAGCACTGGCAGCTGCAAGTAATTTAGACATTTCTTATTAAAAATAATATGATATACAAATTGTGAACACTTCCAGCTTTAATCCCTCGTGTTTTTTTTTTTTTGTTTTTTTTTGTTTGGGGGTTGGGGTTTTTCAGTTTGGTCATCTTGTATAGCCATCAAAACAAAAATAAAAAGAGTCTGTTTTGTTTTGTTGACAACCCTATTCTTAATTTATAAATCAATTTCTACTCCCGCTTGAAGGCTAATAATAAATATTTATGTCCATGTTGCTCAGTATCCATATACACAAACCCCCAGTTGTGCACAAAGTCCACAGCATGCATGTCTCTTGGTGAATGTGCTGACTGAATAAAAGTGAAACCCAGTGAACCTAGAGGTCGGTGCCTTAAACCTGCATTCTGTATGATGACCAGCAGGGGGAAAATTTTGTATTTGCAAAAAGAAGTTTCATTGTAAAGAGTCTACAGGTGAATGACCTTTGGCTCCTCTGCTCTATGAACTCTTTGCTGATGACTCTGCAGTCTCATTTGCTCATTTCATCTGTTCAGTTTCTTCTATTTCAGCTTCAGATCCTCTCCTGGCTCAACATACCTGTTTTCAAACAATAAGATGGTCATGGTCTAAGTGCTTAAGGCTTTAAAATCGAGATCAGCCATTGTTATGGTGTCTTGACTTTTTATATACAGTCTGCTTCTGAACTTTTTCATTTTTTGCTGTCCTCTCCTACAAAACTTTAATCAGACCAGTGAACCCAATAAAAATGAACTCTATGTTGCTGTTTTTTGACTGCTCCGCTGACACTAGCACCCCTCACCACAGGTGTCGTTTAGTAGCGCTTCCCATGCTTTGAATGATCTGACTGTGGGGGAGAAACTTGCTGGGACGTCCACTCCTGGGAAAACTGGCAAATGTCTTGAATGTTTTATATGCGTGAATAATCTTTAACTGTGGATTTGTTTGGAAATGGTCATATAACCTATGCATAGCAGGCAGCAGCTTCTTTAAGGTTGTTGCTGATATCTAATAAGGACTAGCTTATTTCTATTACATCCTGATCCACAGCAGAGAGAGGGTGTACATGCACCAGGACTGTACACCCTCAGCTATGACCGTTTAATATCTAAATGAAAGAAAGAAGCTGTAGATGGCTTATTCTGCAGCCTGTTACTAACTAGTAAATAAACTAGTGAACGGCAGCTTCTCCCTTTGTAGCCATGTCATTTAACAGAAGGTGAAAAAGATTTTTTAAAATGGATAGCTGCTGAAGCCTGCTTGGGAGGTGACTTGAATGAGTTTCGTGGGAGTAAGTAGCGTGTGTGTCTGTGGGTGGTTGGATTAATAGCTGAGGATTTAGATTGGATGTAATGATGCAGAGCAGAAAGCAATGGGGGAAGCCATTCCCCTCCCGCCCCCTGCTGTCCCCATTGTTAATATTTGGAAAGAATCACCATTCTTCGGTGTGGATGTGGGTATGGAAATGTTCATGTGATACACACATCCTGATAAACGGGCCCATATAGCGTGATGGGCGTGCTCAGGCAGCGTGATACAGTACATTGATGGATTGGCTTTTCTTCTCCGTTGTCTCCAGATAAATAATAATTAGTTCCTCATATCCACTCTTGCCCTCACAGCTCAGCCTCACATTACCCTCTCACCGCTGAGGTTCCAACTTCTGGCTCTGGAGATTAAACTTCTTGTTAGTTCAGGGGTTCTGAGCTCGTTTGTTGTAACACAAGCGCAGCCCTTTTGCTCACAGACACCGTCTGCAGGGGTCCGCTGTAAACCGTCATGTCACGAAACCTCTCCACAGATGTAAGCCGACATCTGACCTTTAATGAACACAAAGGCAGATCCCCACTGCCGTGGGAGGCTAGCGAGGCTGTCTGACACAGTGCGGTCTAATGAGATGGGTCCTCTTGTCAGAGCCAGTGTCAGACCTTCTCAATGACCATACAAAACACCTACACACCTCATTAGCATCATGCTAATAAGCCATTCTACTGAGGATGCCATGGAGAAACTGGAGTGGAGTGAAAAGAGGGATGGCATGTTCACAGTAATATCAAAGAATTCTTCAGCTACGTGTGCTTTCCTCCAGCTTCAACAATACCTACTCAGATGCTTCAAATATACCATCAGTATAGTACATTTAAGGTGGATTCACTGTATGTTTTAGTTTCTATTGACAAGGCTGTGCATAAGATATATGAATTTAACAACTGTCTAGTGATGGGTGTGAGATTTGTAGACTAAAAACAGATTATCGGGCTAAATGAGGACTGGTATCACGAGCAAATCATAGCATTTGTCGTGGGGTGGACTACCCATAGTAGCAAATGTGACATTTATTAATTGATACATTAATCTGCACATACTCATTAGGCTCATTTTGGTATGAAGATATGCAGATTAATGTAAGCTAGGGTGATGGTTATTCATGATGTCCAAGAAATTAGTCCATAATCTGCTGTAGAGGGGAATAGGTGCGATATGGGGACTGAGAAGGTCCTAGCAGTTTAATAGATGGGAGAATGTCATTCTTTCATGTTTTGAACATGTTGAAAGAGATTAAATCTGTTTATCCAGCTGTCATTTTCATCTTGGAAGAGATGACTATATTCAAAATAGGACTGAAACTAAAGATTATTTGGATAGTTGGCTAAGCATTTAAAAGCAGGCACTTTTTCCGTTCATGATGTTTCAAAGTTGTTGTTTTTTTTTTTTTAAATTAAATGCTCTTTTTTTGCTAAGTGACATCGCTTTCATGTGTTTTTGCGAAGTATGAAGCCACAGCTCACAGCTAACTAGCCTAGCACAAAGGCAGGAAATAGGTAAAATGCTAGCATTGTTCTGACAAACTTAACAAAATTAAGCACCTTTAAATCTTATTGAATGTTTTAATAGTGCGAACTGAAAATATTCCCCAGGATCTCATAAATATCAGGCTTTATAAGTTCTCATAAATAATCCTGTGTCATTTCTTTAGGGGCCAGAAACGTAAGCACGAGGAAGATAAGGAGGAAGACAATGTCGACAGCAACAACACAGAAGACAAGAAAGAAGAGGAGAAGTTTGTCGATGAATCTTCCAAAGACTCTAACGAGGAAGAAGAAGGCAGTAACTCGGAGGAAGATGAGATGGCTGCCGCCTTGGAGGCAGAGCTAAATGACTTTATGTGATGATGAAATTAAGGGGCTCAAAGACAATAAAAATAAAACCCCAGTCTCCCATAAAAATGGTACCTAAACAATTATTTTTCTGCTTGGGATCTGTGTGTAATTAGGATGTATGAGTGTTGTAATAGAAAATAAAGAAGACAAAAAAAGATTATCCTGTACAGAAAGGATGTGTTGTACAAAAATCAAGACAAAAATAAAGACTTAGATTTTTGTAGCATTGATGTGTAACCTTTTTGGCAAAAATAACAAAATGCAACAAAAAAAACCCTTTGATGTTAACATTTTATTGTAACATAAAAAATCTGTAGAACACGTGAAATTTGATACATTTTGTTTTTCTATTTCGATTTTTATATTGTTGAGAAACAAATGAGTGAAATCATAACATGTAAATTTTGCTGATTGTACATGCCAAAGAGTTTGAGATAGTTTTACTAAGGCCTGCAGCTAAATATTTTACTCTTGACTTCCACTTTTATTTTTATTTTTGGCCTCTTTGACAGTTTCTTTGTGTTATGAATGCAACCAGCGGATCTAGACATATGAATGTGTTTCCACAGCTTGTTTCTTCCTCTTCGTTGTGTTTGTACATTTGGTACATTTGCGACAATGAGATCAACTATTGAGTCTTTTGTGCTCTATAACCATGAAGTGATCCCAACTTTGTTTTTAATATGGCTCACATTTCCTTCATCTGCTACCTTAATTGTTGATCCTTTTGTTAGAATGGATACCTTCCTTTTACTTATCTCCCACTGGAGCCAATCACCAATTGACAAAAGAAACAAAATCTGAATTCCCTTATCTAGTTTGGGTTTTTAATCTGATTTCATTTGTAGCTCAGCATTCTGTGATTTGATGGACTAGTCTGATATTTTGGGAAATATTTCTTGTCGAGAGGTGACCACCTGTAGCTGGCCCAATGTGGGGGATGGCTAAGTGACAAATAATTTGATAGTAAAATATTTGTTTTATTCTCCTTTTTATGCAAAAATGCAAAACCTTTGCCAGTTTTTGCTTTCCCAGTGTGAAGATTTTACTCTTTCTTTCTCATGTACGATGGTAAATATTTGGTCAACTGTAGTAAGGCAAAAGGAAAAAAAAAAATACCTCAGTCTTTTGACAGCCATTTTTCTGTGTTGATATTATGTTGAAAAAACTGCTGATCGATTAGTCATGAAAATAATTGTCAGGTTATCAGTAATGAAAATAAAGGTCACTTATTAAGAAATGAAGATGTTGTGTTTCATTAAAACAATAGATTTTATCTGTTTTTTCGGGGGTTGGGGGAACACTAAGCTGTCTGGGATACATGACATCTTTAACTCTTAAGATATTTCCCAAAATGTGAGCTATTCATTTAACTGTAAGTGGTATAAAAAGCAAAGTTAGTTACTATTGTGGTTTCTTTCCAGACGCTAGTACACATTCTTGTAGTACTGTTGCAGGATTAGCATACACGATAACCACATTAGCCGACTGTAGTAGTCAAGCTAGCTGCTGTATTTGGCTAACATTTTCAACTCCTCTTAGATTCAAAAGAGAACATTAAAATAGTTCATCCTACAATGAAGAAGACTCTGCAAGATATAACGAACATTAAAGAAAAATGCTACAATTAGCTAGGTTGCTAGCTACCATTGGCATTCTCTAGATGTGTCCTTGATCCAACACAGCTGATTCAAATGGCTAAATTACCTCCTCAACAGGTCTTGAAGTTCTCTGGAGGCCTGGTAATGAACTAATCAGGTGATTCAGGTGTGTTGACCCAGGGTGATATCTAAAACCTGCAGGATACTGGCCCTCGAGGCCTGGAGTTGTCCACCACTGACAATGCATCATACGTTTTTTGACAGTCCCTTGCTTTCTACTGTCTTAGATGGCACCCCATGATAGAGTGTGAAGAGTTTCACACAATTTTATTTTATTTTTTTAATTTTGCCATCCGAGTAATTAGTGCACTATTGTAGCGATATTCGCATGAACCCATTCAAAAAAGTCAAATAGCCCAGGCTTGAGAGACAGCCCTTTAAAAAAACAACAACAACATATAAATACCATACTTTTAGACAAACAAGAAAATTGAGAATTTACCACAAAATGTATGGATACACCGACTCAGCGGTGAAAACATTTTAATCTTTCGTTACTGGGGGTATTAGTTATCTAATGGGAATCAGCATTAGCTTGTTGCTGCCCATTAAACATTGCTCTGCTGTTATATACCACCCACACTGACTGGTGTTAAATTGTGTTTTTATGAATTTGCAGGACATTCCTGTGTGCTGTGGTCACATTTGTGATTTATTTTTTTTAAACTAATGAGGCGGTGTTATCACTTACATGGTATTGGGGGTGACAATTCTGACAAAAAACAAACAAACAAAAAACAATAGCAGCGTGACATAAAGACCTTGGAGAAAGCCATGCCTTTGGCAAGATTCTTGTGTAATAGAAAAATGATTGTTGCTTCAGCCTAATTTTTCAAGAGATATTTATGATCAACTGTCCCTACTCACTCGTGGCAGTGTGGAAAGAAAGCAGCACAAAACAGCATCTCATTCTTTGTTTTTGGTGGTATCTGCCTGTAGTTCAGGCACATCGGTGACGATACACATTCCAGTTTTTTCTTTTTGAACAGACTGTGACTAATGGAGCATGTGCTGCACGAGGGTTGCTTACGTTCACCCCTGGTGTTTGGCATCTGTTTAGTGTCAAACCTATAGCACGGAGTCTGTTTTATTTTTCTTCTGACTTGCAGAACTCAGCAGTGACATATTTTGCATTTCAGCTAATTCAATAAAATTACTGTCCTAAGGCAGGACGGCTGGTGTCTGTTTGAGTCTCTGTTTAGTAAAAGTTTTACATTTTACTTTGTTTCACCTTTTATGCCCCAAAACTGTGACAGTGATTGACAGCCATACTTAGTGTGGATTTGATGGTGACTTTCAACAGAAAGAACAGTTGACATGTAAAGTCTTTATTTCCAACTTAACCTAGAGAGAAAAGATACTTTCTTTTAATAAAGCTGTTTCTAAAGAACACAGTAGTTTTGTGTTGGTTTTTGTTCTGGGATGATATATTTTTACATTTTGAACTTAACCACCTTTAACATCGTAATCATACTCGGGATGAAGTCTGTTGGCCCTTTGCCGTCTGCTCCTAGTTGGGTTTTAAACATTGGAATCATATTGTGTATGACAGCAATAGACTCCCACCAGGAGATGCCACTCAGTTAATGGTCTCAGTGTCATAAAAATAACCAACAGAATTAGCCTTCATTCCATCTTGCCGCTTGGGTTTATGCAACCTGAAAAGAACCTCTGCTTCTGTTTTCTTTCCTACTACAAAGACGCAAACAGCCTCATTACTGGAGTCTACAAACAGCGCAAGTCATCAGTTTGCAATTCTAGATGCAGGAGGGAAACAAAGACCGAAATAATCATCTATGGATGGCAAACACATAACATTTCCTTCTGTGCTGTGTTTGTCAGGGCACGGTGATGTCTGGGGCTTTATGGCCAGAAAAAGAAACACACCTGTGATATTACTCTATCATCTTGTCATTCAGTCAGAGTAATGGGTGTTCAGGTGTGATGTTGATTGCACAGGACACAGCAGGATAAATCACGGTCATAAAGTCTATTAAAAGCGCAACTCTGCCAGATCTGTTATGGTGCTTGATGTGTTTCTTTCCTGGAACGGCTGATCGTCGGCTGCTTTAAAAGCCAAAGCAAACAGCAGTAAATGGAGGCCCTTTTCCTCCCCATGCGCAAAGCCAGTATCATCCTCTGCTGTGAATATACAGAGCTCAGCAGTGCTTTGATGTCCACATTTGAATGTAAATTAGGCTTATTTTGTAGCTTCAATTTAGACTACATGGTCCCAAAACCTCCTTCCTGCAGAGAGGAACTTACCTTAACTGCCAAATTGCATCACAAAAGCCTTTTTTGTAGAATCCGGCTTTATGGCTGTGGATACAAGAAGTGTGACCTTTCTTTGAATATAAATGTTGACAACCTGCAAACACAAAATCATGTTATGTTTCCTGCCTGGTGTGTGGCCAGATCAACACATTTTTAAGGCAGCAAACATTTTATGGTAACTCCAGGGTGCTGTAAATAAATGCTGTATCATTTGGACAGTTGTCATCAGTGATAAAAAAGAAAGAAACAGAAATGAAGAAAGAGAAATAGTTAAATGTATAAATAGTTAAATTCAGTTTTAATGTATGTATATAGTTTTGTGTTGGTTTTTGTTGTTATTTTTACACAATTACTGATTACTTATTTTCAAAAGTAATTAATTACTTAGTTACTTAGTTACTTTTTAAAAACACGATTTACAACCTGAATAGGTGATAAAGCGATAGATCTTTCAGCCCAGTTCTACTTTTTCTGCACAATCCATCATACAAAATGTAATCAAATGGAGAAGTCTCCTTTTTTAAAACTTGTTTTATCAGTTTTAATCTTTTAATTTTTAATTATCAAGCAAAAATTAAATTATATGCACCATTCTCTGACTTGAAGAAATTTGTATAAGCAGACAAAACTGCTGTTTAGTCTAGAAATGCAAATGAGACTTTAGAGCTTTCCTCCAGACGTAACCTAAAGATTGAACAAAATGGAAAAATGCTTTCTTTGCTCCTGAGACAGCTGATGACAGCTGCTCCCACTTGTAGTTATCTCAGCTCTTACTTCTGCTGAAGCTGATTTTATTCTTGTATCTTTGTCCTAACTGTGTCTTGAACACGATTGACAAACTACAAAACTGGTGACGCACTTTGGTCTGACTGACAGCTGAGGTCAGATCCGCCTACAGTGCGTCTGAGAGCAGCTCTGATGGCTTTAAAGAGTGCCTCAAGTTGAGTGTAATGATATCTGTCTTTCACACAGTAAAATGAAAGAAAGCTTTAGGGTTTGATAGTCATTTACCTGACCTTCTGTTGGATCCCACCTTAACAGAATTGTCAGCTCTGCATATTGGGGTGTAAAATGCTTTAGAAGAAACATAATAAAACAAGTTATAAAACAGTTTGATAATTAGATACATTGGAATAATAAAAAAAAATCATATATGAATAAAATTATAATATCATATACATTTAAAGTTAGCCACACACTACATTATTTTGAATTGCTTCCCAGCAGCAATTTGTTGATCAGAGAATTAGAAAGTCAATTACACTCCATGACTATGAGCCACAATGAATGGCTTGCAAAGTGAAGTGGGATCTAAGTTAAACTTTTCTTATCTTTGAGACAAGCGGTTTAAATGATAACCAGTGAAGGTGCAGGGTGCCCCACATTGACAAATAACAACATGATGAATAAATTAGAGGGCTACCAGAATCGGGAGTGTCCGCTTTATGTGCCTATCCATTCTCTGTATAGCAGATGTTGGTAGAAAAGCAGACAGGAGTACTGGAATTGAATTTGATTAATTTTATTCTTTATTAGTTTAATTTTCAACAGCCATTGTATCCCCACAGTGATGTGAAAAAGAACATTTTTACAGGCATCTAAGCAGTCCTGTGAGAACGTATATTCTTAGGTGCACTTGATCAAATGATCATCAGTAAGTGTGACCACTTTGTCTGTTTGCTGCTTCATTGTGTTTCTATGGCCTCTGGTCGCCATGTTGGTATGAATTGGTTCCAGTGTGGACGGATGTTTCTAAACAAGTCCATCATTCTTCAGTGACAAGTATTCCTCACAAGTGGAAAACACTGAAGACAGTTGCCAGTCTCCCCAGTACGTCCCAGCAACCCACCTGAAGCTCAGACTCTGCAGTGCCCAGAGAAACTCCAAAAACCGAAGAGCTACATCTCAGTTAGCATGTTTAATATTAAAGTACAATTATGAATAACGAAATATCATTTCTTTATTCACAGTTCTTAAGGTTCCACAACAGAATTTGAGTCAGATTGGGTTCTATTGAGAGATGAGCCTTTGATCATTTCAGACTTCTACTGTGGACACACTGATGCAAACGACCGGTGGCACTGATTCTTCAGTCAGGTAGGAATATGCCCTTGTTGCAGAAACGGTTAAAAAAAATCATGCCATGAATAAAAGAGTGTGTAAACCGTAACATAATTGCCAAAACATGCTAATTATATTTGTTTGCTTTATGTAAACCCACTGACTTGGAAATCAAGTTCATAATAAAGGTGAGAAAAGAGTGATGGATGAACATACCCCCACACATCGAGCTGGAAGTCTCCTAGAAGATCAGACCAAGGTTCAGCTTTCCTATCATCAGACTTCGGGGCATTCATGTGGATTATTGTAGATTTTCACATCTTGAGTCATGCAAGTGCATTTCCAAATATGATACAGGGCAAAGCATAATAGCAAGACTCACATCAAAGGTCGTCCAAACCTTTCACACCTTTGATTAGCAGAGCGCAGACAGGCTGCAGCTGTTAGCGTGTGGGGAACTAGAAGGAGGTGGAACTGGCTGTAAAACGATGAAAGTCAATGAATGAATGAAAAGGAGCGATGAATCTGATTTTAGTAAGCCATTACAGCAACCACAGATAATGCCCCAATCTGTTAGAAAACTGTGAATGATCATTTTAGAAATGACATACACCACTCCATACAGTTCATTTTAGAGCATCATTAGATTAGTTAAAATTACAGTGACTCTTTTCTTTGCTTTTGTTGGAAACCCACTGGTGTCTCTGAGTTTATGCAGCAGTGCCAGCTTGACTAACTAACTCCATTATTAACATTACCCTACAAGCACTGCATGACATGGGTGGCTGTAGCTCAGGTGGCAGAGCAGGTCAGCCACTAAACAGAAGGTCGGTGGTTCGATCCCAGGCTGCCTCCTGACTGCATGCCAAATATCCTTGGGCAAGATACTAACCCCATGTTTGCCTACTGGTGGTGGTCAGAGGGCCCTGGTGGCGCCAGTGTCTGGCAGCCTCGCCTCTGTCAGTGCGCCCCAGGGCAGCTATAGCTACAATGTAGCTTGCCATTGCCTGTGTGTGAATGACTGAATGTAGTGTGAAGCGCTTAGGGACTAGAAAAGCGCTATACAAATGCAGGCCATTTACCATATGTGTTTCCATTCATGTAATCCTTTCAACATTTTTTTATGGTTTTCCAGGAAAAAAAAGATGCATGAACACGAGACTCAGTAATCCCTGGTTTAAGTTGATAAGATAGATACATGATAGCAAGAGCTGCAAAATGAAATTAGATCAATCAAATTGAATTTGGCCCTTGAGTCCTCTTCAAATTACCTTTAAGTCATATATCAGTTGCAGACTGAAACCAACTTTTAAAACAGGTCAGAAAAGTTTTTAATGGGTTCCAGAAATAATGAGGGACACTATTTTAGTGTAAATGTGCTGCTTGTAACTGGGTCAACATCATGTGCCAACTTCCATTGTGCAATGCTAATCAAAGGCCCACAATAGATACTGTCCTACTGTTCTTCTGTTTTGATCTTGAACATTTTTCTGACACCAATTTAAAGCTTAAAAACTTTAAAAAACAACACTTTCACTATATATATATGTATGTGTGTGTGTTTTTGTAAGATCAATAAGTCGAGATATGATTTGACTTATTGCCAAGAATTATTGTAAATTACTGTAAAAATAAGATCCACACTGAAAGAAACATAAATGACACTGTTATCTGTTGGACTTTTTAGATAAATTAGTCATAAATTAAAGACTCACTTTAACATTTTTATGCAAAGAGGTCTTACATCTTAAACTCAAATGACTGATATCTTTATAAATCCAGATGACAGGTCTCTCAAAGACTTATCTAGCTTTTATCAGCCAATAGCTTTCTGGTCCCGAGTCATTAAGGACTAAGAATATTAATCAAAATCCCCACACCTCTGCTAATTTCCGTTGATCCAGAAATACAGCACTCACTAATACCCAGGATATTTTTGTCCATTGTCGTGCACTGTAGTTTATCTTCAGCTCCTTTTCGGAAAACATCAGGGGCCGTTTTCGGCATTGTCTCTGGAGGACGAACAGAAGTTTGCAAAGGCAGCCCTGCTGAGCTTCTTACAGAAAAACATATCCTTCTTACTATGTCAATTTGTCCAGTAATGAGCCTTGAAATGGTGCTCATAATTGGGGGATTATTCCAGCTGTGTACAATGCAAATTATTTTTGTTTTTCCTTTCAAAGGATTTCTGTCCTTATCACGATGCAACACAGGAGTTGCATTTAAGTTGGCAGGTAAAACTGCACTGAGAAATGCTGAGTCAAAGCTATTTTTTCATTTATTTGGAATTTGGTGGCTAAATTCTAAAGTCTCCTGCTACAGATGGAGCTGAACACAATGTTTAATAACCACATAAACAGATTTGAAGGTGCAGGCACTATGAGGCTAAGACAATAACACCAATGCCACCGGGAAGTGGCAATGTTTCTTATCAGCTGTTCAAAGGAAGCCTTCTGTTGAAAAGGATGATTAAATTATTAATATTAGTACCTCAAAGCGCAAAGAGAAGCTAGTCCTTGGTTACAGTGTTGCCTTCATAAAGCAATGGCTTTATTGATGTCAACCATGTTATCTGTAGCAGTCAAATATTCAGCAGTACAGATGGCTGGGTTACTTTTCTTTTTGATGTGCCAGTCTGTCACCTCTCTGTAGGATATAAGGCCAACCATGAGCCTCTCCCAGACAACCGTTGGATTCTGTATCTGTATCAGGAAGATCAGCAATATCATCAGTCAAACATATTCAAGTCTTTTCTGCATCAGTCTCTCACTGTGGTATCGTTTTACAAATCCCATCACCAAAGTTAAAAAAATAAACAAAATTTTAGAATCCTGCTAACCATCCGTTTGACATTAAAGGGGGGCAGAAAGCATTTATTCATTAATGCTAATGTCATCTTGTACATCAATCATAACAGTATGACCATCGGTTATATTGTGTTGGCCACACTTTTACTGCCAAGACAGCCCTGACCTGTTGCGGCATTGACTCCACTACAGCCCTGAAGGTGTACTGTGGTATCTGGCACAATGATGTTAGTAACAGACCCTTTAAGTCAGGGTTCCCAACTCCAGGCATCGAGGGCCAGTGTCCTGCAGGTTTTAGATGTTTTTCTTGATCCAACACAGCTGATTCAAATGGCTAAATTACCTCCTCTATGGGGGTGTCCAAATTCATAGGCTGCATCCTCCTGAGGCCGCATCTGTAGACCGATTACGTCACAGCGACGCAACGAAAGGCTGTCCAAATTCGTAGACTCCTCCGAATGCAGCCGAGAAATGCGTCCTCCTTTCCCCCAAATTTGAATGATGGGTCGGGTGTGTCCTTCGTGGCCTACCATATCCCAGAATTCATAGTGCGGTCCAGCCAATTCCAGTTTCCAGCAATGACGGCCGCTACTAAGTTTTAATATCACTTAATATCACTCTTATAAGTGATTAAACAGAAGTGTGAGATGATCAAGACTTTAAGCCAGTGTCCTGTTATATTTTAGATAGCAAGGAGCACAAAACACAAAACTGAAGGCTAGACCGTCCAATTTCACAGCTGCTCAATTCCGGTCTACCCGGCCTTCGGAGGGCAGCCCCACGTAGACCGTGAAGGCCGAGTTCTCTGGAGGAAGCAGCCTATGAATTTGGACAGCCCTAACATGTCTTGAAGTTCTCCAGAGGCCTGGTAACAAACTAATCATTTGATTCAGGTGTGTTGACCCAGGGTGATATCTATCGCTCAAATCCTTACGGTTACCCACTTTTCCTGTTTCTAATACATCAACTTTGAGGAAAGTCTGCATGTCCTTGGGCAGGACACCAACCCCAAGTGGCTCTTGGATGCATCCACTGGAATATGAATGTGTGAATGTTAGATAGAAAGCCAAGTCTTTGCATGAATGGGTGAGGCAAATTGTATAAAGTAGAGTAGAAAAGTGCTATATAAGAACCAGTTCATTTACCATCCCTAATGTATCCCGCCCACTAACAGGTGCCATGATGAAGAGATAATCACTGTTATTCACTTCACCTGTCAGTGGTCATAATGTTACGCCTGATCAGGTTATGTTTCCTTGTTTATATTTGAATCAGAAAAGTTCATTTTTGCATTTATGAGTTAACCACACTGTCTTTTATAATACAAGCCTCATTCTGATTTGCTCAGTGGGTTCATATTTGGCTCATATTTCAAGTATCCGTGTATATGACAGATCATCTTTTCACACAGCAGCAGGGATGCCACCCTTGATAACAGGGGGAATCGTGTCAACTAATGATAGGAAGAGAACTTTGTCATGTATTTGTTGTGTTATCATCAAGAGCAGCAGCAGGTACACGACCAGAATCCATCCTCACTGCTTATTAATAAAGGTCAAGATTTACAAACGTCATATATCTTATAGATCTCTGCCACTTTGATGTACGGTCCTCATAAAGCATGTGGCCCCCAGGCTTCCGAGAGAGCCATAGTGGGCTCTCTTATGTCTCGGCATAGATAGATCTGGGTTAATTAATCAGGAAGGGTATTTGCTGCAGTAAAAGTAGAACTTCATCATGCCATTATTACCCCAGAGTTTCAAGTCACGCTCAGTGCTCACCCCTGATTGCCTCAGTGCCTTCAGGGATTATTGGTTTGCTGTAAAAGAACATTTTGTGGCTGTTACATGCAATACAAAGCCACATGGTTCACCACAGGTTCATTGCACAGTTTACTATCAAATAACCCTGATGAGAAAAAGCTGCTTTACACGTGTCCTTTTTTTTTCTCCATTACTAATTTGAGTTACATCTTTTTCAGTTTTCACAGCTGAAGTAGGAAATAAGAGGACACTGAGAAAATGACTTTCTGCTGTTGTGCACACAATCAGTTTTCTGTTTAAGTTACTGCTCAGAATCTTCCTGAAAGCACTGGAGGCTCAAGGTCAGTCTACACCGCATCATTTCTGGGCAGGTTATTAAATAACAGGACCAGAAGTGTACAGCCATGCTAGTGGCTCTCTGGAGAAGTACAGTACACACTGAGGCTTTGAGCTGAGTGATTTCAGTAACATGCTGATGTTTATCAGATAACAAGTTTGCAGAGTTTTAGGCTGCTAACATTTGTTAATTAGCACTAAACACAAAGTGCCTCTAATTGGAAATAGTGTTAAAGGTTATTGTCATAATGTAAAAAAAAAGGAGGGGGATAGATAGATTATTCTTGTCATTGCAATCATATCATTCATCCTATCCTGCTACATGATAAGTCAAGAGTTCACCAGAGTGATTAAACTTTAGCCTCCGGGGACCATAAAGATGCATACAAAATTGCATGGCAAGCCACCCAAAAATGAAGCTGTTTGAGAAAAAGTCAGGGATTAAGTAAAGTCAGTATGATTCACCCTCTGAAGACCATGCCCAAGCAGAAGCATATGTTTGGTAAAATATGACCCAGTTTTCTGGGAACACATTTGGCCTTCATTGATGCTACTGATGTGTGGTGAGTCTGGCTGCTATGACTCACCCACACATCACATTATATTGGCCACTCACCATAGACCAGCGATTCCCAATCTTTTTTGTGCCCCAGACCAGTGTAATGTCAGACAATATTTCACAGACTGACCTTTAAGGTGTCGCCGATAAATACAACAAAATAAAATGATACGACCAAGACAAAAACGGTGGTATCTTGTAAATATAATAATAAACGCAAATTCACTGTGTAATTGTGGAACTTTATTAGCAGCGTCCTCCTGAAATGCGCCAACAACATTGAGAGCAACATCCTCCTCTCTGCCCCTTAATGCTCTCTGGTCGCTATGGTAACGCGTAACTATTTCTTTCAAAATAGAAGAAAAGCCCACACTCCACTTGCTATAACATTTCAGGTGCTCCACCTGAATTTTAGTCCACTCTTGGTCCACACATGCTTTGCTGGTTCCACAAATTCACTTCAGAACAGTACTATCGGATATAGGTCCACCATGTAATACCATCTGAAAAGCATCTGATTTGGAACAACTTCATTGTTCAACATGACAATGATCCCAAACACACTGCAGTAAAAGCACACCTGGATAGAACACCACACAGTGGGACGCTGTCCATCATCGATTGGCTTCCTCAGAGCTCGGACCTTAACATTACAAAAGCAGCATGGGATCATCTTGACAGACAATATAAAAAATGGCAGCAACATCCAAAAGAGAGCTTTGTCCATCACGAAACCTGGAAAACAATTCATGGAGACTAGTTAAAGAGCTCGCTTCAGAGATTTCAGCCTATGTTGAAGAATAAAAAGAATAAAAAGTTGATTATAACACATATTATTTACGTTTTCCATTTTCTTAGCAAAATATAAAGAAATAAAGGGTGGCTCGAGATTTGTCCACAGTGCTATTTTCCAGCCTTACAGTTGGGCATGCCATAGAAAGAGGTGGATGTTAACCCAGCCCCAATCCTAAAGAGATAATCTGGTGGATGTTATGGGTTTAACAGGTTTACTTTAACACTCGCATAGTTTGTAAAACCTCACACTGTATCCTCTGTAGCTATGACTGTCCTTCAGTGTCACACTGTAGCAATGAGCAGCAAAGCAGACAGTGTGGAGACGGATGGAGACGGGAGGTAGGTGTAGGTGGTTTTCGGCATAGGCAAACCCAAATATTGCTGTTTGACAAGACGGACGTCCTCTGACACCCACAGCCCACTCCATTTATGAGATGTCTCCTGCTGCTGGTGACAGCAGTAACGAATGTGCCAGGCAGTGCCATCCCATGAATCCGCCCCACATGCCTCTCACTGGCTGGGTGCTGATTGTGTGCGGCAGCGCAGCCGTGGCTGTGATGAGAGGCATCAAAGAGAGGCGCTCTGACAGCCTCGGAGCAGAAAAAACATGTGACTTTCAGATTTCCAGAACTTTGACTGGAAATCATTAAATCCATGCAAACTCTTGAATAGTCTGATCCTAAATCTTTGAAATACTAAAGAGCACACAGAGTCAATATACACAAGAACAAGCCTGATGCACCTGGTAGAGCATAAGTTTGTACATTCTGGTCACTTTCTGTTAGATTTTCAGTTAATTCTTCATGCTGTACTCACTGTTTACAAAGTGATGCATGAAGCCAAATGCTAACGTCAGCATTCTTTGTCCTATTATATTTGGCATCATAGTTTTCTTACATCTAGCATTGCTAACAGACACTAAACACTGAAGTCCATATAAGGGAGATTCAAATAGGCTAGCATTGTCATGGATTTGCAGGAATTACAGTGCACCTGAAAATCATTATATAGCTTTGGTTAAAGTATAATATTACTGGCCACAACATTATTTGTTTGTCTTTGTGGACAGATGCAGGACCGCCGCCGCGTGTCCTTTTCCAGAATTCTTCATTGAATTTCTTTTAGGCTTCCAGTGTCGCCAAACAATAACTGTGTCAGCTATTGTTAGCAAATCCACACTTTAGAAAGCTAATTGAACACTAAATTGTCATCAGATGATATCACATAGTTTCAAGATTGAATTTAGGAACTAGTGCTGTGAGGTTGACCAATGATTGCAGGGAACAGCTCCTTGTAGGAACTATAGACTGACAGAAGCAGTTTTCCACTTGTCTCATCACAGTTACATCACAGTAGATAAAAGCTACTTTCCTCATTATGGGCAGGAAGATTAAATGATGCGTACAGCAGAGTATGAATGTGTCTGAATGTTAGATAGAAAGCACTTAGGCGTAGAAAAAGGTGCTTGTACGACTGGATGAATGAGGCATGTTGTATGAAGAAAGGAAAGCGCTATAGAAGAACCATCTCATTTACCATCTCATTAGGTGACAGGATAGGTATGGTCAACATGCATTTTTCATGTAACCTATCAGAATTGAAATGACAAAGAGGCTACATGTACATTTCAATAAATCACTGAACATGGCTCAATACTTTTGATCAGTATTGTAAAAGCCGGTATTTGAATATATACAAAATATGTACTGAATATATTGGATCAAACAAAAGAAGCCTATCAGTAGAGGGAGGATTAGGTCCCATTTATAAACAGGTTTACATGACCATTCTGGTACAGTTCAGTCAGTGATGAAGTGCAAATGATGGTGGCTTGAAGGTAAAAGCAATAAGTCGACAGAGATGTGTCAGGTGTTATGTGAATCTAAATAAACGGTCACTAGCTAGTACCTGGTACCAGGGAGCAGCTGCAGTATTAGCCTGTGATGGTGAAACATGACTGAAGCAGCAGATGCTAATTATTTTTGTTTTTCATTGCACTATCAATGAAATATCAGTGCCAGTCATTCAGCTGGAAAATGCTGGTTTTATCAAAGACCAGATAATCTGAAATCATTTCACCTGTTTTCCAAGAAAATTAATGTGTTTGAAGTCTGATTTTGCTGCTGCAGTGGCAGCAATCTTGATCATTTTATCTCAAGATGTTAGCGCTCATTCTTAGTGTTTGAACAAGGAAAATCACGTTGGCAGTCCATGAAGTAAATGGCCTGTATTTGTATAGCGCTTTTACTAGTCCCTAAGGACCCCAAAGCACTTTACACATTCAGTCATCCACTCTTTCACACACACATTCACACACTGGTGATGGCAGCTACATTGTAGCCACAGCCACCCTGGGGCGCACTGACAGAGGCGAAGTGTTTATGTCCCCTTTTTTGAGGGAATAATAGACGTAAAAGCTCAAGTTTTTACAGTTTTTTCCTGTGTCAACACTTTTTCCTGTCGGGGATGTGGGCCAGCATGAGTGTAAAACAAAGGCAGCAGTCAAATGTTCATCCGGAGATCCAGCTGCTCCTGCTGCTGCTGAGGCTGCTCCCTGACGCTGGCAGGGCTCTACTTTGCGTGTCCTGTTTCACACAGGATGTCAGGTTCTGCTCGCGCTTCCTTTTTCATCTCTGACTCGAGGTACTATTTTAAAGCGGGAGACTCGCTGGTACAGCATCTAATGTGAACTCTGCAAATCAAATCCCTTTGCGTGATGACCTAGAATATGCAGATCCATGTATATGCAGAAAGAAGTTCCACAGCTGGGATTCTGTTAGATTGTTTGCGTCTGTGACTTAAAGGAGATAAAAATCTCACAGTGTTATCGCATGCGGTTGGTCCTTCTGCTCCCCTCCACCTATTCAATATTGCACAACAGCAGCAGAGGATTTGTCGACTCACCCAATAAAAAGAGAAAGAGCTCTTCTCTGATGGGATGTGATACCGTGAAGAAAGCTCTCCAGGAGGTTGTACATTATTTACTGCCTCCAGCATCCTTATCTCAACTGCAGCTTCACATGAAAAGTACTTGACTGAAGGTAGTGCAAACCGAACTAACTTCAGATCTTTTACAACAAATAATCAGAACATGAGTCGACATTTTTGTACACTTAAATGTCTCATTCTACAGTGTCTCAGATAATATTAATTTACTTCATTAGTTCCAAAATTGAAAAACAAAAAAACAAAAGAAAAACAAGACAATGGGATAGTTCTGAATAAGCCCCAACACAATATGACAAGTATTTCTTTTAGCAAATAGTCCTAAAATTTAAGATTAGTCCTATTTTGAATAAAAACAACAAAGAAAAAAATCCCTTTGATCTACAGCAGATAAAAGCTTCTCCTTCCTAAAAGCGTTTCATGGCATTACAAAAAGATAAAGCTTTAATCTTTTTATTATTTCAAGGTGAGGGATTAAAGCGGTGTTAATACCTGCTTTGGGCCACTTAGGGACAGTAAGCTCTTTAAAGCAACTGTGTTCAACTAATAAAGTTGGTAAGGCAAACTTTGTTTGGAAATATTTCTGGCTACCAGATTATCATGGATCTAATATAATTCCAGATAATCCCATTAAAAATTCTCCAAAACGCACCCACAGTATAAACAGGAGAGAGAGCGTTTGAGTTCAGTGAGTGCTATAAGCCGAGGTGAGGCCTAAGAAACAACACTGGCTACCAGTGAAAGTGACTGACCCAGGGTTCTATGGGGCCTTCAGCAGAATACGATTCTGAGGGGCTCCACCCCACCCCAGCTAAACACATCACCCACTGTCCACTTCAGCACCACAAATATGAACTGTATAATGTCCATGTTTGAGATTGAGATCCTGCTGCTTGTCTCTTACCAAGAGTGGAATAAAGGACTTTACATCCAACCTTTTTATGTTTTTTTTGCGCCTGTCCCGTTTGGTTCTTTTGCCATCAGAATTATTGTCTAAAGGCGAAGAAAGATGCCCAACGGATTTACTTTACCAAATTGACCGTCCCAACCTTGCCGTAATGGTCTATTTGATTCACCTTTTATTGTTTATTTTATTTTATTTTCAGTTGCTAAATACGGGACAGACTTGACTGGGGAAAAGAAAGGGGAGAAAGAAAGAGGGAAAGAAAAACAGCGGGGAAGAGGGACGGGGATAAAGGGCAAAAAACAAAAACCAACAAAATAAGCAGACAAAAATATCAAATATCAATCACCTGGATCACCTGTTGAGAAAGAAAAAAGAGAAAACAAGCAGAAGAAAAAAAAAAAGAGCAACATAATAAACAACATCACGATGATCTATTTGAATATGACAGTAAATACTAAATATTAAACATTATTGTGCAGCACGTAAGATCAACAGCGCACAGTGTGCTTTGAGGTAGCAGCCAAAAAGGGTGTAGTTTGTGGGTGTGATCACCCGTGTGTACACCTGTGAGCATGAGCGCGCTTGTATTAAAAGGTTCCTTCATATAATGATCTGCTAGAGGGTGTGGGGAGCCACAGCCCCGTCCTCCAGGGCATGAAGCAGGTATGGAGGAGATCAAAACTCCACACATCCAGAGGCCCTCAGAACACAAGAGACCAAGGAAGACCAACAGAGGGGCAGCCGCGCCACTGTCCCAGAAAGAGCTGAGGAGAGTCCCAGATGAGGAACGGCATCTTTTCGACGACGGCGTCTCAGATTTGGCCGGGGAAGATGCACTCTGAGCCTTCTTCATTACGAGATCCTGGAAGCACTGATCAATGTAATCTTGGAGAGCCTCTAAACTCTCCCCGTTGTTCTCCAGGGTGTTGGAGATGATTTAGACAAATGTTGTTAGTTATAAGACAATTGATAAGTGTATTTGGTAATACTGAAGCTTAAAGGAATTTGTTCAGTTCTAAACTACCATTCGCTTTAATTTTCCGCCAAAATCTCCGGCGTCTTGACGTCAGTTACAACATGAGTTGCTTACCTTGTCCGTCACTTCCGTCACTAACCTCTCCGTCGAATCCTCTTTTTATGGTTAAAGATTCAAGATTCAAGAGTCTTTGTCAGATGCAAAGTTATACGAGTACAACACGCAGTGAAATGTGTCTTAACTAGCAGAACTACAGTACTGCTCATACAGGTTGTGAGATATAGGAAATTACTCAATATGCCAACAGCAGTGGAAACCAGGATGTGACTGATCTGCTCTTTTTTGCCATGTTGGATTAAAGTCTCAGAGCAATTAAAATACTTTGTACTGAGTCGTTGCTTCACCATTTGGACTTTATTGGGCACAGGATGGAGAGAAGTCCACCGCTGGCAAGGATGTACTGCTTCTCCTTTCTCTCATTCATCTCAAGACCCATATCAGAAATCAGTATTATCATAGAGTAGATTACATAAATTAGGATAAAGTTTACGTGAATTGATCAAGTGGTAATTCCTATTTGATTGATCTTTTGCTTTGGCCTTTCTAAATTGTGTGCATTCCCTTTTTAACTCTTAGTAAAACACCAAGAGGCACAAAACTTGTGTGTGAACATTTCATCGCTTACAAGGTTCTCATATGTTGCTCTAAGCCTTAAATGTAATGGACCGATGGTGCCGGTTCTTTTGCTTTGCTAATAGCTAATGGATGTGGCTGACAAATAGCACTGGACTTGTAAGGCTACGCAGGAAAAGTATTTTGTCAGAGGAAGCAAGATAGACAGCCACAGATAGGTAGTAGAGCCAGGCGAATCTCCTCGTCCCTGGCTCCATCAGGTTTCTGCATTGTCTGTTGGGGGAACATCCATGGAATCTAAGGCTACATTCACACTGCAGGTCTTAATGCTCAATTCCAATTTTTTGATCAAATCCGATTTTTTTGTCTGCTCGTTCACACTACAAATAAAATGCGACAGCAAACGCGCTCTAGTGTGAACGCTCAAAGCGGCCCGCATGCGCAAAAGAAGACGTCACACACAACGCGCTCTGTTTAGACCCAGAGCAAACTATATTGTTTGACTGATGGCCCTTAATATAAAGACTTCGGACTTCATGTTTCCCAATTTTTGCTTTAAGTTATTTTGTTATTTACATAATAATGTAGATAACCTAATAATGATCCTTATTGCGGTTTTAGGGGAGCGGTGCTTCAAAGGATAGTTGCAGATTTCTGTCAGAATCTGCAGGTTATGCAGTACAAATAAAATGTTAACGTTTCTCCAACGTTGTCTTCCCAGCAGTTTCACCGGATGGCCAGGAAGCGTTCGCGATGTCTTCTCGGGCGCTTCTCTGGCGCTGATAACTGGCGTCTGTCTTGTGTCAGTGACGTAAAAGACGGATTTAATGCGACATGACCATTCACACAGCAGTCGCTTTCTGAAACATCGGATATGTATCGGATTCAGTACCACATACGAAAGTGACCCAGATCGGATTTGAAAATATCGGATTTGTGCCGTTCACACTGTCATACCATGATCGGATATGGGTCGCATAGGGTCAAAAAAATCGGATTTGATGCGCTTTCGCCTGCAGTGTGAACGTAGCCAAAACCTGGACCCTTTGAACAAAGAGCCAGTTCAGACTTTCTCTACAGGAGTAACTGGCCAATCCACAGACTAAATACCAGTCAGCCACTTCCTGGCAGCCCTGACTACAGTACCTCCAGTCACTGTGATAAAATGCATGTTCACCAACTGGTTGACAAGTGGTCGTCAGGTGAAATCAGTTACAAAGCGGATTCTGCACCAAAACCCTCCTTGTGATTTTTTTGGTTGGGTGTCTGACAGAGTCTTCCATGCAAACTACTGCCGTTCACTGCAGCCTGCGAGCGACCCAAGCAATCGCAAGGTTTTCCCTGCAGAACTGTCCACGTCTCTGATCATCTAGCAACTGCCATCAGCCTCCAGAAACGACTCACGACAGGTCACATAATACACTCTTTTCCCTAACGACTGGTGTTCACTGTAAATCAGAAAATACACTTTAATTGCTTTCTAAATGTGCAACAGGGCAGAATACTCACAAAAGTTTAAGACAGACCTAAATATTATTTTCATAAATAAAAATGAAAATGAAAATAATATAATAACATGAGATATCATTTATTGTTCACTTATACTTCCCTTTTTTTCTGGTGGAATTGTCGACTTTTAAAACAATAATCAATTTAGTTTGGTTTCTTTTAATATTTAAAGCTAAATCTAATTTACTCTCAAACTGTGTACAAAGGTTTTTCTCAGTAAAAGACAAGAAGTGTGATCTGAGAGACTTTTGTTGTTTTACTGTAAAAAACAAAAACAAAGAAAGAGACTAAATGAAGATGCTTTTCTGTTGTTGGGGTTAAATTGTGGAATAATGTTGATATAAAGATAAAAATGTGAAATTCCTGTGTGGTCTTCAAAATAATGCTCTACAAATATATTTTTGAGGGTTATATGTTTTTTGATGTTATTTCTTTTTCTACTTGGAATCTTTAATGATAAGAATATAGGCCAGGTGTAATTATAAGCATTCGTTCAGCTGGAGCCTTTTCAGTCATTATTTGTAGGTATTGAGCTTATATAAATTGTTTTTGTGTGTGTGTAATATGTTATGACTCAATGAATCAATAAATACCAGATTTATATATAAAAACTAAACTGTATTAAATCAATAGAAATGTAAATAGGAAAACCTAGTAAATAATTACAATTACAAATATTGACCAGGATCAATATCTTATCTTCGTTAGCTATGTTGGCTCTGATCAACAATCCTGTAAAAGTGGCTACACCTCTAATTTGAAGGAAAAATTATATATCCTACTATAAATGTTGGTCAGTGGAATTGTGATTAATATATTATGATATTATTTTAAGCCTCATCTGTAGAGTTAAATGACAAATGTGCTGCAAGGGAATTTCACATTTACACATAGAAACATTGATCACTCATTTTAAGAAGCATTTCTGTCCATCTGATGTCTCTTTAGTCAATCACTCTGATTTTAGCAGATTTCACCTTTCGATAGAATTATTTTCATTTTAACTACTGAATGAATATTGCTAAGTCATCATCATTTGATCCATTGGTGAAATACAAATATCGATTGCTGTGGCTTTAAATGATGTGAATGAATAACAGCAGCTACAGAGGAGAATATAACACTTCTCTCTGTGCCCACGTTTTACCCACAAGGTCTGGCCTTGATTGACATTTCCTGAATCCAACTACTGTACAGACCCAGAAAGAAAAAGTCTATAAAAGGTGGAAGTTGCTCCCCATGAAATGCAATTATGTAATTTGTTCAACTCTAAAGTGCTTTTTCCTGAAGTGATTTAGTCATTAGGGCTCATTATCTCACAATGATTACTGGATGTTGAGGAGCTAGACCTTTAAGCTTCTGCAGAGTGAGGAGTACAAATTTCTTTAATGCAGTCTTAAAACTGCATTGAAAGTAGATTCCATTTAGAGTGACATTTAACTTTTTCCTCCACTCTGTATAAAGCATTTATGTTATATCTTTATTTCTGCTAAGATCTCCATTAGCTGTCTCCCCAGAGACTGCTTGTGTTGTAATGCTCTTAAAACAGAAAACATAATGGAACAAAACCATTCCATTATGTTTGACAAATTATTGGTGTTGAGATCTTTGTGTCTCTTGCTGTGCTGTGTTGTACCATATAAATGAGTTCATTGTTGTGTTTCTGTTCAAGTAAGTACAATAAATTGGCTCCTTTTTCTATGTGACCGTGCTGTACTCAAATCTGCAAATATTTTTTAATGCCTAACTTGAACCAAGCCTAAAGCTGGGCTTACACTGTGCCATTTTTGGCCCTTTTTGAGCCGATTTTTCAGTCGTGCGACCGTTTTCGGGGTCGGCCCGCGTTTCGCCTTCATCGTGTGTCGTGCATCGTGCAGTATACGTGGGGTAACGAGAAGCGATTAACACCTCACGACCAGCTCCCGATCATCAGTCATTTGGTCGTAAGAATATCGAACCTGTTTGAAATCCTGTCGGATGTCGTGAGGGTGTCACCGCAGCCTCTCACACAGATTTTTGTGTTATAAGCTTCATGTTATGGATGCACTCAGGTCGCATCAGAGCATCGGGCCGTATAGTGTGAGACCCTGCATCGTGACCTACGAACTTCTAACCCCTGTGAGTCAATCGTGTAGTTTGAGCAGGAGCTGAATAGTGTATGCCCAGCTTAACTTGAACCTAACAATGAACCAATGAAGGTGAAAGGGCAAAAAAAGCAAAAAAAAGCAAAAAAAAAAACTGTCTACTAGTTCTCCAAAAGTTTATTCTGTTCATCTGGATGTAGTGTTTTCAGTGGGAGAAATGTTTCGTCACTCATCCAAGTGACTTCTTCTGTCTCAGCTGACTGCAGGTTTCCCCAACCTTATAAACAGTACATTTGCATAATGACTGAAACCAGCCCACTGAAGGAACAATGGGCTGGGAGGTCAGTTCCTTCATCATAATTATGCAAATTCTCATGACTACTGATGGTGGAAATGCTCAACTTGAGGCTTCAGAACGGGACTTCGCAAAACAATGGGTAATACCACGGTAGCCATGTTCACCTTTCATAGTGCCTATGCTCAGTGTACAGGCAGTGCAAACTCTGAAATACGGTCTAGTCCGAGCTCTGTTGTGCAGTGGAATGATACATATCAGCCTTTGAATACCACAGATGAAAATTACATGATTACATGATCGTTAGCTCATTGCTGTGGGAAGAAGTAGAGAAGCTGCCAAAGTCATTGTTTAAATAAAAGTGAAAACATTTATACAAAAATAGGCTTGAAGGCTTTGGTGGAAAGTATATTGCCATTGTTCATAGTAGGTATAAATGCTTAAACATAAAACCCATCTTTTATATGAATTCTACAACAAGTGCTATCTTCTCAATCTATAGTATCGGCAACTTTACTCACAACAGACAAGGGCATTTTCTTTTTGATACTTTAAGCTTCTTTTTATCCTACACCAGAAGGATTACCCCTCCTGATATCAACAAGCTGTCAGCTGAGCCCCAGTAGACCGATGGGAAGATACAGATCAACAGCTTGGTCATTAATATTGAAGCTGCTCACTTCAGATCATGACAAGATCTTACATAAGGTGAGCGTCTCTTTACGACAGCTGGTCATTATCATAAAGCCAAATCGAAGCAGGCTACACATGTTCAATCAAGGCTGCTTGCTGTACCCTTGAAAAATAACCTACTGAACAAATAAAATATTAATCTCAATCAATAAAAAAGCTTAAAATTAAAGATATACCACATTTACTCAATCCAGTGAGGAAATCAATCCATCTATCCATCCATCCCCTAACCAATCCAGCTAGAGAAGGTCCCAGGGGACATAGTGTGAAAGACAGGATACACCCTTGACAGATCATCAGTTGGTCACAGGGAAGTAAATGAACACACACTCTCAGATCCATGCACTCGGCCAATTTATTTTATTTTATTTACATTTATTTTATTTCTTTCTGATCATACTGAAACAAGCTGTACTTTCCAAAAACAAAAGAACAGAAAAAAGAGAGAAAAATCAATAAAAAAATAAAAAAGAACCCAACTATATTTGAGACAGAAATGGTGCAGCAACAGCTCATATGCACCTACCCCTCATACATAATGCAGAATTAAACCGGCCAAAATGTGACAATGTAACAGGAAACAGTATTCTGTGATAACATTAATTCCCAAAATTAAAGTAAAATGCAACACACACACACATATAATGGATTGGATTGATATAGCGCTTTTCAAGGCACCCAAAGCGCTTTACAATGCCACTATTCATTCACTGGTGGAGGCAGCTACAGTTGTAGCCACAGCTGCCCTGGGGCAGACTGACAGAAGCGAGGCTGCCATATCGCACCATCGGCCCCTCTGGCCAACACCAGTAGGCAAGTAGGGTAAAGTGTCTTGCCCAAGGACACAACGACCAGGACAGAGAGCCCAGGGATCGAACCGGCGACCTTCCGGTTACAGATGCGATTCACAACCCCCTGAGCCACGGTATACACACAACTACATATTTGCTTGATTGGTACTGCTTCATTTGGCCAGTGATTCTCAGTATAAGGTGTATATAGAGCAATTCATTAAGAGCTCAGGAGATATGCATGAATTGTATAGTAAAGCTTAAAAAAATATTTTTAAAAATCTCCTGATACAATTACCTGTAGAATGAATTGAAACGGTACTAAGTGGTGATAAAGCTTAAATACAAGTAAAAGCAGCTAATTTACAATTAGCTTATCTTATGTTAAAAAAAAAAGATTAGATTATTGTGTGAAATAACAAACAGTTAAAATAATTACCTTAAATTGGCAATAATTAGCCAAAAGGAATGATATAAACTGTTAGCTAAACGTAATGGTGCAAATAGTTAGCTAAACATACTTTTAGCTAACAATATCATTAATGGGTAAGCCTAAAGGAGCATTTCTATGGCTTGCACTGGTGGATGAAGAACAAAGCAGGGAGGCAATCAGAATGTTTATAGCATGAGTAAATCGGTATAGGAAAAGAATGTGCAACTAGGGAGCCTTTGCCTTAATGAAAAGCTACATGTGACTATTATCCTCTGCAGGAGAGTAGTATCAAAGATTTAGCATCAAAGATTTAGCATCAAAGATTTAGTGCTGAGTAAAAGTTATGCTTGTTATGCTTGTCTTGTTTTCATTGGTCAAATGTGCAACTCAGTCCAGGGACTGATAAGCTGAGCATTATTTTTACACTTCATCATTGTAGTTGAGAACATCAAAGAAAAGGCTATGTTTTGGCTGACACATTACTTTTGGTTGGTTGAGCGGTGTTTATGCATCCCCATTATTCCACACTTATTAGTGTTATGCACACCCCACTGTGCCAGCACATCTATCAATCTCCTGCTGTCTTTCTGTCTTCCTTATTAACCTGCTTTCACCTCTCTGATTTATTCCTATTGCTGACTGACTCACCTGCACTCATTTAAGCCATAGAAAGGTGGAGCGTGGAGGTTGGAGGGTGGTCTTCTTCCTCTTTTCTTTACTTTTGTTGAGGTCTCCATCTCTCTTCTTTGTGTTTGATCATTGTAAACAACTATATTTCCACTATTAAGAGTTTACTACAGCAGCAGGAGTGTTGTGGCATCTTATAAATGTTAATTGCCTTTGAGTGATGAATCTACAGGCTACAACAATGTTGAATGGACCTTTCAGAGTCACACCCCTAACCACCTACCTTGTAGTATTATAATAATATTGTAACAAAATCCACTGAAATGTAGCTGATATAAAAAGAATGTTTGTAACTCAATCTTTCAATGGGAACATGTCCAAGATATGAAGATTGGGAACCACGGACACACAGGCTTTCTACAGCCTAACTAATCCTATGTGGCCTTGAAATAAAAACATGGCTAATGAGGCTTTACAACCAAAGACAGACCTTTTGCGCGCATTAGTTGGAACAAGCATTATTAACCAACAGTAAACACTTCTTAGTCTCGCTCTGGAGAAAACGAGGCCTTGTGCTCCCTTTCCTCCTTTCATGTTTTCCTCCCGTATCATTGGAGACCTGAGAGGACACGAGGCTGGAAACATGCCATGACTATAATCACAGGTTTAGCAGCTCGTTACTCATGGCCAAGCCCCTTCATCCTCCCGCGGAGGGGAGTCGAGATGATGAAGTCTAAGTTTATTATGTATCCACATGGCTGATGCAGCATATTTGGAGCATGGTAATTCATCAGTGTCAGATGCTTGTGGAGTGCCGCTAATAGCTGTATCAGTGTGGCTCATAGTTATCTCTCAGGGTCTAAACCCACTGCAATGGGGTTTTTTTTGTTCCTAGCTGTGTTTTGATTCTTTTAACCCTCCTTGACTACATAATCTTTTCATGTAATGGATAAAAACCAAGAATAGCTGTCTGACCCAAAATGGTTAAATTAAACATGATTTTAAACAACAACAACAACCAGAAACCTTCCATTTTCATCTCATCAAGTGATGTGAACTGAAGGCACCTTGAATAACAAGTTCAAACACAGGAAAAGTTTGGAGTCAGGCTGCTGAGAGAGACAGATGTATGCAAGGGATGGGAAGCAGATTAAAAATGTCTGTCACCAGACTAAAGGAGCCCAAGAGGATCTGATTCCTCTGTGTGGGTAGAGTTAGCTCATGAAACACACACAGAAAAACACAGTCCTTGTTGGAGGCACAAGGAGGGGAAAGGGCTTGAAGAGTTCACATCCCGTGAAAAGCAGGCATAACACAATGTATTTTTAAAAAGCCCAATTAGATTTTCCCAAATTTAAAGGATCTCTTTAAATCAACTCTCTGTTGTCTTTTCTCCCATCCCAACTCAAGGCGGAGGCAGAAGATACCACAATTTCAATATTTCTTTTGCACTGGTTACAAAGAGTTATGTGGATCCAACTGCTGACAAAGTACATAGTAAACTAAAAAGATCACTGATGAAACTATATAGTGAGCAAACAGAGATGAACAGTTATAGCAGAGGGAAAGAAATCCAATAAACCAAGTCAACCAACAAGAGAAGCATAGGAGGATGATGGACGACATGAAGAAACATCAGACGACAGCTTGACAATGACTAATGGAGACAGTAGGTGACTACATAGACACGAAGGAGAGGGATGACAAAGCAGAGGTGAATTCAATCTAGGAAATAATGAGAGAGGAAACAAAAATAAAGGGATGAAATAAAAACACTAAAAACTACAAAAGGAAACTGAAAGTAAACAGAAGAACAAAGACTAACACGACAAACAAGAACAATCACTCCAGGCAAGACGAAGACACTTGTGTATGCAAGTGCACGAGAAACACAAAAGAACCAAAACAGAGATCAAGGATTATTTACAAACACCAGCACACTTTCTTTTCAGTGTGTGCGATGCCAATTGAGTGGTGTTTCTTGACTCTAATCTTTAAAGCAAGTCTTTGTCATTTTTTAAAGAATCCACTGCATGCTTTTGTCAAATAAAAGCAAAATTAGCGGTAATGATGGGAAAAATGAGTCCTTTGTCACCAACTTGTTCACCTCCTTTTTGCATAGAATCGTGAATAATTATGTGGTTTCTCAGATAATCTCTCAATCTGTCAGGACTGAGAGCGAACCAGTCTAAGTCCAGTTTAACTCACTGGCTTGCTCTCATCTGTTTGCTGCCGTAAGCATTATTACTGTACAATTAGTCTGACTCAACTTGGAGTCATTTCCAGTTACCATTAGGTGTCTCACTGGCTTAACTTTGCACAGTTAATGACACAAGAGGCATTCAGGTTTATTTAAAACAGAGGTGACAAACTCATTTTCCAGTTAGTATGATCAGTCTGCTGTAATTACATGTGGATTGCAACAGACCACAATAAGTCTGCAAAGTTGCAAAACTTCATATGTAATAATAATGGGTCCTCACCTCTCTTCCCCTCACACATTCAGCACTGGCTCTCCCCAGGGCTGTGTACTAAGCCCACCCAGAGAACATCATTGTCAAATTTGCTGATGACACAACAGTGATGGGGCTGATCACAGGAGGAAATGAGGCGGCTTACAGAGATGAGGTCCTGAGACTGGGAGAATGGTGTGGATCTAACAGAACTGCCCCTGCCCCCTACACATCAACGGAGAATGTGTAGAGCGAGTGGAGTCCTTCAAATTCCTTGGCGTCTACATGTCTGCAGACCTCTCCTGGGCAGCTAACACCACGGCCCTCAAGAAAGCAGCGGCTACACTTCCTAAGGGTGCTCAGGAAGGAGCAACGAAACACCCCGCTGCTGGTGACCTTCTACAGATCCACCATCGAGAGCCTGCTGACCTATGCAGTGACAGTGTGGCACGCCAGCTGCACGGAGGCAGACAGGAAGAGACTGCAGAGGGTGGTAAACACAGCACAAAAACTCATCAGCTGCCCCCTGCCCTCCTTGTCTGTCGTCTACAACTCCCATTGTCTTAGTAGGGCCAGAAACATTTTAAAGGACACTGCCCACCCCGGCTACCATCTTTTCAACCTACTGCCCTATGGCAGGCGGTTTAGATCCTTAAGAGCCAGAACAAACAGACTCAGGCATAGCTTCTTCCCCAAAGCCATCACCATACTCAACTCAAACTTTCACAAAAGTTTTCTGCACTGAAATATTCTCTGCCTGTCTGTCTCTGTGTATTTATATTTATAGTAAGTGTATAGTTAAATTATTATTGTATAGTTTTTATAATGTGCTATAAGCACATGTGCACTTTTATAGAGCTGTTTCCAATTTTGTTATACCATGTATAATGACAATAAAGGCTTTCAATTTCAATTTTAATGATGTTTTATCATTTTATTTAATCAGTTTGTTAGACTTTAGAAATAATTTTAAGTTTCCCTGCTGGCATCACCACAGCACAAATAACATTTTATTAAAAAATAATAAGAAATACAAGAATATAATAAGAAAAAACTATTTTATGAGTGGTTCTGAATTATGTTCAGTGGCTTTCGTAGGTTGCAAATCCCAAATAACGAAGTTAAATTTTAAACAGTTATTGTTTTATTTTTATGCATTATCATGTGATTCAGCACCACTTTTGTCAAAACAAGATTGTTATTGTCTTCTGCAATGATGGTTCAGGGACCTTCCTGAACAGCCGGAAATGCTCTCTCAGCCAGAGTCTGAGAGAGCAGCCAGATTCCAGCATGGGCGAAATAAATGTGGAAATCATCTAAACTGATACGACACAGCATGAAAGGTGAAGCTGGGGTGTGGGTGGGATGCAAAGCAGCTTGCAGATGTACAGCAACTGTGGGAAATCTAAAGCAGCTGAAGTTTAAGGCACTACATATGGCCAAGTGGCTGTATAGAAAAATATCACCTGAGCCATCAACCAATGTGGGCTCACACAGACA
This sequence comes from Simochromis diagramma, assembly GCF_900408965.1. Classification (NCBI taxonomy): domain Eukaryota; kingdom Metazoa; phylum Chordata; class Actinopteri; order Cichliformes; family Cichlidae; genus Simochromis; species Simochromis diagramma. The sequence continues at coordinate 22,242,888 of NW_024387523.1, forward strand.
TCAGCTAATATTGATTTAAATTTTGGATATTACACAGACCGTGTAAAACTATTCATAGAAATTCACTGCCTGTATAATAAATAGTTACTGAACAAGCTGATGCCGAAGCAGTACTCATATATATATGCCTGCTGTATGTGCTTATCATTAACAACAACACATATCACATCACCTTGAAAGATTTGTAGACAAATATGTATCTTTTTAAATTAAAAAATATCAGGATCATTCCATGGTTTAACCCCAACAATAGAAATACACCTTTGCTTAATCTGTTTGTTAAAGAAGTTACAAAAATGAAAAAAAAAACAACAACAACAACAACTTTGTGCACAGTTTTTGAGTAGCATACCCGCCGTTTAAAAACTGTGGGCTGATCGACCTAAAAACAACAATAAATTCATTAGTTAGATTACAAAAAAGAGCAATACGGGTCATTAACAATGCTATGATCACACAGTCTGACATTTTATGATCTACTTTATCTTAAAATAGTTTTTAAAGCAAATTAAAAGAATAATTATATATTAACTTCATTATCACCGCCACGGAGCAGCCATTCCATATGGTAGTCTAATTTAATGCCACCTGTTGAAGGGTAGTTTGTGCAGCCAGCATGCCACTGCTAAAAACAAATGCCTGCACTTGATTACATTTTGAGTAGGTGAAAATTGCTCCTATTTAAATCTCAGGCCTGTCGTTTTTTTAAATGTCAGAGCAACAGCAGCTTTAACCCCGAGCTGTTAGCAGATATCCTGCAAATGGATTCTTCCGCCGCCATCCCCATTGTTTGCTCTAGCATCAATCAGAGTCCTGCAATTACTGACGGCTGTCTCTCATTTTCAATGCACTCAGCTGTTGACAGAACGTACTGGTGTTGTTAAAGGCTGTCTTTCAGCTCCGCAAAGCCACACCCACTGAATCAGCTGGGTGCGTCTGCCTCTCGAAGGGCCAAAGCGCAAAGACGTTGCACTTTATTCACTTTATTGGCTACTTCTTTCAGTTTTCCGCTGCATTGGGAAGCTTTTTTAATTCATATCAGACAACAAAGATGAGAATCAGAGGTCCTAAAATACATAAATAAATAAATACATTTTGATCAATACCTAAATGTTAAAGAAAAGATTCTAAATTAAGGCATTAGATGTGCTGGGATCCTAAAAACAAACCAAAGAAAATTGAATTCTTATTTCAAATGTAAACTAAAACATTCCCATGGAAAGAAAAGAAATGATGAGAGTTTAATCTTATCACAATAAGAGTGGGAAGGGGAAAAGATACCAAACACTCCCCCTGACGCTGTGAGAAGCGGTCCTGCTCTCCCAGACGCGCAGTTAGTCAGAGCGCACCGCGGAGCGCGCAGATCCGGACGCACCTGAGCAGACGGAGCGCAGCGGCGTGGCCGTCGGAGAGCTGCACACGGCTCTTCACCTGTTCTGAGCCACACGCACACAAACACACACACGCTTCTCCGCAACATCTGCCACGTCGCCTCTGATGATGAAGAGACGGGGACAGCCCGGACGGAGTCTTCGCGGGTGTGGAACATTTCTGCGTCCCCTGGCGTCTCCGCTGGACCACATGATTGAATTTTAACGCAGATCGTTTTCGATCGTTCAAACCGGTGACTTTGAGAAGCCTTGAAACTCCGGTGCGGGCTGTGTGAAGCTCGGTGCTTCGTTCTGACTACAATGTCCCAGACCATCTGCGTGGGAAACTTACAGGCATGCTGCACGCGGAGGGGCGCGTACGTGCGAGCGGGCTGAAACAGATGGACGCAAGCCCAGCGACACACCGGGTAAGTCTGACAACTGCAAAACATCACATTACAGGTTGTTTTTTTGTTTTGTTTTTATTTGTTGCCTCGGTAGAGACAGCATAGTCAGTCTTAGACATGCAAGCGCTCAAATATTGACTGAAGAATAAGAGAGGCACTGCCGGCTTTTCCTCTTTTAAACTCACAAATATGACAAACTTCCTCCATTTCACTGGACTATCCCATTAATTATTCTATAGCGAGCAGTAAAGTGGCTACAGAGGATACTAGGTCCAACGAATACATTCATAATATCCTCCAATTTTTTTCTCCATTAGATTATCATTTCTGTAATGTTCCTGAAGGGACTTCCAGAAGTGTCGTTAAGGTGCTTAGTTGCATCTCTTCCTGTTATGCTATTATTAGGTAATTCCTTTAGGGAGCACGAGGAGTACTACGGCCTGCTTTCTTTAATTTAAATATATTTTTTCATGCATATTAAATAGTCACCTTGCCTTTAAGGAGCCTCTTCCCAGCAGCCTCCTGCTTTAAATGTGCTCTAGAGCAGGGTTAACGAGCACCAAACCTTGACCTGTCATCTCAAGAGGAAGAGTATTTGCTTTTTCTGTCAATATTTGAGCAATGGAGTTGCACCGTGACTAGAAGAGAAGCTTTAAAAAAAGAAGTACCCCCATTCTTTTTTTTCTTGTTTTTCCTGTATGGATTGCCTGTATAAACATGCCAGCACCTCCTCCTGCTGGGATCATTAACCTGCTGGTATCTATAAAGGGATGCAAATGTTTCTTTCCCCTGAAATGTAAATCTTTGTGTTAAAGCACGCCCCACCCTTCCTGTGCGGTGGGGAACATGGCTATTGTCTTGCCTATTAAAAATATGTTGGTTTATCAAGTTCGCCCTGAAAGCAAACAGTTCCACCAACTTATTTCCGTCATTAGCCTTCCTCCTCCTCCTCTTCCTCCTCCTCCAGCTGAAGGTTGAGCTAACAGAAGGAGCAGAGAAGCCTGCAGATTCTTGGGACATGATAGATGGAAGGTAGAAAGCTGCTGCTCTGCTTGTGTTCTTTGTTAAGGAACATAATGGGAATATTCATTATGTGGAACTAGGCAGCTTCTTCTTTTTTCCTCCCCGATGTTTGTTCCCTAAACTCCATCTCCATCCTAACTGGCCCCACCATCAAATAGATACTTTCCATTGCAGCAATTTATTCAACCCATTATCTTCCCCTCCCTATCTCATGCTTTGAGAAATCCAGTCCTTTGAATTAGCTGATTGACACGGAGTGTTGGGCTCAAAGGGAAGGTTTCATTTTCAAATTGAAACAGTCACGTACTTATCAAACTTCTATAAAAAGTAGTAATGATGTAAAATTTGAGAGGATTTGGACGGACTTGTATGAAAGCAACTGGAGCAACTTTTTTTAAAAGAGAAAAACAGGCCCATGATTGATTCCATTATAAATAACGCATAAGTAAAAAGCACAGCGCAAAAGCACGCTGCTCAAAAAAGACACTTTTAAGTCTGCTGTGTTGCTATTAGATGCCTCCTGACAGAGAATACACAGAATAAAGCTAAAAGTTAGATCCAAAACCTCAGCACTGATACAGTGTGGCTAACACTCTACAGATGCACAAAAGACAACACAATCAAAATGTTGCATGAAAAGGAGAATTTACTGCATCACAGTTTGTTTCAGCGGTTGGCCCTGCAGCCTGAAATCTTGACCACCACTTGTTTGGTGTTCAGTTGCCCCAGTGTGTGAGCGTTTGTCATTTTTTACATGAAAAAGATTAAAAATAAATAAATAAAAGTGCTCCCTAAAATTTGGCTGTGCAGGTGGTTCATCAATTACTCATAATTTGAGCAGAAGAATGGAAGGCTGCTGGCTGTAGCAAGCAGCTAGGCTGACCACATTGTGTGCTTGTGAGTCAAAATAATTGAGTGCAGTCAGTGGACACAACTGTGTTTTTTTCCCCCTCTTAAGCTGCTGAGGTGTAAGTGTCCCTAATCTAAACTCTGTGCCTGCACATACGCAATTTCTGGCTTCTGAAAATTGTTTTTCCAAATCATGGCAATCAAAAGATCCAAAATAATTACAAGGTAATGATTTAATGTGCATGAAAGTATCTCTAAATGAAAGAATGCACCCTGTAGTACTGCCACTAAGCACCTCAAGGACACTTTTAGAAGCCCCCTCAGGAACATCACAGGAATGATGATGCAATGAGCTGAAAAAATACTGGCGGTCAGAGATACCCCTCAGTCTCCCAGTCTCCAGTCTCCACCTATAATATGAATTTCAAAATTCTCAAGTGATCACATTCACGAGATTTTCAGAAAACTTGACCTCTGACCCGAGGTCAAAGTTGACATGACATGTTTACTGTATGTTGACAATCGCACCACACTTGTAAGGCTAATAATATAAAACTTTTTGTCAGTTTCCAACAAATAAATCATGAATCATGTTGACCTTGAAGCTCTTGATGTAAGGCAACTTTTTATGGACTGTGAACATGACCCCACAAAGTTTTATTGGTATTCAAAACCTTTTAACCTATCGTGTTTACAGGTAGAACAACAGGCACACAAACACTGCCAAATAATTGATTAATTGTTGTTGAAGTTGGACAGCTCCGTACATTCATCTTTGAGCTCTAGTAGTAGAGCTCAAAGAGTAGCTTTGCACTATTCTCAGTTTAAATGTAACCCTTTTTAAGCCATACTGGGCTTTGATGCTACCCTTTGGGTTCTTCCATTGCCAGAAAAAATCATTTTAGTTTCCTTCCCTCTCACTTTAAACCAGCTTTCTTCTGATTGGCTGGATCTGGCAACAGAGAGTTCTACATAAATCCAAAGAGCTGAAATGGAGTGTCTAGAATTGTCAGCAGCCTGAGCTTCTGGCTCACAGGGGTTTCTTTTGCATACATATACCTCATTATTTGAAGCTTTCCCCATGTTTAATATGATCCTGTGCCACTGTAACAGTATAAAGAAGAGTATTATAGATTCAGTTGAATCACAATCATCAGTTGCTGCAGCCTTAGTGTTTTTCTTTTAGCTACAAAATGTACTTTGATCAAACTTACAGTGAGTGCAGTGTAGGTGGGTCAGTGCTGCAAGGCTCATTTCTGCCTTTGCATCTCTTTCCCGGTCTGATCTGCAAAGCTGGATCTCCAAAATATTCCGGTTCAAAATGAACAGTCGTGCAAGTGCATTTTTTAAGCTTTCAAAGCAGTGTACATAAATAATAGGCTTTGGGTTACGGAAAGCCAACCCATTTAGCCCATTTATAATTCACAGTGTGGAAAGCATCCCATACTGGTTTGCCAGTTTCAATTATGAACATTAGGTATTGAATCCATAACAAAGGATCTGTTAAGTGAGAAAAAACTTGGCTGGACAAAACCATCAGCTTCCATGAGTCATAATCTAATAGGTACTCTGTGCTGCTTCCCCTGAGTGGTACATATGTGATTATGCCGTGAGAAGCACTCTTTCTGTGATTATTGCAGTTTGCGTCATTCTAGATTATGAAATAATTTTCTCAGAGATGATTGCTGCACCTATACTGCTGGCAAGAAACTCAACGGTGCTCATAATTTCGAGCAGGGCTTTCAGCGGCCAAAAAGTCATCCAGAGGGTAACCATCAGTGATTTAGCAGCCGGTCAGGTGAAGGTTCAGTGTCAGTCAAAACAGACGTCTGCTTCAGGCCTTTAACAAAGACGGAGGCTGAGTGGATGTGGGAAGGCAAATGCATCAGTGATGCGAGGATGGCATATTTATGCAAAGACTCATGTAAATTGTATTTTCATGAGCAGTTGGAGGTAAAAGAGCAATTCACATTTCAAGAGTTCTCTGTCTTCTTCACTTATTATTTCTGAAGAGGGACAGAGAGAAAGGTGACTCTTTTACTTTTGATTGCACAGATCCAATATTTGGGGTTGAAGGTCACCTGGTGTGACAAAAGCCTTTTTTATTAAAAATAAAAGGCTGTAACTGTAACTTGAGCTGTGATACCTCAACCTATTGGGGATGTTGGATGTCCTGTTTTATTAAATTAGAATTGCTCTGGAATTGAGAACTACTGGATCAATGTGCTAAAGCCAGAGCATCCTCATCCCATCCCATAACATACCGACGATTTATCACGTCCCGACGCGCCTCACAGCAACGCTCGCGGCGGTAACACATGCTACAGCCATCTATTCCAGCCCTAACCCTAACCTTGACCCTATCAGATGGTGTTTTCCAAAGTGATTTATGATCAGCGCATAAAACACATTAACATGTATAGATTCAGTCCAAATGGCTCTCATGCCTCCGAATGTGCAACATACCGGCGGTATGTGACGACCTGGGATGAGAACGAGTTGGCTAAAGTTAAAAATTTGACTAAGTGTCCAAAATCATTCATTTCACTACCTCCTGCCCCGTATACATGTTTAGGGTGTTCTGTGTGGTGGATTATAGGGAGCACATCTGATAAATTAAAAACCACTTAGATCCATAGATAATGTATAAAAGATAAAAGAAAATGGAGCCTGTGTTTTCTCTAATGGTCAACAGGGGCCAGCACCTCTGGATCCATAGAGAGTAAAAGGCAGCTTGGCTTTCTTGATCCATTCCCTAAATCAGCACTATCCTGATGAGTTTGCTGTCCTAAATCAGTGGTTTCTAGTCTTACTGAATACAAGATGATATGCATTTTAGAAATGCTAGCCCTATTAGTGTTGAAAGGATGATTAAAAAAAAGGATTCACTTAAGTCTGGAGCAAACTTTTCGCCAGTGCACGATTGAGTATGCAGAGTCCATACATCTGTTTTCAAAAAGCTGAGATGACAGTGGCCAAATGCTCTGTTCAAAGTTTAACATCCATATTATGCTACATCCATTTTAAATGGCCAAGTACGTTAATATCAACATGCAGCGAATATATGCTTACTGCATGGTTTGTTATGTCCATCTGGGATGTTTCTACGATGACGGTGTACATCGATAATGCAGCGGCCGTTATGTTTAGTGTGGTATTGTGAGCACTGCCATAAGAATGATGGTGCCAAAAAACAAAGTGAGGCTTATAATAAAAACCCCCAATTAAATAAAGATTGTTATAAGGTCCTTCTGTGTAAAAGTAGGTGAGATATTTTGTCTTAGATATGAACCTCCTGCTCTGGCCTGGGGAAATGCCAGGAGGGCCATCAGTGTCCACATGAGTGTACGAACAAAAAGTCACAGCATACAAGGAATAAATAAATAAATAAATAAATAAATAAATAAATAAATAAGGGGTGCAACGATACACAAAATTCACGGTTCGGTTCGGTTCGATACTTTGGTGTCACGGTTCGATATTTTTTCGATACAAAAAAAATGTTCATGCCTTTTTAATTTGTCATTTATTAAAATTATAAATATATATTTTAACTCAAAAGTACAGTTTTTAAATTTAACCCTAACCCTTGTGCGTGTTTTTTATTTTGACAGCGAATGCGCACCTGCGGACCACTTATGTGCAGCCCTGGTTATTTAGCTCGTCATATTGCAGCCACAGAAATTCTTTTGTCCATGAAACCATAAAGCTGCACTTTCTTTTTGCCTTATAGTCTGATTTGTCATAACTTCTCCGTTTTGTGGTAAGCTTTTCTTTGGCTGTCACTTCTTCACCCTGACCTGTCTTATTTGGCTCAGCAGAACTAAAATATATACATCCTGCTGCTTTTACACACGGACTCACATAAGCTCAGCGATTCTCTGCGCGATCAACCTCTCACATGTTTAAGCTTGCTGCGGGAGATTTCACTTGTCATGTTTGCATAGTAAGCTAACGATTAATAAGACGATGTCAGAGGAATTGGTGCACAAATTATCATCACTCACAGATCAGTGCTGTCGCTCTCTATACACAGTTCGCACGATTGCAAAGTGAAAGCAAAAAAACAAGCGCAAATTCAAACGCGATTTCAATATGTCACATATTGACAGTGGCTCACAGATGCCAATGACATAATTACCCAGCTACATTTCTGAAAGAATGCAAAAGCATTGACATATATTTTTCCTTCCTACAATAGCCCGACGGGCAGGGCAGAGATAGATTTTGGTAGCCCGACTGAAAAAAATCGCTAGCTCCAGGACGTCGGGCTAGCGATATTGCAAGCCCTGTATCTGATTGAGGAATCACTCATCTTTGGAAAAGAGAGTTTATTACAGAGAAATGTCTCTTTCCAAAATAAAAGCTATACTATCCGCTTCTTCTGGGCTATATTCTCAGCAGCATAAGGAGAATCATGTGCTAACAGCTGTCTAAATGACTCGGCTAAAGTTAGTAGCATGCTTGTTGTTTTGGTCTTTGCACTAGGATGATGTCGGCGTAAATGTGCAGTCATATTCGTTGTGTTCCCACTAGTGCTTTCAGGTTGATCTCGTTGAAATGACCTTAACGCCACAACACGGCAAATCTCCGTTAACGAGCTACCGCCGATCGCCCGTGTGTGGGGCTAGACGGCAAACACGTTAACGAGCTAACTGCGCTAACACACTAGTTCCCACCCATGTAATTGAGCATTGCATGGCACATCCAACATACTGTTTTACTTTAGTCCATGACTCGCTTACCTTCAGGGTCATACGTCACATGAAAACCAAAATAATTCCAAACGCCAGATCTGAATGAGGGTGGGGGAGGTCCATGTGTCTTGCTAGCTTGCCCTGCGCTCTTCCTTCTGACTATGCTGTCTGTGTTGAGCGCTCAGTGGATCTGCGCTCGACAGTGCAGCCTAGGCGGAGTAGTCGAACGCAGATTCACTGAGCGCTCAACACAGACAGCATCGTCGGAAGGAAAGTTGATAAAATAAATTACAAATGTTGTATTGTTCGATACATATGCGTACCGAACCGAAAGCACTGTATCGAACGGTTCAATATCGATACGAATATCGCTGCACCCCTAATATATATATATATACAGGACTCACTACACTAGATACGTTTTAATCGATATTAATGTTCTTTTTCCAATAAAGGAATGAATAACTTCCTCATCTAGTTTTTTCTCAAACATCTAAAACTACAAGACTTTAAACAGATGTTTTGAGTTTTGAAGATCCTACACCTTAAAAAGAAACAGGTTTTATTTGTGTCTTTTGTGTCTAATTAGAATTGGGACTGAACTAACTCTTGTTGAGTTTTATTGGAAGGACTAGTTACAGCTTTTCATTTTTAAGGGGATAAAGAGACTGAAAAACTAAGCTGGATGTGTACAGGGTCGTTCTAAAAGAACAACTAAGCTTAGCAGAGTACCCCGCAATGCTCGGCAAGCTTGCTTTTCTACATTCATAGCTGATCACAAGAACAACCCACACACTTTTCTCTACTATCAGCTGCCTTCTTACCCTAAAGCTAAACCTATTTAACCTCACTTCAAGATGTGAGGGCTCTGCAGTCTCTTTCAGAGATATCATGAATACCATCAGACAGGATATTTGAACAAAAATGTGTTTTGTGTACATCCTACGAGAAGACGCTCTGCCCTTCTTCTCAGCGATGAAATATAATTGAAACTGTCAACAAAGCTCTGCTTGGAGATGTGGGCGGTGAGCGATCTTAAAACATGTGATCTTGACCCCAAGTTTGTGGCTGTCTCGAGTATGTTGAGCTAAAAACTGAAAAATCAGTCTTTGCTCACAGGCAGCTGCTTTACCTGCAGCTCTTTAACCCTGCCGTTATTAAACAGCTGCAAAAGGAAACTGATGTGAACCCTTTGAGTTTTCTGTGGTCTATGAGACAGACTTTACATTACACGAATGTCCAGTGTTTATTTGAGAAATTTGAGTCTGTTCTGATTGCAGTAAAACTAGAGCTTAATGGACAGAGGATTTTTAAGACTGATACCAGGACTGATATTTGGTGAAATTGGCCATTATTTTTTTTCCTCAGAAACACTAAATTTAAATATTTGATATATTTAGATATTTCTGAGTCTTTACTAAGATAATATGCCACTACCATTTAAAATATTAAGATGTTGGTTTATTTTAATACCAATACTGTATTTCGGCAGATAGACAAAAACTAATATGTATGTAGGACTGATATAATAGGCAGAGAAGCTTAACTTTATTTGGGGGGGGGGGGTTTATTATGATAATTATGATCACTGCTCATGCAGTTGGGCTCATAAGTTTACATACCCTGGCAGAATTTATGACGTCTCAACCATTTTTCAGAGAATATGAATCATAACACAAAAACTTTACTGTCACTCATGGTTAGTGGTTGGCTCAAGCCATTTATTGTCAAACAACTGTGTTTACTCGTTTTAAATAGTAATCACTACACAAACTACCCAAATGACCCTGATCAATGGTTACACAGCCTGGTGATTTGGTCTAATAACATGCACACGACTTGAAACAAAAAGGTAAGAATGGCTATTAAAGATAAACATCTTCACCTGTGATCTGTTTGCTTGTAATTGGTGGGTGTGTATAAAAGGTCAGTGACTTTCTGGACTCCTGACAGACTCCAGTGCTGCTGTACTGATGTTTTTTGGATTCAAAGTCATGGGTAAAGCAAAAGAATTGTCAAAGAATCTGCGGGAAAAGGTAGCTGAACTCTATAGAACAGGAAAGGGGTATAAGAAAATGTCAAAGCAATCAGCAGTGTTCAAACTCTAATTGCAAAGTAGAAAATTAGGGGTTCTGTTGAAACCAATGCATGGTCAGGTGGACCAACTAAAAGACTACACATCAGCAAATGCAGTCTGGTGGCCAAACTCTTGCTGCAAATGCTTTAATGTTTCATTTACTTGGCTAGAAATGTAGGATTTCCACGACTAAATAAATCCTTATTTGACATGTTATTCGTTCGTGGTTTGCCATCTTCCTATATAGCTTGAATTTATTCTCTCTGTACTTTTTTAGCCACCCTGGGGTGCAGTGTCATGCTCAATAAACTGCTCCTGTCAGAACCACTTTTTTGAGTTGCTGTAGAGGTGACGCTCTCTGAACCCCACCCCGGGAGAAAACGACCTGTTTCAGACTGATTGGCCCCACAAATAGAAGAGGAAACTGAGGATAGCTGGAGGGGTCCAACTCTTAATTTGTTGTGACGATATTCCGAGTCTCTCTACATCAGCTCCACTGCCTCGGGTCCAGTCCAGTCATTCTCAGCAAACAGGATCACAGGCCTTTGCTATACATATCTGGTTTATGTGTGCAAATACCCATGTTACGTAAAGCAAAGGGTTATAAACTGAACACAACAAATATGTAATTAGAGTCAAAAGAGTTTCTGAAGATGAGAAAAGATGTGCAAAGAAGCAACAAAGAAGCAACACGTTTGTCTGTGTGATCAGCGAGTGATGACACAAGTCTGATTCAGCAACAACAGCAGGCATTCAGGCATCACTGCAAAACTCAATCAGAAATGTGCAAAAGCAAGACTTCTTGCTTCAACAGCACTGATTTGTAGGTAGATTGTTTTTACAAACAAACAGTTTTGCTGTTATTTTCAGAAGATGATCTTTGGACAGATACTGAACCCCAAGTAGTCCTATCAAGAATTCATCCCAGTGTGAATGTTACATAGAAAGCACTTAGGCATAGAAAAAAGTGTTTGTTTGAATAGGTCTGAGTAGGTGAATGAGGCATGCTTATAAATGCTTCGAGTGCTCCAGTAGTGTAGAAAAGCACACAGTTCATTTGCCATTTATAAGAAAAAAGGTAATGCTTCCTCATCAAATGTGCTTGGACAGTAGAAAAACTAATTGTTATCAATATGTGGTATCGCTGTTATGTTAAACATGGCTCTGGAACTGGCATTAAATGCATCTGAAGGAAATCAGCTTAGCTCAGTGCCAACTCAGCTGATACCTTTCTGTACAATACTCACATTAGGATTTACCAAGGATCTGCAATCCCCTTTGCTACCCACCTTCTGCTCATCCTTTGCTGTTTCTGATGTCACTGATTTCTGTTCTGGGTCTTGATGACACTCCCACCATGCATGGCTTTCCATGAAAGGACACAGAACTGTTAGAATGGAGCCTTGCCACCATATGTGACAATGGAAATGAGATATTTCTTTTGACTACAGGAGTCCTGCCTGAAGTAACCATTCCTATATGACTTGTCTCTGGGATCTTTCTTAAGTTAATCTTTTAGGATAGTAGAGACCCTCGGCAAATGTATAATACTCACAATGACTGTTTTCATCTTTAGTGATTACAGTTGGAGAAAAAGAAATTGCCATCCATCCGCTACTGCTTATCCTTTTCAGGGTCGCCTATCCCAGCTGTCTTATGGGGAGAGGCAGGGTACACCCTGGACAGGTTACGAATCTGTCACAGGGCTAACACATGGACAAAGACAACCAATCACACTCACACCTATGGGCAATTCAGTGTTTCCAATTAACCTATCCCCACTAACTGCATGTCTTTAGGTTGTGGGAGGAAGCTGGAGTACCTGGAGTGAACACACAAACACGGGGAGAACATGCAAACTCCAGACAGAAAGACCTTGGCCTGTTGGGTGTAATTGAACTCAGGACCTTCTTCCTGTGAGGCACTGTGCCACTGTGCTGCCTAGAATGAATGGAGAGACAAAATACCAATCAAAAGTCCTGCATATCCTTGAGTGAAATAAGCATTTGATCCCCTATAACCCAGCCTGAATTCTGGCTCCCAAAGATCGGCTATGTGGCCATGAGTCATGCAGATTACAAACAATCAGCATATCATAATTACAGATACGCCTGATCAAATTTCATTATGTGGATAAATCAAACGTGTCCACAGAATCAATTCCTTCCATTCCAACCTCTCCAGCACCATGGGCAAGAACAAAGAGCTGTCAAAGAATGTCAGGGACAAGACTGTAGAACTTCACACGACTGTAATGGGCTACAAGAACATCAGCAAGAGGCTTAGTGAGAAGGTGACAAAGGTTGATGTGATTAATCTGAAATAGAAGAAATATAAAATGAGCATCAATTGCCCTCGGTCTGGAACCATGCAATGTGGTCGAATGAAACCGAAATCAAATAAACTGGCATCAATTTGACCTGCCATGTTTAGAGGAAGACAAATGGTAAGTATGAGCCAAAGACTACTATCCCCGCTGTCAAGCACAGCTTTGCAGCTGTTTTTCTGCTGAGGCTACATGGTAACATTCATTCATGGAGGTACCAGTGGATGGAGCCATGCCCTGTAAAGTCTTGGAGGAGAACCTCTTTCCCTCAGCCAGAACACTGAAGATGGGCCTTACATGGGCCTTCTAGCGTGACAGTGACCCAAAACATACCCTCAAGCCAACAAAATGGCTAAAAAATAAGCACATTAAAGTCATGGAGCCAGTCTCCCGATCTTAGTCCTACAGGAAATCTGTGGAGGGAGCTGAAACTGATATGTGCAAACCTGGCAATCAACTACGAGAAACGCTTCCATCGAGGGTTTCTCCAACAAATTCTAAGACGTATTTTGCTTGAGGATCAAAGACTTATTTCACTCACATGCAAATCAATTCATTAATTTGAGGTAAAACAGTAAAAAAAACCCCACTTTGATGAAGATAAAATATTGAACAGTATTTTAATGTCATGTGTTGTAGGTAGATCCTCTCCTGTGTTCGTGTTCGTCTCAGCGTGCTGCGATTGGGCCTGTGTGATGTTCTACATTTCCTACAGGATAATAAAGCGAACTTTTCACAGCCTGCTGATGCAGTGAATAGAAAAACATTATTCATTTCTCTGCTTTGATTTCAAACCTCAGCATGAAGTCTAGTTGCTTTTCTCTGAGCTTACGCTGCTGTTTGACTCCACATCATTTTATACAGCTATGGAAAAAATCTGACTCTTGACTGAGGTGTTTTTTTTCTTAAAAACTTTTCATCTATGTGTTCCATCTTCAGGCCAGCCAGAAAAGGAGTTAAAAGCCATGATTGCAGCTATTACTTGGTTTACTCTTGCAGCTTAAAATATACTTGGCTAGCCTGATGATATAAGTCACAAGTACAGAGAGGTCAGCTTGAAGAAAGTGAGTTACCAGTTTCATAATGCCAGGAAGTTTTCCAAAGACTGGGAACTTTCTGAAGCACTAATAGTTCCCCAGACACATTAGTTTCCACTACTGCTCAGTGGGTAGGTCTGGATCTCCTGTGTGGAGTTTGCATGTTCTCTTTATGCCTGTTTCCTTTTGAAAAACATACTCATTCATGCCACTTCTCTAGGCCTCTCCCAGGATTTCATAAAAGCCCCTTAAATAGGTAAATTAGTTTGCTGATGCTTCTAAGTGGGTCATCTGTTTTTACATAATTTTTGTGTAGGATAGTGGAAAACGGGTAGACATGCGAGACAACGAAAAAAAAACAAACACTTCCCGTACACACATGCATCTACCAGCATTTCTGTGCAATCAAATGCAATAAGTAATGTCAGTCACTTCTGTAATCCTCTGTCTTCCTCTTTTACATAATTCAAAGCAGAGTACTCTCTGAGCACCTAGCACCACCTAATAGGCTTCATTAGCTTCCTCCATCTTTGACTCTACAGCTTCTCATTCACCTTTGAGTAAATCTACTAATTGCTGCTGTTACGTTCAGATGAACTGATACATTTTAGTGCTGTATGCAAATAAAAAGTGATGACGGTGCGAAGAATGAAATCAAAGTTGCTGTCTGACCTTCACAAACCTGTCTAACTGCTCTGCATTGGCCACGAGCATGTACCTGATGTCACTTAGATATTTGTCTTTTCTGTCATACAGAGACGCGCTGTGCTGCTGAATGGGTGACGAGCTGCAACTCACGTCACCAGCCCTGTGAAACCACCTCCCATCGCATCGTGCGGGACAGGATTCCCCCAGCAGAGCTGCAGGGATGTACCAGGAGGTGGCCTTCCTGGCAGGGAGCACTGATCACCAGTTCACCACATTCCAGTTTAAACGCTTGGAGAACCCACAAGAGGTCACATCCAAGAAGGGGTTGTTCTATAAGCGCGCTCAGCTCCTGCTTCAGCCTCAGTCTCACCGAGAGGATGGAGGTGAGATTGACCTGGCGGATGGGGCAGCCATCATCAATGTGGGTGGCATTAAGTACCACATCCCCTGGTCCACGCTGGATGAGTTCCCTCTGACGCGACTGGGGAAGCTACGGGCTTGTAGCAACGAAGCAGAGATCATGGACGTGTGCGATGATTACGACGGCAGCTGCAACGAGTACTTTTTCGACCGAAACCCCTCAGCTTTCCGCATCATCGTGACTTTCCTGGCAGCGGGAAAACTGAGGCTCCTGAGGGAGATGTGTGCATTGTCCTTCCAGGAGGAGCTGCTGTACTGGGGGGTGGAGGAGAACAACCTGGACTGGTGCTGCCTCAGGAAGCTGCGATTAAGGCAGGAGGAGTACAAAGAGCAGCAGAGGCTGGAGGAGGAGGAGGGGGCCGAGCTCAACTCACCGCAGTCCTGCGAGGAGACCCAGCAGCCTGTGGAAGGACCAGAGGAGACCTTTTCAGGAGGCTGCATGCGGAGGCTGAGGGACATGGTGGAGAACCCCCACTCGGGCCTTCCAGGGAAGATCTTCGCCTGCCTCTCGGTCTTATTTGTAGCCATCACTGCTGTGACCCTGTGTGTCAGCACCATGCCCGACCTCAGAGAGGAGGAGGAGAGAGTGAGTTCTCTTCAGAAATAACTTTTTTTTTTTCAAAATACAGTGAGGTCAATAAGTATTGTGTGATTTTGCAAGTTATCTTACTTAGAGATCATGGAGGGCTCTACAATTTTCAGCAGAGGTGCATTTCCACTGTGAGAGACAGAATCTAAAAAGACAAATCCGGAAATCACATTGTATGATTTTTGAACAATTAATTTGTGAATTACTGTGTCAAATAAGTAGTTGATCACTTGTTTATTGGCCAGATTTCTGACCCTCAAAGATCTGTTATTTTGCTTTCAAATCGTCCAGCTACATTCTGCTCATGATTCTAAATTAGTAGCACCTGTTTGAGGTTGTTAGCTGTCAGAAAGACACCTGTACACCCTACAATTAGCCAAAATCTAAGTAGCAACATGGGCAAAACCAAAGAGCTGTCAAAAGACACATGAGACAAAATTGTAGACCTTCACAAAGCTGGAAAGGGCTACAATTGCCAAGCAGCTTGGTGAAAAAAGAACAACTGTTGGAGCAACTGTCAGAAAATGGAAGAGGCTAATGATGACTGCCAATGTCCCTCGGACTGGGGCCCCACGGAAGATCTCTCCTCGTGGGGTATCACTGATGGTAAGAATGGTGAAGAATTAGCCAAGAACTACACAGGAGGAGCTGGTCAATGCCGTGAAGACAGCTGGGACCATCGTTTCCAAGGCTACTGTCAGTAATACACTAAGACGTCATGGTTTAAAATTGCATTGCATGGAAGGTTCCCCTGCTTAAGTCAGCCCATGCCCAGGTCCGTCTGAAGTTTGCCAGGGACCATCTGGATGATCCAGAGGAGTCATGGGAGAAAGTCCTATGGTCAGATGAGACCAAAGTAGAACATTTTGGTCTTAACTCCATTCGCCATTTTGGAGGAAGAAGAATGATGAGTATCATCCCAATAATACCATACCTACTGTGAAGCATGGGGCTGGAAGCATCATGCTCTGGGGGTGTTTTCCTGCTCAGGGGACAGGACGACTGCACTGTATTAAGGAGAGAATGAATGGGGCCATGTATTGTGACATATTGGGGAAAAAACTCCTTCCCTCAGTCAGAGCATTAAAGATGGGTCGTGGCTGGGTCTTCCAACATGACAATGACCCAAAGCACACAGCCAGGAAAACCAAGGAGTGGCTCCTAAGAAGCATATCAAGGTTCTGGAGTGGCCTAGCCAGTCTCTAGACCTAAATCCAATAGAAAATCTTTGGAGGGAGCTGAAACTCCGTGTTGCTCAGCGACAGCCCCGAAACCTAACAGATCTAGAGAAGATCTGTATGGAGGAGTGGGACAAAATCCCTCCCTGAACTACAGGAACCATTTGACCTCTGTAATTGTTAACAAAGGCTTCTGTATCAATATCTAACATTTTTTGACTTAAGTGATCAAATATTTATTTGACACAGTAATTCACAAATAAATTGTTCAAAAATCATACAATGTGATTTCTGGATTTTTCTTTTTAGATTCTGTGTCTCACAGTGGAAATGCACCTCTGCTGAAAATATTAGACCCCTGCATGATTTCTAAGTAAGAGAACTTGCAAATCTTTCCAGATCCACAGATTTTAATTGAAATTATTCAAAAATTCCTAACTGGTTTCCAGAATGAAGCCTTTTTGAGTTACTGCTTTGCTTTTATTCAGTAAAAACTGCAGCGCTGGGCACCAGAATATCTATTATTAGAAGTCATGACTAAATCCAAAGGTGGCATCTCTGAACTTTAGAAGATAAGACAGGATTTCCTCACTAAGTTTAGACAAACAGATAGCAGTCATGGATTCTGGCTCCCACTCAGCGCTGTTCCAGTATAGCAGCAGATTCTTTATGAGGAACACCACAGTTATGGCTTTACACACAAAAACAATCTTTAAGTCTGATGGGAAGGGAACCCTGTCCTAGGAATTCTCTTTGTTTCAGTATAGCCTCAGGCTGTATGTGCTGTACAGCTGCTTCAGTAAAATTCAGATTATGTTGATGCAGCAGCCCACATACTGAGGCAAAGGCTCAGGCACAACAGCTCAGGCTTCATCTCCCCTCACTCGAATACCAGATTATTGAGAGGCTCCCTTCACAGTCTCTGCATATGTTATTACACAGCAACACATGATATATGTTCTCTCCTATATGGAATAAGTGAAGCAAGTGCCTTACAAGGACGATAACGAGGCTCTGTATTCATCTTTAAAAGAATAAATGGATTTTAATTTTTCATTAGCAGAATCCCATTGAATGTCTCTCCATGTGGCTGATTTTATTTGACCTGCTTCAAAAAATGAATATGAATTGAGCTCATTATTGTTATATAACACCGTGACATGCTAATCTGTACAGTTAGTAGCTGTATACTTTAAACCATAACAAGACCAAGTGACCAGTAAACACAGTGTGAGCACTAACTGGAAATACACACATATATATTAATATTAGTGCTGTCAGCGTTAATCTCGTTAAAATGATGTTAATGCATAACCGCATTAATGCGGCAAATCTCTGTTAGCTAGTTAACGCGGATTGCCCCGTGCGTGGGGCTGCACGGTGCTAATGCGGTAACGAGCTAACTGCGCTAACACGTTGACGCCGTGCAGCCCCACGCACGGGGCAATCCGATTAACGCTGACAGCACTAATATTAATATTATGAAACATTCTAATAAATTAGAGAAAACTGCTCACTTCTAAGTACTCAATGATACTTTACATTGTAAGGAAAATAAATTAGAGAAATCTGGCAATTTCTCTTCTGCCAGCACTTCTTGACTGTCACAGTAACTCATTCTTCAGCATGTCTTTTATCCATCTTTGTAAAAAATCTAAAGAAGCATGTGCACTATTTTAGAACAGGATATCAAAATGTCTGCAATTTGAACAAATATTCGCAACAGAATAGTTTGCAAGCACAGAAAAAGATGCTGAAGAAACTGCAGCAGCAGGGAAACTTACATCATCGTTCCACCTCAGTTTCTCTGACATCCATAAATGTTGCCATAACTTAGCACTGACATGTGTGAGCTACTGCAGCGCTTTGCTTAGTACTTTTAATAGCTGGTAAAAGTACCCTAAGTGAATATACTTTAATGACTTTTAACTTTTTATATATATATTTTTAAACTGATCTACATTTCAGCCTTACTCTTGGAATTGCTGATCTCGATTTGGGCGGTTTGTGTTTCCAGCTGGCACTCAGGCCTCACTTCACTGTGTTGTATGTTCAGTCAACCGATCACTAAATATGCAGCGTTCCCTTGCAGTGAATCACAGCTACAGCAGCACTTCAGTCTGTACTTTCCTCCCGTATGGGCAAGGCAAACATTTTAAGGATGTGTTTACATCTGTTAGCACGATGTTTGCGTAACTTGGAGTGTGTGGGCTACCGTGTGAGGAATTAGGCCATTAATTATCTTTTGCTACATATAATTAGTGTGGAGAAAAGAATGGCCTCAAAATGTCCTTTGAAAGAATGGCAACTCTAACTCCATCCACTCCATCCAACCACAACAATCAAAACCTTTTTTATGGTTCTGTTTGTGTATATCTTTCACTAAAAGGGGTTCACTACTAGTCAAAAAAAGAGCCTTGGAAATCTTGGAAGCCCAATTCTGTAATGAGTCTTGGGTTTTGTCAACATGGTGAACCTTGAACTTCAGTTTGGTTTTTTTTTGTTTTTGGAGAAAAAGACGCGCCCTGGCTTTAAACAGAATTGACCCTTGGGCATGAATTCATAATTCACAACCTCATGAGTGTCAAAGAAAATAATGAGCTTGGTCTTGGTTTTGCTGCTGACCCTCTTCAGTCTTGCCAACTGCTCTTTTACTATGAAGACTGATGTGAAGTCTGGTTATCGGGTCATAGCTGCACATCCAACCACACACCTCTGGTAATTCTGGACCTGAAGGTCCAGAGAGGCTTTCCCTAGGATCCCGTAGGATGACCTGACCTTCAGGAGATGCAACAAAATCCATTTTCAAAATTGATTTCCTGAACTAGGGCGAGAATGTTAGCAGTTTCCCTGATGGTTATCCTCAAAAGTCTCGGTTGCAGATTCTCCAGATTTCAAAGAGAATTTGATGTCTGCCCTCTGCCAGAGTTTGAGATCAGCGCTAAAACTGTAAATCTGCACCTGCAAAAGGTCACAAAAATGGAAACACTAGATGTCCAAATGTGAAATCACAACATCATGATGTATAAAGGAGGTCATGAGAGAGGTACAGGAGAGAGTGTCTGGTTTGGAGTTGCATTTCGGTCAGTGGTGTTGATAGAATTATGAACACAGAAAAGGACCATCAGAGACAGTACAATATGGAAAGCATCTGACAGGCAACAGTTTCATTGTCAACATGACAATCATCACACACAAATAAACACACTGCCAATGCAATGAAAGCATACCTGGATAGAAAAACACAAGAACACACAACAGAACACATGCAGAGCCCGAATTTCAACGCTATAGAAGCAGTGTGGGATCCTCTTGACAGAGAACAGATCAAAAGGCAGCCAACATCCAAAGAAGAGCTTTAAATGTCCTCCAGAAAGCCTGGAGAACTATTCCTGAAGACTGCTTAGACAATCTTTCTTGTAATGTTTTTAACAGAGTTCAGGCTGCGTTCGAAAAAAAAAAGGTGGTCATACCAAATATTGACTTACAAGCTTGTTAGAATATATATATATATATATATATATATATATATATATATATATATATATATATATATATATATATATATATAAAGAGCCAGATAATATTCCAGTTCCAATTAAAAGCATAGCTTTATTTAGATAATTAAACCCATCTGCAGAGAAAACTAACCCAAAAGGTTATAATCATGCCAACAATTGTTGCTAAAAAAGTCCTAATCAAAATATACTTGTACAAGAATATAGTTTTCCAAACCAAAATGTCAACACAGCATAAAATGCACACAAAAATATAGATACAATAACTTTAGCAAAATAAATTTTTCCACTAAAGTGATCACAGATTTAAAAAATGCAGAAACACTCCTTAACTAAGTGAAAAAAAAATCCTCAAATGAATCATTCTAAGAATTTATAATGATCCCAAAAACAATTTAAAAATAGTTTTTCATTCAAGCCTTCAGGGCTTTCAGTGTGTAGTGCATGAATACGCTTCCCCTGTAGCAAAGCTCTTTGTCAGTCAGCTCATCTTTTAGGAGGAGGCCTTGGAAATGAAGGAATTGGTATGATGGCCACTGAGCACACAAATAATATAATAAAGAATCCCAAAGATCATGACGTTTAGTCCTCTTTTAATTTAACCTCAGTATGCCAGCCCACAGGGACATGTCAACAAATGGACCCCAAATTTGGTTTTACAAGAAATCCTGATTTTGGTTTTAAACTTCCTGCCAGTGTAGCGGTGCAAGAAACGACACTCTTTGATCATAACACAGTTTAGATGTGGGAAATGGCCACACAGTAAACTGGATACGGAAGATGAGGAAGGCTGAGGAGATTCACGCCAATCAGTCTAATGGGCACATTTGTTTGCAAAAAAATAGATATTCATACAGAAGCAAACTATGGAGGGGTCAAAAGATAAAACATGCCAGTGTTTACTAATAATACTTAAGACCACCACCTGTCGCAAGAGGGAGACATCATAGCAGCCACTACCAAATACCAAATGCAAAAAATAGACAAGGGGGGGGGGGAGAGAGATTATGGTGTCTGGTTGTTTTCCAGGAGTTGGGCTTGGCCCCTAAGTTCCAGTGAAAAGGAACTCTTAGTGCTTCAGAATACCAAGACATTTTGGAATTTTCACGCTCCCAATATTGTGGGAACATTTTGTGCACACCAGTACACAAAGCAAGGTCCATAAAGACATGGATGAACGAGTTTGCTGTGGAGGAACTTGACTGGCCTACACAGTCCTGACCTCAGCCTGACAGAACATCTTTCGGATGAATTAGAGCGAAAACTGTGAGCCAGATTTTATCATCCAACCTCAGTGTCCGACCTGACAAAAGTACTTCTCAAACAATGGTCAGAAATTCCCATAAACACTCCTAAACCTCGTTTAAAGCCTTTCCAGAATGGTTGAAGGTGTTATAGCTGCAAAGGGTGGGCCGGGATTTTACTCAAGTCCATACGTGTGTGAGAAGGCAGACATGTAAATACATTTGACAATATAATTTATCTATACTGCATTTTCTTTTCACTCTTAATGCTTCATGGAAGACCCTTTATCAAACTCGGACGATGGTAACTGCTGTTGGTTTGTTGGTCTGTTCCAGTCTGTTTTCTATAAATGCATGCATCAAAGTTGGCCTAAGAGGAGATAATTCACAATAGCTGATTTCAGACCCAGTATCAGATAAATGAGGATTATTTTAAACTATTGATTCTAATAGTCTAGTAGAGTTCAAGAATAAAAAATATAAAGTTGTTTGGTAGAAACCTTGCGATCATATGTGTATCCCAGATCATAGACCTAGCCCTTTAATGGCAGTATACCCTAGAGAAGATGTATGATTATTACAAATTGAGAGGAAATGCTGTACGTTCAAAACAATACAAAGCTTGAACCTGTAAAATTGTGAAATAACGCGATGATGCTCATAACTTGCAGTCTCTGAGCTCTAATTAGGTCTAAAAGTGCAAGGAGATTGGATTCACTTGTTGCTGCATTTAGCTTTCATCTTGCAGGAAGAAAAGCACTGCCACCCCAGGCCTTTTCTTTCCCCCCAGCTAACTAGACATGTTGTCACAGTCAATGACAAGTGGAGCAAAAAAGCATATTAAAGCTGCCAATGTCTCCCTCTGGTTCCTTTTCATGTTCGCCTTTGCGTGAGAGACTTTGAGATCAGGCTGAGGAGAGTGTTTGTGTCACACTAATTCACCTTTTGAATGATGTCAAAAGACCTCAGTGTGATTATAAAGGGGCCATATGGCAGTTTTCCTTTTCTTAAAAGATCCATCTTCATCAACACAGCCGGGTGTGTTTGCATGTACGTAAGCTTGAACGGGAAAATCAGCCAGAAACAGAAAACAAGGTGAACGCTGACTGAAGACATCTGTCATTCTAAATCAAATTATTTTATTATCCAAGTCAGAAGAGGACTGATCAAGAAAACAGTATGTCATTGGACAGCTGAAAATTGTGTCATTGTGGCACTAATTAAACAACCGGGGCTTCCCTGGAATGTCTTGCAGATGGTGGTTCATTAGGGCCGGGAAGCTGATTTGAAGCAGCTATAGGAGGCAACCCCCAAACCCAGAATTTTACGGTATAATGAGACAGCTGTGTCATTCTTGACAAACCTACCATGTTAAACTGAGACAAACCACAGTGTGCCACTCCCCCCAACGTATTTTTAAGTATCAGAAGTTAGAGACAGAGAATAAAATAAAAGAGTCACTTTTGTTTACAGCTTCTGGTAAGAAATGTTAATTGGGCAATGTGCACATGCTCATAAATGAAAAATGAGATGAAGAAAAGTTTCTCTCTCAGTGGTGCATACAAAAAATATAGGTGTGATCGAGCTGTTATGTTCCCAACAGTCGTGGTGTACACCATGCTGTCGGAGTAATTGGCAGAAGAGAGTCTCCTTTCCTCCGTCAGTGTTTGTAGAAGAATTTGGTCTGGAGAACTGATCAGCCACAACATTAGAACTGCAGACAGGTGAAACGATTAACGCTGATCATGCATCATTAAATGCACTGCTCTGCTCAGGTGCTGGCATTTGTGTGGGTAGTATTATCACATGGGATGTGGTGACACCAAACCATCTTAATGAGCAGTTGAGCTGTTTAATGCTTCACCGGAACAAATGGACCAAAGTAAAACAGCATTTCAGGACTTTGTGTTGCTTTTCTCTGCTGACACTCTCTAGCATCTGGTTGTATTCTGCCCGGACTGTCGTGGACACTTCGTACCTTGCTGTCTGAGGAAGTGTTTCTTCTTCCTCTTTTTATTATTATTATTATTATTATCATTATTATTAATGGAAACTGGCACTAAGTGTTTAAAATGTGCATTATAGATGAAGAATATCCCTCCATGTTCTTCTAACTATCTAATTCGGGGTTGTGGTGGGCGGTGAAATCTAATTGCAGATTCAATGAAATGGGAAGCAGGTTACACCCTGGATAGGTTGCAGTACTAATACATAAAGACAGACAACCATTCACACTCACATTTAGGCTAATTTAGAATCACCAGTTAACCTAACCCTCTGCGTGTCTTTGGACTGTTGGGGGAAGCCAGTATTTTCGGAGAGAACTCCACACTGAAAGGTCCCAGGCTGGACCCAAACCCTGAAGCTTCTCGCAACAGTGCCACCCACCTCTCTAAAACTTTGGCTTTTTAGGAGCTTATAAAAACAAACTAACATCATGGTTAATAAAAAGTGGATGAAAAAAAAATCCTAATTTCCAGGTCTGATCAGTCCTCAGGGTGGGGAACTCCAGGCCTCACGGGCCGGTGTCCTGCAGGTTTTAGATCTCACCCTGGGTCTACACAACTTAATCAAATGACTAGTTCATTACCAGGCCTCTGGAGAACTGTTGAGACATGTTGAGGAGGTAATTTATCCATTTAAATCAGCTGTGTTGGATCAAGGACACATCTAAAACCTGCAGGACACCGGCCCTTGAGGCCTGGAGCAACCTCAGTCCACAGAGGAATAAGCCAACGTATATGGTCTTGGCATTTTCAGCAGCATAGCACACCTTCTTATGTACAGGTCAGAGTTTCTGGTGACATGAGAGGAATCCACTCAGTGCTAGTCTGTTGGGTTTAATGTTTTGGCTCAGAAGTGAATCAGTTCTATGTGTAGACCCCTTCGTAGCACTAATGTCAGCATTTACCCAGCTAAACACTTTTCTTAGAATCTTCCAGTTGAATCCGCCCACTAACCCTCCTTCTCTATTACACTGCATCCTAATGGCTTTAATAGCCTGCCATTTAGATCTCAACAAATGTTCTGTACAAATTACACTAATGAAATGAAATGGCTTCTTAAATAGACAGGCTACCCAATTCAAGATTGTAATAATATATTGCAAAATTATTAGATAGAATGTTTATGATGCTTATGATGTGGCCCCAGTGTTGGCAATATAATTGATACTCTGCTTTATAAAACTAAACTTGGAATAACTTGTTGGCTGGTACATGATGCCACAATGTATCGTTTGATCAGCGCTGCTCCTTGAATAGAATTTTACTGACGTAAATGAAATGTACACTCTTCATTTAAAAGTGATACTGTGGCCACACGGGTCAAAGGTATGCTCTAAACACAACACGGACAAACTGATTTTGATTCCGCAAGGTTGTAGTGTACATTCAGTAAAGAGAGTTATTATAGGATTGGATTTAAAGGTCAAAACTAGATACAAACTGTTAGTCAGCTGTTTTGCTTTTAAATGCTGCACTGTGTCACTGGACACTTGCTAACTTGGAATAAAGTGGGCTGGCTCCAGGGTTTGACAACACGCTAAGAGTGGAAGAAGTGTCAGGAAACAATTACATAAATCAACATGATCATTTATTTGATCAGCTCAGCTGGCAACTGGCAAATCTGACATAGGGATATTTAAGCTACTTTAGCCTTCCCACAGTTGCTGCACTTCTTCATATCGCTTTCCATCACACTGACACCTCACTCTTCATTTAGTGTTGTATCTGACTTCATTAGTCTCACATCTGTTGACACTGATGAAAGCTCTGTTATGTGTTGGATCTTCTTGGCGCTCTCTCTGCTTCTGACGTGTGTGGGGAGGTGCCCGAATGTTGTATTTACTGTACTTAAACTACCGTACTATTCAAGTCTCATACCACCCCTCATTTCTTTATCGTTTACTTCCAAGGAGTCAGACCTGTAATTTAAAGTGGTTTCAAGCAGTACTGTTGTATCTACATTAACAGGGAACCAGTTTAAAACTGTATCTTTAGGCACTTTGTTACTACCAGCCTGACACATTAGACATCATTTGTTTTCATTTCTGTAGATGAATCTTAGAAAAATCTCAAAGATGACAGTGTGACACACGAAGGTATTCCCAAATACAAACAAACAAACAAACACAGGACCTGAGAGAGGAAAAACCTGCTCATACCAAGTACTTGTTAGATGGACAGAGAGGAGCAGCAGCTGGCACACATATTCAAATGCAGTTCTAGTTTGCCAGTAAATTAAATGACATTTCACTGTTAACCAAGGGAGCGTTGCAACCTAAGCCCAGGAAGCCACAATGCACTCAATCTCTTTAGCCGGAGGAAAGAGTTTGGCTGAAACCAGAAGTTTTTAAGGCGTCGTCTTAGATGGAAAGCACTTAGCCTGTCTGTCTAATCTAATGTGGCTCTTAGAGAAGCATTCAGTGGCTCTCGCCTTTTTCTCTCTCTCACACAAGCAAAAAGAAAAAAAAGAAGTTATATTGCATTTTAAATTTACTGACTCTCATCCGCACTCGCTGCATGAATGGGGGATTAAACATCTCAAGTGTTTTGTCGATTTCTTCCCTCAGAATCGCTTACTCTGTTCACATAAGCATCTTTGAAAACTGTCCTCTTGTCCCATTCATCACTACAGAGAGCCCCGGGTGTTGGTCTAACCTTTCAGTGACTCTGCCCAATGCCTCACTGGCCCATACACTCCACTGTGATGTAAATGCCAGCCACTTTAAAGTATAGCCCTGCCACAGTCATATATCCTCACAGGGGAACAGGGGAGCAAGAGCTCAGACTGTGATCGCAAGGAAGAAAGATGTGCGCAAAAGCTTTAGGAAAGCCAGTAATTTTGTCTTAGTGTGTGCTGATGATTGGTGGTGATGATCCGCTTCATCATTTTTCTCAGTGGTGATGATTTGCTGCTCACTCTGAGTTTTGGTGAATAATTCTAGTTGAATTGTGATTCTCTTTGACTTTACAACAGTGGGAATATTGTTCATGTTTTATGCAAGAACTTTAGCAGACCTTCTCTACAATCAGTTTCCAAGTGTAATGTTCAGAGACATGATGAGCACTATTTCGTCCATTATCCAGAGTTGGGTCCTACAGCTTGTCTGGGGGAATGCCAAAGCATTCCCAGAGCAGCCAAGAAATATAACCTCTCCAGCGTGTCCTGGGCCTGCCCCAGGGCCTCCTCCCAGTGGGACATGCCTGGACCATCTCAACCAGAAGTCACCCAGAAGGCATCCTTGTCAGATACCTGAACCACCTCAACTGGCTCCTTTTGAAGTGGAATAGTACTTTGAGCCCCTTCCGAACGGCCAAACTCCTCACCCTATCTTGAAGGGAGAGGCCCGCCACCCTCATTTCAAAGCTCATTTCTGCCACTTATATCAACAATCTTGTTCTTTCAGTCAGCGGGGACGTAGACTGACCGGTAAATCGAGAGCTTCGTTTTTATGTTCAGCTCTCTTTTCACCACGATGCACCAATACAGCGTCTGCATCACCACAGCTGCAGCATCAATCCGTCTGTTGATCTTCGGCTCCCCTCACTCAAGAAAAAGACCCTGAGATACTTAAACTCCTCCACTTGGGGCAGTAACTCGTGCCACATACCACTACGCCGCCTCCTGCAGGTGGTGGGCCTATAGGAGGGTAGACCTAGGTCCCCTCTTCAGCTGTGCCCAGCCAGGCCCCATGGACTGGGGCATGGTCTATTGGGCCGTGCCCTAGTCCAATACTTATATTTACTCGGGAATTTTTGCTTATGATTAGTTCTTCCGAGTTGTGCTTCTGAGTTTATTCTTGCCTTTATGTATCAGGACATAAATAGAAATAATCTGGTCCTTTGCAGGTTTTAAAATTAGGAACGTACAACTTCAGATAAATAACAAAACATGACCTATTACACTGTGCTATTATTTATTTAATAACAATTAAACCAAGATTCAGAAACAGTGTGTGAAAATATAAGTACATCCTTATTCTACCATATGAATTAAGAGGGAAAGGTGGTGCTAATCAGATTAACTTGATTAACTGATCGTCAGCAAGCGTGAGCACCTCTGTAAAAGCAGAGGTTTTGGCCGTTTGATGGTTTGGAGCATTTAGTTTTGCCAATGAGGAATGATAACAGCATTGGTTCTATTATCTTGGAAGGGTTATAAAGCTGTTTCCAAACAAGTTGAAGTCCATCATTCTGCAGTAAGAAGAGTTACTCATAAGAAGATAGTCAACAAGACAGTTGCCAGTCTTACCTGAAGTGCACATCCTAGCAAACCCCAAAGTCTGACTGTGCACAACTCAGAGAGGCTGCAAAAGTCCTGAGAGCGACATCTCAGATTCTGCAGGTTTCAGTGTTAAATTTTAATGTTAAAAGTACAATTATAAAAAGACTGAACAAGTATGGCTTGTTTGGAAGGGTTGTCCTGAGACAACCTATTTTCTTTAAAAAGAACATGGAAACACAGGCTAGTTTTGGAAAGTTGCATCTGAACAAACCACAAGATTTCTAAAATAATGTCCTTGAAGATAAAAAAAATTAAGATATTTGGCATCATTTGTTGAAAACTAAACACATCATATAAGCTGTCAAACATGGTAGTGGAAGGGTGATTGGGCGTGTTCTTGCAGCCACAGGACATGGGCACAATGACTGAACTCCTCTGTATACATGAAGTTTCTAGAGCCAGATGTGAGGCCACGTGTCCAACAGCCAAAGCTTTGCTGAAACTGGGTCATGCAACTGAACAGTAATCTTAAACACACCAGCAAATACACCACAACAGAATGGTAGGAAAAGAAAAGAATCAAGGTATTGCAATGGCCAGTCAAACTCCAAATGACTGATTACTGTGGTTGGAGAGCTATCCATAAACAAATGCCTGAAAGCCTCAATGAACTGAAGAAATGTTGTAGAGTGGGCCAAAATTCTTCCACAATGACCTGAGCGGCTGAACGAGTCATACAGAAAGCAGTTACTTTAAGTTACTGCTTCTGAATCTGGCTCTACAAGCTGGTGAATCATGGGCTGTACTGAGTTCTTCATATACTGCTTCTGCATTTAGGCTCAAGTTTTGTTAACATGCTATGTTGCTCTTCATCTGAGGTTGTATTTACCTCATTTTAATATCTGATAAATACTACTTTTTATTGCCTTCATATATAAAACCTTAGAATTAATTTTTATTTGTTTATTTATTTTATCATGATTGATTTCATTGCCAATTGTTTGTCTTTCAGAAAGATTCATTTACAAATCAGGACACTCCTAAGTTCCAAACATCAAAACAACAGCTATGGAAATTAAAGCCATTATTTCCACAGGTAGTTTACCTGCCCCATATAGTTACCCAGCTGGAATGTAGTCATTTGGATTCAGAATTAATTGAAGACAAACAAAAACTAAAAGGAAAGGAGGATAAGCAATGCACTTGTTTTACCTTTTGGTTGCTAAATGTAACAGAAAAGCTCCAGCTGTGCTGGCTGTAATTTCCTCTCCCTGTGGAGCTGCAAGCACACCCAGCTGAACAACTTCTCCGCACATAAAGAAGGAACATCACTGGCTTTAGCGAGAAGCATTTGCATTAGCAAACATTTCCAGCCAGAGGAGTCTTATCTGCCAGCAACATAAATGGTCACCAGTGAATCCAAGTATGTTGAAAATATATTTTCCCAGTGTGACCACAAAAGAAGAACTCTACTGTGTGGAAAAGATGAGGAATATTGACTTATTCAGTGATAACTCTCAGGGGATATGAGGGTACAATTGTTCCAAAACCTAAAGAAAAATCTAATACAACATGGAAAGGATTTTCAGTGCCAGACGATGAGCTTTCAACTCGTCTAAATGTGCTGCTGAATGCAATGTCAGTCAGACAGAAATGGTTTTCTTTAAGGCAATCATTGTCAGCCCAATTGAAGTGCATTAGCCCTGCTCATAAATGTTAATGCAAATGAACCAGATCTGTGATGGGCTGAAAAAGTGCTGTTAGCGAAAAGTGAAAATCCTCCGTACCTGCTTCTAGATATAAAGAAACCCGTTTACCCGGTCACGTTGACTTATTTCACCGAGCTATCTTTGTTTTCACGATTTCCTGTTCATGAGTAATAGAGGTACATTTGACCATAGAAGTTAGATAGAGTGAGGGCATACACTTGTTAGGCAACAGCCATTAATACCGCTGCTACTTGAGGTAAGATTAGAGCAGATGAAACCATAATGGCCCCCATGGGGAATATGGCTTGTCACAGCAGAGAACAGGATATAAATAACAGTGTAAAGACACAGCCTTCTTTTTGTTACAAGTTAAAGTGGATGTAGAGGTGGAAAAATACATTCACGTGTCATAAAGTGCAAATACACACTAGGAGCAGTGCGACTGCTGGTAACACTAGTGCGTAAATATTGATTAATGGCTTTTTCAAAGAGAAAAAGTACGTACGAGTAAATTTATGTGGCTCTCAGACCGCACAAGCCACAAATCAACATGATTAAAATACTTCTGCGCAGCAAACACAAAACTTTTCTCCTTCCATCCCCAAACAGCCGAGTGTAATAAATGTGAACCCATGAGGTACAAAACTGCTTGGGTCAGTGTGGCGCGTGCGTGAGTTACAGCAGTGTTTTCACATTATTGAAAAAGAAATGTATTTCAGATGATTCAATAAATTTGATCAAGCTGAGCAGCGATGGTGGGTTAGAGATTTTCTCCCAGGCAGAGTCAGTGAATATGATTATTATTGTTTAAGTTCCTGGCAAAGTCATCATGATTATACCATTACTGACTCTTGGTTTGAGCTGAATAATTTACCTCCTAATTAAGATTCAACTCAGTAATTATACACAAACACAGAAGAACCGGGGAAATTAGCTAAACCATAAGCTATAACTGCCTGGTTTATGAGGAGAAGGCATGTGATTGATAAGGTATTAGTGTTTGGTTATTATGATAAATTATGACCCACGCAGAAGGTCACCATTGGAATATTGGTCTATTTGTAACCATTTGTGTAAAATACTTCTCTCTGCTCTGCCTGGTTTCTTTGTATCAGTGAGCACTTTCTGTATCCACTTTCTCAAGCATCCTGGTTACTTACAGTAATCTCAAAACCAGCTTTCAGTTTCACAGATTGCCGTTTGAAGCTTTCAGGAGACAAATCCAGATGAGTATTAAAAAAACAAAACAACAAAAAAACTTGAGTGACAGTGTTTTGTATTAAAGGTGACAACCATGAAGCCTGGAGTTACTGGTGAAATGAAACAGGTTAAATCAGCACTAATGGTTATTAAATACTTCATTAAGTGAGGGCGGGTGGGGGCAGGTTGTTGTTTTTCCACAGTTAAAAATAGTTGTATGAATGCATTCACTGCCATGGGCTGTTTAGTTTCCAGTTCACCTAATCTGTACCCAGCTCACAAACGTTTTAAATTTAGTTTTAGTCGTAGTCAGAAGATTATAGCAGACTAAACCTAAAGTTGATTAAGTTAACTAAAATGTAAGGTGGAAAAATTTGTTGTGGTTTTACTCGTGAGAGCTGCTCCGCATGTTTCACAAAGCATCACATCTTTATTGACATCAAATGCTAAATGTGTCCGTATGTCACAGGCACAAAGGAGATTACTTCTGACTTGATTACTCCCAAATTCGTCCCAACTCAGTTGTGATTGAATCAGGTCTCTCCAGAATATTTTTGTTTGTTGACAAAAGTGTCAGTCAGTGTCAGTGTCACTGTCTATCATAGTTTTTGACCTTTAGTTTTTATTTAGTTATCGTCTTTGTTATTGCCAGACAAAAAAAAAAAGCTGGTTGATGAAAACTGACAATAATGATTAATGCTTACATGGAAACTCCAGAAAGGAGACCACTGTCACACTTCCATCAGTGAATGTAAATGCTAGTTTTTTAGCTACACTAGGTTCCAAAGTATTCAATTCAATTCAATTCAGTTGTATTTACACAGCACCAAATCACAACAACAGTTGCCTCAAGGCACTTTATATTGTAAGGTAGACCCAACAATAATACATACAGAGAAAAACCCAACAATCATATGACCCCCTATGAGCAAGCACTTTGGCGACAGTGGGAAGGAAAAAAGTGTGATTCAATGCAGAGAGGTCTATTAATACATAATGAGTGAGAAAGGTGACTGAAGAAGAAATACTCGGTGCATCATGGGAATCCCCCGGCAGCCTACGTCTATTGCAGCATAACTAAGAGAGGATTCAGGGTCACCTGATACAGCCCTAACTATATGCTTTAGCAAAAAGGAAAGTCTTAAGCCTAATCTTAAAAGTAGAGATAGTGTCTGTGTCCCGAATCCAAACTGGAAGCCTGAAAACTGAAGGCTCTAAAACATAGGTGTCAAACTCTGGCCAATGACCTATTAACTGTTGGACCAGTTCTTAAATGAAGTTTCAGCATTTGCCTTACACATAACCACTTGACTAAGGTTGATGAACTTTGGTTCAGTAGTTTTTGTGTTACTGACATGATCACATGTCAGCTTTACCTTGATGGAGGCATAACCTAAAAACTCTAAATGAAAATGAATTATATTATTCTTGGACCTTGAGGATAACCTCTCTCCTCAGTTCCAACGATTCTTTCAGTTTGGTGCAAATGTGTCACTTTAAATTAAAAACATATAGTAAAAGACTAACAGCTGTATGGTCGACAGAGGGTGTGGCTTGTGAATGAAATTCAGTAGTTTGAAGACAAGAGAGGCGCTAACTGTTTTCAGTTACCTCAGCTAAATCAAGCAATGGCAGCAACTACCAGTGGGAATCAAATATACCACTGAGGTGCACTGGAGCAGTGGCACCAAGCACCACCAAACTGTGAGGTGTAACTTGTAGAAGTAGACAGAGTAGTAAAACTGGGGCATATTGTTTTGAAATTGCAGGTTTTCTTTAAATGACTCTGGTGGTTGATTGTCTCTTTGCAAATCATCACTCATTAAATTAGAAAAATAATAATCAGGAAATCATAGCTTCTGTGGTGTCAGATTTGTAAGGGAGTAGGGTTAATTGAGCCTTTCACTTGAACTTTTATTTGCAGCTTTTTTGCATTTTCTTGAACCTAAAGAAAGGAAACCTTTTGGAGGCATGTTGTTTTACGCAGTGGTTTTATATAATCTGGCCCAATTAAGCTCCAGTTGAGTCTGACACCCTTACACTAGAGGGCAACTGGCACAAAGTCCATTATAGCAATCAACCATCAGCAAAGGGATTGCTTTGTAGCTGATGGAGTATAAATAGGACGGAAACCTCCTAAAATAAAGCTGGTGATTGCCTTTTAATTTTTTCACAGCTTGCAAACAGCTGTGGTGACCAACCAGTCCCCCAGACACTGAGCATTCAAGACCATTAACCTCTGGGTGACCACTTTCAACTGTGATTACACAGGTTGTCTGGTGGTGGACAGCCAGACAGTTTACTCGCTCTCTGCTGACTGGATCACTCTCAGGCAGACTGATCAAGGTTTACAACTGATTTCAGTCTAATTTATAAGCATAGGCAAAGAGTTGCAATCAATCTGAACAAGTCTGTGAAGACGAGCACAGTGTTTTTGCATTAGCGAACTCGAATCAACTGGTTGGCAACTGGTTGTATTCTGATTTTATTCCTGTATAAAAGCAAGGCTCTGAATGTAAGTAGTCAATGTGAACTTCGTCATCTTTATCAGACAGAAACAGATTTGTGATTTCCATTGATTTATGACAGTTAATTACTGTATTATCACAGACAGATTGCATGTAGTTGTAAAATGGACTCATTCAGTTGCAAGCTGATAGCAGACTGACTCCATCTTATTTCCATTTTATCATCTTGATACACCAAAGTCACTCTGAACGTGGTAACTGACAGTGCCACTCACTGCAGCCTTGTCCCTGTCTTTAAAACAGTTTATTCGTTTTTTCACATGGTTGCAATAACTTTGGCACCGCAGTCTCCAATCATTATTTTTCCTAGTGCAACTGTAGCATTAAATATATCTAACCTTAAAACTACACATCAATGCAATGAGTTTTCATAAATTTAGTGTTTTATTTATTTTTTGTTAGCCCAGGTCAGACCCTAACCCTGTGATGGGATAGACAAGATTAAAATAAGCTCTGACTTCCTTGAATTTCCACTCCCTGTTTCGTATCTACAGTGTGTTAGACAGCCCCAGACTCTTTCCACTAATATTTGCAGGGAAACAGCTGTGCACTATTTCCTGACCAAACTGTTTGTTCTCATCCTTGAAGCTCTTTTTTTCCCCCAATAGAACCAAACCTTGCAGTTCAAAGACACTTCTGACAGAGCACAGCCATACAAGAGAGATTTATCTCTCTTGTATGGCTGTGTGAGATGGTCTTATTGCTGCTCCTTGTCGATGATGCGGTGGGTGATGGGGGCACAACGACGCAGCAGAGCACTTCTGAACAATTCAATCTACTCACTGGCCACAGAGTGCAGCAAAAGACCAACAAGAATGAGGCAAAGACGATGCAGCACAAGGCAACTGTCAGCATGCTCTGTGCTCAGTGTTTTCCACACGACAGCTCCTCTGTGTTAGTGTTTGTGATTTGTGTAACAGTTATTGTGTACATCTCTGTGAGAGTTGCCATTGCTTTCAGATGCCGTAGTGGACACTTTGCACCAACAGTGGGCACATAACAGAAGAAGAAAGGAGAAAAATAAAGCTGCATGTCAAACCTTTCATAGTGGCTGAATGTTGCCATTGTACAAGTGTCCCTCCATTCTTTTTTGTAATTTTTAAAACCTGGTTCTTTGATTGTTGTGCTAGTTTGCCCCCATAGGCATTCCTCTCAGTGATGGTTGGATTTTCACTCCTTATTGCTTTTTGGCCATTCAGAAAAGCTGTGGCTGCACAACATTACAGTCTCTCTCCTCTTGTATCTTAGCTTGTTTCTGAGTTTTCCAGGAGAGCGCTGTCACTGCAACCATGGTAGCAGGAAGCATGGAAGTGCATTTACACCATGGGACTGATAATGTTTTCACATAGGGCATATTTAAGATTTGGTCCTGTGATCAGGTGTTTCAATAACATATAATGAGTTTAATTCAGTTGGTGATCAACAACAAAGGTTTACAAGCCAGAACCACTGACTGGTAATAAAGCCATAACCATCTTACCAGGCAAATAATTACAATGCTGTTTTCCAGTCATGCTGGCATTTTGTAATGTAAAAACTGCTCCTTGAAAAAGCTGACCTAATCTCAAATGTTATGTGTTGAGGTGGAACTTGCTGTCTTGCAGACAAACTTGAGCAACTACAGGAAGATGTGGGAATCTGCCAAAAACCAAATCATCAATGCAAGGTTTTTGGTGTAGCACATTCTTTGCAAATGAGCTTAGAAAGAAAAGCATCTGGACTTCTTTAAGTAGCTTGAAGACGTTTCACCTCTCGTTCAAGACATTTCTTCAGTTCTAAGGTCAAATGGTGGAGATTTAAGATTTAATAGATTTAAGCCCTATCAGAGTGTCCCACGAGAGGGACATGGACCCCCTACCTCTTCTTAATCACACGAGCCAAGGTGTGAAAACGGGTGTAGGTCACAATCAGCCAAGGTTTCGGTGGTGAACCCACCATTCTTTGCAAATGATTTTCACCAAGTGAAAGGGCATCGACCGTCTGCAACCACTGGCACCAGGTGGTTATACCATGTCCAATGTGGCCGACAGATCACAAGTAGTGTGTGCAAGACGTGTCCTGAGGAACCTCAATAGCTGCTGCTCCTTCATGTTGGAAGGAGCTGATTGAGGTTACTCAGGCATCAGATCCCCATGGCTCTTGAAATCTTCCAAGTGGTGAGAGATTTTTCAATTAGGGCCCAAACATGCTGGAGAAATGATCATACCTGGCCAGGTAGTGCCAGGTGTTGCTGAGACAATGCCACAACCTGACTCCAGGTGTTGGAACGATTTGTTTTGATTTGTTGATTTGACATGAAGATGATTTAAAAAGACAGAATTCATCTATGAAAGGCATTCTCTTAAATTCCCCAACTTGTCTGAAATTCCTTTGTGAACAGGTAAATTGCTGTGCGGAAGAAAAGACCGGAGTTTATCTGGGTGGGAATTACACACACAGACACTCGCTGCACATGGTAAAGCCCAGTGAAGTGAACAAATGAGAATAGTAAATTGATCCATTAAAATCTTGGGTGTGCCAAAGACAGGAGCAGCTCAGTACTTGAAGTGTGCCTGTTTGTTATACGGAGCCCACTCCAACTTACTGTGCGTATCAAAGGTTAGCCGTCGCTTCCTGCATTGTTTGGTTTACATGCTTGTCTTCAGCTGTGACGGGGTCAGAGTCCCCTGACTGCTGAGATGAATAATTGCATGCTTTTAATTTGATCCTCAGCGGTACATCTATGTACATCAGAGGCTTTTCAGAGTGGAGAAGGAGCAGAAGGGAGTGGAGAATGCACTCAGCCAGAAAGCCTCTGACAAAGAACAATACATATACACTGGTCAGATTCAAACGAAGGGATGGCATCATCAATTGCAAATGTGTCACAAACAGACAGATTCCCCCGTGGACACGGAAGAGCAGAAAAACAAAGGAAGTGCGAAGCATGCTGATTGCCATGTGAAAATGAGCGTGTTCCTTAAGGATTTGGATAGTAGCACGCTTATTTGTTTTGGCTTCAGACTCATTACTTTGGATGTGAAATGACAGCATGTGGTTAGAGGGTGGATTTTAGCTCAAATTTGAATGGCCGTGCTGCAATAACACATGAAGCTTCAAAATTGCCATGTGATGGTTTGCCACGGGAGCATGAGGACTAAAAGATGGATTCCCGACAGAGGGAGAGTTTTAGGCACACACACTTACAGATTTCTATTTTTATTTAATATTTAAAAAAGCTAACTTTACTGACACGACTCACATAGCTGTGGGTAGTACACAGAAGGGGATCAAATGATTGCTTTTTCCAAATATGTAGCACATAAACTGTAAATGGGTATGCACTTATTTTTTCAGAGAATACAGTTATATTTAGCACAGTATTATAGTTTCTGCAAGCTGTCCAAATCTTCCTTAAAAGAGAGAACAAAGCGGTCAAAATTGGCTGATAATTCTCTCAAAAATGAAGCTGATGGTATTCTTTTAATCTAATAGTTATTGTGTTATTTCATATTTCTCAATTGGAGTTGAGAAATATGCTTCCAGACCAAAAAGTTACATGACACAATTTTATAATTTTCCTAATACCACCTTGGGACTTGCACCCAAAGCATATGTTAGTCTCTGCACTACATTCCACCCAAGAGGTAACGACACGAAGTGGGAATCTTGGCCTGTCAGTCCAAACTGGAAAAACTGATAGAGCTCAGAAAGGCTTAGTTGTTCCTGTCCACATGCTTCTATGTCCTCGAACTCCAGCTTGCCCTTGATGGTATTTTTGCTCTTGTGCCGCCTGGAAATTTATATTTTTGCTTTGATGATAAACAGCTCTTGATTGAATTGTCATGAGCTTTGATGAAAGAGGATAGATTGTAATGATTAGTGACCTCCTGACACCAAGAGGTTTAAAGTTTCAATCAAGATTCACATTTGTGGTGTTAGGAAAAATATTACAAATTGTAAGATTGTCATCCTCAGAACTAATTAAAAAAAAAAAGATTTCAGTATCACAGAAAAGTTAAACAAAAAGCGATTATCTGAGCCAGAGAGAAAGTCTGTGTGATGTTTGTGCCTCCTATTTGTACTATGACAAACTTATAATTGTGACACTAACAATTGTTCAATTGTTGTTAGTTTTAGATGCATCTCACACACACACACACACACACACACACACACACACACACACACACACACACACACACACACACACACACAATAATGATGAATAATTCATTCATTTTGTTCACTGCTTTCATTTGCGCTTGGCTAACACTGCACTGCAGTCATTGGATTAACTGAATCATTGAAAACCATGAAAACAATCCGGAGCAGTGTTGTCAGTGTTGTTCTCCAGTATAAAAGCAGTAAATATGCACCTATCCTGCACACTGAAAAAGAGTAAAGGTGTACTGTATGTATTAGAGTGTAGTTCCTGCATATGAAACACGCTGTCATCACATCAGTATATGACAACTAGGAATTAAGAACAGATTGTTGTTTCAGAAACCCACTGCCTCAGCCATGACTAGCAAACATGGCTGTATACTAAAAATGTTTCAAGGATTAGTCACTTTCAAGCATCCCATCATTTCATCACCCCGACCTGTCGCAGCAGATGGCCCCGCCCCTCCCCGAGCCTGGTTCTGCTGGAGGTGTCTTCCTGTTAAAGGAGAGTTTTTCTTTCGCACTCTCTCCAGAGTGCTTGCTCAAGGGGGGATCATATGATTGTTGGGTTTTTCTCTGATGTATTATTGTAGGGTCTACCTTACAATATAAAGCAGCTTGAGGTGACTGTTGTTGTGATTTGGCGCTGTATAAATACAATTGAATTTAATTCATTCTTAGTTTTAAGATTCAGTTAAACTGATGACAAATGGACTGGTTCTTAGCACTTTTCTACTCTTTCTGAGCACTCAGGGTGGTTTATGGCACCCCCCAACTCCATTCCTTGTAACTGTGTACTTCATGCCTAAAGAGGAAGGTGATGGTTAGCTGTAAAGCCACTTATTACTGCCTGCAGTGTGGAGTTCTGGCTGTTAGCCTGCAGATTTCTTGCTAGCTGAGTGATGTACAGTAAAAACTCCATGTCTAGTGAAATATGTATGTGGGTAAGTTTGATGTCAAGCTACAATTTTGCATTCAGTTGCATTCAGACTGGACTCTTCCATGACATGTTTCCTGTTCAGCAAGACTTAATAAACTGCTTAGTTTTCATGTTACATTCTTTTAGAAATCCTAATATTCAGCATGATTGCTGTTTACTCTCATTTAATATGTGACCTCACTTTTACTTTAGTGGGTTATTGCTTCTGCTGCTGTTTTTACTGGGTGAAAAATTGCAACTCCAGCTTTGCCTATCAGTCATTTACATGGTCCTTAATGGGCTTAGCGAGTTTGATGTCTCAAGGGCAAAAAACCCTGCTATTTGCAAAGCAGAGTTTATACTCTTAAAAATGCATGAGGCTGACTGAGCAAATGCGAAGGCAAATGCAAAGGCTTACATAT
This sequence comes from Simochromis diagramma, assembly GCF_900408965.1. Lineage (NCBI taxonomy): Eukaryota > Metazoa > Chordata > Actinopteri > Cichliformes > Cichlidae > Simochromis > Simochromis diagramma. The sequence goes on from NW_024387523.1 coordinate 22,281,423, forward strand.
TCACCCTTGTGCACATTCCGACACAAAGTCAACACCCCAGTGCTTGTAGATGGTGGCTCTAATGGGCTGCTGAAGTTGCCATATGTTTGCTGTATTTTGTCTCTGTTTTGTATCTCCTCATATTTGAATGTAAAACCACAGAAACTGCAAAGCAAAGAATATTTCTCGGCCATTAATCACACTGAGTCATGTCAGAAAAATGTAAAGTATACTCACACACTTTATGTTTTCAGTTTGCTCCAGGGGTAACTTTGACTTAATCAAATAAAGTCATCTCTTATAATTATATTTTTAAATATTCATGAACTCTATTTCATCAGGCTTGGAAAAATAGATGATTTTACAGTAGATTATTATGAAAAGAGGTGTTTCATCTTAAAAATCCAGCATAGCCTCATTTGTCGGGGACTCTTCACGTTAACACTATCTTCACATTGTACACCTCTTAAAGCCTTTTGTTTAGCGCGGTTTGATGCGTGACTCAGTGAGGTTGCCTAAATCAGATAATCAAAGCGTGTACTTATAAGCTTCAAGAATCTTTCAGCACCTTCTCTGCTGTGTTTTGTTCTGTGAGAGGACAGACACATTTTTGTTGTCAGAGCTTAAGTGGCAACCTCAGCTGTCAATAACAAATCCTGTAGATGAAATAACAAGCCTTAAAATACCTTCTTAATGACTGGCTCCATGCTGCGTCCTAACCTCACCTTCATCTAAAACACTTTTGGATTTGTTTCTCTCGCTGAAGGTTGTGACACTTGTCTTTGTGTTGTTGTTGTTTCCCCCTCCTCTGCAGGGTGAGTGCTCCCAGAGATGCTATAACATCTTTGTTCTGGAGACAGTGTGCGTCGCCTGGTTCTCCCTGGAGTTCCTACTGCGCTTCATTCAGACTCAGAGCAAGTGTATGTTCCTGCGTACGCCTCTAAACGTCATCGATGTGGTAGCCATTCTTCCCTACTACATCACCCTCATCGTGGACTCTCTGTCGGTGGGTGGGAAACCTGCAGGCTCAGGGAACAACTACCTGGAGAAGGTGGGGTTAGTTCTCCGAGTTCTCCGAGCACTACGGATCTTTTACGTCATGAGGTTGGCCCGCCACTCCTTAGGCTTGCAGACCCTCGGCCTAACAGTGAGGAGGTGCACGCGTGAGTTTGGCCTGTTGCTGTTGTTCCTGTGCGTGGCCATGGCTCTTTTCTCACCACTCGTTTTCCTAGCTGAGAGCGAAATGGGCGCAAAGCAGGAATTCACCAGCATCCCTGGTAGCTACTGGTGGGCTGTCATCTCCATGACTACAGTCGGTTACGGGGACATGGTGCCCAGAAGCATCCCTGGCCAGGTGGTGGCGCTTAGCAGCATCCTGAGCGGTATCCTCCTCATGGCCTTTCCTGTCACATCCATCTTTCACACCTTCTCCCGCTCCTATGTTGAGCTGAAGGAGGAGCAGAGCCGGGCGCTCAGGCAGAAGCCAGACTCGCAGGACAGCACCAAGTCGCAGAACAGCGAGGACTCCCAGGAGATGGACAGCTACCATGGCATTACAGAGGCCACGGCTTCAGCCATACAGCGGAGAAAGTCCATGGCTGCTCAGAGGGCGGCTGAGATCAGAGCGTCCATGAAGACTTAGCCTCTCTGTCAGCCTGTCTTTTTTCAAGTGGGAGCCACAGAGGCTGATACCCAGCACTGGGACTTCAAAAATGACAAGCTGCGGCACTGTGAACAGGGATGAGGTTTTCTCTGTTGAGCTCGGGGTTTCCGCTTTGAACGTGTGAAGCGCTTGTGCACCAGAGTGTGTCTGAATTTCACAGGTTTTACAGGAGAGCCGCAGACGAGGTCTTTTTCGTTTTTTACAAATCTGATTTTAAAATATAGGAAACAACACAATATTCACACTTAAATATCTTTAAAAAAACAAACCTAATGGACCGTACTCTCACTGACTGTGACTCAGTTTAGTCTCTGAAAAGAAATTCTGCTACTAAAACACACGTGTTCTTGTTTAGACCTCAGAATAATAGTTTATGTTCCTCATGTAGCTGCATTGAGTGAATTGTGTGAAATAAAGGTGTTTGCTGAGATTTTAAACATGCAGTTTATTATTAAGATCTCAATTCAGTATTTAATTATGTGTTGTATGATCTCAGTGCATTCATTTCCAGTGGAACACAGCTATTTACTCTCAACATAATGATATAACACTCATTCATCCGTCAGAGGGCTTTTCAGTCTGCTGGGATGTTTTGTTGTTTTAATTGGCAACTGACAGGAAGATTGTTCCCATTGGCATCTCCATTAAAAGGCTTTGCCTGATGCACAGGGAGATGCTTCAGTAGCACAGTCTGATAGTTCATGCGTATATGCTTATGACTGATACCAGCCTCATGTGTTGCCAAAAAGCAAACTAGAATAAACATTAGCTTAGCTTAGCATAAAGACTGGGAATGGGGTGAATACAGGCACGATCTGATGCGATGTGTTGGTGCTGTTCCTGGATCATCAAAACTATTGTTCGACATTGCAAGTGATCATTTGCACAGTTGTGATGTAACCATTTTGTTTTGTGTAAACACCACACACCAAACCTTAACCCTCACCTCATAACCATAAAGACAACCCTAATTATAACCTGATCACCTAACCCTGACACTTAACTGCCCCCTTTTCAGGATGTTTTCTTGAGTGACCATCAGCAGATTTTTCCATGTCGTAAAACTATGACATCATAACAATGTGATTGGTCACTTCTAAACTGGACCGACATTGACTATGATGATTCTGGTACAACACCAACACTGGGATTAGGTACAGCTGAATACAGGGCTGGGTTAAGCCTGCTATGTTAGTGTGCACAGCAAGAAAAAATAATAATCCTGAGCTAGTGTTGTGGTGGTCAACAGCTGAACACAAAAGGGAACCAGCTGAAAGTTGGAATCTAGACAAATATACATTATAATCATTAGGGGTGCAACGATATTCGTATCGATATTGAACCGTTCGATACAGTGCTTTCGGTTCGGTACGCATATGTATCGAACAATACAACATTTGTAATTTATTTTATCAATTTTCCTTCTGACGATGCTGTCTGTGTTGAGCGCTCAGTGAATCTGTGTTCGACTACTCCGCCTAGGCTGCACTGTCGAGCGCAGATCCACTGAGCGCTCAACACAGACAGCATAGTCAGAAGGAAGAGCGCAGGGCAAGCTAGCGAGACAGAAGTTAAGCTCTACTTGCAACATTCAGATCTGGCGTTTGGAATTATTTTGGTTTTCATGTGACGTATGACCCTGAAGGTAAGCGAGTCATGGACTAAAGTAAAACAGTATGTTGGATGTGCCATGCAATGCTCAATTACATGGGTGTGAACTAGTGTGTTAGCGCAGTTAGCTCGTTAACGTGTTTGCCGTCTAGCCCCATGCACGGAGCGATCGGCGGTAGCTCGTTAACGGAGATTTGCCGTGTTGTGGCGTTAAGGTCATTTCAACGAGATTAACCTGAAAGCACTAGTGGGAACACAACGAATATGACTGCACATTTACGCCGACATCATCCTAGTGCAAAGACAAGTGGAAGCAGACAAAAAAAAGCAAGCATGCTACTAACTTTAGCCGAGTCATTTAGACAGCTGTTAGCACATGATTCTCCTTATGCTGCTGAGAATATAGCCCAGAAGAAGCGGATAGTATAGCTTTTATTTTGGAAAGAGCCATTTCTCTGTAATAAACTCTCTTTTCCAAAGATGAGTGATTCCTCAATCAGATACAGGGCTCGCAATATCGCTAGCCCGACGTCCTGGAGCTAGCGATTTTTTTAGTCGGGCTACCAAAATCTATCTCTTCCCTGCCGGTCGGGCTATTGTAGGAAAAATATATGTCAATGCTTTTGCATTCTTTCAGAAATGTAGCTGGGTAATTATGTCATTGGCATCGGTGAGCCACTGTCAATATGTGACATATTGAAGTCGCGTTTGAATTTGCGCTTGTTTTTTTGCTTTCACTTTGCAATCGTGCGAACTGTGTATAGAGAGCGACAGCACTGATCTGTGAGTGATGATAATTTGTGCACCAATTCCTCTGACATCGTCTTATTAATCGTTAGCTTACTATGCAAACATGACAAGTGAAATCTCCCGCAGCAAGCTTAAACATGTGAGAGGTTGATCGCGCAGAGAATCGCTGAGCTTATGTGAGTGAGCGTGTAAAAGCATTTCAGTTCTGCTGAGCCAAATAAGACAGGTCAGGGTGAAGAAGTGACAGCCAAAGAAAAGCTTACCACAAAACGGAGAAGTTATGACAAATCAGACTATAAGGCAAAAAGAAAGTGCAGCTTTATGGTTTCATGGACAAAAGAATTTCTGTGGCTGCAATATGATGAGCTAAATAACCAGGGCTGCACATAAGTGGTCCGCAGGTGCGCATTCGCTGTCAAAATAAAAAACACGCACAAGGGTTAGGGTTAAATTTAAAAACTGTACTTTTGAGTTAAAATATATATTTATAATTTTAATAAATGACAAATTAAAAAGGCATGAACATTTTTTTTGTATCGAAAAAATATCGAACCGTGACACCAAAGTATCGAACCGAACCGAACCGTGAATTTTGTGTATCGTTGCACCCCTAATAATCATATATCTGAAAGAACTGGAAAAAAAACTCGAGATTTTTTATTATCCTTCAAAGATTTTTTTGGTTGTTGCTAGCTGAGTATAGTTCCCTGTGTATTTGTTTATTAAAGATACTAATGTTTAGCTCAGATTATAATAGCTGCCGTTATAGTAAAAAAGAAAGAAAGAAATAAAAACAAACAACTTTTGGACACATTTTTTTGTCCATATGAAGGATAGTTTTTCAATTAACTTACTCTAACACTGACACATGAAGATGTCCACCCAGGGTCTCCCAATCTATCCACAAAAGCATTCACGTGAAGAAGGTCTTGTTGACCTGTGACAAACATGGACAGGTCTACTGGCAGCAAAGTGGCTTTCAAAGCAGCAATGTGTGTGTGCGTGTGTGTGTGTGTGTGTAGTAGGAAGAGAACTGAAATATAAATAACTCACAGCGGGAGAAACACACATAGGGAGAAAAGCTGGCTGGAAAAGGGGCGACTGGGTCAGTCAATGGGCTTACCAGTATCACGAACTCATCATTACAGCACAGCAAGATCTCAGATTAACCTCCTAAGACCCAAACTCTTCCACAGCATGCATTTTTAATTTCTCTTGATATTTGGGCATATTGGGACCCGATGAATATAAAAATAAAGAATTACCAGATTTTTTTTTTACCTGATTGAGAGCCACATGTGAGGATATTCGTTTAAAATTGCGATAGAACAGTAGCAGTATAACATCCTCGTAAGTGGATATCAGGCCCTTGTAGAGCAAAATTGAGTATTTTGGTCTAAATAACCCAAAATGTGATGTCCACATATGTGGACGCCAGGTCCTAGGAGGTTAATTATAACTGCATATTTCATTAACGCTTACATTTGCAATTCTAAATTAATTTGCTCCCTAGATGAAGGTTGTATCCTTTCAGATGCTACCATTATCACCCCCCCCCCCCCCTCCAATCTGTTGTAGCAGATGCCTGCCCCTCCCTGAGCCTGGACCTGACGGAGGTTTCTTCCTTTTAAAAGGGAGTTTTTCCTCCCCACTGTCACCAAGTGTTTGCTCATAGGGGGTGGTCTGATTTGGGGTTTCTCTGTATTATTGTAGGGTCTTTACCTTACAACATAAAGCGCCTCACAACTGTTGGTGTGATTTCGTGCTATAGAAATATAGTTGAATTCAAATGAATTAATATTGCTATTTTGAGCCTAACTCAATTTAATTTCTTTAAATGTATTAAATATTATAAATTAATCCACCAATGAACATCACACAAACATAATAAAGTAAAAATATTTTTATTTCTGCAACTGTACTATGTGCCGATCTGTGCTTTTCTATGTGAGACTTGAAGACGACATCTTTTACAAATGGCGATGCTTCTTTCCCACAAAAATGATTGGTTAGTAGGCGACATTAATCTGTTAACCGATGCATGCAAGGTGTGAAGCAGAAGTTGCCATGGCAGTGGATCCCAGTAAGAGGTTATAGCTATTAAGTTTTTAGCCACCTTTCTCACAACTGACCACCCAGAGTTGAACCTGAAATTATGTGAGGCTGATAATACAGGCCTCTGATTATGAACCAAAGATTGGTGTTTTTTCAAGAGAAGAAGTGACAAAATGTATCACCAGTGATACCTGTATTTATAAGTACATGAAGTTTGTTAGAGAGCAAACACTCCCCAAAAGAAATTCTAGTTTTCTTCTCTTCAAAGAGGCTGACTAACTCTGACAAGTATTAAACATCCACCTTCAGGCAGTTAAACAACAGATCCCGGGAAAGCTTCATTCAAAAAGCAGTAACAGCTATTGTAAATAATTTCTACACCTTCACATGATTTCATGTAATTCCACAAACAATGCTTCATTTTCTTCATTTTCTCCCACTCGAGTGCCTGGTACTTTGAAGTAATACAACAGCAAACCATTTTCCCAAACTGTTGTCAAGCCGGAGGCGTCCAAGCGTGCTTGAAAGTGCAAATTAGGTTCAGGTATTTGCAAAAAGGCCGTACAGGTTGCAAGGACGTGCTTCCCCTGGATTGTAGTCACTGGATTAAAAAATGTCATTAAAAAGTGTGAAAATACTACAGAGGGAACACTCTTAAAACTACTACATAATATTTTAATGGAAATAGAGTTTTGATGAGGAGCAGATGGTGTGTTTGAGTTTAAAAGGGTTTGTGCTTTGAGTCATAAATCCATAGCCTGAGGAAGTCTCTGACAAAAATGTAATAAAAATGATAATGAACACAGTCCCGTGTGAAAGGCTTAAACAATTTATTACACATGTGCTTCCTCAAACTTGCAGAGCTGTATGTGATATACTCGCGAGGTACGTGAATCAGGACTGGTTTGATTGTGGTTTGACTTCTTGTTTTCATTTCAGGTCTGTCACTGATAATAAATTCATTCAGTTTTCATCTATTGTTGATTTAGGCCTCTGTTTGGAATTTTAGCTCCAGTCCAGCTGGATTCCGTCTCTCAAACCAGGTATGAGGGTAAGTCTTGTGGCAAAAAAGAGGGTTAGATGTCTTTGGGAAAACCAACATGGTGCTCTGTGACAGGCGTGTCAAATGTAAGGCCTGTGGGCCAGATTCAGTCTGAGAAAGACTCCAATCTGGCCCGCCTGAATGCTTTGAAAAATGTGAAGGAAGATTTAAAGTTTTGACTTTTAACTAGATTTTCTATAGTGTAATTAGAAACTTTCAGTTTTATGATCATGGGTGTGGACAATGAGCTACCAGGACTTTTTCTGTACACGTTTATTCCTTGCAAATTGAACCCAGAGTCCAGATTTATTTCATGTACTACAGCAGCATTTCTATATCGTGTAGAAAAATGACATACTGTTATAATTGTATTTCTTTTCCTTTTATTAAGATTTTGGCGGGATTAAATGTGCAGATAAACTTCTGTTCTGCTCTGTTTGCCGTGTGATTTACAAGTCATTAGCCTGTGAATGTGCAGTCTCCCTTGGTTTCTCACTCAGATCCACCCCTCGCATGTCATCTCTGCTTTGAAAACACCACGAAAGCAACAGAAAACACTCAGCTTGACGCTTCACAATGGGACCTCGCTGACCACTGTGTGATGCCATAGTCCAGTAACAAGCAGCTCCTGTCTGTCTTCCTTCTGATTGGCTGCCACTCACCTGGCTTTGCAAACAGAACCTGGTGATGGTGAGCGCCGCTGCTTCTAAACACGGTTGATATTGTATATATTGCAATTAGCCCAGAATTTTTTCCGTGGCTCTTTGGATAGTTCCCTCTTTTATAAAAAAAACTATAAGTGGAGTGAATTTTTTCATAACTCATTGACCTGGATACTGGAGTTAGGGACGTGATCAAGTCAACAAGTCTCAAGGATCGCTCTAATCAAAGTTGCACACAATAATCACCCAATGGGTCGTCACTCATAGTGTGCTCACGGTCAATGACGAGGTCATGTTCATCATTTTCAATGGATTTATTTGTCTTACAGTGCAGCCAGTTGGTGATTCTAGAATCTGTTGGGGCAGGGGCAAAAATTTACAAAAGGCCCCCCCACCCAGCGCTGGAGGGGCCTCTTGTGAGGGCTGAAGGCTCTGCCTCCCATTTTACTTTTAAATACTCTAGGAACCACAAGTAAGCCTGTGGTGTGAGGTGCAAAGTCCTCTATTGGGGTGATACAGTACTATGAGCTCTTCAAGATTTTTTAATTTAGGACAATGATTTTAAAGTTGTTTCTGGATTTAACAGGTGGCCAGCAAAGAGGAGCCAATATGTGCAAAATATACTCTTTTTTTGTCCCTGTCTGTACTCACTGTAAGATTTTGGATCAGCTGAAGGCTTTTTAGGGAGTTTTGGGACAGCCTGATAATAAAAAATTACAGTAGTCCAGCAAGACGTTATAAATGCACTAGTTTTATGGCATCATTCTGAAACAGGATGTTTCTACTTTTAGAGATATTGTGTAAATTGAAGAAAGCAGTCCTACATACTAGTTTGATATGCACATTAAAAATGGTTCCAATATTTCTCACAGTGTTACTGGAGGCCAAGGTAATAAGATAAGATAAGATGAGACTTTATTGATCCCACGACAGGGAAACTTTTGCGTTACCTCAGCTCAGGTACAGATATCAGAAGGAAAATACAAAAAAATAAAAATAAAATACATACATATATAATATAAGTAAGATAATACACTATATACAATGGTAGCATACACAGTATGTGATTATGGATATGGTTGTGTTTATATGCAAGACATAAACTATAAAGCTTAACATAATATCCTCAGGTTTGTCTGAAATTAGAAGTAGGAAATTAGAGGTCAATCAGGGGTTTATGTCTCATAAACATTCCTGTAGTTTAACCAGTTGGTTGTAATAACCTGTGAATTGAGAGCGATTGCGGACGAGCTACTACATCACCGATTGTCTTGTTAACTGACCATCCCAGAAATTTGGGCTTCAGTTTTGGTGAGTAAAATTCTCATGTTTTATTAGCCTGGTGCTTTCTGTGTGCTGCACTGATACCGTTCAAGAATACAGCTTGCTAACAAGCTAGCTAACATTAACTGATAAATTAGCATTCCACCTTTCATCAGTCCCAAAGAATTCGACATGACTGTGGTCAAAACACTAAAGTAGAAGCTTCAAAACTAATGGGTGATGTCACAGTGATGTCCAATCCATATTTTAGATCTATAAAAACTATAATCTATAATCTATAGCTAATAGTCTAATAGAACAGAAAAGGTTGGAAACAGTGCCTTTAAAGCAGTCTGACAGTTGAGATTGCAGCTAATATGGACAACTTGTCAGTAGGCAAACCTCATTATTTGTCATTTTGTTTGAAATGAGCATCTACCACTGTAACAGTATAGGAAAACCATAATTGGCCCACTTTATATCCTGTTACTGCTCTTTAGGCATTCTAATACCTGAACCAATTGTTATCTCCAGCACTGAACAATAGCCATGCTGCTTGTGAACACCACCACTCACATTCAAAAAGCTCTTGAGTGGCTCTCTGTGAAGCAGCGCAGTCACTTTGTTTAAAATATATTCATTCCATGCAGATAAACTGAATCTTAGAGGAGTACCCTGGTAAGAAGCCACCTGTCTGTGGCGGTTTGACGCAGAGGTGCACTTGTGAAGAGGTTTGATGCGACAACGTTCACAACACAAGGCCCTAGAGGAGTTTCAAAAGTGAGTGCCTCGTATGTTTTCAGTATTTATCACAAAGGGAAGCCTCTTTCTCTCACATTCACTCAAATTCCAGAGGCACTGAAAACAAAGAATTTTATTTCCAGGCCTGTGTGTATGAGGTCCTGACCTTTGAGTTTAAATTAGATAAGTTTCAAACACATTTCTGTCAGTTATGGTCCATGTGTCATTTCAGTTTATATATACAGTACATATGTGTGTGTGCATGAATCAGGCCTAATCTATGAGAGACATATGTGGTGCAGTGAAAGGCATAAATAGGAACACATTTTGAATGTGAATCTGGATTAGAAAACATTTTTTCAAATCCATCTTTTTGATCCTTTTTGTTTGGTGACTCTTATCTTTGTTGTGCCTCCTCTCTGTGCCTGCAGAGAGCTCCGTGTGGAAAGCCAAGCACATTACGATTTATGTTTTTATTATTGCTTCAGATGGCATGTGCCCAAAGCCCAAAGAAGGACCACAGCTGGTGGGCTTACACCTCCTTTGACAACTGATGCCTGCCAGAGCGACACTGTCGATCAGAGCAACGACGGATGTCGTCACAAGTCCCAAAAACATCTCCATCAAAAGGAAAAAAAAACAATAAGTAAAGACATGGCGCAAGAGTTTGTCTGAGTCCTTTTTATTGGGGGACAATGCCACATTAAATGCTTGACAATACTGGGTGGGTTTAAACAGCCTCAGGAATTACAGGTGTGTGGCCAGTTTAAAAGGAAAATGGATAAAAAAAATAGAGACATAAATCGCTGTACTAGGGTAAAAAAACAAAAACACATAATAAACATACTTACAGAATGATATTTTTGGTATAGTAACAAACAAAAACATGAAAACACATTCACATGACAAATGAGCAAAAAGATACAAAACACGGAGCAAACAAAGATAAATCATCACGTGCAGTGAAACAGTCACAGAAGTGGAACTCCGAGGTCAGTTTAATCTTGTTTCGCACAACAGGACCCTGTCAGGTATCTCACATTAACTCACACAACACACTCGGGCTCAGCACTGTCGGGACAGAGAACAGGCAATCTTACACTGGCACCTGAAGAGTTAATATAAAAAAGGACAAAATAAATACGTAAGCTAAAAAGATGTAAACATAAAAAAAATACCCCCACCGATCCCTCAGTACCCGATTCTCACCCAACGTGTTTATAAAAAGAAGAAGCAGAGAATAGTCGTTTCTCGGCAGAACACAAAGATTTATTTTTGTTGCAGTTTTGTTCTTTTTGAAGACGAGGACAGGTCTGCTGTGGTACACAGATCACTGAAGGGCTGACAATCGTGCACCTTGTGGTCCGGCATTCCTCCTCAGAGAGAAATGACAAAACAACAACAGTAACACAAAGAAAAAAAAATCATATGGCTGCCTCTGCGTTTAACAGGAAATGAATTTCATATGACAAAACAATGATGAGTAGAACCTGCCCTCACAGAGGACCTCACAATGATGTGGGGTCATGAGCGGGGGGGATATTAAAGGATGTTATTGGATTTGTCATAAATGATAAACTGGCCAGTCAGTGCTCTCTGCAGCCAATATGAGGAAGAGGTACGATCTTAGCTGAGCAAATTCTGAACTGTGAGTCTGTGAAGTTCATCTCTTTAAGGCATAATTCCAGTTTATTACAGCTTGGGCTTTGTGAACAACACCGCTCACAGAACATATCGACTTGGTCCTGCATAAAAACCTTTTCATAAAATGTATTTAACGTTATTATTGCTGTAAGGAGCGAAATGATGTTTGTGCACTTACACTTTACTGGTCAATCCCGAACATTTAAAAAAGAAAAAATTCTAATAACACTGAGAACTCCCATTCATGGGAGCTCTGGTTTCATAGGGACTACTTGTGAAATAATTTAGAATGAATGGGGCTCTATGAAGCTCTATGTCATTGTTGGTTTATTTCAGAATGGCTTAAAATCATCCCACATAGCAGACAGGTCTGGGCCAGATCTGGTGTCAAGCCGGCACTGCTGGCTGACTTCTGGCATAGTAAGTGGTATGTCATTCAGATATGGGCCAGGCCTGGTGTAGATGGCACTATTTATGTGATGGCATGCCACATCTGGCCCGATTGTGGTTTGGTGTATGTGGCCCAGGCTCATAGAAAACAGGTCTTCCCTGGATCCGGCATCAAGCTGGCACTTCTGACTAACTGGTGTCATGGCAGAGTGAATGTGTCATGCTGTATAGAGCACTATGAGTAATCCGGGAGAGTAGAAAAGCTCTATATCAGAATTAGTCCATTCACTGTATGAACAGAGTTTTGTCATATTTCTTTTCATGCTATCATGTTCCAGCACATGCTGTTATTACATGGCTTGACAGTGTGTCTGCAACTGGCCTGTGGCTGCACACAACTTACACATGGCCAACATAGCGCAAAGAATGACGGCCCTTTGGCACAGGACCACCAGTGTGTCTGCAACTGGCCTTGTGCTGGCCCATGTGTGGGCCACCTCTGGCAAACCAAAGGGCCGTCATTCTCTGCGGTATGTGGGCCATGTGTAAGCCCATTGTGTGGGCCAGATCTGGGCCATACCAATTTTGCTATGTGGGATTGATGTAGCTCAGTTTTTAGATATGTTATGGATTATGATTGTACAATTAGGAATGGCACAGCATCACGAGCCACTTTAGGGCATCCATGATTCTGATTTCAGGAAGGAAACAAGCAGCAGCAGAGCATTTCTAGCAGCAGCCTCCTGATAGTGGTCATCATCAAACTCAACAAAGTTTGTCTTTTTTATACAATCACAGTCTAGCGCAGATCGATGGATCTCAATGCCACAGCAAGATAGACGATATGGACAAAAGTAACATTTGAATTCGGGTGTGTTCAGTGCCATTACCACAGGTGTATAAAATCAAACACCTATCCACGCCGTGTGCTTTTACACATGTTTGTAAAAGAATGGATCGGTCTAAAGAGCTTGATGAATTTGAACGTGGTGCTGTAACAGGATGTGCCCGCTCCAGATTCCAGTTTGTTGAAACCATATCATAATTTATCACATAAAAAGACATGGAGAAAGCTGTATAACGCACATATTTCTTTCACTATAACACCTCACAACGATGCCGTAACAGGCTGACGTCAGCATATTGTAATAAAAACATTTTAGCCCTTGCTCTTCGGAGGGAGCTGCGCTTTCTGAGTGCTCTTGTTTGTTTTTTGTCAAACAAGTCTCAGTGAAATATTGGCATCAAGCTGCAAGCAAATGTAAAAATAATATAATTTGAAAAAGCTTTAGAGCGCTCAGCTTCTGGCCGTCAGTTGGCGAGACTTGCTTGCAACACAATAGAAACAGAAAATCTAGTCTATTGTGGTGAATGCAAAGCTGTCACGAGGCCTTAGAATAAAACATGATCCAATTCAGGACAGAAAAACAGCTTCTTGTTATCCCGCAGTTATAGCATGAATGTAGGATGATGTTCAAAATGAAACAGAAGCCGCAAACCTCACTAAATTAAGCCCATGATGCGACTTTAAATGCGGTCGTCATCATAAAGATGAGTTCAGACTGAACGTGAAGCTAAACTAGCGCCTCGAGCTATGATTCAGCTGCTAGTCCCAGACATAGAAAATTGGCTGCATCATGCTGGCAGCTTAAATTATTCCTTTACCTTTATGAAGCGCAGTTGTAGGCTCGCAGGATAAGTTTAATGATGTTAACACATCTTTGAGCATTTATTTAGGACGTTTTGGAAATGATGAAAATATATATAAAATGTCGTCAAGGGCTTTAGTATAAAAGTCTTGGCATTTGCTTACAAAGGCTAAGTCGTTCAACTTTTTGCTAGTCTCAAGGCCACTCACATCCATGACCAAACGTGAGGAGTTTTCTTCATTTGGTGACGTTAGATTGACTTTGCTTTTCTGTATTTTTGTCGTGCAAGATTGAGTATGACAGCATATGTCGTCCAACAAGCAGGAGACTGACTGGCATTTCTCCACTGTGTTGGGAAAAAACAACAACAAATGTACATTCAGCAATGCTGTATATTAACATTTCTTTTTTTTGTTTTGATTGATTTGTAACACATTACTGGCAATGCAGCAATCCATGTTGAAAATGTGGGTGCTTTAAGGCAGAAGTTCCAAGCAACATTCATCTTGAGGACGACACAAGCTGGTCCACTTTTCCTTGAGCACTGATTTCAGTGCGTGCATCTGCAGTTTGCATACGCTGGATGTTCATGTGCTGTGTGTGCATAATATCCTCCACATGCACAGGATGACTCAAGGTGTATTCTCAGAGACGTTTGCATTCCTATTAGCATGCATTGGGCCGCTTTGATAAGTCAAGAGGACAATAAATAAAACAGGCTGACGTTGTGTGTAACAAGTGTCCTTCGGGTATCACTGGAGACATTGCCACCACCTGGTGTCTGTGTATCTTTGCCTTATTTATGAGTGCGTTGGAGTCTTCATTTATACTAGGAGGTGAGGGGGAGCAGCAGCCTGCATCATCTCAAGATGCTTTGGTGCGTGTGTGTTTATACATTTCCACAGTGCCTCGATAAGGCCTTCCTCGCTGCTGCTTTGTAGTGTCCTCAGAGATTATGCCGATGTTCTCAGAGGGCTTTGGCACTGGTGGTGTGAGAAACTGTGTGTGACACTGGTTTCTGCGGGTAGCGGCTGTAGTAGTAAACCTGGAAGAGGATGGTGATGTCCACGAAGACCTGCAGCAGGCCGCAAATCCAGAACTGCACCGGAGCCTGGGTGAGGAGGAAGTACCCCGTTTTAAAGGTGTCACCACTGGTCCACATCAGAACCATCTTGATGCTTGATGGAAACAAGAAGAGAAGAAGAGAAAACAATGTTAATATTGTAGCCCATTACTGTAGCTTTACCATTCTGTATCATTCTTTTGTTACCAGATTTACTGGAGTTAATTTTCTTTAAATTATTTTCAATGTTATTTTTCCAACAAGCACTTCTGACAACATGACAACAGTGTTGTAGAGCTTTGTCGTTCGTGTCTTCAGTTTTTCTTTTTAGTATAAGTTGGTTAGTACATTACTTCCTATTTAAAACATGATTAATAGACTTTAAAAGTCGTGTCGCGGTAATTCTCAATAAAAGCAAAGCGATTAGTAACAGGCTAGGTGTCTAGGGGTGCTGCATCAGAAATGCTGTTAGTGACTATTCTCTTAAGAAAGGGAAACAGAAAATGCTGAGGTATGCCAAACTACACAAGAACTGCACTGAAAATCGGTGGGAGCAGGTATGTACAGAGGATATCAGGAGGGAGGTATAACAGTGCCTAAAGACATCTGTAGAGCACGGTAGAGGCTCTGTCATGGTTTGGGCTGTTTTTCTGCCAATAGTGTTGACAATCTTATCAGAATTGATGGAATTAGAAATGCATAAAAGTACTACCAGAGATTGATCCACCAATTAATATCATCTGGAAAGTATCTGATTAGCAAAGGCTTTGGTTTTTAAGCATGACAATGATCCCAAACATACTGCCAGTGCACTAAAAACATACCCGGATATAATAACTCAAAATTGAACACTATCGGTCATGGACTCTCATCCCCCAGAGCCTGGACCCCAATAGCAGTGTGGGATCATCTTGACAGAGATTGGAATAATCTACATCCGAAGGAAAACTTTCAATGTATTTCAAAAAGCCTGGAGAACTATTCCAGAAGACTACGTAAATTAATAAAACAGTTCAGTCTGTGTTGAGGAATGACGACGGTCATACCAAATATTGACGTTTAGGCTCATTAGAATTGTATAAACTCTCTTTTTGCCTTCTATGCTGTATTTCCATATATTGTTGCACATATTTCAGTAAATAGCTGCACCCATTTCCCATCATCCAAAGAAAGAATAAAGAAATGAGAGACTTTTTTTTCCATAATACTGTTATTGCATCAACATGGTTGTTGCAAAAACAACAATGGCAAAAAATGTCATTAGGAAATAAAAATAGAATCCTGAAGAATATGTGCAAAATGAAACTGTTCAGTATTAATGAGTTGTAGACTGCTGTTACAGAGTAAACCAAATTACTGATGGAATAATTTGTTCTCATATTGAACACTTAGGGTCTGTCCGCACATCAACTTCCACATTAGCATTTTGACCAGACCTTTAACGCATCCTGGCTTCATTTCTATTTGGACTGATTTTTTTTTTTACTCCATTTGGTCACCAAAACCACATGTTAATGACAGCAGGACATGAGGTCTGAGAGATGCAGGCAGGAAAGAAATAGGAAATATGACACAATAAGTACCAGGGGAAATTGAAGTAATGAATCTCTTCAGGTTGCATGCTTCTTATTAACTTTGCATCCTGTGGCACATTTCTAACTATAAAATTCTGCTTCCGGTTCATACCGAGCTGTTCACAGGGTGCACGTGAGACAATCCAGGCATGAATTATGCAGTTATCGCTCTACAAGTGACTGGAGATGAGCGCCCACGTGACTTGGAAGAGCCAAAGTTCCTCTAAGCATAATCATCATCCTCTCACTGGCACTGGAAAGCACTGTGAACTCAACTAATGAGATGGAAAGGGAAGCCAAACAAGAGTCAGCAAAAAAAGAACAAAGGCCTGGGGTCTGAAAACACACTTTCTCATACATGTTATCCTCTCCCAAGATAGAAAAACACAATGTACAGCTGTGTATCAAGTAATGCGAGGACATCAGTTCAAAAATGCTTGTAAAGCTCTCTGAAAAGTTTGGCTTGGTGGTTATGGGTGTTTCCCGCTCTCTTTTATGACAGCATCAACAAATCCATCGCCTTCTGCAGAGCTCAGGTACACTCGAATCTGTTTATAGTTTGCTTGTTGCATTTTTTTTTTGTATTATTTGTTTGAGGCAGAAATACACACAGGCAATGCAGACAAAGAAAGGACTGAACCAGCAATGTGCCCACAATCCACTCATAGACGTACAGAAGGAGGACTTGTCAGATGAGCCTCCTAAAGCTACCAGCCTACAACAATGTGAACACATGCTGCGATATCTGAAATCCTTTCACTCAAGCGTGTTAGCTTGGTTGGTCAGCACTATTTGAATGAGCTTTGCAGATATCTTTTTTTCTGCCACTGAGGCAACTGCTACCCTGAATTTGAAGGGCTGGTATATATCCAGTGGTATCTGACTCTGTGAGATACTGCTGGATATGAGTTTTATTGCCCGGGTCTGGAGATATGTTTATCTGAGATTTAAAAACTGTGAAAAAGTAGAAGAAAGCATTTCCTTTTGTGGTATTAGCCTTGTATTTGATCTGTAGTGCACTACCTTTTTGCTTTTCACATTTGTGCCCTCATCTGGGTAGTGACCAAATTAATGTTTGGACATCAGACTAGAAAGCCTCTAGGTGACTGTCCTGGATCGCTCTCTACCAGAAGTGGCTCCGGGACACACAGAGCACATGCTGGACAGATAACGCTCTTTTTCCTTCTTTCTTGGGCAGCTTGTGTCCCTCTTGGAGGACCGGTTAGGCAGAGGGACTAAGGATGCTCCCGCTTAGACTGCTTCCCTGCGATCCAGACCCAGTTAAGCATCAGGATGGATTGATGGCTGGAACTCAGTTCCTGACTGTGACTCATTAGGCTGCTTGCCTTTACTTTTATCAACTTGTAAAAGCTAATCAGGTTTTCTTCTTCCCTGACACTGCTAGGCAATGAATGTGATTACCAATGAGCATTCAATCAATGTCACCTACTGAGCTGAATCAGACCGAGCCAAACTGGCCTTCAGTGTGTAATGCCAGGACACAGTGTGTTTCCATCAATGTTAAAAAATTCTGTGACATCGTTCCCCTAGAATCAGTGTTCACATATTCTAGAACTGAGAACCATTAAACTTAAGTGTTGACCAGCTTTTATTTTTGTTAATCAAATAATAGCTATAATTCTGAAAAACTTTTTATTGATATTCTGGAAAGCAGACACTAAATCTATGTCTTTGTTGTCCTGTATGGGATTCATATATTTAACCATTTCAAAGGTTTACAGAGAGTGGTCTGAAAAAGACAAAATATCCAGTGAGGGCATTTCTCTGGGTGAAAATGGGCAGAATAGATAACTCATTACAAAAAAGGTATGTACAAGATGTCAAACCTTGAAGCAGCTTTGATGTGTTGTACACTAAACTGGTTACACCTTTCCACAGTCCAGGGAAAACAACTCTGTCTTAGTCGTCTGTGATCTCAACAAAACACTTTCACCGCATTAGTCTTACTGAATTCAACACGATGCTGATTTTATAAAATACGGTCTTCATTAGGTTACACAACGGCAATAAAGTGCAGTGTTCTTACTGTGAACGTTATGAAAAAACCCAGAAACATTTGACCTGTGGCTGATGTTCAGGGCATATTTCACCGTCTGATATGAATGTTACACTAAGAAAGTAAAGTACATTTAGTTGCGGTTCCCAGTGCCCCGCGGATCCTCTGATAGAGCATCCTGATTAAACATGTCGCAGTGTGATGCTTTGATTACTGCAGCAGGTGAATCATGGTGATATGAAGATAAAGAAGAAACAATGAATCGTTGTGTTAGCAGATTTCCTGCCTTTCTATAAGCCGCTTAACAAATGTAAAAGGGAATGGGGTGGAGGAGTGGCTTGTCACCCCAACTGTGTGCACTTTAGCCACACTGGGGCAAAGCTTTGGAGCCAAATCCCTTCTTGCATTATTTATATCCCCAACCTCACCTTAGACTTATGTATTTTTAAGACGATTTTTTTGTTGGTTTTTTGTTGCAGATTTTGTCATTTTTCTTACACTCCTTTCTAACATTTCTCCAGCTCCTTCCCTGAATCTTTTCAAAATGTTTGCACTGGCATCTTTTTCCTCCATTTTTTTAAGCATGTCTCTCTCCTCATCCATTCAGCCTCCCATCAACTCTCTATACCCGTTTGTATTTGCATTCCCTATACCTGCTGTCCTCACACCGCTCTTTCTCCACGAGGAGCTTGTTAGCACTGTGAAAACAACCCCCTCCAAACATCCCCCAAAAAACCCCACCACCCACACCTCCCTCAGTGGCTGCTGTCTTAGTTATGGTGCTGAATCTGGATGTAAAGATAAGAGAGGGAGGATTCTTGTTTGACCAGTTCCTTTGGTGGTTCCCTAATAAGACGTGGCAAAGGCAGGGCTGTGGGGAGAGGGTGCCTGGCTACTTATCTGTCACCTTCTCTGAGACAAATGAGGGACGGAGAGTGCCAACTGAGCTCTGGGCTCAAATGGCAGCAGTGGAGAAGTATAAGCTGCACTGACCACACAGTTTCTACGCTGGGTTCTAGATGCATGGTATGGTAACACTGGCTAAGTACAAACTGTCTGTTTATTTGTATCCATTTTCAACATGGTGCACCAATAAAACCAGCAAAGACTGTAAACAGAGTAGTTATAAGCTGTAGAAAAGCATCAAGTTTTTCTACAGCTTATTTTTTCTCAGAATTCTGAGAAAAAATAATTCTGAGGAAAAAGTCATTATTCTGAGATTAAAGTCATAATTCTGACTTTTCTCAGAATTTTTTTTACTGTTTTATTTGTTTATACTGAGAGTCACATTTAAGACAAACTTCCACTGCCTTCCAATGGACAAAACTTGATTTATCTTTCCTTGTCAATGAAAGTGTGTTTTTCTAAAACGCAGTTTTACAATGCTAGCAGTTCTGTGCCAATTCATTCATCTTTGTTTAAAAAGCCTATAAATAAATCAGGCACACGCTTCAACCTCAGCTGTGCTATTTGCCATTTCTTGGGACAAAGCACAAACCCAGCACATGCAGAGGCCAGGGTAGAAACTGTCTGGTTCAGCGCCACAGTAGTTCTCCACTTCTGCCATTTCAGCCCAGAGCACAGCGTGCTGACATCAACAGCTAATCAGAAAAGCATATTTCAGTTCCACAATATGATGTATACAGTAAACTAGTATAAAGTTATAAGGTTTATGTTAAAACAGAGGATCTGTTGTCCATCTATTTTTAGTTGGTTTTTTAGCACATTTCTTTTTTGTGCTTCACTCACACAATGTAATTTCAATTCACTGTCTGGCACAAATTTGTAAAAAGCATAAGGCAAGGATATGAAACTGTGGAAACCTGGAGGCAAAACACCATTAACAAATTGACTATGATGAACAGAGCAGCAGTGACAACAGAGCTGTAGCATTACAGGAGGTGCTTTTCCGATGGCGGGTTGCCAAGTGGCTTACAGATGTACAGCTAGGCCTATGAGATTTGTCATTTGGATTCTATATTGACTCACTCTTACAAAGTTATACTGTGAAGGCCCGGTACTTCTCTCAGCTGAACTTTGAACTTTTGCATTTTTACAAGACAAAACAAAAACAGTGGGGTCATTCCATCAAGTTTTAATCCAAACATTAAGAAAATACTATTTCTATTCAACTTAAATGCTGAGTCGAGCAAATATGCCAAGTTCTATCACAGGGCAGCTGTGGCTACAACTGTAGCTTGCCTCCACCAGTGTGTGAATGTGAGAGTGAATGAATAGCAGAATTATAAAGCGCTTTGAGGGTCTTGAACAGCGCTATATAAATGCAATCCATTATTATTATTAAAAGCAAAGATTAGACTATCTGCTGATATTTAAGTGCCATTAAAGACAAAATTCAATCAGAAGATGGTTTATGAAGGCCCGCATACCATTTTACACAACTAACTACTAATTTACTAATTTTCTTTAAATAACGATGCTCAAGATTGTATCATTTTGCTGTTCTTTGTGGTCTTCGCTGTCTGGTTGTTCATTCATACATTTATTTACAAAAATATGACTTTAGATCAACAGTTCATTCTCAAAAGAGCTGTAACCCTGAAGGATTGAAAAGAAACAATCCCATTATCATTTAATCATCTAAGAAAGAGAAAGCAGGACCCCGAGTGATGGATCAGATGGAGAGATTTCGTGTTGGACGAATGATCTGAGGATCCTCCAGCTGCGGTGATCCGAAGCTCTGCCTGACAGCCCTGCTACACACAAGCGGTGCCATGCACCAGACCACAGGTGATGGCCTGGCTGCATCAGCAGTCAGTTCAGATCTACCCAAGGCACGTGGCAGTGTGTGCAGACAGCAGCCTGCAGGCTAAATAAGGCTCTGGCACCGTTATCTAGCATACTGGGATGCAGCTCAAAATCACAAACCTTATAAGGCTGCAGTTGGCTGTCTGGATGTCCCATTTCTGTGTTTTGTGTTTGTGTGAGCCTGTATGTGTTGTTGTGTTTTATTTGTTTAATGGTGGGCTGGTCAGCATCAGTATGTACCATCTAATAATAGCAGCAGCTTGAAAACTGTTACCACAGCCCCCCTCAAAACACAGGATACACATGCCACAAACACCCCTTTAATCCGGCCTAATGTCCTCCTTAAAGTATCTGCCTTCACAAATATTTATTGTAGACTGGCTGAGATAGTTTCACTTGGTTCCAAGACCAGTGGCACCCACATGATTCAAGAAAACATCTAAATGATCTATTAAGCAGCACTTAAACTCGTATTAACATATCTTCTGTCACTTTCTAGAATTAAATGTCAGAAAATGGATTAAAAAGCCAATTATGTATATTATGTAAGCAAATACTCCACTTTCCGAGAACACTAATAAGAACTGAACACTGTGTTTTATATTATAAATAAAAAAAATAAATGGTTATAAATTCTAGAGTACAATGAATAAAAGAATAACTATCCAGCCATTCTCTTCCGCTTATCCTTTTCAGGGTCCTGGACCCTGGAGAGGTCGCCAGAAACGCCAAAAACAAACAAACAAAAAAACCCAGTCAGAGTGAAATTTTCAGTTTTAGCAAATAGCAGCTGGCTGCAGGAGGGAATAAGAAGTATAAACGTTCGCTGATAAAAGCCGAGGCTGACGAAGATGATGGGGAGCATTCACTTTATCCTTATGATAAAAAAAAAAAAAAAAATCATAACTACTGGAGGCTGCCAATGACAAATTTGGTTTAGCATTCGAATTAAAAGAATGACATTTAACTTAAAGTTATGTATACTGGGTTATGTATACGATTATGATTGATGAGGTTAATATAACACCTGAGGGTAAATAAACAGATAACTAACATGGTTTCAGATCTGTCTTCATTAGGGTTGGGTATCGTTTAGGTTTTATCCGATACCGGTGCCAAATCGGTACTTTTGAAACGGTGCCGGTGTTCAAACGGTGCTCAAACCGGTGCTTAAAGAATGGAGAACACAAAATTGGTCCAAAAACCTCTCATGTTCAGCTGTTTTTTTGTAAAAAGATAACAATGTTAGCCTTTTCTGCAGCTATGGGGCATATATGGTATCACTCTTGGCTGGGAGCCGTGCTTAATCAATGGAAAAAACACAAACTTTGTCCTAAACCTCTCATGTTTAACTGTTTTCCACTTTTTCTTTGGTCATTTTAGCCTTTTTGGCCAGGGTGAAGGGAATATCTGCCATCAAACAAGAAGACAGCCGCATGTAGCTATGATGATGTTTGCTAGTTCACCTTACATGCATTAATGTAATAACGTGGTTAGCCTACTCAACGTAAATTACACACGAACAACATTAAGCTACTCACACAGAGAAGAACGGCTGCTGCTGCCATCATCATCCGTCATCATTTCTGCTACACTGGCAGGGCTAGGGGCCAGGACTCTCCTCTTCGTGTTTTTGGGGGATATTGCTAACTCCGGGTTCGATAACAGGCAACCCACGCACAGTAGATGTGCTTGGTGTGAGGTCTCGCAGCAAGCTATCATACGGCGCATTTCTGGGCTTTTAAAAAAAACGCTATGCGTCGCCAGGTGTTTCATCAGATTTGAGGTGTTACCTCCTTTGACAGTATCACAGTATCACCTTAAAGCACTTGTTGCAGGCTGCTGAGTTTGCATATTTTGCTGTGAAGTACAGCCAGACTTTTGACCGCTTGGCCTTGGGCATTTTTAATCTGTAGCTCTGCTCTAAAAGAACGTACGTACCTGGACCCGCCTACTATCCTCGGAAACGTAAAATTATTGGCTAGAAGTGTATCACAGCTCAGGAAAAAAAAGCACCGAAATAAAGCACCGAAATGTGCGCTGCTTTTCGGTCTGGTTACTACCGTTTATGTCAGAACCGGTGCCATCATGGCACCGGACACCGGTACCCATCCCTAGTCTTCATGGACATGAGCCATGTCTTCCTGAGTTCCCTTCATGATTAAAAACAACAACAACAACAACAACAACAATAACAAAACAGCTTTGCTACCTCCTGTCTGGTGCAGCGATGGTGTATGTCTACACGCTGAGTACATCTGAAATGATTCATAGCAATATCTACCCCGCTTCAACTCCACCCACTGCCTACTGGGGAGTGTGGAGACATGCACTACTGTGAGTCTGAATATATAAATACTAGAAAGTGGTGTAACTTAAAATATACCTACAGTCAGAGTGGGAGCTTGCTGCCTGGGCCATTAATTGAGAGGAAGTCAGCATTATCCTTTACCATGTGGACATGTTTTTTTTTCCTTTTTAGTTCCAGGCACTTACAGAAAGTAGTTCTCTTGTTTACATGTGTGCATTTCTCACTTCCTCTTAACTACACATACCCCGAACACAAGAACAAACCTGATAGTAACACTGCAGCCGAGTTCTAACCTTGAAAATTGTAAATGGAAAACACAACATCCTTCCTTTATAGATTTTTGCTTCATATCACCACACACACACACACACACACACACACACACACACACACACACACACACACACACACACACACACACACACACACCTTGATTGTTGGCTGAGGTAAGTAACCTAGCAACAGCCTGCCAGACTCAACAGGTTGTGCTCACGGGAAGGAGAGGACAAACAATAAACAGGACTGGAAATGACAATGTCCTCCTTTTGAGGAAGATTTACCTTCAGACTGTGCAGTAGGGTAACAAAAGAAAAAGCAGAACTAACAGGAAGCTTCATGTTCTCACAGACTGGGGGCTGGAGTTCTTTTGGCTATATTTGAACTAACTCTATGGATAACAGAGATACAGGGACTACACTGTGTTTATCATTTGAGAACTAATGAGACTGTATCACTGACAATTTCCCCCTGCTTCATATAGCTTAATCTATATGATCTTAATTTATTAGCAGGTTTATATTTTATACTAATAATTGAATTCTGCTAAATAGTGGAAAAAGCTTTAATATAACCATTGGTCCCACACAAACAAGCAATTAGTTATACTGATTTCTGGTGTTAGTAAAACTTTCAAATAAATAGATTCTTTTAACAGAGTAAGAATCATATATGGCCATATGGCCTGGTCTAAAAGCAGAGACCTTTCATATCCTATAATCTGGTTTCCCACATGGTGATATAACCTTGAAAGTTTACCAAAATGCACTTTTTGAAGTTTTCTCTAGTGAGAACAACATCCTGGGCACCAGTGCTTTTTGTTTACTCTACATCACTGATGTTAAATACTGCCAGCGTTGTTACTGAAACTATGATACACTCCATGATCTCGATGGTCAAAATGAGATTTCGTTTCTTATGATGCTTGGAATTGTATTGTTGTAGTGTTTATACCAGTATAAAGTGCCTGCAGGAGATCATTGTTGTGATTTTGTGCTATATAAATATAATGTAATTGAATGGGTTAACAGATATGGTTGGAGTTTGAGCTTCATGGAGAAAAAAATATTTGTCTGCATATATCTTTAATAGATTTCTTTAAATTTAAACACATAAACTGACATTATTATTAGAAGTTGGCACCGTCTTCCATGTAAACTTGGTTCTTGAAGGATTGCTCCAACTATTATGGAGTCCTTGTAGATAAGGGAGCGCTGAAAGTAGCTTCTTCTACTTTTTTATTAAAAATGCAAAGGTTATTTTATCCAGTGGGAACTTTTCCAGTTTTTCTAATTTGACACGGAATGACAGATACCGAGTTAAACACTGTTCATACACATTCATGAAGGTGTCTCTTGATACTAAACTTTGACAGTGTTATGCCTGCCTCCCCCAGCGTTCTTACTCCGTTAGCTCTTCACTTTAGTTTAATGTTTCTGGACCTTTTCGTGTAATGGAGTTTGCCTGTGCATTATTTCTTTTTAAGAATGTACCAGTTTGTTGATTTGATCAAGATTACTTTCTCCGATTTGTTCTTGTTTTTTCAGCCTAATGATGACTTTCCTTTTACTTGTATTGAAACTTTTTTGGATTATATACTGTATGCCGATGAACATCTGCCAAATGAAAATGAAACACCTGGAAACAGCTCCAGCCCTTTCATCTCTGTAATATTCCTGAAAGTTACACAAAAGCAGACCACACGTGGTCTGCTATTTACTAGGGGTGCAACGATACTCGTATCAATATTGAACCGTTCGATACAGTGCTTTCGGTTCGGTACGCATATGTATCGAACAATACAACATTTTTAATTTATTTTATCAACTTTTCTTCTGACGATGCTGTCTGTGTTGAGCGCTCAGTGGATCTGCGCTCGACTACTCCGCCTAGGCTGCACTGTCGAGCGCAGATCCACTGAGCGCAGCGCAAGCTAGCAAGACAGAAGCTAAGCTCCTTGCAACATAGCAAATTGAACCTCCCCCACCCTCATTCAGATCTGGCGTTTGGAACTATCTTGGTTTTCATGTGACGTATGACCCTGAAGGTAAGTGTGTCATGGACAAAAGTAAAACAGTATGTCGGATGTGCCACGCAATGCTCAATTACATGGGTGGGAACTAGTGCGTTAGTGCAGTTTGCTCGTTAACGTGTTGACCCCGTCCAGCCCCACGCACGGGGCGATCCGCGGTAGCTCGTTAATGGAGATTTGCCGTGTTGTGGCGTTAACGTCATTTCAGATTAACGGTGACAGCACTAGTGGGAACACAACGAATATGACTGCACATTTACTCCGACAGCATCCTAGTGCAAAGACAAGTGGAAGCAGACAAAAACAACAAGCACGCATGCTACAAACTTTACCCGAGTCATTTAGACAGCCGTTAGCACGTGATTCTCCTTATGGGGACCTGATATGTTTAATATGCTGCTGAGAATATAGCCCAGAAGAAGCGTATAGTATAGCTTTTATTTTGGAAAGAGACATTTCTCTGTAATAAACTCTCTTTTCCAAAGATGAGTGATTTCTCGATCAGATAGAATTATTATTTTTTATTACTACTTGTTTCAGCAACATTAAATTTAAAAACTGTACGTTTGAGTTAAAATATATATTTATAATTTTAATAAATGACAAATTAAAAAAGCATGAACATTTTTTTGTATCGAAAAAATATCGAACCGTGACACCAAAGTATCGAACCGAACTGTGAATTTTGTGTATTGTTGCACCCCTACTATTTACCTTAATCGGTTAATTATTCAATAACTTGTGATCCCATGAAAACATAATGGTGGTTAGTTAGATGTAGATGCAGCGACAAAGATCCTATACGATTACTCACTGAACTGACTGTACACAGCAGAAAATAAAAAGGAATCTGTTGTCATGGCAAGGTAATATGGTTAAAGTGAAAAACTTTAACCTAATGAAACTGATGTTTAATTCAGTTCCATTTTATTAATCTCAAAGTAAGAGTCGTCATTCCCTATGTACAGGCACTTTATAGGGAATCGTGACAGTGGGAAGGAATAACTCCCTTTTAACAGGAAGAAACCTGGAGCAAAACTAGGGCAAAGGGAA
Source organism: Simochromis diagramma (assembly GCF_900408965.1). Classification (NCBI taxonomy): domain Eukaryota; kingdom Metazoa; phylum Chordata; class Actinopteri; order Cichliformes; family Cichlidae; genus Simochromis; species Simochromis diagramma. The sequence continues at coordinate 22,307,967 of NW_024387523.1, forward strand.
AGGCAGCCATCTGCTGCAATGGGTGGGGGGGAGACTTTGGTTAGTTTTACTGGAAAGCATTAATCTACAATATAAGACAACAAAATTTACTTTATCTCAGAAGTCTAGCTATTCCGGCTTACAGTAGTGTTTACAGTACCTTTGTAGTTAGGCTTTCTTTCTACCCACAACATCTGAACTGGTCACTTGTTTGACAGCTCATACCTGATATCTAACAAGGTATAAACCTAAAATTTAACATGCTAAGATATAGCACTTGTTTTTTTTCCCTCTGATGTGATCTTGGAGTCATTTTGCTTGGATAACCACTCCTGGTGAGATTGTAGCATTGTGTTAACATGCATCTGCCCTCTTAATTCCTAAGGAAGTAGTAAGAGTGTACTTACTTCTTCGCTGGGCTGTACAGAGCTCAGAATAAATGTTCTTTGTCACGTGACTATGTGTGTTACGACTCCTGATGTAATGCTGTTTAATATGCAAATCTCAGTGTACAGGTACCTCTCCGTGATTGGTGGATCCAGAAGAAGGATCATACGGATTGGCTAACCAGCTGGAGATGGCTCATATGATGACACCGCCATGGACGGCCAGTCATTCATCCTCACCTCATTCCAACCAGCAGACCAGGAGTACAGGAGCATGTAGGGGTGGACTGCCTTTTTGTTTGATTATAGTTTTCTCCTGTTTTTCGTCGTTAGGGAGGCAAGTTGCTTTCATTTAGTTTGATTCTTTTGGTCAGTTAAGTTTGGTAAATCCTCGAGATAGGCTCCTTTTGTTTGTTGTTTTGGCGTTAGGTCCACCCTGAAGCTATAGCCAGCTAGTTCTTTTGTGTCAAATAACCTAATGAATCAACATATTGTAAATAAATCATTATTAAACTTTACCAATTGTGTGATGTGGCTGCTCGGGGTCTGACGAGGATGGATCACCCTTATGTTGTGGTCTGGCCACCCCTAGACGGGCCATAACAGTGTGTAACATATAGGGCCGAGTTTAATTAAATGAATCAAGATGAGAAAGAAACTCCTAGAAATTCATAAGCAACACGGTGAGTCACAAAAATCAGCAACTGCAATGACAAGACTGCGTAAAAGAGAGTTCCCACTTCTTGCCATTGCAATCTTTTTGTAAATACAGATAGTGGAACACGTCGTAGAGCCAGATTAAATCTATGATTAAAACGGCTGTTGGCTATTTGCCTGTAATTCCATCATGATGTATTTTCCCACAAAATTTTTTTCCTCCTGTTTTGACAGCAGCATATATGGTTCTTCCTATCAACATCAATGACAAACATTTCTGTGTGCTGTCAGTACTTCAGAAGAATAAAATTCTTTTCTACAGGCCAGAACAAGAAACTCAGTCATAAAATCAGCACAAAAACCAACATATTCCTTTAGAGCATCTAAAATATATTTTACAGAGTACAACTGAGAGCACAGACAGTCTCCAATGCACCATAGAGATACCATTATGCCTACCCTGACCCAAAATAATGTTTACAACCTTTGCCTACAGGTTTGTCGAAATGCAGTGTAATGATAATAATAATAATGGATTGGATTTATATAGCGCTTTTCAAGGCACCCAAAGCGCTTTACAATGCCACTATTCATTCACTCTCACATTCACACACTGGTGGAGGCAAGCTACAGTTGTAGCCACAGCTGCCCTGGGGTAGACTGACAGAAGCGAGGCTGCCATATCGCGCCATCGGCCCCTCTGGCCAACACCAGTAGGCAAGTAGGGTAAAGTGTCTTGCCCAAGGACACAACGACCAGGACAGAGAGCCCGGGGTTCGAACCGGCGACCTTCCGGTTACAGATACGCTTCCCAACCCCCCTGAGCCACGGTCGCCCCTGTGTAGAAAACAGCTAACTTTGTCAGGGGAAGAGGAACCTAGCAAACAAGTAAGAAACACTTTCTAATCACACAAAAATCACAAAATGCACCAGATTTAGCAATATAAGAACAACTGAGTGTGGGGTCCTTCAGCAATCACACAGTGTAGAGAGCTTAAAGGACAATGTTGGTGGTGAAGAGAGTGTCGGGTGGGCAGAAAATATAAGGAAATCAAAAATAAATAAGGCATTGGACAGAGAGGGTATGGAAAGGCCCAGCGTGGGAGCTGTCATGGCCGGTTAAGTGGACAGGCAGCCCTGCTGGAGCTCTGTTATCTGTCTGCCGCAGAAAGTCAACCAGCAGAGAGGAGGGTATGTGTGTGTGTGTGTGTGTGTGTGTGTGTGTGTGTGTGTGTGTGTGTGTGTGTGTGTGTGTGTGTGTGTGTGTGTGTGTGTGAGGGGGTTCTGCTCTAAGGCAGGACACACACTGTGAGAAAGCTTTTTATTGCATGTTCTGTGAACAATCTCAGATGAACAGGTCTTTTCATATGGACATCATCAGTTTAATCTTTCCAAGTACTTTTAGCAACTTAAACATCTCTATCTAAATCTAGTTTAATCGTATTGATTCTCTGTGGGTTCTTTTTAAATCCATGCCTGCAATTACTGTAACAAAGTATACAATTCCAAAAAGCAGTTACCAGGGCTTGGCCACAGCTCAGAGAGCTGCTAGGGCCAATTCTGAAACTGTATATGCTTTCAAAAATCAATATTATATCACAGTCTCTAATTACAGCCTGAGGCTTGATGCAGATCTTCATTAATGAGCCTAAATGACACATTAGCAACTGACGTGGGGAAACAGAATACTTCATTACCATATTGATTCTCAGGCAAAACTTCAGATAGCCAATTGTCAGGCTGAATTAACACACGGTTGCTGTGAGCCGTGCTCTTACTTCAGGTGCCAGAGATACTTAATAAGCATGTGTCAGTGTTAATGATCACATGTGCGACAATATCATCTGGAATCATTACGGTGTGCTGCTGTACAGCCACAGAGCTGTCTGTGATGGAAGCGGCACTCACAAAAGAAACATTATTTAACAGGGCAAAGACAGTATCATTAATCGAGGACAGGACTAAATCGGTTTTAATTTTCATTGGGCTGACTCTAGATAAATTACACTGAAGACCTAAGTAGTTGATGAAAATAAGAGCGTGTTGGCCAATAACCATTCTGCATTTAAAGTTGATTATAGTGGCAAACTTCTCTAAGAAGCCTGAAGACTGAGTCTATCCTTTTCTAAGTTTGGGTCTTATTATCTCCCATCTTCTGATTTTGGGGGGGGGTTGTAGTCTAACATTAATACAGTCTGATAAACAACTAAAATGAATAGGAATACAGTGTGTAAGGTTCCTTGTTTCCATTCTAAGATGAGAGATTTGAACCTTTACGCCATGTCAGAACTTTTGAAATTTTAGTGGTGAGAACATTTGGGTCAAATGTTTGTTATCCAGTTAAAATCCCAGGTCCCTGCAGGACACATCTGTTAATTGAATATGGGGGCGTGGCTTAACTTTCACAGTGTCATACTGCATTTTTGGACAAAAGATTTCTTGGGACCCTCTAGCGGGAACTGCCAATTAGGGTGCTTTCCTGAGAACTGCATACCTTCTGGGATGTTTTTTCCATTTAGATTTGCACCACCAATAACAAGCTTAAAAAGCCGCCCGGATCAATGTGTCTTTCATGATGACAGTGTTGTTGAAAATTGCAGGCTTGCATACATAAATAGACCAGTGTCAGCTGAGCAACTGATGGGTTCAGTAGTTTTTAAGATTGATTCCTTTTTTCTATTTTTGAAGTACATTTGTTTTACAAACTCTTGCTGGCTGTTTTATATGTCTAAGCAACAAGTAATTAAACAACAGGCTAATTATATCATGAACAATTTTAATGGTTGCAGCTTATTTGTAACAAAGATCTTTAAAAAACATAAATCGCCCCAAATTTGCACTGAACAAACTACAAGACATCTGGAAAAATGTTCCTTTTATAGACGAGATCAAAGTGGAGATGTCTGACCATAATGCACTGTAGCACGTTTGTCGAAAACCAAACACAGCACATCAGCGCAAACACCTCATACCCACTGTCAAGCACGGCGGTGGAAGTGTGATGATTTGGGCTTTTTTGCAGCTCCTGAGTTACTCCTCTGTCTACCAAAGTATTCTAGAGTCAAATGTGAGGTCATCTCATGCAACAGGATAATCATCTCACACACAGCAGCAAATTTACAACAGAACGTCAGAAGAAGAAAAGAATAAGGGTGTTACAGTGGCTCAAAGTCACTGCCTGGTGTAATAATTTTTTGTTACAGTATTTCGAATGGTGAGCATTCATAAAACGAGCTGCAAGTATTGTAGCGGCTCCAGATTGCAATGTAAGGGTAAAAAATGACTTCCAAGCCCTCCAAATGCTGTTAGATACTCTTTGGTTTCTCCACAAACAAAGCTTTTTGCTCAGGAATTTGACTAAAAAACACGTGGAGATACCTCAACTTGTCATCTGAGCTCAACGCCAAAACAGCAGAGCACATATGTATCGTCTAATAACTGTCTGCTTTGTGTTTTGGTAGGGCTCAGTCACTGGGATGTATATATGAGAATACCAATCTTAATAAAATCTTCACAAGCACTTTGACTGAGCTCTAGAAGGTCATTGCTGATACAATTGGGAAAAAGATCTAAGAGTTCAGTACTGCTTTCATCTGCCTTTCTTCTAATCCAAATATTCCCACAATGCTTGCTTTGAGTCTGCTTTCAAGATCCAAGTTTTTATCCATTGCATCCCCTCATGACTGAATACATAAAGTGGATTCTTTATGAAAATGGCAGATGTACCTCATGCCTTCTGTGGATTTGTTCTGATAGTTGCAGTAGAGCTGCGGTGTACCCAGCATTGCTTCGGTGAAGACTGCCAGGAATCCCAAAGTCTCCACGAACAAAACCGAGTCCAGGAGGAGGTAGGTGATGTACGCTGCCACCAGAGTGAAGGCCAGCACGCACTGCACATAGTCCACAAAACGACTCCATGACCAGAAGTAGTTCCAGTCAAAATCTAAAGGTGCATAACATGAGAGACACAGAAATGAGTTTAAAAATCATTCTTCTAAAAAGATGCATTTAAAAAAATGGTTCCTAATGGTCTAATCCCAACTATGGAAGGCACTTTTATTTATATACTGCTTTTCCAATCTTAAGATGCATCCGTTAAAACCAGAGACTATAAAAAGTCAGTAAATTCATGTGATTACGATTTTAAAAAATTATGCTGGCAACCAATGAGCACACACGATACCAGTGACTGATATTTGACAGGCCAATAAAAACATTCGATGGTTTCCCAGATAACTGGCTCCTGGAATGTTCACTACTGACCAACCGTCAGGCTTCACAGTGATCTGTGATAAGCAATCCTCCATGTTTTGATGCAGCTTTACTGAATACTCAAAGTCCTTCAGACTATTGGCCACATTTAACTATGCATTGATGCAGTGCTTTATTCTGTACACTTCAAGCTCATTATTTATCTCACATCAACATATAGATTAATGCAAACTCCATGCAAAAGGCCCGAGTCAGTGATTTAACCAGGAAATGCTGTTCACCGCACCACCATGCCACCAATGGTCACCACTGGAACCACTGGGTTGATCCTAATTGCTAAGTGCCTAAGCCTAACCAGGTGAGTTAAAATACCTACACCTAATCAGATGGAGTTAAATTAGCCCCTAACCAGGAACACATGGCCTTCTTTTACTGTGGAGACACTTTCATCTGATGTAATTAAATGAAATTTAAATACATGACCCTAATCAGGTGAATTCAGTTGGATTTACTCTGTTAGGATATTTTTTTATTGCCAAAATTCTGAAAACAGTACCCCAGAATACGTCATTAAATCGTTGCATTTGGGGTAAATGTTCTTGTAACTTGTAATTTAATTAAAAAAAAAGCTTCATCCTCAGTGGGTGAGCTCTGCAAACCTTTTAGTAATCTGCACATTAAGTTGTAATATTTCTTGTGTAGAAGGTGTATTTTTCTTATAGGTAGGGCAGAATTTTAACATTCATAATTAAAATCCCAAATGCTTATTACCATTTGGAAATGATGTTCGAGTCATCGTTTAATAGTCAAAGGCAATTTTGTGGTGCCAATTTCTTGTTTTCCAGCACTGGAGACAAGGGATCATCTACTAATCCTCTCTGTTTTTATTTATTTATTTATTGAAGCCTCAAGTTGATAAAAACAAACAAACTACTGCTGTTATTTTTTATTTAATTAAATAACTACAAAATTTAATATGTCACAATTCCCTTCTCATAATCAGAACACACACCATGTTACCATGCAACAAATGTCTGAGCCGGTCCCCACTGGAATCAGTTCTCATTAAGATTCTTGTAAAACAGAAACATTTTACTTGTGGTCTTGATGAGTGGATGAGGGGGAGGAAGAGAGAACGTGGTGAAAAACTGTGAAAGGAGTGTGTGACGGTCAGCCGAGGTTGTGTTTCTTTTCCGTTGTAGTAATGGGATGAATGGGAATAGAGACACTGATGAATGATTTAAACCCTGTTATCAGTCCCAGTGCCTCTCATGTGCATTCTTGTGTGTGTAATTATTAGGTAAAGAATCTGATCACAGCAGCACTGTCTTCCTGTAATAAGCAAACAAGCCAATACTAATCACACTGTTATGTCTCCCGGCTTCATCGCCCAAGACTCAACTTTAACTGAAGGAAACGGTGACATTAATTCAACTTTGCCTATAAAGTCTTTGATGACTAAACACATGCGATATATCGTTATTGTATTAAGGCAGTGAAACCACAACACAAGTAAAAAATTAGGAGAGTGAAAGCTTTAACCATGAAAGTCCAATCATGGCTGAACTCCCACTGCTGCATCGCAAATGCAATTTCTACAAGCAACAAATGTAATCGAGCTGATTTACTTAATCATGTCTAAATGAGGCTTTGCTTATCTAAGTGGCACATCTAAGTGCTCCACGAAGGCCAACTGCATAGGCCTGTATAGGCCTCCTGAGAAAAGCCTATGAACTGCAGAAGAAAAACAAAAAACAATACCAAATGCCAACCATTGTTTAGCTAAATGCCTGAATTGGACAATCCCTTTCTTTGTTTTCTTTTTTTTTTAAATTTCACACAGACTTGATAAAATCTGAAGTAAAAGAGTGGGAATGTTTATGACATTTGAGTTTAAGAGTGAATGGATGGTTGTTTCATTACAGAATTAATGGCAACCGATTCTGACATTTCGATGGCATTTCCACATATATTTACGAAACTGTGCCAGAAACCCAGCTCTTTAAAACTGAGCCAATTCAATTGTATCTCTTTGAAAGCAAAGCTAAACAAATACAACAAATGTAATTGAATTCTCAAAGAGCCATTTAAAGCAGGTCGTAGCCTGCCAATCCAGCACACACTAAGATTTTACCATGGAAAAAAAAAAAATCAGTATCCAAGATGGTAACACAATATAGTATTGAACAAAAGGAAAGTGGAGCTTTTAGTGGTACACTGGAGCATGTACTTACTCCTGTTCTGAGTTTAATTAAGAATACCCACAGACAGCTGTTATGTGTGCTCTAAAGCAGTGTTTATACTGCAGGCGTAGATATCTGGTGTGGTTGTGAAGCCCTGCTTGCAGCTGAGCCAAAGGACTATGAATCTGGGCCAGCCAGCACCAGGCTGGCACTCTGTGATAACAGCCAAATATAGTCAGAAGTGATGAAGGGCAATCAAACATCGTTCAACACCAATCTAGAGCTAAAGCCATCACACCAAGTACAAAACTGAATATATGGTAGGAACCACATGTGACTGCCGGTAATGAAAACAATGGGTGCCAGTATGGGCTCAAATTGTGGTCATAAATATTTTGTACTTGTAAATCAGGATTTGTATGTGTAAAAAGAATTTGTGTGTGTGTAAAAAAAAGATGTGTATGCGTAAAAAAGATTTGTGTGTGGACTTTGCCAAAAAATAAGTGTCAAACTCTGCACTCAAGTTTCAAGTTACAAGTACGAATTTTGACCCTATTTTTCTTCCTTTCATCTGATTGGATAGTTAAATTTGTGATTGACATGACATTGACCAATCAGGGAACAGATGGGTTTGGCTGTCGGAGGGGTGCTTTATGGAGCTTCAGGTCTAAAGCACTTCTGGATGGATGCAAACTGCATTTCGTTGCCCTGTACCTGTGCATGTGCAATGACAATAAAGTTGAATTCTATTCTATTCTATTCTATTGAAGGGTAATACAGTTTGAAGCTGGAGGATCTCTATATAAATATCCGATAGAAGCTAGGTCACCTAACTTTCAGCAGCTGTTGAAAGGATAAAGTTGTGGTATGTCAGTGGTTAGAAAAACCATTATTACTTTAGGATTAGTTTAACACAAAGTCAGGGCTGACCCGGGACCATTGCTGTGAGTCACAGTGCGCAGCATAAAGGTCCTTTCACATCAGACGCAGCATGTGCTGCTAATGCTAACTGCTAACGAAAAGCCAAAGATCTAGAATTTGTTGCACTGGCTGCTGAGCTCTGTGGGTTTTTGCAGCAGTTTAACCTGTACTAGATGCACCTGCTCCTTGTCGTAAAATTCTTCACTTTGGCAATTTCCATCATGCTTTTAACTGAATGAGTTTGAGTTTATGTTATATATATATATATATATATATATATATAAAACACTATACCAAAATGCACCAACTCTGCATATGCACTTCAAACAGACTTTAAGCAGACCTCAAAGAACTATGACAGGAATATTTACTTTTCAATGTTGTCTGTAACCAAGTATAATGTCCATGTTCAACTCAGATACATTCCTGTTGTGATAAGTTGCATTTATGGTTTGGAAATGGAACCATCAAGAGTATATGTCCCGATATACATCCTTTACCAGCAGGATGTATATCAGCATGTATTTGGAGAATCCTGACCTTTTATGAGGAAAACTGGCTTCCCTGCAAGAAAATCTAAAGAACAAGGGTGGGGTTTTGTTTGATTCCAGATATATCAGGATATATCTTATTCAGGAAATTGAAAAATAAAAAGTGCTTAGTTTGCATGCTCTTCCTGTGTCAGAGTGGATTCTCTCCAGGTACTCTCGCCTCCCACAGTCCAAAGTCATACATGGGGTTAGACATATTGGTGATTCTAAATTGACCGTAGGTGCAAATGAGAAAATAATAATAATAATAAAAATAAAAACGTCAAATTCAGCTGCTGTAAGAAACAATTTTCCAAATACAGTATAAATAAAGTATTTTGCATTGCATCACATAACCATTAGTAATTCAAAATTAGCCACAGATGTGAACATGAGTGTGGATGCTCTCTGTTAGTCCTGTGAAAGACTGCATGATACACCAAGTTAAGAAAATGGATGTATAGATGTAATTAATAGGCAGTGGAATGCCTCTCCTATATCAGCTCTTCTGCTACTTAGTAGTAGTGCAGTGTGTAGCCTCACTGTTACCTATACAATCGAGTTAAAAAAAACAAAAAGAAACCTGAACGCTGCACTGATAATTAATAACTAATTAATTAACTAATAACTAACTAATTAATAACTGCTAATTAATAAAGGTAATTTCATACTGCACCCTAACCTTTTTGAGCCATAACATCATTTGTTCTCTTTCTCGATGTAAATGTGTGAGCACTAATGTATCGACAGGATTTCTTTTTCTTGACTTCTCTCCCAGTTTTCGCTGATGTAATGAACCGGGGGCTGGAGAGGCTTTCATTTCATGCCTTAGCATGAAATGAAAGCTTCATTTTTTCCATCTTGCAACCTGACTGCATGATCACCGATTCTGCAACACCTTTCAAATGAAGACTGTTAACCTTCGCAAATAAAAGGCAAACACTGTGACCGGGACATGCATCTTAACTGTTGTGCAATTTCAGCTTCCTATTTCAGTGAATGTGCTCCTTCACGTCGGTGCTGCCTCGTAATCAGCTTTCAATCATGCATGTGCAATTTCTGGAGACTTATTTGCCTTCAGCACTGAAAAGTAGCAAACATTTTTTAAAAGTAGTCTGTTGGCCCACTTCACAGCGACCACAAATGGATGTTTATTACTGTAGTGTACCTTGGCCATTCCCTACCATACACCCTCTCTTGCTGTGCCACTTGCGTGCCCGGGGGAATTCTTGCCTTCCTCTTTAATCCTCATGCTGTGTGGCAGCCGTTGTGGCATTGTGTGGGAACAGACTGAAGCTGCACACAATAGACTCCCTGCGGTGGCCGAATGTCTCAGTTTGTAGTCCCGCAGGGTTGCGGTACATGTGTAGGAAGGCACGGGTCAGAGCTGGCGATTCCAATCGCTTGTTTACCGGCTGTTTCCTGCCAGCTTCAGTTAGGCCCCAGAAAAGTCTAAGGGGGTAGTTGAAATAATGGCTGTCACTCAAAAGCACCCGTGGGACAAGCGAGAACATTATTATAAAAGACGGTTATAACAACCTGGGAAATTGAACCTGGATCGCAGCGGGCTTCATTTTCTGAAATTTGGACAGGTAGCTTTTTCACGGTGACTAATAGGCTTTCACTGCCAAGTCACAGCAACTTCCTCCACATTCAGTCTAAAAGTTCAGCTCCTTCCTGCCTGTAGGGAATGGATAACTTCACCTACAGGATAAGGTGATATATTCTAAGCTGCCAAACCCAATGAAGCTATACAGGTGCAGACCCCCATGGGACCAAAATGAGCAATGAGCCATTCCCAGACAATAGAAAGAAATGGAAATCTTTTGTATTGCCATGTACCTCCATAACATCATTAGGCCAACATCTCTGTGATATGGGACCACTGAATCATTGTGACATAATCACATAACATAACTGTAGTTATTAAATTCTTCACCACATCAGCACAGGGACGCTTTTCTTTTTGTGGGAAAAATGCTACAAAAAGAGACTCCTTTTTACATTTGGACTTTTACTAATTATTTATTTATTTATTTTTTTACATCAAAGAAAATCTTGAATTTAAAAAAGAATTTGGGATTGTATACCATCTGGGTGTAGCCACATGACTGAGAAGGAACATAAAGAACCCATAACGGCTTGTGTTTCGCCGACTTCATAGAAATACTAAGATATATATTGTGTTTTGCCATGGAGTCTAAAATTGCCTAGTTAATATTACCAGTCCATTTTCTCCAACTCTATTCAGTCTGCAACACTGTACAGGTGACAGTCATTTTGCAGCAACCTTGTCACTATTTGTGTAGGAATGTGTGGTTGTGACTGGACTCTGAATGAATTTGTGTTTATGTAGACCAGGGATGTCCAACTCCAGGCCTCGAGGGCCGGTGTCCTGCAGGTTTTAGCTGTGTCCTTGATCCAACACAGCTGATTTAAATGGCTAAATGACCTCCTCATGTCTTGTAGTTCTCCAGAGGCCTGATAATGAACTAATCACTTGAGGCCTGGAGTTGGACACCCCTGATGTAGACGTTCTAAGTCACTGACACTGATACCCAGCATTCCCTTTACACTGCCAGGTTTCCATTTTCCAGTGTAGTTCACAGTAGGATGTCAAGGAAGTGATCTGCTCATCGCTTTGTCATTAATGGCCAGTCGCTAGTGGACATTGTAGGCTTCTGTTGCCTTGGTACTCTTCTAATGTGTTTAGCATTCACTGATATGTCATATATCTTCTTAGCTCTCACTGGTTGGTGCTTCAGTGGCTTGCCTCAAAGCTCGACCCAGTTCATGTCATCAATGGTTATTCTGTTAGCAGTCATTTGAAGTCTCTTGGTGTTACTGACTTTCAGTGGTCTCTGGTTGCCATGTGACTGCTAGTTGCTTCATGTGTGGATGCGCCTTAAGAAGATGTGTCAGGAAACAGAATGTTCTTCATCATCAAGTTAATCATGATGATGAGATTCCAAAAGAAAGGACAACACCATCAAAGTAAAGATGGGTTGAAGATAGATACTCAGCTTCTTCATAATAACACCCTGCATATGTAACTTTGTAGCTGTTAGCTGAGTAAAAATCAGGAGTTAAAGTAAGTACAAGTACACTGACCCATCTGTTAAAACTGTTGTTAAAGCTTTCGGGTTTCCATACTAAACTAATTTCCCCTGCTCCAACCCTGGAGCTCTGTGTAGATGTGCTGACTGGAACAAATGCAAAAATGTCAGATATTTGCATTCACAGAAGTAATAAAAGGCCTAATATAAAAATCAAATGACTTAGATGACTGAATGGAGCTCAAAACAAATGAAAGTGTGGATGTGATGGAGAGAGAGCTGCACCCTTTAGGGAACCAACACAGTTCCTGTCATGGTGGAGTAGAGTTTCACATTTTGGTTTCCTTGTTGCCTCCTCTTATAGATCCTCTAAAAAGTTTGACTCAAAAGCAAACTTTTGCACTGTCTTCCTGCTTTTTCCCCCCAAATCCTTTTACCTCCACCTGAGTGATTGCCGGCATTTCTGCTTCAGACACAGCCAAATGATCTGATCTTTTAATCTTCTTAAAGGATTGCAGCAGGCAGTCTTGCACATAAATCACACTGAGCTGCTATTACACCAGGACTTAACTTTCTCTCTCAAAACTACACATGCCACAACAAAAGACTTACAGTCCAGCACCGACGCACACATATGTGAGTGAGTCTGAGGCACCTGTATATAGAAAGGTTGCAGCTTATCACATCTATTGCAGCTTCCTTTGGGCAGTCCTGGGAAGTTCTATTAAAAGTCACCTACATTTTGTCTGTCTAGGTACAAATGTCCTGCTGTTTCATGAAGGTGCCTGGTGTGATAATGCTGCTGTGCTCTTATGAGAACAAATGAGGTATTATTGAGGCTCCGAGAACGCAAAGGGAGCAAACTGGACAGTCAGACAAATGCACAGGTTGAGAAACTGTCCTGAGGACTAAACAGCACCACAGTGAGTCACTACAGAGCGACATGGTGTGAACCGAATATCTGCTCTCTCTAATGTGTTTGTTCTGTGCCGCAGTTTTGATCTAACAGTCTTACAGTCTTTTCTCCCTGTGTGTTTTCTCACTTTTTATCGACGGCGGACTACAGCATGCTTGCTCTTGATATTTTCAATAGCGAATTAATGAACAGCAGCAAGGCAGCAAAGCTGCGATCAAAGAACATGGCTTTCTGTCAGCAAGGGTCTAATGACACTTGGCAGAGCTCACTGATCGATGACCATTCAGAGCCCAGCGATGGCAGCTTCCACATGTGGTCAAAGTCACGCAGCAGCAACACACACAGGTCAGAACACACTGAATCAAAGAAGCAATGACGCTAATGAAAAACGATTCTGCGCTCTGACTTTTTCATGACAGGAAAACAGCAATTCTGTCCATGTTGTCTACTGTGCACTACAAACTAAACAGGAAAGTTTGTCCTGTATTCGGACACACTGAACTAAAAGTGCATGCTGCCTTTTCAAGTCGCACATCTATGGTTTCCTTCTGCCATCTAGTGTCCATCGCAAAAACAACAGCCCTCTCTTCATGCTGTGTCCCAATTGAACTGTGTATACCAATTGCAAGTATATACACATTTAAACATATGTATATGACTGTGTACAAATCTTGATTACTTCTCATTTATTAGTATTTTAATTCGAAGAAGCCAGAATTTCTTGTCTTTATAGAAAAGCGGACTTGAGCAATAGTTCTCCAGGCTTTCTGAAGTTTTTCTTTGAACATTGGCTGCTTATTCCACTCACTTTCTGATCATTTTCAGAGGACTGCTTTTGTTTGCTAGGCCACTTAACATTGACCTATCAATCATTCAAACACAGAAAAGGCACCTAACTAAAATGTGAACCGGTGTTGTGTCTACAGATACCCTAAAGAGAACAAATTGTATCTTTCGGCACTTTGATACCAACATGCTGTTTCCAGAGAAAATAATTTGTTCCCATTTCTTTTATTGAATCTATGAATCTATGCTACACAGTGGTAAACTGGTAAATGGGGGTTTGTATCTCCTCCTTGGATTCAACCAGACATTTTTCACTTGTTAGACAAATATGTAAATAACCTAAACTATGAAAGCATATATTTTACTTTTTTTTTTTCTTAAACATTTCACATGCTTCCTATGGTTTATTTTTTAAATAAAATATATGGGTTCTGTTTGGACTGCGTGTCATTTACCTTTATATTAGATTAGCAAAACTGTGACACAAAGAGTGCAGTGGGTTGCCGAGTTGACGATCCACATCATGTCAGAAAAACAAGTATGGAGTAATTCTTTGGTCAACAGAAAAATAAAGAAGTACAAAATATACTTTAAATGTATTAGATAGCGGATACGAGTCTCACCATTTTAATTTAATCCCAAGTAATACGCTGGGATTCGTCAATTCAAATGAGAATATTTGAGTTTACTTTAAATGCAGCTTGACTTGTAAGTTCAGCAACATAAGTCCTGAGTCCTCTTTAAATGTGTCGAGTTCTGTTTGGGTTTACACTGTACTGAAAGTATTGAAGTCAGCCAGTAGGAAGACAGCATTAATTCAAAATCATTAATTAAGCATTAATTAAAAGTCATTAGTGTTTGATTTTGCAGCCTTTCAACAATGTGCTTTACATTACTGTATTAGTCCAGAATAAAAATCAACATGCCGCAGCTTAAAGGTTATTATTCATACACAAAAGTTAATTTTGCTTGTATGCTGGCCCTGAAGTGCGAAACACAAAGACAAATCAGAAAACACGACATTTCAGAAAAAGAAAACAAACTCACAACAACAAAACAAACACAACAACATTTTGTGACTGTGTTTCATGATGCAGTGATTTTCCTTTTTGTCTTTTGCACTTCGTCAAGATCAATTATTGCTTTTCAAAATACATAAATATCACAGTAACATGAGTATATTTCATTGAGTTACTTCATACTGTAACTCAATGACATGAGTACAGTAACTACTGTAAACTAGTGGCAGTATGCAGGTCTAACAGGATTAGCTTCTTTTTCTTCCTACGTTGTTGTGCACTAAGGGCGTGCAGTGAAACATGCTGTAAAGCATCACAACAGTTTCTATAATCGACAAACGGTTAATGTGCTCGATCATTCAAAAACATGCGAGAGAAAGGGGCTCATGCTTCACGTCAACTCATTGGAAACTGTTAGTCGGTGTCAGTTAGTGAGACGGGTGGGCTGTGAATGAGAGCCAGGCAGGGTTATCACCATGCACAAGACACACAGGAGTGGAGATGGGAGAGGCAGATGAACTACGACTGATGTTTCATGACAGACACAGTAAGTACATACCCAGAAAGAGCCTCTTAGGGATTCTGACCTCCTCGTCCTTAATGTCTGTGGCTACAGACAAAAAAAAACAAAAAATATATAGACAAAAAAGAAAAAAATAGAGCTTGGTTTTCTTCAGCAAAGCTGGAGTTGATCTTTGTCAAATTACAGAACTCACTGATTCTGTGATTTGTTACACCAGTGATCTGTGAGGTTAGGAGTGTTCCCACCTGCTTAGCTTCCTCAGATGCATAACCTTTATAGCTAATAAACAATCAATAAAATTTTGAGTTCAGTAATGTAACTTAATTCAAGGTGTTTTAATCCAAAAATCTGGTGACATCTGCAAAGTCCAAAGTTCTATTTTTCCAATCGTCTTACATTCCTTTTACTTTATTTGTTTTAGCATTTATTGCACTAAGCTTGCTCATCTTCACAGCTTCTGCTGCACAGTTTCTTGTTCCATAGGAAGACATCAAATAGCCTTCGTCATGTTATTCTTTAAACGTAGCCGTTACTACCAAAGGATACATAAAAGCTCCATAAAAGCATATTTCACACACGAACCTATTAGCCAGACCTTGGAATGGTGAGGACGATGTTTATCTGTATTGTCACATTTACCTGACACAGGCTTAATATTTCAAGATGGTGTGATGCAGAGCTGTGACGCTTTCAAACTTTTCAGTTATATTTTCAATAACAAATATTTCTTTAGCTTCCCCACACAAAACAAAACACAAACGCACACATACACACACATTTATAGGAACATGTGATGTTGGGAAAATTATTTTAAACATTGCTTTCACCTCTGAACCAGCTCCGAGTTTGGATTCAGGAGACAGACACGCTCTTTGCTTTTAAGATTAAGCTAAAAATTAAAACTTTCCTTTTTTCAATATATAGTTGAGGCTGGATCAGGTGACCCTGAACCATCACTTAGTTGTGATGCAGTAGGCCTAGGCTGCTGGGAGCTTCCTGGTGTTTCTTCTTCACTCCCTTTCACTCTCTGTGTTTATACACCACTCTGCATTTAATCATTCGCATTAATCACTTCCACAATGGAAAACAGCCGCCCCCTCACCCCCCAACTGGTCGCAGCAAATGGCCGCCCCGCACTGACCCTGATTCTGCCAGAGGGTTCATCCTGTCAAAAGGAAGTTTTTCCATCCCACTGTCACCTAATGCTTGCTCCTAGGGTGTCGTCTGACCGTACTGTGTCTCAAAACTTCTAAAAAAAAAAAAAAAAAAAAAAAAAAAAAAGAGTTTAGAGTACAGTCGATGGCCACGACCCAAGCATTGCAGACCAAAGATGAAAGAGAGCAGCGCGATATAATCTACCAGAGTATTTGTGTCTTTTCATTTTAATGAATATGCTTGGCATGATGTGTATTTATTGATCAGGTTAACGTTGACTGGTAACATTTTAATTGCGTGACTACAATTATAAAGTTCACAATGCTGAGAAAATGAACCCTGTAGTCTCCAATGTATTTGTTCCTTCAATTTTGCAGATAAACTCACTATACAGTCCTCCGGGTTACAGGAAGCAGTGAATGATTGTGGATTAAATACACACATTTGTACAAAAACTGAAAAATAAAGCCTTTAGCCCTGACTTCAGTATTTAAGCTAAGCCTAACAATCTAATCTAACTCAGCAGTTAATTTTTTTTTTTTTACTTTGTTTTTCACATCTTAGGTTTACTTCACCGGAAGTTTGGAATTTCTCTGACAGTTGCTGCTTGGCGTAGACACTTAAACATGAAGTTACACTGCCCTACTGAGGCAAAATGCACTAACTACACATTTGGCCAAAATACAAAAAAAAAGCCTGGCACTAAACGGTCCCTCTGTCTCTCTCTGTGTGCTGTTCACTGAGTGAATGAGCAGTGACTGACGGAGACCAGCTGTGGAAGAGAAGAGAGAGACAAGAGACTTCCTGTTGTTTCAAACTTCCTCTGTGTGATCATTTTAGATGTCAGATAGCAGAATCACAGGACAGCTATTGTTTTTCTCGTGTTTTGCAATCAGACATGAGTCTGAAGCTTCAGTTAAAGTAACAAAGCCCAAAAATGTCATTACATTTAGTAAAATTAACAATCTATCCTAAAGGCTGATGGATAAAACTTGTTTTATTGCACTGCACTTCCTGACATATGCTCCAGTTATATTGATAGGCTGATGGTATTGGCCGGTATTAGCTTTTGCTAATTATCAGCATTTATAACAACTGAGAAATGAACCAAAAAAAAGTTGACAGGAGAAACATTGTGTTGATGTTGCACAGTTTGTCCACCAGAGGGCAACTGTCCTGTTAGCAACAGCATTTCAAATGCCACAACCAGCTGATCCTGTGCATTTAAACTGTACTGTTGTGCTGTTTTAGCAGTGACTCATAAAGATAGAAGTACACAATACGAATTTTAAGCAAACCTGTCTATGTATATTCGCTGAAGTATCAGATTTTAGAGTCGCCAACTATTGTTATCGACTTAAAAAGAAATGTGTGAGGCTCTGATTATAAAACAGTGTCTCCATGTTTTCCTTTTACACTGGATTATATTTAATCCTGCCCACGCTAGTTTAACTGATACTCTCCCATTATCTGACATTGAGCCTCTTCATATTAGCAGCCAGGTTTAGTCAAATTTCCTCAAAGTAAGCAGCACAGCGTATCAGACAACAAAGGGCAGCTGTTTGTGTTTGTTTACAAAGGGATGAATGTCACAAAACAGAATCAAGCGTTTCCCTGTGTGGGTTATGAATAACTTTATGACAAAAATTACAAAATGTAATCACCTTAATGTCAGTAATCAGCCTGGAAAGTTTCATGGTTAGTAATATATTTTACCCCATCATCCTATATCACTTATTTGAACTAAGCGCAATATAAAACCAGCTTCAGAAAGCTTATTTTATATAGTCTTAGAAAAAAAACCTGCACAGGAGATCACAGGCAACAATCACCAGCCTCTCACACACTCTCACACACACTAATCTGAGCCTTATCTGCACGGTAAAGTGGCACCGCCTGGGTGTTCTGACCTAAGAAGGAGCGCCTCTTCGTGCTGAGTTCAGTGGCCATGCGGACGTTGGTGCACAGGTTCAGCATGATGAGCATTGTGCAGATCATGATGATGCTCTGCCACAGCAGCAGCGTCTCAAAGTAGCGTCCAAATCTAAAGAAGAAGAAAACAATATGTGGATTTTAAGATTTCATATTTACCCTACGGTTCTCTCACCCATTTGCTGGTCACCAGACCTTCAAGGGGACCTATTACACTCATTCCTAAGTGCATATTACACCATATTCATTCAAATCATTGAATTCTAATCACATCTAAGGCCACAGGTGTATAAAATCAAGAGGCTAGATATGCAGAAGGAACGGGTCGTTCTCAGGAGCTCAGTGAACTCCAGTGTAGTACACTGATAGGATACCGCCTGTGTAACATGTCCAGCTGTAAAATTTTCCTGAGCTTTTAGTGGTTTTATAACAAAAAGGAAGCAAATGACAGCAACTCAGCCATGAAGTGGCAGGCAATGTAAAATCACAGAGCGGGGTCAGCAGATGCTGAGGGGCATAGTGTGTAGAGTCGTTACAGACCTCCAAAACTCATGTGGTCTTTGGATCAGCTCAAGAACATTTCATGGAGAGCTCCACAGAATGGGTTTCCATGGCCCAGCAGCTGCATCCAAGCCTTACATCAACAAGCACAATGCAAAGCCTTGGATGCAGTGGTGTAAAGGACACCACTGGATCCTAGAGCAGTAAGGTCTCTGGAGTGACAAATCACATTTGTCTTTCTGACAACCTGGTGGACGAGTCTGGGTTTGGCGGTTGCCAGCAGACCGATACTTGTCTGACTGCATTGTACCAAATGTAAAGTTCAGTGGAGGAGGGATTATAGTGTGGGGTTGTTTTTCAGGAGTTGGGCTTGGGCCCTTAGCTCCAGCAAAAGGAACTCTTACTGCTTCAGCATACCAAGGATAAGCGGTGTGGAAAAGGTGTGGAAGAACTTGGCTGACCTCAACCTGACAGAATACCTCTGGGATGACTTAGACGGAGACTGTGGGCCAGGTTTTATTGTCCAACATCAGCATCTGCACTCAAAAATGTGGTTCTGGAAGGATGATTATAAACTTCTATAGACACACTCCTAAACCATGTGGAAAGCCTTCCCAGAAGAGTTGCTATTGGTGCAAATAGTGGGCGAAATCATATTAAACTCTATGGATTAAGAATGGGGCGTCACCTACGTTTATATGCGTGTGAAGGCAGACGAGCAAATACTTTTGGCAATACAGTGTATTAATGCTTGGACTCTAATAGAGTAGCTTTGCATGATTAAAGCTACTTTTAGCTGCTCACTTATTCACACAGGGTTGCCAGAGCGCTGCATACTTAACCTGTTGGATTTTTAAACCAGGTGCTCTTCCTGACACAACCGCCAAGGGATCTGTATGTCATCCTGGGACTGAACCAGGAAACTTTTGCTTGTTAGGCAAACATGCAAACTACTGCACTACAGAGCCACAATGCACGGCTCTTATCGTAAACTGTGTATTTTTGTGCCTCGGGTTATCCACATTATATGTACAAGTCTCTACATCATTATTTATGTGGCCTCATTTAATATCCACCATTATAACCACTGTATAAAAAAAATAAAAGGAAAAGCGAGTCTTGTCTGCTATAAGTTGAATACTGTTCAGAGGTAAAATACAGTTTGGTGTTTAACAGTAACCAGCAGACTGTTTGCAGTGCATTCAACCCAGCAGGCCGCTTTTCCTCTATGAGTCTGTTAACATGCAGTGTAAGAGGATCTCTTCTTTTTTTTAAAAAAGCTGAATATAAGAGAATATCCGAAGCCTCCCATAACAACCTCACAAGCTCTCAAAGGATGTGAGAGTCTGTTACCTGAAGAGTATCCTCAGGATGTTTGCCACCAGCAGCACCAGGCATACGTAGGTGGAGAAGCCCTCTGCATTCTGGGTCAGGCGGATGTCTCTGTACTGGGGGATGTAGGGCACCACCCCACCGAACACCATGGCACCGGCAGCGACCCACGCCACCAGGTTGTTAAACACGGTGAGGATCTGGTCAAACAACTCATCTTCCATGCTGTTCGTCGGCGGAATAAGCGAAGAGACGTCAGCTGGCTGTCAGTGGCTCTAGAGACTATTTTTGGCTGTTGATCCTCCTCCGGTTCCTCGATGTGGCTTTGAGATCGGGAGAGAAGCATCCGTGTTTTCCACGCATGACTGAGAAACAGCAGCTAATGCCACGCCATCATAAACAGAGCAATGAAGCACAAACGACGTATCCGGGGCTGACGTTACAATAGCGGAAACAATGAGCAGTAAACAATGAGCTTCCGTACAAAAGCAGCGGTTGTGCAGTCACTGCAGTACGGTCATTTACTCTGCGTTTCCCATTTCCTTGACTCAACAGTGCTGATGCTTGTGAGCGTTTTAGCACGGGCTGAACTTAAGTCGTTATAGGAAACACACGACTCTCCTGAAAATGTATAAAAAGCCCCTGAAATGAAACAGCATTTTTTGTTTGCGGTGTCCCTACATCACCATTGTTTCTTCTTCGCTGTCCTGCCCGTCTGTAATGTTTCCCAACACTTCCTGG
The DNA here is from genome assembly GCF_900408965.1 of Simochromis diagramma. NCBI lineage: Eukaryota > Metazoa > Chordata > Actinopteri > Cichliformes > Cichlidae > Simochromis > Simochromis diagramma. The sequence goes on from NW_024387523.1 coordinate 22,328,796, forward strand.
AACGTCTCACGTCACGCGCTCAATCAAAGATTATCCAACTTGATCAAGATAGTTCACACACAGGCAAACTGTATGTGGCTAGCTATCTAGCAGGTTAGCTAAAAAAAATAATAGAAAGAATTAAAAAAGAGAAAATAAATAAATAAAAGAAAGAATTTTAACATATAGTTTGTGTCAGCTGTTTGGCAGAACGTGAATGTTATGGTAATTTTGGGCTCTGACTCTGTAGCTACTTAGAAATAAGCTTCATAAGTAAGTAAGTAAGTAAAGTTTATTTATATAGCACCTTTCACAGACATATGTCACAAAGTGCTTTACAAGGTAAAAACATAATACAGTCATAAAATACATCATAAAAACCCTGGTCTAATTAAAAGCTTTTTGAAATAAAAATGTCTTTAGCTGCTTTTTGAAGGTCTCCACTGAGTCCAAACACCGTAGAAATAGGGGAAGTGCATTCCACAGTCTGGGTGCAACAGCTTGGAAAGATCGGTCCCCTCGGGTTTTAAAACGAGTGTGGGGGACCACTAAAAGGTTTTGGTTTGATGACCTCAGGTTACATAAGCCTCTGGAATTGAGGATTAAAAAATTTAGGCCCTCACTTCAACCTGGACTGCTCATAAAAAACAGGTTAGCACCAGGAAAACCAACCAGTTTCAGTCTATTCTGCCACGAACACGACAGAATTATGCCAGAAGCTTTTTGATGGCTACCAAAAACATCTGATTGAGGTGCAACATGAGGAACATGAGGTCAGGAGGAGACTGAGAGCCAGTGGTCAAACTCTGTGCAGACCAACTGCCAGGAATCCTCACCAGCCTACTCAGCCTCTCCCTGACTCATGCCACTGTCCCCACTTGTCTGAAGGCCTCCACCATCATTCCCATCCCCAAAAAGACTGGAATAGAAAGCCTCAATGACCACAGACCTTTACCTCTCACGTCTGTAGTCATGAAGTGTCTCAGCACATCAGAGACTGCCTACCTCCCTCTCTCGACCCCCACAAGTTTGCTTACAGAGCAAATCGGTCCATGGAGGATGCCATCACCATCACCCTTCACAGAGCAGCGGGAAATCTGGAGAATGGGTAGAGCTACGTGAGGATGCTTTACGTGGATTACAGCTCAGCGTTCAACACCATAATACCTGACATCCTTACTACCAAACTAGACCACCTTCAGAACCCCCTGCTACTTGCTCCTGGATCAAAGACCTCCTCAAAAACCAGCCTCGGTCAGTCAGACGGATCTCTGATCAATCTCTGATGGAGATGAGACAGTGTAGAGGTAGAGATATTTCTCACTGGTGCTCAGAAAACAACCTGAAACTAAGCATCTTTAAAGCAACAGAACTTATTGTGAACTTCAGGAGGCACAGACAGGTTCTCTCCACTCTCATTATAAATGGTGAGTGTGTTTATTCTGTCTCTATCTTCAGGTTTCTGGGCACCTACATCTCTGGCGATCTCACCTGGGCAAAGGAAGAATAACCTGTATCAGAAGCTGCTGTTGGCCTTCTATCGCTCCTCGGTGCACTGCGTGCTCTCCTACTGCCTGGGTGTTTGGTACGCAGGGGGCACAAATGATAACATTACGTTATCATTAACGTTACAAAGCACTAACACATTCACATTCAGAAGAGATCCAGGGTCAGCGCTGGGCAGCCTGCCTCAGCTTTTTAGGGGGTGAACTAGGGGAAAGAGATGAAAGAAAAGGGGAGCAGAACAAAGAACAAAGATGCTCAATGAGCTTCACAGACACAAGCTGCAGTGGACAGTTTTAATTATTTCTATCACTTGCTAACAGCAGTAAGAAACATTTTCGCTTTCACAAATCTCTAATGCAGTTCTCAGTGTGCATCATACAGCTACAACTACAGCCCCCCACCCCCACCCACAGTCTTTGCCCCGAGAACACTAAGCAGGTTAATCCGGCCCTGCTGCAGACAATGAATATTTTAGTCAATTGCAACTGAAGAGGCCTAAAATAAAGTGACACATCTGGTTCTGCCTGTTTTCTGCACTGACTGTAGAGCAACATCTTCTTCAATATTTCATGTAACCTGGTTTATGTTAGCTGACTTCTTCCTTTGTACAGTCCATCCCTTAATCACTGCAGTCCATTTTAACAAGCCTTTGTAATGATGTTATACAGTATAAATGTATTATATTCAGCAGGAGTGAAAGAGACACTCCCCGAAATAAAGAAAGATTTATAAAGGCTTAATGAAAGTTATGTAACCCTCATGGCAGACAGCTGTTTTCTCTCATCTCTCACAGTGAGCAGGATAATGTATTACATAAAAACCAAAGCCTCATTCTGGGGGCGCAGCAACAAAACCCACAGCGACCTGACTGCCAGGATAAACCAGTTTACAAAGAGTTAAAAAAATGTTTGTCCCATGTGCTGCACGCATACAAATCTCCGCCACTGTCACAGTTAAGGATGAGAAAGGCAGCTGTTACAACAACGGAAATGTAACAATATTCGCCTTCAAAATAAAAGGCGGAAATTGGGGAAAAAAAGTGGGTTTTCGTTTTTTGTTTTTTTGCTTTGCGCCTTTACCTGGATGAAATGCCTTGTGGACATTTATACTGTAGACATCCTGCCACAGCACAAGACTGAATTCAACAGAGTTTCTATCTCACACGTGTGGCGTGGTGTGTTTTCTAATCTGTTTACTTGCGTGAAGAGTTTTACTTTTACAGGTTTGCTGCTTAAATTCAAACTCACAGTTTGTCTTCATGGTCATTGTATCAATATTACCCCCCTGAATGCGATCTGCCTCATTATTAACAATTAAATTAAGTGGACTTTATTAGCATAAATTCCAATCTATCCATTTTTCCCACTTATTAAATTCAGGGTTGGGTTGGGTATATCCCAGCTGGCTTAGGGTGAGATAGGGTGTGAGAGGTGGGGTACACCTTGGGCAGATCACCAGCCTGTCTCAGGGCCAACAGAGAGAAACAACCTCAACCTCTCGCCCCTCTTAATCTTTCAGTCGTCTTAAACCCACGCTGGACGACTTTAAGGATGAATCCACGCATTCTTAGAAATCTCTGGTGTTAGACGTGTTCCTATTCTATGTCTGTTTTATCCAGAATGGTCACCAGTTAACACTGATGAGTGAATTATATCCCAATCAAAAAGACTAAATGATCCTACCCTCATGTCAAAGCTGTTGGCATTTACACCTTGGTAATATCACAGATTGGCACAGAGATTTAAGAGTCAAACCTTGCAATTATGAGCCAATTATGCAACTTACATATACCGTGTACATTTAGGCCATAGCTATTCACCCTTGTGCCAAATTTAAAAAATAAAAAATCTTCTAGAAAAAAAAATCATATTGAAATAAAATTGTCTGTAGCTGAAAAAAAATGTGGTGACTTGAAGGTTGATCCCCTGTGACGCTTTTATTTTGAAGGGACGAGCGCCACAAGCGGAAGTTTGTGTCAACTCGGCATACCGCAAAGTTAAGGGAGTCACCGCCAGCGTCACAGAAAGGAAACTCATTTGGGATTTTTTAACCTGGGTGTCACAGGCCGGTGCGGCAAAACAGTCCCAGGCAGGCGTGTGTGCGGCTTGTTTGAGTGCAGCTGAGCGGGTTGTGTGTGTGTGTGTGTGTGTGTCTGGAGACACCATGTCTAAAACAGAGTGCAAAGCAGCTGAAGACATGACCGAGGCGGTGAGTTTGTTTCATGTGACCTACGTGTCCTGTAAAAAGCACAACCCGGGCAGGCAAACATCTGTGTAAGAACGAGTTTCCTTCTCTCGTCCGTTTAGATGGAGGCAACCATGCAGCGACTTGAGCAAAGATTCCAGAGCATCTCTGAACAGCTGGAGTCCAAACATATCCTTTTTTCCAGCCGTGTTTTCTTCCATTTCAGGCGCGTTTTATCCACGCAGTCAGTCAGCTCAAAGTTCTGCTTGCTAAGACACACCTGAGAGCAATGAGCTCACTAATGAGACTTTCACTTTGACTCCTGTCAATGAACACGTGGCCACTAGAGGGCGACCGACCGCTACCGAGACTCTTGAACTGTTCAACTGTTGTACAAGTTTAGCGCCACTGCTACTGAAGGTAAAATAAGTCTTCTTTAAAAATCACGTCATTTTTGGTTTTCATACAACAATCACTTAAAAGTGCAGTATGAAGAAAATCAAATGAGACAAACCTCTGTCAAATGTGACATTCTGCCTGTGACTTCTGCTACTGTATATGTTTATATAATAATTATCTGTTTAAGGCACATTGGCACCCAGTAACGAGATTTCTTCCTGTAAAAGAGTCAACAGTGAAATGTGTGTTAAAAGATGGGAATATACTCAGAAATTAAGCTTTGTCTACTTGAAAATGTGTCAGTGACGAGGGGTGATTTTGATATGTGGTTGGAAAAATCATTATTTGATCCTTTGTAAGTTTGCTCACTCACGAAGAAATGAGTGGTTATAAATGTGGTGCACACCTCAGTCAGTCAGTCAGTTACAGATACTCCTGGTCTCAGCTATTTCAGTGTATAAAGCACACAAAATCAGTGTCCTCCATTCTAACCTCTCCGCCACCATTGGCAAGACCAGAGCTGTCCTGTCAAAGGACATCGAGGACAAGTTTGTAGACCTGCCCAAGACCAACAGCAAGAATTTTGGTGAGGAGGTGACAGCTGTTCACCCTGGGTCTGGAGCTGCATGTAAGATCTTGCATCATTGGATGAGGATTATCCTGAGGAGGGTATGGACCAGCATGTACACATGTACAGGCCTGTCTTAAGTTTACCACTGAACATCTAACCTGTGGTCAGATTAAACCAAAGTTGAGCTCTTTGTGTTTGGAGGAACAGAAATGCTGCATATGACCCGAAGAACACCATCCCCACAGTCAAGCACAGAGGTGGAGACATTATGCTTTAGGGGTGTTTTTCTGTTGAGGGCACAGGACGACTTTGAGATAGAGGGGCCAAAGGACAGAGCCATGTTCCACATATAAACCCCTTCTCTCAGCAAAAACACCTGAAGAAGGGTCTAACAGCATGGCAGTGACCCAAAACTAAACACTCAAGCTGTTGCTGATGTAGTCAGAAAATACACACAGAAATAAAGATGCAGCTTCAAATTGCAGTAAATCATTTATTGAAAAGCAATTTCAATAAAATCGAAGCTCAGACAAAAATAAACAAAAGCGCCCTGAGGGGTTTGGATGTAAGTGCCCTGCTGCAATATGCGGGTCACTTGTGCTCTGAACACTCTGTATGCTGTGAGATGCATTAATTCTAAATGGGTAAAATCGCCAACAAGGGCTTCTCCACCGAGCACTGAGTCATATTATGTTTGAATTCAGTTACATGCAAATTATTTCTAACGTTTATTTAATGTGTTTTTCCTGGATTTTTGATTGATATTATTTCATAAAAATAAAAGATTGTTCACTTACAAATAAATGAACAAACTTACAAATTTACAGCAGGGGATCAAATAGTTATTAAAAGCTAACAGAGCTGCAGCTATTGATTATTTTGGTAACTGAATAATCTGTCAATTGTTCCATCGATTAATTGACTAATCGGATAGGATGATCTGATATCTTCGTGTCGGTGTTGTTCCCACATCATCAAAATAAATGTTGTTCAAGGTTCAACATTGCAAGTGAGCAATCACATTGTTGTGACGTCATACTTTTGCAAACCAAGCGATTCATTCATTTATGAAATTCCAATGTTGCAAGAACGATATGTATAATGCTTACCGTTTAATAAAGAACAGTATCCTGAAATGCAACGAATTCAAATTGCTGGATTGGCGGACAGAGGTGGTTTCTCGCACGTTAAGAAGACGTTTTTTCCCAAAGTCGCAAAAGTATGACGTCACAACAATGTGATTGCTCACTTGCAATGTTGAACCTTGAACAACATTTATTATTCTGATGATGTGGGAACAACACAGACACAAGGATAACAGATCGTGCAATTGGATAAGAAATACTGTTGAATATTTATAATCGCTAATTAATAAGAGAAAAGAGAAAACATGGGTCTGTCACAATAAAATGCTCAGTGGTTTCTATTTTAGAAATTGCAGTGTTTTAAAGTTTAACTGCATACAACATCTGTCAAAAACCCCAAACAAGCCCTTTAATTGTATTTATGTGCCATGTTGAAATGTAATTTTTAAAAGAAAATATTTTCTTAAATCCTATAAATATATATTAATCTCAAGTATTTAAACAACAGCATAAAAATGTACCTTTACTTCTTGGAAGACTTTCTGATGTTAACAGGAGCCAATGATGGTGTAGACATTATGTAATATTATTTATAATTCAGTGTCCAACCGAACAACCCTCAGGTCAGTGGCTCTCAGTTTAATGGCTCTTGTATGTTTTATTAGCTATGAAAAAAGCTTTTATTTTTATATTTTTAAATATTAACATGGTTTTAATTAACACAATATTTTATATTATTTTGTTTTCAATCAGAAAAATGTTACAAAAGCCTTGAAATAAATATGGTCTAGTACACCCCATGCCCCCCTTTAGACTCACCCCTGTTTGCTTCAGCGAGCTGTATAATGAATGAATAAAGTGAAGAGTCCATTTGCAGGTTTTAACACAACTTCTGGAGCCGTACTGCAGATTTTTCTGTGTGTCAAACAATCAGCGAGGATAGGGCAGCTACAAAGTTTGCTCTTATTCATGTTGGAGTTTGCTGGTCAGGTGCTTTGATGACTGACGCTTGCTTTTTCCCTGTAAAGGTTTTAATGGTGATCACAGGAACAGCGCTGCTGTTTTAGGCACTAGAAGCAAGTTTTCTTTCACTCTACCTGAGCTCACAGTGTCAGTAACAGCTCTGCCTCTTTGCAGTGTGTAAACAGACTCTGTGCCAGCGTCATCATCACTGCTGCTGTTGCGTTATCAGTGTTTTTGTTCATAACTGGCAGTTTTGACAAATGTGTCCTCTGACCTCTGCTCCTGGTCTCAGAGGTGGTGTTATTCAAACGGCTGGGAAAAAATGAACATATTGTAGATGTAGTTAGCTTCATGAATGCAGACTTGTTTGTTTCTTAATGCTCACACTTGATCAGATGGGAACCCGCATCAACGACCTTGAGAGAAACGTCACTGAGCTCATGACGCAGGCTGGTATGGAGGCGCAGGCATCTTCAAAGTGACGCCAGGCTGACACCTCATCTGTCCAATGAGCTGTTTCCTGTTGTGACCTCACACTTCATCGGTCTTGAAGCGGGACTTCAGATGGTGAAGTCCCACCTGAAGTAGTGAATCTCATGTTAACATGTCCTTATTTTTCCAGCTGCTATGATGTGCTGTTCAGATCATATCCAATCAGGGTTACCTCGGAGATTTATTGGAAGCAATGTCCTCCAATCAGACGGTTTTATTTTCCACTTTTCCAACTCATAAAATACAGCCTCTAACCACTTCATTAGGTACACCTGTACAATCTGGGCAATCAGTTCCAACAGTTCTGCCTCGTACTCCAGCATGACAAAGCTGACCTCTCTCATTGTGACTGGAAGCGTTCACAGAAGTCTTACTTCAGCTGTGTGCTTCTCCTCAGGACCGTCTGTGTTGGCTTTAAACATGTAATTAATGAAATACCTCTCTGAACCTCAGCCAGTTACAAGCAAGCCTGTCTTATTCAAGGCTGGGTTGATGGCTAAGCTGTTATGCAGAAATGCATCTACAGGGAAGTCTAATAAAGCAACAGCATGGTGCATTTATAAAGGCTTTATTAACGTCTTAAAACACCATTGTTTGCTTGTTTCGGTGGTTGTCTTTACTTTAAGGGTAGTGATGTGCCAGTTAATCTCTAACAACCTTCACCTCAGTAACGTCTGTGGATGTGAATTCTGGATCCTTGAGTTGTACTGATGTGGAGACCAGGAGTTCTCAAAGTTTTGATGTCTTAATGCTAATTGCAGGTTCTCCATATGACAAATGCACAAATTACACACTTGTAGTGTTTGTAATGTGTCGGTGCACAATGTTTATGTTGGAATTTTTAATTTTTGTGCTGGTTCACTGGTTTCTAGAGATTTTGATTCTATTTGTAGCATCAGTTTGGGGTTACATGCACTCACACATGTGGCTGAACACCCAAATAGGAAAAAAAAACCCAAATCAGTTAATAGTGAGATTTCTAAGTTTCTCGTCTGTAAATGTTTTACTTTGGTACTGAGTACTTTATGAGAAAATAAACCAGCTGCTCTTCAACAAGTGTCTCATCGTGTGTATGAAGAGGGCCACCTTCATGGACAGCACTGCTGACAGCAGTCTGCGTTCTGCTCTACAGTCTTCGACACTTAGCGGCACATGAACCAGCTGTTTACCTGCTGCGGTTCTGGTAGCTCTGAATGTTGCAGCAGATCTGCAGTCCAGCATGGTTGCAGTATGTCCACCTGACTGAAAAGATCCTCTCTCACAAAGCAGCTGAACATCGAGGCAGAGGAACATGGTGCTCGGCACTGAACTGCAACAGTGATGCACCTGGGCAGGTTCCCACCTATTCGTACGATCGCTGTTATATATCTGTGGCACTTATCAGAATTGGGCAGGTTTGGTCTGCTCTGATGGCTGTGTGTTGAACATTCTGACTGCTTTATCACAGTGTGACACAAATATCAGTTTATAGTCAGCAGTGCATTCAGTTCTGCTTGTCCACAACACACGTGCTCTTGCACAACAAGTGGTTGAGCTGGTTAAAAAGCTCAACCTGAGATAAAAACATCACAGCTAGAAAATATTTTTGTTTTATTGGTGGACTATAGTCCAGCTCCTGGCGAGTTACAAGGTGAAGATACTTTAGTTATTGTTAAACTAACAATATTTACTCTATACTTAAAATGACCAGGGAAACATTACTGCAGTGCTTACAGGCTGTTCAGTACATTCACACGTCAAATCAAGACGCGTCATCAGTGACAGTAGCTCATTGGGGAAAATAAGGAAAATGTTTTTCATTTATTTACTGCAAGTATTTATTTCCATTTTTTGTTGAAATATTGTGATTATAACATTGAGTCTAAATCCTGAAAGGCACTTGTTAACTTTGTATCTATGCATAAAATAAAAATGTAATTATCAGTTTAAATGTAACATTTCTGGGAGATGATGCTGTTTAATATCTATGCAGTTTTTTGTGACCTTTAATATCATTTAATGTGCAACATCAGCGTGTCCACCCTCATTAAATTTTTCTACATGTTCTCTTTGTCAGTGTAACTTTGTTTCACGTACAGCATCCAGTGTATTGAGGAAATTAGGAAAATAAAATGAATTAAACCTGTAGTAGTGAACAAGGGCCGGACTGCCCTGTGAGGAGGAGGGGCTTTAACTGAATGTGTAGCGCTAACACGTTCTACATTGCTTTGCAGTATGTGGACTATAAAGGCAACAAGTTAGCAAGAAATGCAGGTAAAAATGTGAACTGTGGTGTGTTGTATTTGGAGAGTAGCTGTTTCTAAATATTAGCAAAGAAGACTCCAAATATTGGGTCTTTAAGAACTTTGACTGGTCCAGCAGACAGGGCTCCCACCAGGGACGGACCAGTGAATTTAAGGTCAAAACTGCCACAGACACATGTCGACTGCTACCAATCCAAATTCCGTAAACCTGTGTGGAGAGGTGGAGCATGGGAAAAGGGAAAAACCTTTTAAATCTGCTCCGGATCTGACTCATATTCTTAAAAAAGTGCCCTCTAATTACTGAATGTGGTTTTCAGTTATGTTGTATGCTGTGAACAAGTTGATAGAAATCTTACCAGCATCCTGATCCTGCAAAAGAAGAAAAGGAAAAGCTTTTGTGATCATTTTAATCACATTATTGAATCCACTGACTGTGAGTATTAAAATTAGCTTGAGCTTAGAGGGTAAGGATGTGGAGACCACACACATTTAGGAGGTACTGTGCATTTCTTTGTTTATACCTAAACAGGTGAATCACTTTTCTGGTAAAACACTGCCCCCTTGTGGAGATTAAACTTTTATTTTTAAGAGGATTAGAAAGGACCAGGAAACTGGATGGGTTCAGATAGAACAAAGCACAGCTAAGAATGTACCCTTATTAACATTACCCTTCATTGATGCAAAATTGATCAAATACCTAAAAATAGAGAATGATTGGATAAAACATACCCTGAAGATGTGGACAACAATAAGGAAAAAAAAATGGGGGGCCCTTTGTCCATCTCGAGAGCCATGCTAGTGAGAGGCAATATACAGGGTGGGCCATTTATATGGATACACCGTAATAAAATGGGAATGGTTGGTGATATTAAAGTCCTGTTTGTGGCACATTAGTATATGTGAGGGGGCAAACTCCTCAAGATGGGTGGTGACCATGGTGGCCATTTAGAAGTCGGCCATCTTGGATACAACTTTTGTTTTTTCAATAGGAAGAGGGTCATGTGACACATCAAACTTACTGGTAATGTCACAAGAAAAACAATGGTGTGCTTGGTTTCAACGTAACTTTATTCTTTCATGAGTTATTTACAAGTTGCTCTTTGTTCACAGCCATTGACATGTCAAAGAGGTTAACACGTGAGGAGCGGATCAAAATTGTGTTGATATCTGGTGAACGCAGTAACCGGGTCATTGCAGCAGATTTCAATGCAAGACACCCTACGAGACCACCCATCTCCCATGCTACAGTTAGCAAACTGCTTGCTAAGTTTCGTGAAACTGCTTCAGTGTTGGATTTGCCAAAATGTGGATGCAAGAAAACTGTCACTAATGAAGAAACATCAGTGGCTGTCCTAGCTTCATTCAGCAAGAGCCCACACTAGCACTCGCCGCATGTCACTGGAGAGTGGCATTAGTTGAACATCCCTTCGGCGGATATTACCTACTCACAAATGGCACCCTTACAAACTCCAGCTACTGCAGCATCTCAACGAGGATGACCCAGATCGGCGCACTGAATTTGCAGAATGGGCAAAACAAAAATTGGAACAGGACCCTCAGTTCACGCAGAAGATTTTGTTCAGTGATGAGGCAAACTTTTACGTGAATGGTGAAGTTAACAAACAAAACCACCTGTATGGAGAAAAAAAAACAAACAAACAGAGGAGACAGCAAACAACAAAGAGCAACATAATAATAGAGAAAACAAAGCACCATCACAATAAACTAGCTAGTCATAGATATCAATAGTTACTAAATAAACGATATTGTGCAGCACGCAAGATAGACAGCGCACAGTGTGCTTTGAGGCAGCAGCCAAGAAAGCTTTAGTCCGCGTCTGTGAATACCCATGTGTACACCTGTGTGCATACCTGTGTGGATCAGCATGCTTGCATTCCAAAGGTTTCTCCATGTAATGATCTGCTAGGGAGTGTGGGGGGGCCACAGCCCCGTCCTCCAGGGTGTGAAGCGGGTATGGAGGAGATCAAAACTCCAGACATCCAGAGGCCCCCAGAACACAAGAGACCATGGAAGACCAACAGAGGGGCAGCCGCGCCACTGTTCCAGTAAGAGCTGAGGAGAGTCCCAGATGAGGGCTCGCCCAGCAGCCGCGGAGCAGAAGCCAGGGGGAGTTGCAGTGACGCGCCCGTGAGCTCCGCCGGCCCCCAGCTGTGCCTGAGTGACCGAGCCCCAGGCCGAGAGGCCGGGGGCACCCCATCTCCAAAGGGGCCCGAGCGAGCCCCAGGCCCCAGGCCCCGACAAGCGGCCGCCAAGGAGTGAGCCGGTGTGTACCCGGACGCCCACCCCCAGACACAAAGAACCACCAACACACCGACACCTGAGGGAGTCCGCCACTGGCAGGGGAAGTGGTGGTGGGTGGAGATAGGCCTCCATACCTTGGAGGGCCTGAGGTGTCCCCAGAGAGGTGGCGTCTGATACCCAACCTGACATATAGACACAGACATACAGGCACACACAGACACAAACATCCATTCCCACCCTCATGCTCTCATATGCACTCACTCCACACTCAACCAACGTGGAGACAGACATAAAGAGACGCTGTACACACAATCACACTCCCCAAGCGTACTCTACAAACCGGGTCTAGGTACCCTTGCCCCTGGAGGGGGGAATTGCACCCAGACCCAGGTGGTGTTACCCTTTTCCCTGCGGTGGGGAGAGGCAGACCACCCCGACTCCGCAGCAGCAGGGAGGCCCCACACCCCAGACCGCAGTCGGACGGCCAACTCCTCCTACTAGCCCTCCCGCTCCAGCAGGCCGCAGAGAATGGGGGTGGGAGAAGACTCCAAACCTCCCTCCACCCGCTCATTGTAGTGTTGATGCATATGTGTTCTAAGGTGCAATTAAAACCCAGGAGGGCATGGAGCTACCTGCCAAGGAGCAGCAGGTAAGCGCATAGTCCCTCCTGCTAGCCCTCAATGACTAAGTGTATTTAAAATTGAGAGGTGGGCAACGACGTCAGGGGTGAGGTATACACCCTGATGGTAATTTGGACTCCGTGATTGTGCCCACCCCCAAGATCCTATATGTATGTGTAATGAGAGTGTGAATAATGTGAATGTCTAAGTTGTGGGATAAAATTGAGGCAGAGGCAGCCAGAAGGGGACAGAGGGGGGGGTAGCCTTCTCTGCACCCTGGTGACATACCCCTACTCCAAGGCCCTGCATGTGTGGGTGGTTGTGGAGGAGCGGGAAGAGGGAGGCAGCTGGAGATGGGGAGGGAAGGAAGGGAGGGGCAGGTAACCCCTTCCTGGGGCCAGCTCCCCCGCTGACCCCAGTAGGCACTCCCACCCTTCGCGACCCGCCAGGGAAAGGGGGCCCAGGCCCATCAGACCGGGGCCCAGTGCAGTAGCGCCCCCCGGCTCCACAGAGCCCTGGACAGTCCACCCAACCCCACCACAGAGAAAACTGCACCCACCCCACCATCCACTCATCTTCCAGACTACATAAGACGGTAAACGCCCAGGCTGAGATCTTCCTCCACCTCTCCTGTATCTCCCCCTCCTGCAGAGAGTTCCTGAAGAGAAGAAAGCTCCTGCAAGATGTGACCATCCCCCCCCACCAGTTGAAGAGCCCCCCAGGCGGCTCGACGCACCAGCGGCACCCTGCTCCAGGGCCAGGCCCCCATGCACCCACCCGCCCACAACCCCGGCAACACACCAACCAGGACCCAAGCCCCCGAGGCCCGGCCCGGGCCCCAGCCCAGAGACGGAGCGCCCCCAGAACCTCACGCCCATCCCGGACCCACCCAGGGGCAGCCAGGTTGCCAGGTCAGTAACCCACGTCCGTCAGCACAGACCCTCCCCTAGCCCCGCTGCACGCAGCCGCGAGGAAACAGTCACCTGAGAGCCAACAGAGCCCCCAACCGGACGTGACCGCTACCCCGGGTTGAGCCCCCCAAGGAAGATGCCTCCGGGGAACCCCCCGACGCCCTAAGCCTGTCCCTACCCCCTCACCAATCACAACAGTGAAGGCGGGACCAAACTATGACCCCCCACCCCCACTAGGTGATGGAGCTGATAAAAGGGGCCCAGAGCAATTGATCTAATGTGGTGGCAGAGGCTGTGTCAAGACTAATGTAATCTAATAGATAATTTCTATATTGGTTAGAATTAAGATTATTTTTATTTTTCCAGTTCATGAGGACTGTTTTCTTGGCTATGCATAGGGCAGTGAAGATCATATGGGCTATATTCTTTTCTGAAGTGACATTATCTAAGCTGCCCAGTAGACACACTAAGGGGGAAGTTGGAATGTTAAATTTCAGACACTTTGATAAGTCTTCACATATCTCGCGCCAAAACTTTTGCACTGGTGGACAGAACCAAAGAGCGTGGATGTAATTGTCTGGTGTATTGCCTTGACAGTGTGAGCAGTTGTTGGAAGATGTAAAGCCCATCTTGAACATCCGATGACCTGTATAGTGCACTCTATGTAGTATTTTGTATTGTATTAATTGCAGACTGGGATTTTTAATTAATTTAAAGGTTTTTAAGCAAATCTGAGACCAGAAGTTTTGGTCTAGGTTGACTGATAAATCTGCTTCCCACTTTGCAGTAGGAAGGGATATTGATTCATCTAATTTAGAAAGTGTTCTGTATATTTTAGATAATAATTTGGGGGATTTAAGAGTAAGAAAATGTGCTGCACTTAGTGGTGTTTGTAATTCAACTTGACTGAGGTTAAATTTCTTTTTTACTATGGATTTAATTTGTTGATATTCTAAAAACCTTGTCTTGTTGATCCCATATTGTTCAACTAGTCTGTCAAATGGAATAAATTCTGTTCCCTCTAATATATGTTCTAAGTATTTAATTCCTTTACAACTCCATTCTGGGAAATTAATCATATTATTGTTTTGTAATATGTCAGGGTTATTCCAGATAGGTGTACGTTTGCATGGGATTAATGAAGACTCCGTTATTTTTAGAAACTCCCACCATGCTGTTAGAGAAAAGCTGATGTTGATACTTTTAAAGCATTCATGTCTTTTGATGTTTGAGCTAATAAATGGTAGGTCTGAAATCTCTAGATCCTTGCATAGTGCCTGTTCAACATCTAGCCAGGGCTCAACTAAGAAGGTATGTTTTAACCATTCTGAGATGAACTGAAGCCTGTTGGCTAAGAAGTATTGGTGAAAATTAGGCAGATCTAATCCTCCTCTATCCTTGGTTCTTTGTAGTGTTTTTAAGCTAATACGCGGGGGTTTATCTTTCCAAAGGAATTTGGAAATATATGAATCCAGAGATCTGAACCAATCTTGTGATGGTTTGTTAGGGATCATCAAAAATAAGTAATTTATTTTTGGCAAGATCATCATTTTTATAGTGGCGACCCTTCCCATGAGTGATATGGGTAAAGATTTCCATCTAGTCAGATCGCCTTCTACTTTCTTTAGAAGTGGGATGTGATTTAATTTAGTTAAGTCTGAAAGCTTAGGAGAGACATTAATACCTAAATATTTAATATTTCCGGATTGCAGTGGGGCAGAGGAAGAATTATGGAAGGAGCAGTTAATGGGGAGAACTGTAGATTTTGGCCAGTTAATTGAATAATCTGAAACTCTTGAAAACCAGTTTATTAAAGTAATTACCTCAGAGAGGTTGGTTTGTGTGTTTTGCAGAAAGAGCAACACATCATCCGCATAGAGACTGATTTTATGTTCTATGTTCTTACATTTTATGCCCTTAATTGTTGTAGCCTGTCTAAATGCTGCTGCTAGAGGTTCGATAAAAATTGCAAAAAGTGAAGGGGAGAGTGGGCATCCCTGTCTGGTGCCCCTCAGGAGACAGAAGCTGGAGGATGTCTGGTCATTTGTTCTGATACGAGCCGTTGGGGAATTGTATAATATTCTTATCCAGTTTATGAAAGAGTTTCCAAAACCAAATTTGTGTAAAGTTGCGAATAAAAATTTCCAATTAACTCTGTCAAATGCTTTTTCTGCATCTAGAGATAATATTATGGTTTCGATGTTTTTATCGTATGAGTAGTCTATTAAATTAAGTAATCTACGAGTGTTTGTTGAGGAGTGCCGACCTTTTATGAAACCAGTTTGGTCAGGATGAATTAAGAGGGGGGTCATTTTCTCTAATCTCTTTGAGAGAGCTTTGCAGATTATTTTAAGGTCTACATTTAAAAGAGAAATTGGACGATAGCTTGAGGGAAATAAAGGGTCTTTGCCTGGTTTTAGCAGGAGACTAATGTTGGCAGAATTCATATTTGGTGGTAGTCTGCCCTTTTCCTCGATTTCCTGCAACATGCTGTGGAATACTGGTGCCAAAATTGTCCAGAATTCTTTGTAGAATTCTGCAGGGAAGCCGTCTGGACCTGGAGCCTTATTATTGGGCATACTTATCAGGGCTTCCTGGAGTTCACTTGGCGACCCAGGAGTTTTTTTTTCTTTTTTTTTTTTTTTTTCTTTTTTTTTTTTTTTTCTCTCTCTTCCCCCCCCTTCTCACCGTCTCTTCTCCCCTTTGGTTTTCTTTCTTTCTCTCCCCCTCTTTCTCTCATTCATTCCCCCTGTCCTATTTATTAAAAAAATAAATAAATAAAAAATTAAAAAAAAAAAAAAAAAAAAAAAAAAAAAAAATGACAAAGGATGAACTGAAGCTCTGCCATCACGTAATGTCGCATACTGCTGTTTCTGATGTCATTTAAAAAAAACAAAACAAAACAAAACAAAAAAACAAAAAAAACAAACAAAACCACCGCTATTGGTCTGACACTAACCCACATTGGATGGATCCCTCCAAGACTGTTGGACCAACAAAAGTGATGGTTTGGTGTGGTATATGGGGTACAATGATAGTGGGTCCATTCTTCATCAATGGAAACCTCAAGGCCACTGGATATTTGAAATTGCTACATGATGATGTGTTTCCCTCTTTCTGCACTGAAGCTGGCACGTTCCCTGAGTTTTTCCAGCAAGATGGTGCACCACCACATTATGGGTGCCAGGTCCGAGCATTCCTAGATGAACAGTTTCCTGGAAAGTGGATTGGTCGTCGTGGGCCAGTTGAATGGCCCCCAAGGTCTCCCGATCTGACCCCCTTAGACTTTTATCTTTGGGGTCATCTGAAGGCAATCGTCTATGGTGTGAAGATACGAGATGTGCAGCACCTGAAACTACGGATACTGGATGCCTGTGCTGGCATTTCTCCTGCAGTGTTGCTATCAGTGTGTGAAGAGTGGGAGAAGAGGGTTGCATTGACAATCCAACACAATGGGCAGCACATTGAACACATTTTATAAGTGGTCAGAAACTTGTAAATAACTCATGAAAGAATAAAGTTAGGTTGAAACCAAGCACACCATTGTTTTTCTTGTGACATTACCAATAAGTTTGATGTGTCACATGACCCTCTTCCTATTGAAAAAACAAAAGTTGTATCCAAGATGGCCGACTTCTAAATGGCCACCATGGTCACCACCCATCTTGAGGAGTTTGCCCCCTCACATATACTAATGCGCCACAAACAGGACTTTAATATCACCAACCATTCCCATTTTATCACGGTGTATCCATATAAATGGCCCACCCTGTAGAATTCCTGCCTTCCGTGTGGGACAGTGGCTTTAGTAGATGGACCAATGCAGGCCTTTACACAATAAATCAGTTATTTAATGGAACAGAGCTCAAATCATTTAGCCAGCTCCAAGAACCATTCCAACTTCCTCCTAAAGATTTATATAGATACCTTCAGATAAGACATTATATCCCAAACCACAAAGAAACAGACCTGATCAATAAATTTCCCAACAGCATAGAAGAATACTTTATTAACATTATAGAAAAACATCTCCCAACTAAGAAACATGTCTCTCATATTTACAAAAGGCTTATAAATGAGTGATGCCAAAATACAGGCCATATTAAAGAGAAATGGGAACTAGAACTACATATTATTATCACTGATAATGTATGGGAAGAGAAATTTATTTAAAATGTAAAATTTGTTTTTTTAAAACACCTCTTGTAATCTCCTCACATTGTAAGGACCTTAATGCAGAACTATGGTGGAGAAAATGTGGGGAAATAGGAGACTATTCACATATCTTTTGGGACTGTCCAATAATTCAAGGTTTCTGGATAAGAATCAAAGAAGAAATAGAGAAAATCCTACAAGTAAATATTCCACTAAACCCAACCATATTTCTCTTGGGAGTTAAACCTAGAGAGATGTATACCATAGATGAAAAATATATTCTGCGGATACTCTTACTAATAGCTAAGAAAATGATAACTGTGAAATGGAAACAAACAAGCTCACCATCCACAACAAAATGGAAACAAAGACTGAAAAGAGTTCCCACAATGGAACGAATGACAGCAAGCTTGAAACTGGAGATGGAGATCTTCTACCAGAGATGGAACTGTGTGACCAGATACTTGGGTGAATGAACAAGAACTCAGGAACATTGTAATGAAAAGCTATAAATCTCCCCTATGCGATGTTATTGTATCAGTCTTGGTCTGTTATTTTTATTGTTTTGTTTTTCTTTTTTGTTTTTTTCTTAAATGGTCTTATGTCAGAGAATGTTGATATGTTGCTTGTTTGGTTGTTTATTACCAAAAAAAGTACTAAATAAAAAGTCCCCCCTCCCCCAAAAAGAGGAAGTTTCCATATTGGATGTTTAAAATTTAAACTAGGATAAAAAATGGACAGACTAAGACTTTTTCGTGCAGCTTTCATTTGCACATTGCTACACACGTTTTGTTTTTGGTTTTTTGGTAAGGTGTCTACTGCCACTCCATGCTTAATATCAGTCACAGTGCTCTCATGCACTTGATGGTTTGACATTGGGAAAGCCTCAGAGGGGGTCAGTTTGTGAATGGGCCTGGGCCCAGTTTCTTGTGTATCCCTTGTGTTGCTGTATCCCAAGTGTGGGATTAAAAAGTCTAAATTCTCCTAAAATGAACTCACACTCCCCTCTAGTGGTCACATGTGCTTATTGCAGTGCATTTGCTTGTTGCTGACTGTGGTGCTGAAAGTGTCCAGCAGCATGTGCCTGCATAGTAATGAAATTTGAAACACATCAATTGTTAGATCAGACTCAGAAATCTTCTGGCAGCATCATGTGATGATGTTATTGGAATTTGCTGTTTTGTTCCTTTTGCTCTTTCACCACAATCCTGCACACAGAGCAAAAACAAACAGTTTTCATGATTTGTTTTGGAAGCTTTTTTAGCACGAACTGGAACACAGACAGCGTGCCAGGTGTTACTCTGACCATCAGTGCAGTGCATTATTTGTTTAATGCATTAGTTTTCCTGCTGATATTTGAGATAATTCATACAGTGATGTGAACCTTCTGATGAAGGGGATGGAAACAGACTAAAACTCTGATCAGATGTGCTTTCTTAAACAGTATTGTGGTGTTTGTGCTTTTGTAGTTTTCCATGATAGTTGTCAGCTGTTCAACCCAATGGCACAACAGTACATTTGGACATTTTAATCATGCATGATCAAAAGGTAAGCATAACAGACACAGAGTAAGCTTTGCCTTTCTATTTTTCCATGCGAATCCAAAAAACAGCAAACCACAAAGCTGCATTTGCAGTGTTTCACCTGTAGATGGCAGTGGTATAAATCCCTTTTTTTTTTGCATGACTTTTCTCTCCTCCTCTTGAGACAGACACCAAATCCCCTTTGAGACCAGCAGAAATATTACACAGAAATCAAACAACACTGGCTGCATGTGTGTGTGTGTGTGTGTGGGTGTGTGTGTGTGTGTGTGTGTGTAGAGGTGGGTACATGTGTGCCTGTGCGTGAGTGCGCCTCGAATGCCGCCAGGCCTCGTTGTGATGCTCACCGAAGCCAAAGAGCAAGAACGCTGCTGACCGTGTTGCTATGGCTGCCTGTGCTAAAGCAGACATTTGCCAGCCTATGTAAGTGTATTTGTGTGCGTGTGTGTTTACCCATGTGCATGGCTATGTGTACTTGGGAAACAGCCAAAGGCAGGGGAGAGGGGAGGGTGTCACGCTGATGGATTCTGCTCCCGGCACATTGTGAGCATGAGACACTTTGAGCATTGCATGATACTACTTTAGCAGTTGGGGCAGTAAATGGAGTTCACACACTTTTCTCCTCAGCGGTGGAGTGGTGAGTGGGTGTGTGGAGAGCGGTGACCGGCAGCGATTGGAGGCTGAGAGGTTCAGCCCTGTGGCCCACGCTGGGCGGGTGGGCGGTAGGGGAGGGGGGCTTTAATGGCTGTACATGGTTAGCACTCAGGTTAGGGTAAGGCACTTCAGAGAGTGTGTGTACAATTGCTCGCCCTATTTCTCCCTCTCCGTAATGCCACTTTTGCACACTTCACTTAATATGTGAGAAACAAGGTAAATGTCAATAATCCAAAGTGGTTTCCTCTCTTTTCTCTTAACGTCTTTCCATCCAGGACAAATGCCCACGTGTGCCTGAGGTTTTCCTCCCTCTGGTTTCCTCATGCAGTGGAGCAGAAGCTACGATCCAGCTGTTTATCTCTCCATCACTACGAACCCAGTCACCTTTTTCAGCCCCGTCTTCCTGATGTTGCCCTTAACCCCTTCATGCATGAATTATGACAACCTCAATCAGGATTCTTTCTTAAGTATTTTTATTCATCTTTAGGCATGAAAAAAGATTTTTGAACTTCATTTTTTTAAACATGTACTTTTAAAAGAGTTTTTTACGTGTCCACTTAGGTGGACAGCATACTTTTTAACTTATGAATTTGACAAATGAATAAATAATTTACACTGTGTTGTGTTTATGTGCAAGTATACATCAACGCTGACACAAATACAAGAAAACAGCCTTTGAATAGCTGTCCACTGTAGTGACCACTATGCATGAAAGGGTTAAGTAGCAGTAGTGCTCACTCTGACCTGATGGGAGTAGCAGCCCTTTAGAGCAGGGGTGTCAAACATAAGGCTCGGGGGCTAGAATTGGCCCGGCAAGGACTCCAATCCGGCAAACTGGATTTTAAAATGTGGAGGGCTTAAATTGTGGAGTTTGTATTTTCATGGATTTTACAGTTGATTAAGATCTCCCCCATGGCCTCTCATACTACACCAAAGTAATTATAAGAGAGAAACAGTTAAAAGGGAGAAAAGTTCCTGTTTTTTCACCATTTACTATAGAAATTGCATGTTTTTGTTTTTTACAGTATCTCCACAGTAAGACAGCACACAATAAATAGTAAGTGTGTTTATATTCATCTGGTCTTCTTGCACTTTTATCTAACATACAGACAGTTCGTGTTTTAGCATTACGTACTTGATAACTTGCACTGAGCTGTTTGTTGAGTTGAAATTAGATACAGAAGTGTTGTAATTTCCACTCTGACCTCATCACAGCAGTGCTGCAGACACAACGATAGAGAAATGCGCCTGTTTGGGTTATTGTAACAGTAACTTGGCAGGTTTAGTTTATTGTGCAGTGACCATGCAGCATGAATCTAAATGTAATAAATCATTTCCCTCTGTAAGAAGTATACAGCTGTGTGTCTGTAAGCTAACAGTATAAACGTGACATATCAATATTAACATCCCTTTGTGTTTTGTTTGTTTCTGATTGTTTTGTCACTTTATACAATCAAGTGGAAATGTCTCCTTTGACAGTTTTTGTGCTATTAATTTGTCCCCTTAGTTAAAAGATATTGATAAATTAATAACCACAATGATTATATTATAATTGGTCATATTAAGAAAGCCCCAAAATATTATGGTCAGCCCTGATTTTGGGAAGTTTAAGCTTGTTAAACTTCCCAAAATCCAACAAGTTGGCAGAACCTGAACAAATTTCTAATGAGTTTTTACCGTGCCATCTGCTCTGTGTAAATGCATTAGTATAATGTTAAAAAACGTTGAGCAGCAGGATATTCTTTTTACTTTTTGTGCAAAAAGCACTAGTTCACATGTCAGTGCCAGGATTGCACGTGGGCAGCTTCAGTTCCGACACCTTGTTCTTTGTGTTATACTGTTTTAGTCTGTACTGATACCACTTGGATAACACGAGAGCACTGAGCGCCCCTGTGGCGTTGTGGCACTGCTGTCTGTCAGATCACCACAAAATGGAAGGTACTCAACCAACAGCCGTAATCCCTCGGATGACCAAAATCTCCCTTGCAGTTGTGGAAAATGGAACAGTTTCATAAAGGATGCTTGAATGTTGCTTCACCTGTGAACATCCACAGAGGATCACCTCTGCTCTCCTCTCCTGAAAGTCTTAAATTTCACAGGAAAACAAAGAGTGCATGAACCAAGAGAGGTTGTTCTAAGATCGGAGGTAAATAATAGGACGGGTCCCTCTTCTACAACACGACAAACAAGCTTACACACATGCATACGGAAGACACCTGTGTGTTGCCGGTCGCCTGAGGCTCTTTGATTCCTGCCGTGCTTTAATCTGTGCTGTGCTCTTGCCTGCCTTTGAAGTGAAAATCCCTGTCACCTTCGCCTCTGGCTCGGCCACATTCGCCCTCATTCTCTGAACACACACATGCAAACAAACCACAAATGACCACCTGTTATCTTTGTCATTGTAATTTCAGAGTCGCAGCTCATTTAGGAGCCTAACTCACAGTCACATATGTTGGCCCATGTATGTTCTGTTCTACTGTGCCAACAGTGAGCTAAATTTACCCCGGCAGTTATTTTAGGGTCTTTATAACATACATCACCCCCTGTCTGCCGTAATACATTTCTATCCACAGGAATAGAAACAGACTTCCAACTTTGTTCTGGCACAAAAGTCAATTCATGGCTGGAACAAAGAAGGGGCAGTGGATGGCGTAAAGACCACCAGAAAGCGGAAAGGGCTTCAGTACAGAAGGGGAGAAAACTTCTATATGCTGGATAGGAAATTAAAATGATCTTCTTGCACGTTTCCACATTTTTTTTTCCGTAGAAGTGTTTGAAATAATAGATACAGTTTAATTTAAGATTTTTAAATGGTAAATGGTAAATGGCCTGCATTTGTATAGCGCTTTTCTAGTCCCTAAGGACCCCAAAGCGCTTCACACTACATTCAGTCATTCACCCATTCACACACACATTCACACACTGGTGATGGCAAGCTACATTGTAGCCACAGCTGCCCTGGGGCGCACTGACAGAGGCGAGGCTGCCGGACACTGGCGCCACCGGGCCCTCTGACCACACTCAAATCACATGATTCTATTGTAATAAAATACCTTCCTGCATCGTGATCCCCTTTAAGGCATCCAACATTTTGATTCTAGCCGTAGCCTCCTGATAGCAGTCACCTTTAGCCACCACAACTTGCTGCTTCTTACACACACAGTGGAGTTTCTGCCATGGTTTAATTACACTGCTAATGCTCAGTTATTTGTATTGTCAATGATGCTGTTAAAGGAATGTAAAACATAAAGCACTAAAGCTCTTTAAAGTAATAATGTGTGCTAGAGATTTAAGTTTGTCAGCAGAGAACTGTGGGGGGTTTTCTGCCGCAAGGTTAGCTAACAAGCTAGCTAGTTGAGCTAATGGTGCTGTAACATTAGTTCAGGAACTGAAAAAAAAGCACTTTTTAATATTTCTAGCTTTTGTTACAAGAAAGGCCATTAATGGTTCTAAAGAAGCAGTCTAACATGGTTTACAAATACAATCATTGTAGGTGTTAATCGTCTATTTCTATCAAAAAGTACATCTCTCTGTTTGGATGTTAAAGTTTACCTTATCAAAAGGTAAGAGTCAGAGGTCTATTTTGTACATTTACCACTCTGAGGCAAGTGTGAAAAGCAGAGAACTGGTGACAGTGTGAGTTACCATTGTTGGACTGCAACATTAGCGGTAGCAGTGGTGTTTCCCTATCACCTGCTGCTCTTTCAGTCCAACAGTGCAGCTCATTTCAATAGTAATTTACAAATAGCCAGCTTGTGAGGCATCCAGGGAACATCAGTAAATTGTAGCGTGCCCCAGTAGTCTGCATGTTTGACATTTAGCCACGTGATTGACCTCAACATTACAACCAGCTTGCTAATACTGCGTAGGTCGCCCCTGTGCTCTTACCTGTTGCGACACAGATGTGGGTCCTGTTGTGTCTGGCACTAGGATGTTGTAGGTTTTGGGATGGGGCCTCAGTGGAGTGAGCTAATCTCAGCGCATCTTGCGAAAGCTTGATTGGATTGGGATTTGGGGAGTTTGGAGGTTGGGTCAGTGCCTTTGGCTCCCTGTTGTGTTCTTCAAGTCTTTTCCAAGCTGTTTGGATGTGTGGAGGTGTACTCTGTCTTTTCGGAAGATGCTGCCGTCACCGGGGATTACTCCTGCAATGGAGGTGTGCTCGGCCTGCTGCAGTGTTTCGGTGGGTGGTACTCATCACACTAATGAAATTTGGGCACAGAGATACAAAGAATGTTTCTCAAGTATGACTCTGTTCTCTTCATTTGCATCAAAGAAGCATTAAAAAGACTTGGATTGCTGGGGAATTATCATCATCAGCACTAATGGATAAAACAGTGTTGTAGATGAACAAGATTTGGTTGATGAACCAGATTGTTCTCTGGACTCTGGAGAAGCGCTTATGAAAGAGCTGTTACAATGTACTTGTGCTTTTTGATTGTTATTGCAATAACAGAATCAATGCTTAAAAGACAGGAAGTTCAGGGTGTGATCAAGTTTTTTCTTTTTTATTGGTGCACACCCTCACCGTTTGATCCCACAAATTTATCTATTTTACTCTAAGTAATAATTAAGATATAATTTAAAATAGAAACATCAAAATGTATCCAATGAGTTTGGAACTAGCATTTATGATCATTAACCATTGGGAAAGTATTTAATGAGGTCCTAAAGCCATTAAGTAAATTGGGTAATTCTCGTGTATACACTCACTGGACACTTTGTTAGGTACAACAACACAACTGCCTTCATTCTTCATGGCCCAGTTTTCACAGTGTGCTTGAAAAATTCATCAGATATTTTGGTCACGAACTGAGATCTGGTGCCTGTGGAGAACGTTTGACTGAAGTGACCTCACAGGAAACCAGTTTAAGGTGGTTTGAGCTTTGTGAAGTGACCATTATCATCAGAAGATGGTACACCATAGCTATTAAAGGATGGACATGGTCAACAATAATACTCAAAGTCAACTGGTACTAAGAGGTCCAAAGTGTGCCAAGAAAATATCCCCCACTCTATTACACCAGCAGCAGCAGACTGAACTGTTGACACGATACTGAGTTAAAAGTCAGTCTGAATCTTAGTGTTCAAAGAAAAAGTTGATGATCATTAATAAAGATGTGCTACTATTACTAATAAAATTAATAACTGTTAATAATAATAACTAGTATGTTTTAACACATTTAACAACTTCAAGCAAAAAACGTGCATGTGTACACACACCTGTTCACATGTGTGCTTTTCTTCTCCTGGGCCTGTCTATTTCCAGAATCCCCCCAACTTGCACAGTCATGTCACTGAATCGGAGACACACACACACACACACACACACACACACACACACACACACACACACACGCGCGCACGCACACACACACACACACACACACACACGCGCGCGCGCGCACGCACACACACACACACACACACACACACACACACACACACCTGTTGCGGGGAAACACACACTGCTGCTTCAATGCCATGGCTACCGAGAAATTGACCCAGTTTCCATGGTGACAGAGATGGGGTCGGTTGCCAGCTGCCAATCCCTGGACACACCCATGTCTCACTGACACAAAGAGATAGAGAGGGATGAAGCGATTGGAAATAAGATGGGAACATGTGGAGAGAAGATGGAAAAACGAAACGACAAAAGAGTCAGAGAAAGGTGTGGCGATCAAAGCTGACTAGATGGAGAATTGAGGGAAATTGAGAGTGGAGACACTTGAAAAGCAATTTGAAAAACAGGCTGAGTGTGTTCTAAGTTGAACATATGGGAAAAATAAATGCATTCAGGAGATTTGAAATTGAGGTATAAAAACAGGTAAGAACACAGGTTATGACAGAAAAAAAGAATATACATTTGATATAGTAGGGAAAAAAAGTATTTTTTATGTGTGAGGAACACTGCATGCTCATTAGTGAACGAGTTATTAGCCAATGAACACAGCCTGGTCAATCCTCATTTATGACTCTTATAATAAAGTAAAAATTTATCTTCACGTGGTGTTCAAACAGACTTGAAACTAATGACTTGAGCCCATAAACTCACCAGAGAAGTGTCAGCCATGTTAATGTCAGCCGTAAAAATATGCAGGTTTAAGGGCGCCTGCATTGGGTTTAATTCTTGGGCCGGGAAGCTACGCCCGTCTTTTACTTATAGTTCATGAGTGTAATTGTAAATAACGTTAACAAGCACTAGAAACAGATAATTGACAACAGTGTGATTGCCAGTGAAGATGGCCCCAATCCCAGCCTTGTCCCCAGTGGACTAACTGATGGGAAACCTGGACCCTGGCATTCATGTGAACGTTGCTTTGGCTGTGTTCAAACAGTCAACTTAGAAAATTTGTAATGCCCTATAGTGTGTCAGTGACTGTGAAGTGCTGTTTGAAATCTGTACTGTAAATCTGAACCAGTCCATAGTGCATGTCAAAGTCACCATAGCGTATATTACTCATTACACAAATCTGTTATCAGAAGAAAAAAAAGAGTCAGGAGTTAAGGATGGCCTGGTTAGTGTTTCTCCTCAGACTTCTCAGTGGCTCATCTCCTTCTCTGTTCAAGCAGTTCAATTATGTTTTATTTATATAGTGCAAAATCACAACAGTAGTCACAACAAGGTGCTTTATGTTGTAAGGTAGAGACCCTACAATACTACAGAGAAAATCCCAATAATGGCAATTTAAGAAAGCACTTGGCGACAGTGGGAAGGAAAAACTCAATTTTAATAGGAAGAAGCTTCTGGGAGAACCAGGCTCAGGGAGGGACAGCCATCTGCTACAAGTGGTTGAAGCAACAGGATAAAAGTTTACCTGCTAAGTCTAAACTGTAACTACGTTACGTAGGAGTTGCGTCAGTGCCTGACGTTTGGGACGGTGACATTAGCTAGTTTTATCGTCATAATGACAAACAATTACCAGAGCCAGTCTGGGAAAATCTCTATGCTGAAGAATCCTTGGGCAAACTACCGAAACCTATCCAGTCTTTAAGTGATGACGTGATGAATCCTGCTTCCGGGCCCAAACTACTTTGCGTTTAATAAGGCTGTTGTGTTTTTATAATAATAATGGATTGGATTTCAAGGCACCCAAAGCCAATTATTCATTCACTCTCACACACTGGTGGAGGCAAGCTACGGTTGTAGCCACAGCTGCCCTGGGGCAGACTGACAGGAGCGAGGCTGCCATATTGCGCCATCGGCCCCTCTGGCCAACACCAGTGGGCGGTAGGGTAAAGTGTCTTGCCCAAGGACACAACGACCAGGACAGAGAACCCGGGGATCGAACCGGCGACCTTCCGGTTACAGATACACTTCCCAACCCCCTGAGCCAGGGTCGCCCCTTTTTAACATGTAATACTTTGTATCTTGTTCTATTTAATCTCAACAAGCCCCTAAAAACAGTCAGTGATCACTGTTGGCCTCTCTCTGTTTTTATTACCGCTAATCATTTTAAAGCTCAGTTTTTAAAACATTACGATGTAACAACAGCCCAGCAGCAGTATGTTAATGACTAACCTCGTAGTGTGGATGGATTATCTCAGTTGTTCTCCCGACTGAAGTTCGGTCTGTTTACAGCATCCTGCCATGCGATTGCATTTGTTCCTTACCTTCGGGAACCCTCACGTTAACTTTTATTGACTGGAAAAAGGTTAGCGCTCATTCTCCAGATTCACTGTTTTAATTATGCTAACATAGCTGTGTCGCTAGCGATCACGTAGCACATCATTATATACCAGCTAGCCAAACTTCAGTAACCCTACAAACGTCACTGCTGTTTAGTTTCCTGTCTACATTTATGTCGGAAGTGATAGCAGAGCTGTACGTCTTAATTTGTTTCGGAAATCCCTCAGTCAGAACACGGTATATTATATTTAGATGGAAACTAGTGACCTAACTCCCTGCTAACTTCTGACTCCGTTAAATTTCATAAATTCTGTTTTCATGGATGCCTGGATGTTAAACTTAATTGTTACACCTGGTAGAGCAGCAACACTGATCATTTTATTACAGATGAAAGAATTTAGACAGTTTTTAACTCTCAGTGATGCCGTGCGGCATCATTTGATTTAGGGACCTGCAGCGGAGTTTGGGCCCAGAATTGGCTAATGACATCAGACTTAAAGACCAGATAAAGTCCCCAGTGCATCGGCTTGAAGTAGTACTACAAGGCATAGAATAAAGTGCTGTAATACTGTCTAGGAGTGCATGAATGCTCCTTTTAAGTACCACTCTATTTACCATTTTCATGCTAGCTGCCTGTTAGTAACTTTTTCCACATACAACCGTGGACAGTGTATAGGATGTGGTGAAGCCAATGCAGTAGTGCCTTAAACCTGCATTCTTTGTAAAGTGAGCTCACTAAACACTTTTCTGAAGAGGTTATGGGTACAGTGATCACCTTCAGGTCATTTTGTACTTTATTATTTATCATTTTGAGATTCAGAAAGCATGTGCTCACGGCTTGTGACTCACTTGACCTCCAGATTCCCCCGAGTTTCACATTACAAAGCTTCTGTAAGCAAACAACACAGTCAGAGGTCTTGTAGAGTCCATGCCCCTACAAGTCAGAGCTTTTCAGGTGGCATAATGCAAACCTGCACCTTACCTAGCTACGCAATATTAAGCATGTAGTTTTAATGTCATGTCTGATCAGTGATAACGCTACTTCCTCCCTCCTTCCCTCCTCTTTTTTCCTCCCCTGCTCCATCCCACAGCTAATTAAGGATCTGTCAGACTACCTTCTGCTCTCTTCCTTCTTTTTTTTTCTCTGATCATGCCTTTTTCCTCTTTCCATGTTAAGTCACTGGAGTGGAGTCATTGTCCAATCATCACCCACCCACCCCCATGCCCACGCGTTCTCCCCTCATTCATCTCTCTCTGTCTGCTCCCTTTTTGTCCCCTCATGATTAACGATTGAGTGCCCAAGGTGGTACATCCATTGGTCGGCTTAAAGACAGAGTCATTAACAACAGAGAGAGGTCTTGAGAGGTGAGAGTCGTTAGCTTTCTGTTAAAAAAGAGAGCCGAGATGAAAGTTTCAGTGAAAGAACTGAATGTGGACTTTAAGACCAGTGCTAGTACATATTTTTAAGGAATCTTACTATAATACACTCATGGATACATTTAATTTTCATGCAGGCAATAACTTTGCCAACAGGGGACACAAAAGATGTCCTTGGTAGCCTTTTTTCCTACTTCAGGGAAAACAGTGGTTGCAAACTGTTGCATTGAATTTGCAATCTTGTTGCCTCTGAAACGGTTATTTCGAGGGTTGGGACCCAGTCTGCAACCACTCACAGCCAGCTGCCATCTTCACAGCAACTTTGATGCATCAAGATGGCAATAAAATGGCAAAAACAGCAACAAGATGGAGTCAGTCTGTGATTGAATGAGGCCAAGTTGACAATTGAATGCAATCTGTTTGAGATAATATGTCAGTTTACTATGATAACATCACAAATCTGTTGCTGTCTATTTACACAGAAATTACGTTAACTTCTTGTATTCAGATTTGAAACAAAAATTCAGAATTTCCTCCACAAACAGCGATGTCATTGCTGCAGGACTGCAGTATATGTAACATAGTTACCTGGCAACCTTGCTTCATATAGGAATATAACCTGAATGCAAGCAGCTGGCAGCCGGTTCAGTCAAGCCCCTGTTGTAAAGAGACACATCACAGATGAGTTGTGCTCTTCGGCACAGACTGATTGCAGCATGTTCTTAACCTGTCTGCATAAATTTGGATAGCAATTAATTGCTCAACCTCTGGGTCACCAACTGGCTGCTGCAAGTACTTGAAATCAGTCTCCAACAGCAAAAAATGTAACGCAATCACTGATTTTTCCTAGTCAGAAGGAGGTTGGCATCCGGTCTTTACAGTATGATGATTTTTAACCTTGGTGCCAAAATTTCAAGTCTTGTTGAATATACATGATTGTTTTTTGACACTATGGCCCCCATTAGAGTTTAAACACAACTAAATCAGGGTATGCCTTATTAGGTGATTGGGCCACTAGCCTATGACCGTGCAGCGTCCCTCTCTGTGACATTAACCCACCGCTTGTCTCATCTGGTTTCAAAACAAAAACACGGTGATGCCAGAAACACTTTGCTTGATGCTTTAGGTCCTTTGCATACCAGTTGGTGCCATTATGGTGGCTTTGTCTGTGTTTTATATACACTCTGTGATTGTAACCTGCAAAAGAGGCAGTAGCAATTCCAGCTTTATACAGTCCTAGTCAAGCTTGCTAGTGTTAGCTTAAAACTTAGCACCACCCCGTAAAAATGCAAACATGGCGATGGCCAAAACCCTAAAATTGAGACTTGGTAATGTGGTGCGCCAAATCAGTGGGTGATGTCATGGTGGCTATGTCCACCATTTATACAGTCTTTGTGAGATTTTATTGAGACCATAAACTGATCAGGACAGTCACAGATTACAGAAGCACATAGACGTTAGCTTTGCTTATTATACCTGGAAACTATGGCGATCTTTTATATGCAGCCAGTGGTTTTAGCACATCAGAGGAATATGTTGGATTAGCAGATCAGACGTTCAGGTTTTACTGTGGGCTGAATGAATATACTTCCACGATGAGACGATTTGTCTCATTATCTAACTCTAGCTTTCCTCTCAGTCAGCTCATTTTAAAAAAACTCTGACACACTTCATGACTATCTGGAATGTTAAGGCTGAACTAAGATAAATAAATAAAAATAAGTAGTAATAATAATAATGTTTTATTTACATACCCCCTTTTCTGTAGATGTTGTGCATTTCTGCACACAGAGTGCGTTTTTATTGGTCTGAAGTCATTTTGCCTGCGGCAGACAGTTTCTGTCTAAAGAGCCAAATGAAATGGCAGAAGTTGACCTGCGATGGAGAGGCCATCTCAAGACATTTTCCGTAATCTCTTTACATCACCACAGGCGGGAGAGGAGAAGCAAAAACAAAAAAGGAAGGAGGAGAACAAGGAGCAAAAAACCGAGGGTCGTCTAAAGAGGAGACGAGAGAAATCTGATTTCTCTCGTCTCAGTGGAGCCTGTTGCAGACACAGCGGTAGGTTTGAATCATGAAAAAGTGACAGTAAAAATTGTCGAACGCTGTGTGAAGTACAATGACTTTGCCCCGTCAGTCCGTAAAAAACTGAAACACACATACACACGCTCGCACACACCAAGTGTTCAAGGCTGTGTTTAATCATCGGTGCTGGTAATTAGCTGCTATGTCTCCTAGACACTCATCATCTCCCTCTCGCACACCCTCATTGTCACCCTTGAGAGTTTGTAAGAAGGGGATTAAAAAGAAGAAGGAGGAAAGAAGGAAAGGCAATGAGAGAGGATGAATAAGAAATATGGATCTTATACAGAAAAACCAAAGTTATAATGTCATCTACAATCACTATTTTGTCATATGTTACTCAGTGGTTAAGTGTAGACTTGAATAGATCAGTGACGCGACGTCTCTTACAAGTATTTGAGACTGAAATGTGACTGAGCCAACTGACATGGATTCTCTCCATATGGTAAAAAGCTGCGACGCATCATTCAAGTGAAAGTGTGCAGAAATAGCCTCAACAGGGCCTGTCCCCAGTGACGACGCAAGTTGACATTGAAATTAGTCGTTATTCTCTCTGGACTGAGACCCAGGGAGGAAAAGCTCCAGTGAATTTATTATGTAACAACAGACAGACAGCAACAAGCTGTTAGCATGATGTGATTTCTGAGTCAGTTTGATCACACAGATCAGCCTGAGCACTGATCTCTGTCATGGAAGCAGCCATCGTGACAGTTTCTTTTTGAGCCCCCATGGATGAGAGGCTGGGGTGCTAAATTATTAGCTAATGCTCACAAACTTAGTAAGCAAGTTGCATTCATCAACTCTATAGGAGCATCTCACAGACAGGCACTAATTTAGCAATAAAGGACTTTCAACGAAAATGATCGAATTTTATTTAACAAAACTGGAGCTCGGACTTCTTAGATAGCCTGCCAGGACAAACACTGCACAGCATTTGGAAGTGGCAGACACCAGCCAGCTATTGACACGTCTGTTGGTATCAGTTTGTCCATCGAAGCTGTCACACTGTGAATTTTAAGCCTTAATAAGTTAAAAGTTTCAGTCTGTGTGCTTTAAAGAATCTGGTCCATTAACTTAAATTAGCTATTAAACTAAAAACGTTGCTTTTGGAGCTAACCTCATGTCTGTATTTGGAAGAGTGTAATTTTTGGTACTTGGGACGAATCTGTGTGTTTGGGTTAGTTTCAAGAAATTTAAAAAGTTCTTACTGCTTGATCAAATCACTCCATGTGTTTACCAAACCTCTCTGAATAAAAGTATTAATAAAAGAAAAATTAAAGTATATCAGTGAGCCACACTTTATTACAAAGACATGCTTTCTATAGCTTTTTTACATTTTTGAATAGAAAAGAAAGACTGCTGTCTTTATTCGTCACATACACAATCATACAGAGAACAACATGCAGTGAAATGCTTGTGTCCGAGGCTGCAGACGTGGCCGCACCATCTCAGGGCTTGGTTTTAGCATGGGGGTTTATCCAGGATCCTTACTGGATACTGCTGCCGGGCATGTATTGAACTTGCGTCTCCTGCTCCAAAGGTGTGCAGTCTTACAACTACCCACCATGTGTAGGGGATAGATAGTAACCAAAATATTAGTTTTATCTTTGTGAGGACACAGATTGACATGAATACCCCAAGTTTAACCACCACAAACTCATATTCTAAACCCTGACTTAATACTTAACCCTAAAAAAAAATCAAAGCTGGTGGAAAATTTCATCCCTCTGATCGACTAAAACTCGAATGTTTTCTTTGCAAAGATGGCTGGATGTACTTTTGTTTTTCAGCGACAAACATCTTCAGTCACTCATCATTTGATGAGCGCTTCAGAAGCTTTAATAAACTATAAAGACTTCAAACATAATTTAGTGTAGGGCAGCACAGTGTTGTGGTGGTTAGTCGTGTCACCTCACAGCAGGTAGGTTCTGGGTTTGAATCCAGACTGGCCCCTTTCTGTGAGGAGCTTGCATGTTCTTCAGCTACTCTGACTTCTTCCCACAGTCTAAAGACATGCATAGGGTTAGCTTAATTTGTGATTCTAAATTGGCCCTAATTGTGAATGGTTATCTGTTTCTATGTGTTATCCCTGCCACACATTGGTGACCTGCTGTACCCTCCATCTTGCTCTATGACAGCTGGGATAGGGATAATGCCTAAGTTGAAAAAGACGGATGGAAAATTATTTCTAAAGTACAAGACCTCCAGTTGTGATTCTCCTCACAAAACAATGAGTGATTGAATGACAGAAGACAACAGCAGGGAAAAGGAGAAGGGAGGGAATGGCAGGCAGGAGGTGCATGGGGTGGGGGGCGTCCTTTGTGGAGTGTGGAAAGGTCAATTAGACAGTTTACAGGACATTTCTGCACCTCACACACACACAACCTCAAACTTGCCCATCAGTTAGCATGATTTTGAATGCATCAGTTCTTGCTGAATTAGGGAGGGGCCTGTATCACAGCTACCTGCGGTTATTTACATGTAATATATCTTTCAGGTCTTTGATTATTATTATAATAGCACACTGCTCTCTCTCTCTCTCTCTCTCTCTCTCTCTCTCTCTCTATATATATATATATATATATATATATATGAAAAAAAAAACACCCAGCACGCCCCTGCGGGCGGTTTATCCTTCAAGCTCGGGTCCTCTACCAGAGGCCTGGGAGCTTGAGGGTCCTGCGCAGTATCTTAGCTGTTCCCAGGACTGCGCTCTTCTGGACAGAGATCTCCGATGTTGTTCCCGGGATCTGCTGGAGCCACTCGCCTAGCTTGGGAGTCACCGCACCTAGTGCTCCGATTACCACGGGGACCACCGTTACCTTCACCCTCCACATCCTCTCGAGCTCTTCTCTGAGCCCTTGGTATTTCTCCAGCTTCTCGTGTTCCTTCTTCCTGATATTGCTGTCATTCGGAACCGCTACATCGATCACTACGGCCGTCTTCTTCTGTTTGTCTACCACCACTATGTCCGGTTGGTTAGCCACCACCATTTTGTCCGTCTGTATCTGGAAGTCCCACAGAATCTTAGCTCGGTCATTCTCCACCACCCTTGGGGGCATCTCCCATTTTGACCTCGGGACTTCCAGGTTATACTCGGCACAGATGTTCCTGTACACTATGCCGGCCACTTGGTTATGGCGTTCCATGAATGCCTTGCCTGCTAGCATCTTGCACCCTGCTGTTATGTGCTGGATTGTCTCTGGGGCATCTTTACACAGCCTGCACCTGGGGTCTTGCCTGGTGTGATAGACCCCAGCCTCTATGGATCTTGTACTCAGAGCTTGTTCTTGTGCTGCCATGATTAGTGCCTCTGTGCTGTCTTTCAGTCCAGCTTTGTCCAGCCACTGGTAGGATTTCTGGATATCAGCCACCTCCTCTATCTGCCGGTGGTACATACCGTGCAGGGCCCTGTCCTTCCATGATGGTTCCTTGTCTCCCTCCTCTTTCTTGGGTTTCTGCTGCCTGAGGTATTCACTGAGCACTCGGTCAGTTGGGGCCATCTTCCCAATGTATTCTTGGATGTTCGTTGTCTCATCCTGGACTGTGGTGCTGACACTCACCAGTCCCCGGCCCCCTTCCTTCCGCTTAGCGTACAGCCTCAGGGTGCTGGACTTGGGGTGAAACCCTCCATGCATGGTAAGGAGCTTTCTTGTCTTTATGTCAGTGGCTTCTATCTCCTCCTTTGGCCAGCCTATTACCCCAGCAGGGTACCTGATCACGGGCAGGGCGTACGTGTTGATGGCCCGGATCTTGTTCTTACCATTCAGCTGACTCCTCAGGACTTGCCTGACCCTCTGCAGGTACTTGGTGGTTGCAGCTTTTCTAGCGGCCTCTTCATGGTTCCCATTTGCCTGCGGGATCCCCAGGTACTTGTAACTGTCCTCTATGACTGCAATGTTGCCTTCTGGTAGTTCAATCCCCTCCGTTCTGACTACCTTCCCTCTCTTTGTTACCATCCGACTACACTTCTCCAGTCCGAACGACATTCCAATGTCGTTGGACGTTGGACTATATATATATATATATATATATATATATATATATATATATATATATAGATAGAGAGAGAGAGAGAGAGAGAGAGAGAGAGGGATATAAAGATCAAATTTTGTCATAGTTAAAATGACTTTATTTCTGAAGTGTCAACAGAATAAACGGGGAAAGAAGGAATTGAGCAAACACTGAACGGTGCCAAAGTGAGGAGATCAGTGGTGACAGAGGACAGGAGAGATGAAAGGGAGCAGAGAGGGATGAGAGGCTGAGGACAGGCTGGATGGGTTGTCTCCCATGGCAACTCTCTGTTGCTGATGGACGTGTTCACTCATGAATATTCATAGAGGTAAGAGGGGAGGGAGGGAGGTTCATACTAAATTCATGCCATTTTCAATTAAGCATATTTCAATTAGAGGGCAAGAGATTCATTTCATATCAATTAATGTGGTTTCAATAATACATACTTGAATTACAGGGAGGAGAAGAAAGAGGAAGACAGAAAGACGAATTGGAAAAATAAGGATGGGATTTTGTTAAAATACTTAGTGAAAAATGATTGAAGGACCTGAGACTTAGCGTTGAGGTCAGTGCTGGGGGACATTTTGGGGAATGTGTGCCTTCTTGCTGAGAGCTGAAAAAAGGAATATCACTCTCCTGCTGGTACATTAACAATAAAGCTACAGCCAAGTGCCAACAAGTTAAGTTTAATGGTACTTGATTATGAAGCCTGGTCTCTGAACACAATGAAGCTGATTGGTTGGTGTTTCAGGCAAGCCAATGTGGACTTTCGTACTTACACTTCCTATCTTTGAGGTTAGCTTTAGTGCTGTTGTGAATGCAGGAGTGTAAAAACTGCAGATCCTGGATCAGGTTCCTAAAAATGACCAAGGGCAAAAGTCTTTTTGTAACATCTCGTTTTCAAGCCTTGGGATGAACGTTTCTGCTGTAGGCTTTTAAACTGCACACTAAATGGTTAAAGACGGGTGACTGACGAGTTCACAGCCAATTAGCATGAAATAATCCTCCACTTTGAAATGTGGTATGAAGGAGGTTTACAAACCAAACTTACAGTTTAACTCAAAAGCCTTCAGCTAATCCAAAATGCTGCAGCAAGAGTACTGACAGGGACTAGAAAGAGAGAGCATATTTCTCCTGTTTTGGCTTCCCTTCATTGGCTTCCTGTTAAATCCAGAATTGAATTCAAAATCCTGCTCCTCACATACAAGGTCTTAAATAATCAGGCCCCATCTTATCTTAATGACCTTGTAGTATCATATCACCCTATTAGAGCACTTCGCTCTCGCTCTGCAGGCCTACTTGTTGTTCCTAGAGTATTTAAAAGTAGAATGGGAGGGAGAGCCTTCAGTTTTCAGGCCCCTCTTCTGTGGAACCAGCTTCCAGTTTGGATTCAGGAGACAGACACTATCTCTACTTTTAAGATTAGGCTTAAAACTTTCCTTTTTGCTAAAGCATATAGTTAGGGCTGGACCAGGTGACCCTGAATCCTCCCTTAGTTATGCTGCAATAGACGTAGGCTGCCGGGGGATTCCCATGATGCATTGAATTTTTCCTTTCCAGTCACCTTTCTCACTCACTATGTGTTAATAGACCTCTCTGCATTGAATCATATCTGTTATTAATCTCTGTCTCTCTTCCACAGCATGTCTTTATCCTGTCTTCCTTCTCCCACCCCTTGCTTGCTCATAGGGGGTCATTTGATTGTTGGGTTTTTCTCTGTATCTATGAAGCGCCTTGAGGCGACTTTTGTTGTGATTTGGCGCTATATAAATAAAATTGAATTGAATTGAATTGAATTAAATTCAATATGATTCAAAAGCACGGTGGCACGGTGGTTAGCACTGTTGCCTCACAGCAAGAAGGTCCTGAGTTCAATTCCATCATCAGGCCGGGGTCTTTCTGTGTGGAGTTTGCATGTTCTCCCCGTGTTTGCGTGGGTTCTCTCCGGGTACTCCGGCTTCCTCCCACCGTCCAAAGACATGCAGCTTGTGGGGATAGGTTAATTGGATAATCCAAATTGCCACTAGGTGTGAATGTGCGAGTGAATGTGAGTGTGAATGGTTGTCTGTCCCTATGTGTTAGCCCTGCGACAGACTGGTGACCTGTCCAGGGTGTACCCCACCTTTCGCCCTATGACAGCTGGGATAGGCTCCAGCGCCCCCTGCGACCCTGAAAAAGGATAAGCGGAAGCGAATGGATGGATGGATGGATGATTCAAAATTGGTGACTGAGCCCATAAACTCAACAAGTTCTGACAAGTCAAGTCAGAAAGCTGTTTTCCACCAGAACTCTTTTTGTAACTGCAGCTGTTACCTTTGGTTGGCCTTCAGACAGAATGCAGGTTTAAGGCACTCATGCATTTGGCTTTATTTTATAATCTGGAAGCTCTAAAGCTCTAAATGTTTTATACTATAAAAGACAACTTTGTATAAATCATGGCCTTGTACTGTACCATCAAAACTGTATGGTTGGTGATTTAAAAAAAAAACTGATGTGCTTGGGTAATGGTAATAAGGGGGTAAACCCATATAGAAAAGAAATAGTAAAAACATATATGATTTACTCATGAAAGTGGCCACTTTCATGAGTAAATCATATATAAATCATATAAGGATTACATGATTTACTCATGAAAGTGGCCACTTTCTCATTACTTTCATATATTTTTTTAGTAAGTATACAAAACATACAAGTTTCATTATATAATTTTTCAAGGGATCTTATATGTGTTTTCACTCTTGTATGCTTTTCATAAAAGTTTCATACAAGACAGATAAAAACTTTATAAGATTTATATATATCTTTTCCATATGGGAAGTTAAGGACTTGGCGGTAGTGACTGATTTGGACTCCTTGACTGTGTGGTGCTAGTGCCTTCTGAAACATTTTTCATGGGATTATATACTTTACTTGTAAAAGCTAATCAAGGATTATGTCTACCTAAAATATAGTCACTTTTGCCTACAAAAAACAAAACAATGACCCCCCTCAAAATACCATACAGTCCAAAAAACCCAAAAGGGCTGTTGTTGTTGTTGTTGTTGTTTTTTTTTAATGCAGTGTATGACTATTCAGGTTTTGCAGTCATGTGACCGTTAACCATGTGACTACTAACCACCATTAACTTGACAGGAATTTTGGACATGTGATGCTGTAGGTCAAGTTAATAAGGTCGCAGCTACACAGACCTAGAGAACACTCAGTGACTGTCTGGTAACCACTATTTGCAAGGAAATGAAATGTATATTGTGTTGGGGAGGAGTGGTTGCAGGAGGTTAATGACTGTGAAATCAACTGCAAAATCTCCAGTCACATAGGCCTGAAGACTGGTCTGAAGGTGAAACGTTCTCTATTTCCTGTTTGCGCCACACTTTTTGAAGTTTTACTACCGCTCAGCTCACAGTTAGCAAAGTGTTTGCAATTTTCTGATTCTGCCCTCTTGGAACCACTTGGCAGCTGGTTGGGTGCTACATGTTTTTTTCTGGTTGTCAGATGACTGTCAATTATTAATTAAGTATAATAATTAATCATGAACAAATGCTTACCAACATCACCTCTAACATTCAGAGCATAATCTACTGTAAGCTTTAGGCTCCTATTTTTATATATTATGGTATTATAATTTAACACTGAAATCCAGCATCATCCTCTATTTAAATCTGCAAGAAAGAGATAAAAAGATCTTTCTTTCTGCTCAATCTCACATGAGAAACCTGAACAGCCATGGGTGAGCACAGTTTAGCATAACACTTATACAATTATATGATTGCATTAATACGAATAATGCAGCGGTATCAATGCAATGCAATTAGATTTTCCAGGAGTTCAACATTTCACAATTAAGTCTAAACACGTTGTTTTGTCCTGTTCTTTTTCACAGTTTTTCAGAACTTACCTTGTAGTGAAGGACACACAACACTCACGCCACAGAAAAGAAGAAGTGTGTGTTGCAGTGCTCCTGCAGAGATATGGAGGTTAACCTTGTGCTGAAGGTTATGTTATTCTCAAATGAGAGGCTGTGGCTCACCTTGGCTAATCACGCTGTGACATTTTATTTGTTAGAATTTGTTTTTTCACCTACAATATTAAATGTATTTTCATGTATTAGGAAAATAATAAAAAGGTTACCTGTTAATACAAGTTCTGTTTTGCTCACTGACATTGATTTCTAATCAAACACTCGGTCTGGATTCTCTTTGTAACAACAACACTGCGTTAGAGTATTGGCATGATAGAAATCAATACATGTGTTAACTATTATGTAACTATCTGGGACAAGATTTGAGGCATTAGTGTACAGTGACAGGGTTGCAATAACAATAAGAAGCTTAAAGACTCTCACCCATGACCCATGACTGTCTTGTATATAGATTGAATAAAAATTATGAAGAGGTGCCGTCACCAACTGGTTTCCACAGGAGCTGCTTATAGATGAGCTAATTTTCCATTTGGAGGTGTTCTAACTGGACAGTGCAGTGTGTTGCCATTTATGCTTTGCGGGAATTTAGCCAAGAATAATTGTTAGTATAGTTCCATATATTACAATATATAAACTAAAAATGTATTAATAAAATGTAAAATGAATATACTAGTGCTGTCAGCGTTAATCTCGTTAAAATGGCGTTAATACCAATAACCGTGCGTGGGCCTGCATCAATACGTTAGCACGGTTAGCGGGCACGGGGCAATCCATGCTAACCTGCTAACGGATTTGCCGCGTTAATGCAGTTATGACGTTAACGTCATTTTAATGAGATTAATGCTGACAGCACTAGTATATACACTGTGTAATACTGCAACACATTTTAAACTCAATTAAAAAGATAAAATCTGACACTGTTTGCTTGCTAGTTAGCGCTAGCATTTCCATCATAGCTGACAACCGTAAACTACATATGTAATAGGCC
The DNA here is from genome assembly GCF_900408965.1 of Simochromis diagramma. Classification (NCBI taxonomy): domain Eukaryota; kingdom Metazoa; phylum Chordata; class Actinopteri; order Cichliformes; family Cichlidae; genus Simochromis; species Simochromis diagramma. The sequence goes on from NW_024387523.1 coordinate 22,368,368, forward strand.
TAGCCACTGTGACCTTAATTATTGGATACTGAACCTCTGGTAGGAAACTTTGAGCTGATTGTTTTTACAGTCACCATCTTGGTGTTTTGAAACTGGGTGTGATGAGCCTGAATTTAAAGACGTGACATACTCAACGGGACTGTAACTATAGCTGTAAATCAATGAGCCCACCCTTCATAATATTCTGTATTAATGATCACAGTTTACAAAATAAACTTTTATGTTCATTATGGCTTTACAATAATGATTGGGTCTATAAATCATGTTTACTAGGATCACAGAGCAAGTGAGCCAAAAGCTATTTTTTTTATCGATTTCTATTCATATCTTTCTGCAAACAAAAGTGTTGCCCCCTGCTGGTCATTAAAAAGAAAGCAGGTTAAGACAATTCCATGTTATCTTCACTTCACAGTCCCACAAACGACATCTGACTTTTATACAGTCTATTCTGACATGGTATAGGGTATGTTTCCTCCTGGCTGAGCCAAGATTGCAACAAATAAGGATGAGAAGTGTACAAATAACTTTTGACCCTTACACCATTGTCACCACCATCAATCACCAGCCACATGGAAGTCCTGAAAACCACATGTAACGTTCTTTAACAACGAAACAATTTCTACGGTGACAGTGATTAATCACATTCAAGGTGCCTGTCATGAGTGTTACAGTTAAGAGTTCTGTAGTTTTGCTATTTTGTCTGGTGTCTAATTCTTTGTGACCTTATGGGCACAGGTTTCCTGTCTGTTCTGATAAGTAAATATCCACCATGTTATAGGAGCTAAAGGACAAAGTTTACAAATAATAAAATAAAATATGGCGAATTTGAGCGAGAAGTACCAGAAAATTACACAGGACAACGAACATGTGTCGTGTGTATTTCTGTTTTCGCTGGAGATGTGTTGTTCTTTACAGTTTTTCACTACTGGGCTCTCTCTCTCTCTCTCTCTCTCTCTCTCTCTGCTGCGCACGCGGTGCTACAGAGACAGGACGCGAGGGCACAGGCGCGTGCGCTTGTTGTGCGCTCTTTGTTTTATTGACGTGCGGCTCCGTCGAATCACTTAAAAGGGGTCCACCTTTAAACGGAAACCTAGCCAATCTCCGGGTCGGAGAGGCGGGCTTTATGCAAATGTGTTGGCAAGGGAGACGCAGCGGTTCATTCATCTGCTTCCAGAGAGAGAGGTGAGTTAACGCGAAGGTTATTTTACATAAGGGAACAACTGTTTTGGAGCAAAACACCGCCGCGAGAATAGCTGGAAAGAAAAAGAGAGGCTTTTGTTTTCTGGCTGAAAGGAGCTTAATCTTCTTCCACGCGTTACAGGGTAAGTGGAGGACATTTATTTGGCATATTTGTAAATACTCTCTTTTCATCGTCATATTAACGTGCACAGGTGGTAGTGAAAATGTGTCAAATCTGCCTTTAATTTCTAAAAAAGAGATTAAAACAAGAAGTCATGGACACTATTTTGCTGTTGGCTGTTATCCAGAAAGGATGAACTTAACTCTCTCCCCTGTTTGTATCACTGTGATAATTTGTCACTGCAAATGAATCAAAGTCGGTGTTTTAGGTAGACTGGACTGTATTTGTTGAGCAAATAGAGCTTCAAGTGTTTTGCTCAAGGACACTTGGGGCTGTAGAGGCAATTGAACTTGGGTCCACGTTTCCCTGTTCAAAACAAAAGAGGCACTCTGGTGATGACAGCAGTCATTATCATCTGGTGTTTGTTACATTTGGTGAGTCATTTTTAAAGAATATGCTGTTTTCTTCTGCCTTTACCTGAAAATGCAGCTTTGGGAAGTCAGAGCTAGGATGCCCTTCATGCTTTAGGAGCAATAAGTGGCTGAACAAAATAAAGCTCACTCCGTGTTTCAAGACTGAAACTGGACTCTGACTGTGTTCTGTTAATGGCTTGATATAAGCATGCAAAAGGTAGTTGCATATCCTGCTGTTTTTAGCAAATACATGGAGGCTCTGACTGCCCCCTGAGTGGATGGTTGCGCTAAATGTAACTGATGAATATCAGGAGTCAGTGTTTGTGTGTTTGCGAGAGAAAACTGTATCCATGAGTCATTTGTTGCTGACCTGTGAGAGTGCAGAGTGAGGCAGATATGGGTGATCAAAGCAGGCTGAGCTGGTGGTTTAGTTTTATCTACATAATTCAGTCCTCTGGATGATACCAGGACAATCAATAAGACCAGCTTTAAATGAGTGTGTGTGTGTGTGTGTGTGTGAGTGCTTGTTCACATCACTGGTGGCCTCCTGGGCTTCAAACAGTCAAATCACATGCATCAAAGTATTGCACCGTGTGTTTCTATCTGTATTTCTATTTCTATGATAAGTCTGCACATAATTTATGGTGTTTGAGATAATTTAAAAAAAATGCATTATTACATAAAAATAACAAGACACAAGCACATCTGTGATGGTATGGTTGTGGCAGTGACAAATAATTTTGGCTTTGCAGTCCTTTGGCTGCTGGCCTTTAACTGAGGAGCAGCCGGTCCTTAGTGCACGACAGGTCTCAGACCCACACGGTACACTTTCACTGCTCTGTTTTTGTGTTTAAGTTTAAGATTTGAGTTTTTTTAATGCACCGATTGACTGGCCAGGGGCTGGGATCGTCCAGTTTCCAGCGTGGTTGGCCAGGACCGGTGACTAGCCAGTCAGGCTCATCTGTGTCCCATTATGAGCCATTTTGTTTCATTCATGTGCAACACACGCACAGCTGCACAGGTAAATAGTTGTGCTAACACTCACAGCCAAATGCCAACATAATATTAGTGTAAACGTTTTATTGTAACTGCAGTTATAAAGTTTTCCAAAGTAAACTGTCCAGAACCACAAATCTAATACAAAACTTAAATCACCATCGCCCTGGCGAACATGGACATTTTAATAAGCCAACAAAGGCAAAGTTGCTAAAGCTAAAGCTATCCAAAGCACAGATTCAAACCAGCAGTGTGGATCAACAGGTGTGAGGAAAATCATGGAGACAAGTAGAAAAGGGGCGATGTGGTAAAGTTATAAACACGCTGAAAAATAATGTAAGTAGCTGACTTTTGTTCTGTCATATAAACGCTGCGGGAGCTTTTGTTTGGTAAGGTAGGATGTTTTGGGTAAAGGTGGGCGTACAGCAACGTACATTAGCAGAGAAAAGATCCCATAAGTCGCTGGAGTTTGGGAGAAGTTGTAAAGATTAATCACTTTTTATTTTGAAAATTAAAATGCTGCATTAAACATAATTTGCTTGTATTTGCTTTTAGTTATAGAAAATCGATATCAGCAGATCACGAAAAACAGAACTTCAAATTGGCCGGGAAAATGACCGTTGGAGAATCTCTGCTGTTAGCCACCAAGACCCAGATGTACATGGATGTTGTCATGGTCTCTAAAAAAATGTCCCATTACTTCTAAATTTGTTTTTCAGGACTGTGGAAAGATTTTTGAAAAAAGAAAGGACACAATCTCATAAGTGAAAGTTAGGGTTGCAATGATTCATCCTTTTCGAGTTCCACTAGGATACACATACCCTGACTTAGGCTAACTGCCGATAACAAGGACCAGTTTCATATTACAGTTTGTAATAAACTGGGAGCCATTCTGTATTTTTAATATTTAAAAAAAGGTTTTAAAGTTTTAAATTATATTTCGGTCTCATTGTGTGTAGCATGGTGAACTTATTAATACAGGCCTTTGGCCAGTCCAAACCTATGGCTTTTAGAGGTGTTGGGGTGAAAGTGTGTTCTTTCACTTTTCAACCATTTTTAGCTGTAAAGAGGCTTTTTATCCTTCATGTTTTGACCATTTCTCAACATTTAGATGCAAAGTCATCTTCTGCAGCTTCTGTCACACAAGTTTTTGCTCACTGGGTATCAATTTATGGTTAAATTGTCTTTAAGTATGTAAAGGAAAACACAAAATATAACAGTTAAAAATATCTTGAATAATGCTGTGAAGCTCTGGCATTTCACAATAATTTCCTTATTTTCTCAACTATTCTGTTTTAATAATTACTGATTTACTTTTATTCCTCGTGTTTGTCTCCTTTTAAATGCAGAGAAGTAAAATAAATTCATACATTTAAATTTTTAACCCCTGGTCTAGATGATTTCAGTGTGACCTGCAGGTTTGTTCTCCCACTGTATTTAGAAGTCCGCTCCATTGAGCGACATGGGACTAACATTAGCATACACACTGTATGCTGGAAGCCTCGTGGCTTGGTTTTCTATGCCTGTGCAGCTCCTGTCGGTGTAATGTGTAGGTGGCTTGGTACTTTTGTTCAGATTAGCAGTTTGGTTGCAGTATCATTCGTTACACTGGTAGTCATTCAGTTGCTCACTCATAGTTTAGAAATGTATGACTTAGCTTAGTGGCTATTAACCACCATTATGCCAGTTGTTGCTACGAGTTGACATTCGACGGTCCTAGTTGTTATAGGATTCTCAATAATTTGCTGTGTATTGAAGAAATTGTTGGACCTTTTGCCATTGGCTTCTTTGGTCCTGTAGAAGAAGATCCGTCCTCATTGGTTTTTCTGGGAATCGGTGTACCACTAATGGATGGCTAAGTAAGCATCAAACATGTTCAATTGAATGGCACAGTTCCATAAATCAGCTCACGGCTACAATAGCTAGCTTTGAATGAGCATCAGAATAGCTGGGTGCATCCCTACGCCAATAACCCCAGATCCTAATCTGGTGAAACACGGCAAAGGCCACCTTACAAAACATCTGATTGGCTCCTGCATCCGGTTCAAAGCATTAGGGGTATCCTGAAGTTGTATTTTTATCTGTCTACCATCTTCGAACATGGCTTTCATTTTGATCTTAACTACACACTTGTAATGTTTCGTGACTGCATCTTACATGATTGTTATGTTTACATCACCCAAAGTACTTAAAAAAGTCCAGTAGGTGTCTCCAGGGCCACATGTTGCCAGGATGACTTGTGGAAAGACAGAAAATTCACAAGTTGAAAACGGTATCAGGTACAGTACTGTGGCTGATTGCAAAACTGCCATGTTTGTTACTTCGCTTCAGAGCAATCCATAGCAGGGACATTTATTTTGATGTCCTTGTACTCATTACATAATAGCAGCAGCAGGCTGTTCCCTAAACATTCGGTAGGTTGATCACCTGATCTTTGCAGCATTGTTAAACACAGCCGAAGCGCCACTGTTATTTCCAACAGTGGGTGGAAAGAAGCTACAGTTACACACAACAGCTGACTGAGTGACAGATCACTGGATAGGAAAACACATTATTATCGTTACATGCTCCTCCCCCGGAAAGAATGACCTATTGATCCACTTTCTGTGTAGTACAATAATATCAGCTCGCAGGAACATGTTACACTACAATTTCCTGTATGTGACTGTTCATTTGAATGTGTTGTTTGTTTTTCCAGTGTTCTCTCCCCCCCCCCCCCCCCCCCCCTTTTTTTTTCATGTCCTACATCTGTGGATAAAAGATGCACTGACCCCCCCCTCCCCACCTCCCCCCACACTTCTCCCTCTTTTTTATTCTCTCCCCTTGTATCACTTCCATTTTGTTGTAAGCCTGTGGCCAGGTGTACTGTGCATCTGTCTCATGCATCACTGGCTCAGTGTGTGCTTTGTGTTTGTGAGGGCAGCTGGCATGAGCTGCTGCATGCGCGTCTCTTGACTGATTGATTCGTCCATTCCTGTCTCGTGCTTTATTAGCCAGGGAGGCAGATGTTGCGGTAGAAAAAAATTACTGTGGCAAGGGAGTGGGGGGCACAGTCCTAGCTCCTGTCTGCTTCTGAATGGATGACATTGGCTGTGGGAAAACAAAGGAATGTTGAGTGAAGGAGTTAGGTATTATTGATGAATAACTAATGAACACCCACAGTTACTAATGGACACCGCTGTTAGAGGCTCCCTCCCACACTTTAAAATAAGCAGTTTATGTGAGCCTTGATACTAAAATTGTCCTTAGTTGTTAAAGTGTCTGACTCCTCTGTCTGTCAGCCATGTGATCGTCTCTCATCTGGACACAAACTTTCTACCCTTATTTTCATGTCCCTAAAAACATTTTTTGTGCACTTGGTCTCATAGGTGCTGATTAATTTCTGTGTACAGGAAATCAACCATCTCCACTTCAATCCACCACGTTGGTGGTGGAATCATGGGTCTTGCATGTGAAGGTTTTTTCCCTTTTTCATCTGTGAGTTATTAGTTATGTTAATTTGTAATTAATTACCACTATAAACTGTCTTTTGGGTCACACAGGCCTAGAGACTGGTTGGTGACTGCCTGTCAAACAGTGGTTGCTAGTGAACAATGTAAATTCTCTCAGTGGTTGCCAGTTGGTTGCTGTTGGATGAAATTAATCACAAAAAAGTATGCAGTCCACTGAAAATATTCTCGTGATCGCTTTGATCATCAACAAATTGTTCAGATGCCGACTTGTCAGCAACAACTTGCCAACTGCTCTCTAAGCAACAGTAAGACTGTGAATAATGCGATGCAAACTGGAAGTAGGGACCATTTTGTTGTGCCTTTTGAAATATTTTGGTTCAATTGTAAGATAAAATTTTTACTTTTAATATTCTCTGTTTTTGGTCAGACTTTTTCAATCGCGTAGAGAGTAAATGGCAAGTGTTTGCAGATCTGTCAGTATCTGCCATGCAAGCTCCAGGCGATCATGGCAATCTGCTAACGACCAATGCAGTTGCACTAGTCCCCTTATTCCTCCAAATCTGTCTAACTATTTCACAACTGAAAGAATTAAATTAAATTAAATTTTATTTATATATCACCAAATCACAACAAGAGTCGCCTTAAGGCGCTTTATATTGTAAGGTAGACTCTACAATAATACATACAGAGTAAAACCCAACAATCATACGACCCCCTGTGAGCAAGCACTTTGGCGACAGTGGGAAGAAAAACTCCCTTTTAACAGGAAGAAACCTCCAGCAGAACCAGGCTCAGGGAGGGGCGGGGCCATCTGCTGGTTGACTGGTTGGGGGTGAGAGAAGGAAGACTCATAGGGGAATGTATGATTTTCTTTTCTACCTTTTTAAATGTTGGAATATTTTTATATGAACCTATCAATGAGGAAAATGACTAAGGAGGTATATATTGTGATATTCTGAGTTAGTGACAATCTTTTAAACAATAATTTGGCCACCGGGTACAGTAATGCCAATATTTTATATAATTTAATTATGAGGGTTTTTTTTTTTTATATCTTTTGCTAAAACAAGAAAACAGATACATCTTGAGTATTACAAGTTATTCATCACACTGTTTTGAAACAGTTAACTAAATGTAAACACATTCAGCAAAAGTCCGACATATCAGAAAATGTATTTGTTGATATTTGCTGATACCAGTCAACAATGCTAATATCAGTTGATGCTGACATCCATCTGATTCACTGGTGTACCCCTAAAAGTGACAGGCTGAAATGTGTTCACCAAGTATGATTTCCATACAGTTATCCACTATGAATTATTTCTTGTATCCAAACTTAGAAAGTGTCTACCTTTAATAGTGGACAGCCATTCAGTTTAGTTTGTTCTATGTGGTTAAGGTCTATGCAGATGTTTCAGGCTGAGCTAATTTTAAACACTTTATATTCTGTTTAATCTACAGTGATAATTTATAAAATCGCATGTTTGTAGGAGCTGTTCTCTGATGACCACACATCTAAAAAAAGCAAACAGCTTTTAATAGTTAAATATGAATTAAAATTAAAATTTAATGTGATGTATTAGCAAAGTAGGTAGTTAAACATAGTTTAACACACACAGTTATTTCTCAGAGATATTATTCTTAATCTTCTTCATCTTGCTTGTTTTTTTGAACACAAGATGGCAGTGTCCTATGTCAGCTTCCAGTGAGAATTTTGGTACCTAAAAAGAGAGCTGCCTCAAGAACCTCCAACAAAGTCCAGTTGCAAAATATGCAAGAAAGTGGTTCCATCGAAACATGAAAAGAACAAACATATTTCATCACTTGAGGCAAAAACACCATCACATACTATCAGGTTATAAAGACAGACAAAGGGGGAAATATTAGCCACTGGTGACATGTGGCCCAAAAGTAAACAACAGTTTCCATATAGACAGAGAGAGAAGAGAGAGTACAAACCACAATATTTATCCCCAATATTTATAAGTTGCTGGAATACTTAAGACAACAATTATAGAAATAGACAACAATTAGTGCAGCAGTCAGAAATGAATCATCCAGACTTCAGAAAATGTGCAGCAATTGTGGCAATAAATAAAATACTGATCTTTTAGATATGATGGTTAAAGGTTAGATGAGAAAATGATTCATAAGGGTACATGCACACAGCTGTTTTGTCCCCTGTGTTTCTCCCCAGGCTTTCCTAGTCCTAAATTAGCATTTGAACAGTGTTGAGGTGAGCTGTGTTTCTATAGCAATCTGTCTTTACTGCAGCACGTACCATGCTATGATATAACCTGATATGGAGATTAAATATGAGACTATATTTGTAGGAAACAACATGTCCTTTTATAATTGTAAGAAGTCATTTTGTGCCTTATATAAGAGACATTAACCTCTGCAATCCTGCTGTTGTGGGCTGTCTCTCCCTCAGTTTCTCTCCAGAGACGGAGATGTACCAAGGCCAATACACCTCCGCTGTTCGTCTGTGCCTCAGAATTTGCATTAAATGGGATTAATACCACTACATTAACTAAGTGCAAGATGAAATAGTCATTTCTGATGCCACTTGAAGGTGCCAGGGTTAATAACTTTTCTGGAAAATCCTGCTTACTAATAGTTCTTCTAAGATTTAGCTATGTAATGACTCTCAAACATCATGGTCTGGGTTCATACCTCAAATGTTGGGTGCATGGTTTTAGTTCATAGCTCATTTTAAGGAATAGAGCTAGCATGCAGCTAGCTGACATTACATCTCACACTTTTCTACTGTCTTTTATAGACAGTATAAAAGATGGCTGTACCCTTGAGCTAAGCATTTTTGCCACTGCCATCTTGGTTTTTTGGAACCAGATCTAACAAATAAGTGACAGATCTCACTGTGAAACTGTGTGCTTATTGGTTGATAGATTTATGCAGGGCAAGAAGTCTTTTTGCAACTACGAGATTTGTTTCCTGTGTTAAATATCATGCCTCTTTAAGGCACTTATATGTGGGCTTCACTTTTCAGTCCCAGAAGCTACACCCAACTTTTATGCTGTCTGTGTGTGGGCATTATCAATGTTTACATCCTGTTATGCTAGCCTTTTTTCATGGGTAGATGGACGTTTCCTTCCGCCCAGTGGTACGACTGAAGACCTTTCACACCTGAAGCCTGTGTGAATATTTTTGCGTTAAATATTTTTGGGACTCACCTATTTTTAATACAACCGTTCACACCGATCACGTAATTTCTCAGGAAGAATTTGCAGCATTTATAAACAGATCTGACCAATCAGTCACCTGCGTTCAGCCATATGTGTACTGAGTAAGTGCGCATCTGTCTCATTTCTCTCTTTGAGAGACAATAAAACCAGGAAATATCATCTGAGGCTCTGGATGAAGAGCTGATAAAGAAAAAAAAAAGAGAATGCAATACAGGTAAGTGCAAAAAGGCTGCTGCAAGGAAAAAGATACCACTCTGATTGGAAGGACGACTAATATGCTTGAAAAGTTTAAACACAACCATGTCGTTATTCTGAAGCTTGTGTCAAAAAGGGCAGCAGAAAGCACAAATAACTTGTCAACTTTTCACATAGAGGACGATTAGCCTTTTCCCCCCTCCTCTAACATTTCATCATATGACTGCATGAGAATTGAATCAGTTTGGATGTTTTCCACAGTGTAATGGCCCTCTCTTCACTTCAGCAATATCTAATCAAAACACATCAGCGTCACGCAGGATGTGGAAGACTCTGGTACATATTTAGATTTTCAATAAAATCACAGATCCAGCTCATATATCTGTCAGCCATTTCGTCAGGTCCAGTTGGCAGAGGGACTATTTCGATTGGCCGAAAGCCTCATTCTCCATCCCGGATGGTGGCTTGGCAGTGAGCTCGGCAGCTGTTGTCAAGGCGACATATTGTTCAATTTCATTTTTGATGACTTGGTCTGCTGCCATAAAGACCATTCTGGTTGGGGTTTCTCATTCACATATCAATAGGAAGGCAGTCCATGTCTCATCAGACATCTCTGTCTTCTTTTATTCACTTCCTTTGCTTTCTCTATTGAAAAGAGACACAAACACACACACACACACACACGCACACACACACACACACTGGACCGTGCAGTTCATAGGGAGGCTGGTATTGGACTGGTATGTGATTGATTGTTCCTCTATTGCTGCTACGGTCCATCGTACTTTTTCCACTCTCACAAAGGTTATTGCCACTGCAAACACTGAGCACACACACAGACACACACACATACACACACACAGACAAAACTAAAGACTGTAAGAGAGCCCAGCTTGCCATTTTTGCTTCCTTTCCAACTCAATTACAGCTTTTGCCAGCTAATCATTTTCAGTCGCTGGGACACCAACACATTGTCCCCTCTGGGATCTGTTTGGTTAAAGCCAGCCCGCATGAGCCTCATCATAATGACTGTGTATTCACCCTTGTTTTGTTCCTTGTGTGTAGTCTCTTGAGTGTCTGTGAAGAAAAATATTTGGACTCCATCGAAGAACTGTGTGAATTCAAATAAAGTATTGCAGTGGCACGATAAACAGCATCCCCATATGATATGGTCAATGCAGGCACTGAAGGTTCCTCTGTCTTTATTTAAGTGAAGCAAGAGAGCGATCAAAACACAAAAGAGAATTAGAAAAAAACATTTATATGTAAATGTAAATGAATAAATAAATCTGTTTTTTGGGAAAACAATCGGCAGCCACGAAGGGTGAAAAAGTTTCACTAACCTGAAAACTAAAAAACTGCAGTTTCTTGAATGACCACTGGAGGCTGTCTCCCAAAGCTAGTCAGTCTCCATAGAGACGCCCAACTAAACAACACTGAAAAGCATGTTTACAGAGCAGGACAAAATGACTATTGGTTTTAATATTGGGTGAATTAATGTTTTTCATATTATTCTATTGCAATAAAAATTCTTCTTCTTCCATTGGCATGGCTGCTTTGACTGAGGTGTGCTGGTACAGGCAGCTGTAGCTGATTTCAGCATTGGATACATAGAGTACCAAATCTGGGCATTTTGCCTTGCATAGCAGCACCTGTCACGAATCGGCTGTGCGCAGCAGGCAGTGTACGACCCAAACGCAGACTCATAGGCGGAACATGAACTCAAAACACAGCTTTATTTGCTGAGAATGGAAAATAATAACAAAAACATGGGGAAGAACACGGGGAAACACACAACTGTGAGGGAGAACGCAACACTGAACGGAGGGAGGCAGAGGATTAAATACACAGTACAATGATGAGGGAACAGAAAACACATGGGGAACACAGTTGACACAAGTTAGACATGACGAGACCAGGGATGATAAACTAAACGCACTGAACATGGAACATATGACCTTCACAATAAAACAGGAAATGAAAGAACGCAAGACTGAGAGAGGAGTGGAGGAACAGCAGACGAGAGGGGACATGGGGGACACAGCGGTCACATAAACACAGAGAGACACAGGGCAAAGACACAAGGGGGAACCTAATAATCCAAGAACTAAACAGGGTCTGTAAGAAACTCCAAAATAGAATAACTATGACTATAAATGAACCTGAACATAAACCATAATACAAAATATTATCAAAACACACACAAATGACCCAGAACTGTGACAGCACCATCCTGTTTGGGGCAACATCAGACACTTCTAACTTGACTAGTGGTAAATCTGAGGTGTACACCAGTTTAGTTGCATAAAACAACTACTCTGACATAGGGCTGTTCGATATAACGATATATATCGGATGACGATATAAAAACATCTATCGTTTCATTTTATGTTATCGTTTGTTTACGATCTTTTAAACTGTTTACAGCAATATTTTTTCACTGTTTTGATGGTCACTGTAGAGGCTATATTCATTTCTTAAAGTTCTCTCTTTCTCTTATATTTAATCACAAGCGCCTGTTTTTATGCGTTGACGTTAGCAACAACGACGGTAAAACCATCGTGTGTCCGCTTGTTTATTTTCCACATAAACCTTTCACAATAAAGCTCAAGATCCTGTTGAGACTTTTCAAAATAAACTGAATCACGTGAAATAGTATGCAAAGTATTGACAGATGAGAAGCAAAAAAGAGCCATCAGGTGCTAAAAAATAAACCTTAGACTCTAACGTTAGAACAGGCTTTTTCCTGCAGCACGCCGTGTAATAAATACTCACAAAGAAAACGGCGGCCGTTAAAACTTATGTCTATAAATGTATAGCTTCACGCATCGGTTAAAATACTCGACTCAAGGTACATGATGCCTAGCTGGAAACACTTCACGCAAGTCGAGCTGCCCGAGATTCACATAATTTACAGAAAATGTTACATTTTTGTGATTTATATCGTTACCAGGCGATAGATGTCTTATATCGGGATATGAGATTTTGGTCATATTGCACAGCCCTACTCTGACATTGCTTGTATGAGCTCTGCCTTTTATGGACACAAAAACTTTTTAAACTGACTGAGATGTACCAGTACTCTGTCATTGCTGGAGTTTGGTGTAGCTCATCGCTCCCTGGTGAGAACCCACTAGCAAAAAATACAAATAAACTATCAGAAGGCCAAGCAAACTCAGGCAAATTATTTAAAAAAAAATAACAAACATGGATGAATACCTTTTCAGGATTTGGCCTGCTGTGTCACATTCTGATATTCTGATCTAGATTATACTTCAGAAAAGATGAATCACTGTCATTAAACAGAAGCTGAGGTTAATGTTCTCAGTCGAGGTTGAACCCCCCAAACCCCCCCCCCCCCCAAAAAAAAAGAGTTTGGTTGATATGCATTAAAGAATAATTCTCTCAGTGTAATGTTGACCCAAACACTAAAACTGACTTGTAACTAATCCCATCACTGTCACTACTGCTACAGGAAGGCTTTGTCAAATAAGAAAAGCTTATTTCAGGGCACTTGCTCAAACAGCTAACCCTGTTGGTTTTCTTAGGAGTACAGTTTCTTACTGCCATCTGATCTCACTCTGAGAAACTTGGAGTGTAGCGCTTCAGTCATACATCAGTCTCCCATAGTGCTGTGAATTTGGGAAAAAAAGGTACTGTGGACTCTTGCATGGTTTAACAGTTTATCCAGTCAGATAGATCATGCCATCATGCTGGGGAAACACACACACACACACACACACACACACACACACACACACACACACACACACACACACACACACACACACACACACACACACTGAGTGTCCCCTGCATTTACTTAGTGTTTACTATCAGTCTGACAGCTGGAATGAACATGCATTAAGGCCCCTTCAGACTCAATAAGAAACACGTCTTTCTCTCTTGAATGGCTGTTGGGACAATTTTCTACAAGCTCTTCTTATCTGCCTGACATCTCACATCTCTCTCCATCCTCCCATCTTTATCACCTTTTCTCTCCCCGTGGTTCTCCTTCTCTGTCTGTTGTCTTCTCTCTGAGAAGTGTGAATCCAGATTGAGTCATCCGCTCCAGTCTTTTCTATATGGAGCCTCTTCATTTTTCTTCTTCTCCTTTTTCTCTTCTGTCATTTTCGTGTCAGCGTGTGAGTGTCTGTAAGGGTAAGATTGTCAGTGTGTGATAGACCTAATAGGTCTGTGGTTGAAGCCGACATGTTTGCGTGTCTGTCTGCGTGTGCGTTTGCACTGTGTGTTGACGTGAATGGAATGTCGAAGACGTCATCATGCAGAACAACAGCATGTTGCCACACCAACTGATCTTTTAGCTAAGAGCTACAGAGCTGACTTTCTGGGCTGTACACTAGAGGGAAACAGCAGCATTTAGGCATTAAAACATACTCATATTAGTACATTAGGAGGTGATGCTGATTTCTCATTGAATAGGATCCTTTCTTAGGTTGTTAAGGATTTATTATGTCCCTCTGGAAACTGGTAATCTTGGATTCAGGATTCACTAATTGATCTGACTTGAAAATTTAGAAAGAGCATTGTCTTTGCTTGCGAATGACATTCTCCATGGGGGTTTAGCACGTTGAGGAAAATTATTTGGTTGTTTGGTTCACCTTGTGTCTGCAGATGATGCTTTTTCTTTAAGTGACTCCCTGGTAACCAGCGGTTGCTAGATAAAAAGTATATTCCACTACAAGTTAGTGAATGGTTCCTGCAGGTTGCTGGCAGTCACTAGTGTGAAATTGGTGAAATCGTCCTTGCAATTGCTTTGGTTACTAGCAGGTCACCACAGTAACCAGTAGTTTGCATGGAAGATGCTGACTTATCTCCATCTCTCTGGAAACTAGGATGGAAACTGCAAACTGCAGTGAAACGATGATGCAAACCACAAACCCAGACTGTTCCACTTCAAAGTAAAAGTTACACGTTTTGAAATGTGTCGATTGGAACTCAGTCGCAACTGTGAAGGTGAACATTGTTCGGTACTGGTTACAGCTTGGAGAGTAAGTGGCAAGGGTTTCCTGAAAAGTGGGTGTCTCCCCTGCAGACTTTTAAGGAGTGCATTAATCAGCTGGCAACTAAACAAATCACAAAATATTTTTTTGGTGCATCACCTTTGTGACACAGCCACAATGTCTAGGAGCCACTCAGCAAAAAAAAAGCCCAAACAAAGTGCAGAAAATTAAAGTCCAAACCTAAAGATTCTCCAACTGCCACACCTCCAACTTCCTAATGTGGCCTTTGTAGGTCTGTTAACCTCAGATCAGTAACAACAAAGGAAACTGCATGGATTGGAAAGATGCAGGAGACATCTGACAACACTGCGTATTGTTATTGTAATTAGTATAATATAATTATATTCTAATGATATTTTGAGAAAGTTTTGGCTGGCTAGATTACAAGATGAGGAACTGACTGGAGAGACAGCTGAATACTTTATTGTTATTTATTGTCACAATTATAAATTTTTATTAATTTATTTAAGGAAATGTTGTTGTACCTTTTTTCAGGCGCACATATGCACATGCACACTCCCCCCGTCCCTGCTACCCGCCACAATCACAAACTAGTTGTCTAGGAAACACCGTAATTCCTGTTTAACATGCTGATGAAGAGTAACGATTTCTGTCTCAGTGTGCAGCTGTGTCATCCTAATCCACATTTGGTACCATTTTTGCGGCAGTGTTTCTGTCTCTGTGTTTGATGGGCACAGGTGTTGTTTTGGGCCAGGCACCGATCTTTGATTGATCAGTTATTTTGTAGTTAGTAGAGCAGCTGACCGCAGCAGCAGACCTTTTTAAATCACTTAAGTGGGAAGTGAGTCCGGGGTGTGGAGTCTGTATTTCATGCATTCTTATGATCGCCTTTTTCTTTCTTCAAGTACAAATGGCACAGCCTTAAGCCCTCACATAAGCCTAACTAAGGCAGACTAAACAAAAAAAGGACATGGACGCCTATTAATCTGTGTTCTCAGTCTTTCACATTGGCTCTGCAGAAATCTGACTTATTTGCAATGAAAGATGGCCTAAGAAAAAAGGAACACTGTAGCTCTCCATAACGTCCATTCCTGAAATCTCTGCCCCATTAGATCTCTGCTTCTGTAGGATGAGCTCAGAACACGAGAACCCGACCTCGAAATGATTACAGTGAACCCTAAAGTTGTTTGTTTTTGTGAGTTGTCAGCCATATATATTCTGATTCTTCTAGACGGAATAAGAATCCAGCGTCGTCGCTCGACTGACTAGTTTTTGCTTCTTGCCGTCTTTCTCTGGAAACTCTATTATCTGCTACATTTGCTTCACTAACAGAGGGATAAAAGCTCATCTTCCCCAGTAGGACCTGAGAAACAACACTCCAACTCTGTGGATTGTGTGTGTGTGTGCGCGCCTTGGAGCGTACAATCCAAAATAAATTGCTTGTGGCATAACTTGTTTTTTGTTGTCTTTGTTACCTTAGTCAGTGATGTACACATTTGCTCAATTAAACACTTAGTCATTTAGACTCAGACCATTAAGAAATAGTGTGCATATTCATTTAATGAACACCAAACTGACTATACCTTACTTTTCTGAAGCTAATTAAAGGTTTGTGTGTGTGCTGACCTGGATATTTTGAAGGTTATTATAAGTTGCAGAGATCTCTGTCAGTTGGTTTGCATTACTCAGTGCTCCCTACATAATTAATATTATTATTGTTAATACTTGTTTTTGTTATTTAAAGTGCTTTGCATCACTGCACACAGTGGAAAAACTCACCTGTTCTCACATGAATGTAATGGCAAGGCAGTACTGAATTTTAGATGGCAGTAGGAGCGTGGATCACTTATGACTGAGCAGCCCAGACGTTACTTTCAGGTGTTTCAGGTGAGAGCAGTGCACAAGCCCCACCTATTATTCATGCTAAGCTGTATCTCAGTTGCAGTACCATGTTTTATGCTTGTTTTAGCTGCAACATTTTTAATGTTATAAAAGGAAACAGATAGCTTGAGCTAGCTTTTAATAGAGAACGTGGGCATGCTGAGCATGCTAGCTGCAGAGTGTTACTGCAACGTTTTGCCGATTTGAGATACGGGACTGAAATAATCTGGCTAATTTGTTTTTTTGTTGCTGTTTTTTGTCAGTTAACAGTCTTCACATTTTATGTTGTGCATTGCCTATCGCTGCTATTCTTAGTTGTTGTGCTTACTCAAGTTTTACTGGCTGATGCAAATGAGCTCAGAGTAACAGCCAACTGCCAGCTTGGTAACAGCAACGTAAGCTGATGGTAACGCCAGACAGCCTGTTTTGTGTTATAGATAAATAAACACCACTGCACTCCTACAGTGATATATAACCAGAGTGTGCAGAGCGTCCATTTGAATGGAAAATTATGGAAGTGGACATATCAACGTGTTTAAGCTGAAATATTGTGCTGTTTCAAGAAAAAAAATATTTGCTCATCAACACGTCTAAAAATCAGCAAAAACCTGCATCTACAAATCATGGAACAGTTTCAGAATAATGTTCGTTAGCACAACATTGTGAAGACTTCAGTATCTCTTGTGAACATATCATCATGTACAGTGCTTATTATAATCAAAAGATTCAAAGAATCTGGAGGAATCTGTGGGCTTGCACTTCTGAAAAGCTATCATCAATGCTGATAGGTATACACGGGGTTTTAGAGAAACATGCTCTCACTGAGATGACCCTTTTTTCAGAGAAGGCCTTGTATATTTCAGCAACACAATGCTGAACTGCATACTGCATCACTTACAACAGCATGGCATTATAGTAGAAGAGCCACTGAGACTGCAGGCAGTGGTGCTGAACTGCCTGCAGTCCAGGGGTTTCAGATTGAAAACAATTTGAGAATCGCGAAATGCAAAATAAGTTAAAATGTGACCCAGGACTGTGGAGCAGCTAGAAATCAGGACAGAGCAAAATTCCAAAAGTCCAGCAGCTGCTGTCCTCGGTTCCCAGATGTTTATGTACTGTTAATAAAAGAGAGAATGCTACACGGTGGCCCTTAGACACGTTGCTCCATTCAAACTCAAAATGACCTCATACTTTCTTTAATTAAAAGTCTTTTTTCAGTATGTTTTCTAAATTTTTTGTGTAAATGAAACGCAGGTTTATGAGAGTTTACATTTCATACACTGTCCAAATTTTGGTGAAATTGGCGTTGTACTCTAAAGGTTAAAGCAACTCTAAACTAAAAAAGTCAAAGGTGTCTGCATTGCTGAGTATATGTAGAGAGGAGCAGTAAAAGGTTGTGATAACACCTCAGTGTCTTCAATTGCTCCTACAATAATGAATCCTTTTTACAGCCTTCCTTTTCTCTTTGACAGCTGTTAAGAGAATTCCTTTTTGCTTTTTAACCTGATAAGATGACAGCCACCCTTTTCAAAGCGGGGTAATGCTAAAACAACCTGTCACCTATTGAAGTCCCTCATTACTTTTTCTCTGCACTACAGCACTTTCACCTTGTCACAGCTATGCAGAGTCTAAAATATTTCTGCAGTTTGCAGTGATTTGGGGTTCAGCGGCCTCTTCCTGTATGACTCACTGCTATAAAGTAAGACAGGATGATATTTCAGCCATTACACTGACCTCACACTCTGAGGATTTTGTGGCCACTTGTCTGTGGCAGTATTGGCTGTGTCCTGGTGTCAGAGTGTGAAAACTGTCAGACAGGGCCATGAGTCAGGAATGGCGTCACGAAGGCACTGCAGTGGTCCTCTGTGGTGTGAATATGTGCTCGGTGATGGGAGTAATGGGCCATTTTATGGCCAATATAGCGGAGATGCTGTCATGGGCTTAGCTCACATTAGGTGATCATGGAGGTACTGCAGAATGATATCAGTCATTATGGGAATGGAAAGTTCTCTAGTGCTGTGTATATGTTTGTTATATATTTCCTCTTCTATAACTTTCTATTCAGTACTTCATTAACATAGAAACCACCTTCAGTTAGTTACACATTTCTGCGTAATTGTACATGGTAATCTAACTTTGCTAGACAAACAATACAGTTTAATTGTTTGCATAAATTTGGTTTTACAAATTATATGCATAGTCAATATAAATAGGGATGCTAGCCTCTTGCTAACATTAGCACTACTGTAGAGAAATGTCAAAACAGACCGCTAGCAGTAATTTCCACTTACTGAATGTGTCTCCTTGTTGGTGACGACAACTTTTCTATTTTATATGTCCACTTTTACTTAACTTATTTTAGTAGCATGTGGAGAATAGCATTTGTTCTAGGTGGCCAATCAAGCTTAGCTCAGTCGCTAATCAGCTGATCCCCATGTTAGCTCACATAAGCTGATGGCTCAGCTAATACCCTTCTCTATTGGGAATTCATATATAATGCATGCTTTAGCCCGACTGCAGCTCATGCTGCCTTGCAAGGCACTTTGCAACCGACCCCCACTTTAGCTGCTCAGCTAAATCAATTTAATCTGTTGCCATTGACTTGTTTTATTTGTCTTAGGGTCCTGCTACTGACTCAGAACACAGTCACGGTGCCAGAAATAAATGATTACATAACAAAACAAATAAGAATAACAAATGAATTGCGTTTAAAAAGTACTCTTTAAGGATTAGGCACAGTGTATTCCTGTGACCATGTAAAAGTGCTGTAACACAGAGAAAAAGCAACAGTGGAAGTCAATAATTGACAGGTTGTTTTAGCCTTACCCTGCTTTGAATGGAGTAGCCGTCATCTTATCAAGTCAAGAAGCAACAATGAATCCTCTTATTGCTGTCAAAGAGCAGGAACAGGAAAAGATAATAAAAAGCAGGAGCCTTAACACTAAACTGAATAAGGTTGATGTTTATCCTTTTATTGCAGTTCTCTACATTTACTGTGCACTGTGGACATCTTTGAATATATTTAGTTTTCAATAGCTTTAACCTGTGGAGTGGTTATAATTGAATTCAGCATGTGTCAATGACGAGAGCAATTTTAAGGTATTTCCTGTGTTGTGGACGGGTTTATTTTGGTTTCCGACAGCTCTTGTGTATTCCCATAGAGGCCCACACATGCGAATTAATACCGTTTATAAAGTGCATATGCAAATATTATAATTGCCAAGTACTTTGCGACAAATAGATTAAACAGCAACATAATTAGCTACCTCTTAAGTGGGTCTCCACGGATTTTAACTCCACACTTGGACTGCTGCTGGTAGTCCTTGTTTGGTCTGCAACCTCTTTGAACTCTTTATAGCGGCATATAAACGACTCCATCTGCTGCATGTTTCCTAAGAGTGCTAGAACTAAGTGCTAAAGTCACATATACACACATATATTGTGCAAATCTCTGTTGCTTTATTGTTAGCATTAAATTTCAGCAGCTCAATTGAGGCTAGAATAAATGACAGCTGCAAGTGGTTAGATTGACTACAAATTTAATAAAATCTTCTTTTTAATTCAGGATATAAACATAATAGCCAACCCAGTATCACTGCAGAACAGGTAATAGACATGCATGCAGAACTTGCATTACTGCATGAAGAACTTGGATTACCATCAGGGGGAGATAATATATTTAACCTCCTAGGACGTGGTGTCCACATATGTGGACATCACATTTTGGGTTATTTAGACCAAAATACTCAATTTTGCTCTACAAGGGCCCGATATCCACTTACGAGGACATTATACTGCTACTGTTCTATCGAAATTTTAAACAACTATCCTCATATGTGGCTCTCATTTTTCTAAAAAACAAAAAGTCAGGTAAAAAAAAAATCTGGTCAATCTGGTCATTCTTTGTTTTTACATTCATATCAAAGAGAAATAAAAGATGCATGCCGTGGAAGAGTTCGGGTCTTAGGAGGTTAAAGCCAAGAAGTTGGTAGTGAGCAGAAATGGTTAAGCTAGGTGCTTAAATGCATATACTTGTAAATCCCTCTGCTGTTACTGCAGCTTCCTGCAACTTCTGCATGCGGGTACATGTAACACTTTGGACAGGCAAAGTGTGGACACTATGGACCGCCATGTGTATTACATGCTTTACCACAATATTGGGTTGTAATAGTAATATTGGGAGAGCACTAATTAACAATAAACTGCAGTGGTCCCAAAGCAGAGCCTAGGGGCTTTTTTTGTTGATTTACCGCCTGTACAACACTGAATTGCCTTATTACTTCAGTACATGTGCCCTATACTATGCAGTGATTTTATTCAGGGTACATTTCTGTTATCTAGATTTACTTAACCTAACACTGGTGATCAGGAGTCGGGAGTCGTGTGATCAAGTGGTCGCACGAAGCTGGTTATCAGCTCACTAAGCTAACACAGGTTTCCCCTGCACTTTCACACTAAAGGGTTGCATCTGACCAATCACAAAAGGGCCTTTCACGGATCATATGACTCTTTTTCCACAGAAAATGATCCCTGAGTGCCACCTACTCCAGAGATGTTATCAAATGTTGATAGAAATCTCTAAGGAGCATAAAAATATTCAAGTAAAATGCAAGACGGGTGTAAAAAGGATGAAATAAATGCCACAGTTCTTCAGTTAATCTGGTGATTAACTAATAATACAAATTTCATATAAGGTGAGCAAATATAGTGTAGGTGTTCTGTTTTAGGATCAGATATTAAGGCTTATATAACATTAAAATTGTTGTAAAATTGTTTGGTGCCAACATTTATTTCTGATGCTCATGAGGGAAACACGATATTAAGAACTTTAGACCTTCTTATCGTTCATGCATAAAGGTCTGAGGAGTCTACCAGGAATGGTGACGCTATTTTCTGGAGAATTGATTGGTCATCAGTCAGTGATTTCATACATGTTGATCCCTAATCTAGATCTGCTCTAGAGCAGGTTAGGTTCACAGCATAAATTACCATGGCAAATTATCCTGATTAGAACTGAACCACCTTCGTAGGATTAACTGTAAAGTTATCTGGATAAGCCAAAATCTGTCTTCACAGGGCTTCTGATCTAAACTTAAGTCAGAGTATTAAACGTCATTGATATAAACTAAAAGCAGAAGTTCCAAAGCATTAAATCTAAAACCAAACAGGAATAATATCAATATTTAGATAGTAAGACACACTAAGATGAATGGGATCAAATTGTCTTAAAAAATAATGATAAACTTTTTAAGCAAGAGGAATATAAATAAACGATTACTGTGTGACAGAGCACCATGCTAAGATGATTTATGTTGACAGGCAAAGCCACAGGAAGGCAGCAGGGCTTTCTCTGAGTTTGGCTGTGTGTAAGTAATTCCTCGTTTGCATCCATCCTCAGAGACCGAGCTTGTTGCAAGTGCTCAGGGGCATCACTGCTATTGCTGTTGTTTCTGCATCACCTGTGTGGTCACCCTCCCGCTCTCTTTCTCTCTGCTTCTCTTCAACAGAGGTGAGGCATCATGGGGAAACACAACAGCAAGCTGGCTCCAGAGGTCCTGGATGACCTGACCAAGAGCACTGAATTCAATGAGGCAGAGCTCAAGCAGTGGTACAAGGGCTTCCTTAAAGACTGTCCCTCTGGCATTCTGAACCTGGAGGAGTTTCAGCAGCTCTATGTCAAGGTGAGAGTAAGCCGTCTCAAGCATTGCCTCCTCATTCTCTCCCCATAGTTATATAAAGAAAAAAAGTTACATCTGAGATGACTCATAGCATTGTTGTGCTGTTACATAGAAAGCCTTTGTTACTGAGGCTGACTAATCAATTGTTGAGTGCACATAAAGGAGGAGGAGCCTGTATTAATGCCTCTGTTGCTGCCTAAAACTGCCTCCAAAAATATTTGGAGCTTTCAAAATGCCACAGTGCCGCAAAGAGGCCTGCTGATTTTTCATTGGTTGGATGGGGAAAAGATATTTTTAAATCAATTTTGCATATCCTCTCAGGCTCATTCACTCCCACTCGGTTTTAAAGGGCACAGAAAACAACTGCAGTTTGTACAGATAATCTCTCCAAAGTTCTGCTGGCAGAAGGAGGAAAAAAATCCTTTAATAAGCAGCGTGTCATTGCTAACAGGTCTTCCGTGGGTCTCTTACAGCCAGCTACCGACATCCTTTAAAAAATATTTTGTTCTTAGTCAGTGCTGGAAAGGTAAATGCTGTATTTGCAAATTGCACTTTGTGTGTACGTGGCCAAAGAAAAAAAAAGAAATGAGGCTAATTTTCAAGCAATTAATGCTTAAAAGCAGAGCTGTAATTGCTGCTCAGTATGTCAGTTTGATGTACAGTTTAGTCCATGTATTTATACACTGACAGCTTTTGTTATTTTAACAGTTTAGTGAAACATATTAAGAGTTTTATGTATATGAGGGGTTGAGTGCAGACTTCAGGTTTGAGCTGTTGAACAGAAGTATTGCATTATCTGTATATTTGGGGCTCTGTGACTTTTGTCTTCAGTAATTTAAATTTATGGCTGAGATCAGGTTGAGTTTAGGTGACTCTTTTGACCGCTGCAAAATATTCAACTCCTTTACCTTCAAACACTCGTGGGTTTCATCCAGTTTGTTTGAATCGCTGTCAAAGGGTCATTACTGTGAGGTGACACCTTATTAATTCTGCTGCATTTGGCTGAATTTTAGCTTTGGTATTGGCACTTACAGATTGTACCACATCAACCTCCTAACTTAAATGAACACGACTGAACAAAACAAGAAGTGAACAAAATATACTTTTCTTCACTTGGAAGGATCCTGTGGCTCTCCATAAAGTTTGTCTTCTGTGGATGTCCAGCACTTGCACTTTACATTATTTTATCATGGTGGTTTTACTGCACCCAGGATACTCCACAATAGAGATTTACCCACTCCTAATATCCCTGCTGTCTCTCTGATGGACTTGTCTTGTTATGGAGCTTTAGGGATGTCTGTTTTACTTATGCTGAGAGTGCATTTGATTACAGCAGTGGCGTCCAGACAAAAGTACTACACTATCATCATAGCCCAAATCTGTCTATGTAACAGACTTTGAATGAGTTTACTCATTGAGATGTGCTTTTAAGCCCACATTCATGATCTACCTTTAACTTAAATAGGTTTTGGTATATAGCTAAAACAATGTTGGCCTTGTTACCCAAAAAAAGTCATGTATTTGATGTGACTCATTACTTTTCTCAAAGGTAATGCAGTATGTTGCTTAGGGCTGTTTGATATAACGATATATATCGGATGACGATATAAAAATGTCTATCGTTTCATTTTATGTTATCGTTTGTTTCGTGGTGTCGCAAAATAAACGGTTTACGGCAACATTTTTTCATCCTTTTGATGGTCACTGTAGTGGCTATATTAATTTATTCTTTCTCTCTTTCTCTTATATTTAATATAACCACACTACTGACGGACAAGCGCCTGTTTTATGCATTATGGTTAGCAACAACGACGGTAACAGCATCGTGTGTCCGCTTGTTTATGTTCCACATAAACCTTTCACAATAAAGCTCAAGATCCTGTTGAGACTTTTCAAAATAAACTGAATCACGTGAAAGAGCAGATTATTTACGGATGATAAGTAAAAAAGAGCCGCCAGGTGCTAAAAAATAAACCTTAGACTCAAACCTTAGAACAGGCTTTTCCCCGCAGCACACCGTGTAATAAATACTCACAAAGAAAACTGCGGCCGTTACAACTTATGTCTAAAAATGTATAGTTTCATGCATCGGTTAAAACACTCGACTCCAGGTACACTACGCGCAGCTGGAAACACTTCCCGCAAGTTGAGCTGCCCGAGATTCACATAATTTACAGAAAATGTTATATTTTTGTGATTTATATCGTTATCGGGACGATAGAATTCTTATATGGGGATATGAGATTTTGGTCATATCGCACAGCCCTAATGTTGCTTATTTACTTGTTGGAGAAAGTTGTTACATTACTTTGGCATTAGTCCGTAAAAGTAACATGCTAGTACTTTTAATGTTTTATACACAGCACTGGCTAAATCTCAAAAAGATGAGTCTGTGTCCAAAAATATACACAAATACAAAATTTTACAGCAAATTTATTTATTGAAATTTAAAAAAAAAAAAAAAGCATGATTTTAAACATTAAAATAATGTAAAACTAAAGTAAGGAATGTAGGGTTGGTTAAACCTTTAGGTATTTTTTAGGGTACTGAACATATTGGTTCTACCAAGTAAACAGTGAGATTAAATCAGTCAATTGCAAATTACATGATGGGTAAGCTTTTGTCACCTGACACTGTCACCGTTGTTTTCAGAGCAAGTACAGTGTAGAAAAAAAGGGGTATCATTTGGTACTGGTACCAAAGAGAATATACCAGTACCAGTACTGGTTGAGAGATGAATGCTACTCTACCCTAAAGTAACATTAATGATCTTCAGCACCCATGCTGTACTGCATTTGTTTATTCATCAAGGATAGTATATACTTCAACAGTCAACAGTTAAACCTAAAGTGGCCAATGCGGTCATATGATGTAAAATACCACAAATGTCTCATTGCAAACTTTTGTTTTTCTCATTTTTAAACTGCAGTTTTTCCCATATGGTGATGCTTCCAAGTTTGCTCAACATGCGTTTCGGACGTTTGACAAAAATGGCGATGGGACCATCGACTTCAGAGAGTTCATTTGCGCCCTGTCCATCACCTCCAGGGGTAGCTTTGAGCAGAAACTCAACTGGGCCTTCAACATGTACGATCTAGATGGAGATGGAAAGATCACACGCATGGAGATGCTGGAGATCATCGAGGTGTGTCTGTGTTAAAAATAAACTGTTAATTGTATTTAAGGCAAAATCGAGCATTATTTCCCCTTTTTTGCCCTCTGCAGGCCATCTACAAGATGGTAGGCACAGTGATCATGATGCGTATGAACGAGGACGGGCTTACCCCTCAGCAGCGTGTAGACAAGATCTTCTCCAAGATGGACAAGGACCAGAACGATGAGATCACCTTGGAAGAGTTTAAAGAGGCGGCCAAATCCGACCCTTCCATTGTCCTACTGCTGCAGTGTGACATGCAGAAGTAGACTGGGAGGGGTGGAGAAACAGAGCAAGGGTAATAGAGTTGAACTGAAATTAGAGAAGGAAGGAGGCTGAGAGAACAGTGAAGCAGGAGGAGAAAGGGAGGGATGCTGCTAGAGAGAGGAGGAGGAGAAGGAGAGAGGCAGGGAATCTTTCTTTCTCCCTTTCTCTGAGGTAGTGATGTCTGGAAATAAGCCATGTTTGGAACACGGACCCCCTGATTGATGCCATTCTTTTATCCGGGCTGCCCTGCTGTGCAGCTCTCCTGAAGCACTTCTGTTTCAGTCCAGCTGAGCGTCTTTATAAATTCAGCCTGATCTGTGGAAAGTGGAAATCCCTCCAGCTCTGTTTAGCGCAGATCAAAGAAATAAAATACAGATTTACATAGGAAATAGTCTCACTCAGATGTTCACGCTGTCAGGCTCTGTGCCTAGTGTGCGATATTACAAGGCTGCAACACAACTGAAGTATAAAGATCACATCTTTTTTTAATCTGCTTTTTTATTTGTGTAACATGTACACTGTTTTCAAGACTTACAACATGTAAATGTAAAGTAGCTTACTTCCAAATTATGTAAGCTAACTAATAATATTGACATCACTATAGATGTGTCCAAATTCATGGGCTGCATCCTCCTGAGGACCTGGCCTTCACAGTCTACGTGGGCCGGGTCCTCAGAAGGTCAGGTAGGCCGGAAGTAAACGTAAAATTGGACAGTCTAGCCTTCAGGTTTGTGTCACCGCTGTCTCAGTGGAGTTTAATAAACTCAGCCGTCTGCTCCTTCCTATCTAAAATATAACAGGACACTGGTGTAAATTCTCGACCTTCTCACACTTCTGTTTAATCGGTTTTCTGTTTGACGTTTATTCAGCTGTGTGAAAACCACCCGGGGGATTAAAAAAAGTTTTTTTTTTATCTAATCTAATCTAATAACGTTAATCTCAGACAAACCGATTTACTCACGAACAAATAAAACACTGAAAAAAGCCCAACAATAACATTTTTAGGTTGTCTAAGTGACTTATATATTACGTTTAACCTGAGTAGCGAAAGACCGCGTTGATCTGAAAATGATGTGCCGGGATTTTGTCGTTCTCGGCGGCTTCAGTGACCCTCGAGTTCCCGGCTAGCTATCGAGGTGGTGGGTAACAGACGTCTCCGAAAACGTCAGAGCACTTTTGCAAACATGTGATATCCTGATAAACCGAGCAGATAGTTGAAGTTTTACACAGCTACATTCTCGCCTGAAAATATGTTAAAAGTTTATTTTGTGACCCAGAAAGCGTAATAAGATTAAAAACTTAGTACTGGCCGCCATTGTTGAAAACTCGAATTGGCTGAACCGTGCTATGAATTCTGGGATATGGTGGGCCACGAAGGACACACCCGACCCATCCTTCAAATTCGGGGAAAATGAGGACGCACTGGTCAGCTGCATTCGGAGGAGTCTACGATTTTGGACAGCCTTCGTCGCGTCGCTGTGACGTAATCGGCCTACAAATGCGGTCTCAGGAGGATGCAGTCCATGAATTTAGACACGACCTCTTATAGAGTCAAGAGATGCTAGCTTAGCATAGCATATAAACTGATAACCAGGGAAACAGCTAGCCTGGTTGCAGTTTTATGACCAACTCTTAGAACGAAATAGAATACAACACAAACTCCATATTAGGATAACAAAAAACTAAAGTGTCTTATTTTGCTAGTGGCAATATTAGTAAGCAAGCAAACTACAGTTAACTAGCTGGGTCCCAAGCACAAATACACAACATGAATAACTTAATCTGCAGTAATGGTTAACACAGAGGTGGTTAGCTGGCTACCTAGCTTTGGTTTCCAAGTGTTACTTGTACAGATGTACAAGATGGACTTAAGGCTCTGCAAGAACATTCGAATTCTAAGTTTGCAATGATTGGAAGGATTTATTGTAGTGCATTGATTCTTAAATCAATGAACTACAAAACATCATTCCTAAGAAAAATGTACAGTTACCGCCGCTCTGGGAAGGGGGCAGGGGGGAAGCAGTGGCTTCACTCATGCACGATTCATTTGCAGTTTGTAGCGTAGGGGTGAATATCTCCTGCTCTGACATCAGCTGAGGGGGACTGCTGCGTGAGGACTACCTGCCGCCAAAGGCGAGGTGCCCACGGCAGCACCCGCTGCTTGTTGAGAGTAAGAGCGATACGTGCTTTCACGTGGAAAAGTCGTCATAAGTCTCCAATAACACCAGAAAAAGTCGCCAGATTTGTCGCTTTTTGGAAAAAAGTCGCTAAGGGGGTCTGAAAACTCGCTAAATATAGCAACAAAGTCGCTAAGTTGGCAACACTGCCCCTGAGTCTTTTTGCTATGCTATGCTAAGTGTTGCATGGCCCCAGCTTACCCTAGAGACATTAGAAGGGTATTAAATGAGCACAGTGTGAACAGTGATGCAGTACTTAGCACTTCACATCGCTCCTGTTGGGGCCATCCTGTGTGGCTTCTCTTAAGGTACTCTGACTTCCTCCCACAGTCAGTGGTTGTTCTGTGTTGGTCATAGGTGCAAATGTGAGTGTCACTGGTTGTCTGTCTCTATGTTTTTGCTCCGTAATAGTCTAACAACATGTGCAGGGTGTGCCCTAAGATAACTGGAATAGACTCTAGTCCTCCCACGAACCTCAGTTGGATAAGTGGTTAAGAAAGTGGGTGAAAAAATTAAAATGTTGCTTTAATATCTAATTAGATCCAAGTATAAGCTCTGCCAACAGCTCAACAGCCCATGTTTAGATGATATACTCTATGGGCTGTTTTGTCTTATATTAGACCAACAAGGACCAGTTGAACATTAAGAAAGATGTAATGTGTTGCTAGAGGGAGAGAGAGTTGTGTAAATGAAAGATACTCCGTTGTTTGTCTTTTGTGATGTCTCTACGTGTGTATATGAATTCTAGTATATGTTTGTTCAGAGTAAACACACTTCATAAAGCCAGGTCAAACCACCCTGTCTGCAGGTGTTTGTGCATGAATGTGCCGCAGCAATCATTAGTCCTTTTACAGCCAAACACACAGCCAGTTATATGGCAGTTGTAACACATTACAGCACAGTGTCCACAAGCTTTACTCTTTAAATATGAGGCAGGGAGGTGATTTGAGTCTCAGCATGGTGAGGCATACTGATGTACTGCTCAGTGACTTGTGGCTGCGTCTAAAAGTTTTCCACATTCGATTTAAAAAATCAATATGTAATCAGAAAGGTTAACATACATTATGTTTTCATAAAAGGTTAATAATCAAGTTAAACTTAATTTTATCTTCCAGATAATATAATCAGACCTTTTTTGAGCAGGTGCTCCCTTCGTGGCCTGCTTTATAATTATTTTATGCAATAATGTCTTGACAGCTGACAGTTACATCAGCCTGCCATTTGCTACCATGTGTAGAAATATAAGATATTTTTATGGTTTCTATTAGCTCTCTGATGGCAAGGGTTTTTTACTGTCAGAAATATGCATGTGCTCTTTTTTGGTGCATATTTCTCTGTAATTATCACTCTTAATGGCTACAATCATTGTAGAAAAGAACTTCCTCTGGTATTTTTTGTTTTTTAGAGTAAAAAAATCCCAAATCTTTGCTTACCTGTTTAATCAGGACCTTTTTGGGTCTGCTTTGATATAAATAATAGTTTGGAAACATGGGGTCAGAGCACCCTGAGAAAAACAGCTGTAAGATTCAGCTGCTCTTTCATTCGTTATTTCATTAACAAGTTTAATTTTAATACTTTAGATTTTGTTAAGTCTGGTTTGTGAGCACTGTTTTGTCTAATAATGGACAGAAACTACAATATCTAGCATGTTCTGTTGGCTGTTAAAGTACCTTTAGCTTGCTTACTGTTGCTGCTACATCAGCAAGTTGCAACCCACCTCTAGCCCAACACTAGTGCCATGTCAATGTTGTGTGCTTTGTTCTGTACCAAGGGTCTTGTTGCTCCTCTCCACTAATGCGCGAGGAAGGATAGGAGATCCTGAGAAAAGAGCCCAACTGCTAAATATAAAGCACTCTATTTGGGAATAATCTTTTTTTAAAATAGTCCTGACTGAAATAAAAAAAACATGCATCTTGATATAAAACATCCTTTTCTGAGACCAGCAATTTGAGCTGCAGGAGGAACGAGTGTAGCAGCATGGAGTCGGGATAATCAGGACGGTAATTGCAGACCTTATGACACAAACGGTATTTCTCAGAAAGGCCAAAGCTGCCTCCATGATTCACTGTTGTTTCACATTAAAAGCTGAAACAGGCATCCCCTCTCCTGCTCTCCCCCCTTTTTTGTCTTCTTCCTCTTTAAATGTCAGGGAGGAAACGCTTTGATAATAGGTGGAGGGGGGAGGAACTTTTCTGAACTCAGCTTAGATCTAAAATCAATGTGAAAGAGAGCAAAACGCTGAAGTGAATATGAATGAAAGCAGGTAGCCAGGAGGGAAATTACTGTAGATAACTCGTGTTTGCAGTGGTGCACAGACATGAGAGTGGTATCAGTCTTATTTAAATCTCAGTGAGACAATAAATGTTCCCCCATTAAAATTAAAAACTGTTATTGTCAGTTTAACTGTGAATCAGTTTAAATGGCTGATTCATCAGTCTTGAAATCGAGCTGCATTTATTGAAGGAAGTAAATACTACAGTGGCCTTTTTATTAGTTAAAAAAATGGTTGGAAACCAGAGGATCAAACAAAGTGCAATAGCTAAAATTACAATCTAATCAACATCACGATCCAAACAATCATTAAACCCTTGTGTCTTAAATTTTAAAATACAAAAATAATATCTTTAAAAAAAAAAAAGCATGACAGCATCTTTCAATTTAGCATCTCTGAAAGCCTTTAGAAGTGTCTTGATTCTTCCAGTCACACCTTTTGCACAAAAATATTGTGTTCCTGTCCTGCCAGCCAATCAGATTACCTCCTCCTTCTCAACATCCTCCCTCCCTAAAGCTACAGAAAGAGCGTCCGTGGTGTGATACTGTAACGATAAACTTACATGTACATTATAATACGACTGTAATCGTATTTATGAATATAAACAACTATATGTAAATGTACCACTAGCTTAGACCTAATTTCATATGATGAAACAGCTACTGTGTGTGTGTGCGTGAGCGAGAGAGACAGAGAGAGTGTGTGTGAAAGAGTGAGGTTAGTATATGCAGCGTTTGCGCGAGTGCTCACGTGTTTTGTATTTGTATCATTTGTGGAAAAAGAGATGCCTCAGTCTAGTTTAACTTTGTAAAAATCACTGAGTATTATTCCCCATAATACATTTGCTTTTGTGGTCCGCTGGTATATATTCAGTATGTACTGTGCTGTCTCTAACATGGGACATGTTGTTTTGTTAACTTACAGTTGCAGTTCTACAGGTTACACTCATATGTGGAGTTCGTTGAGCAGGGGGAACCTGAAGGTGTGAGGAGAGGTGTGTGAGTTGGAAGAATATAGTCCTGTGTCACAGTGTCACCCAGTGGATGAAAATATAATGCCACACCTTACTGTACAGTCTCTGTTTATGATGTAATGAACATGCCGGAAGATCAAATGCTAAACATGGATAAGTTGTGTTTTTCTCAAAAGAAGTGCAGAAATCTGAAATTAATGAACATGTTTCTCTCGGCTTGTGTCATTGGTTTGAGTCTGCAAAGAGGCGCCAATGTGGACTTTAATATTTAAAACAAATAAATGACATCACGGTTTTTTTTATGACAAAATGCTTTTTTATTTAAATGTTTTCAGCAGCATAAATACACACACACACACACACACACACACATATATATATATACATATACACATATACATATATATATATATATATATATATATATATATGTATATGTGTATATGTATATATATATATATATGTGTGTGTGTGTGTGTGTGTGTGTGTGTGTAATGAGTATATGTGGAAAAACTGGAAAAACTATAAGTGAATTTTAGTTTAGCTCTCATCCCTCTCCCAGAATATGGAGATTTTTAGCTAGTTGCTAGTCAAGAAACAAGCTAACCAACAGAGTTTACATTCCAACTTGCAAACTTTATTAGTCATCATAGGTTAGAGATTGTAAACAATGTTGTTTAAGGGAACTTTGGAGAAGAGACTGGTGTTGTTAACCAGCTAAAGGATGTTGCTGCTGGTATTTGAGATATCTAAACATTCAAATACTAGCACTAAACTAGCTCTAAGTTTATGCTAACTGTACACTGGGTATTTGTAAATAAGTATTTCCTACAGTGTTCCCCATGGCAACTTTATTGGTGACAATACTACGTGTTAGTATTGCAATAATGAGATGTTGCAACCAACATCCAAAAAACCTGTCATTGCAACTATAAGGCTCCCAAGTGCAAATGAAACCTGCAGATTTAAGTAAACCAAATCTCAGTTTTCAACTCAGTTGTCCCATTTTTCAAAATCAAAATTGCAGTCAGAGTAAATTGAAAGCTGATACACAAAAATAATTCAAACTAGATTGTCTGTCTTCTCTGGAAGATGTTTTTGGACTTGTTTTTAAGTAAACCAGTGAAGTTAGGAACTACAGGACCGCACGGTCTATCTGCTTTGGTGCTTATTGCTTTGTTGTTTTGACTTGCTACATTATTGTCATCAGCTTGGTTAATCATCCAATTTTCTATTGACCAATATGTGGTCAAATGCTTTGATTAGAACAGATTGGCTCGCAAAGTGGCTTCACAGTGTGCTGATGTCCGCTGCTGATTAGATACCGTCCATCCTAATTAGCCCCACATCAAAGCTGGGGAGCCACTTTTACTTTCAGCCCTGAGATTTGCAGACACAAGAGGCTTTTGTTTTTGTGGTTACTTTGCCATGCAATGCCCAACTCAAATATACGTTGAAAGCTAGCCGTGCCAAGGACAGGATTGCGTTGTGATGACTGCTGCGGTTGTAATAGGCACGTACACACCGAGCTCGTGACATGAATATAAATGCTTCATTTTGACGGAGGCTCATTTGTGCTCTTTTGTGTGATCTAATTAAATTCAACCTTTCTCTTTGATGTTCACATAAATGTCTGATTGTCCAGTTGGATAACTTTTTGCTTTTCTTTTGTTTTCAATATTGTTAGACTCCTAGAACAAAAACAATGTCATTATTTTTGTTACATAGAATAAAACACGTGGATGTTGAGAGTGACTTCTTGTTTTGGTGTTTCCTTCGGACTGCATCTTCATACATTTCAGCGTTCTCTCTCTTCCCTTTCTCTCTTATGCTCACACACAACATAAGCATGAGTCACCATCTAGCAGTGATGTCACACTGCTGCAGTGATGTCACCATTCATGCTGTTCTCATGGTAACCGTGCCCAGGCCAAAGCGCAGGGATACGAGTACACAAAACACGCTGCTTCACTCCACGTATTGATGCATAAGCGTGGAAATTTTAGGACTCCAAAAATTTATGTCACCTCCGGTATCCGCAGACTCTCATTCACTCAGCTGGATGGCGAGGACAAATAATGGAACACGATGAAATGACTCATGAGATTTGAGCTTCGGATTGCTCTCTGTAAGACCTGGAAACACAAAAACAACACATTTTATGCGCTTGTTTTAGTGCCTGTATCTTTACAGGACTCTGTATTTGTGGAAACATATAAAGACAGAAGCCCCAGAAACCCATGACAGCAATATTATCAGCTCTCTGCTTTTGGTTCACTCCTCGGTTTAAACTGCACTTACTTGGCCCTTTTTTTTTCCATCACTCATTCCCTAGCCATCCATCACGGATCGATATAAATCTATTCTGAGCCTTGTTGCATCAGGCTTCAGCTCAGTGGAAAGCCAAACAGCCCAAATGTGCACACACACAAGCTGTGAGCAGCAGAGAAACCGTGAATCTCACTGCAGCAATAGAGGTCACGGTGAAGGGGGGGGGTGCAGTTTGCTGAGCAGCCACCAGATGGAGCTGTGAGCCAAGTCAGCTTTGAGGTCCTAACAGCATGTCGGTGACATTTTAAAAGAAAGTCCTCACAAAGACCACGCAAAGGTCATTGTTTCATTTCACATTTTCCAAAGCCAGTGGACTGGATTGGAGTCCTTCCCGGGTCGATTCTGGCCCCAAGGTCTTATGTTTGACAACCCTGAGTTAGATGGACCGGCCTGCCAAGGAACTTTCTGTCATGTTGTGCACCGGAATGGATGAGGAGAGGAAAAAAGAGCTACTACGTCCTTTCAGCATAAATACTAGCACTGACAGAGCAACACTGGTGCTTTTTTAATATACGTATTCACAGCAAGTTGCATTATAAGTCCAGCTCACATTACAGAGTATAACTGCAACATCTGCAAGTGTTAGATAGTTTGACAGAGCATGAACATGTTGAAATATTCACACACGTATTAAACTTAAGAGTTTGGCATCAACCCTTCAACTCACTTGTCTCATTGTTAGGGTTCTCTAATATAACATGGTATTCAGCTTTATAAAAACCCTATTATGACTGTTGTGAAGAAAAATCCTTCAGCTGTTGTCCCTCCATCCTCTGTCTCCCATCAGCCATATGTCCAGTTATTCAGTTAAAGGGTGATCACTGGTCCAGGTATCACTAGAACACCGGCCACCACATGTTGACTAGTAAACAGTGTTAAAGAAGGAGTAAGCAACACCGATTTCTTGGATCGAAATGTATTAATGCAAAGGTTAAATAACACTAAGGGAAAGGCTACAATAGAATGAGTTCACAAGGAGCAGATGACCATTTGGTAAGTTGAGAACTTGAAGTGGATGAGGAGGTTGAAGAGGTGACGTAATGGAGAGGGCGAGGATGAGGAGTCAGAAACAGTAGTGGGTACTGTACAGCTCTGCTCTATATCACCTATACTCCGGGTCCCTCCATACTCTCAGTCTTTCCTCTGGATGAAGCTGGAAGCTCTTATACTGGCAGCCCCACTGTTTCACTGATTTTTTTGTGCAACTTTGCATGCTTTTTCTTCTAACCCCTAACCCTAACCCTTTTCCACAGCGCATCATGTTCTGCATTCTGATTGGCTGTAGACCATTGTCAATCACTCTCCTGCCGTGTCTCCTTACAGTACGGAAGGCATTCATCTTGTCAAATTTACATGACTCTTTCATTGCTAGCAGTGTGACTCTGAAGTGCTGTACTGTATGTTTGTAAGTTGTAAGTCCCCAACAAACACAACAATGTCGATTAAACATTTGCACCGCCCCATCGCCTGCAGTAGCACCCAAAAGGCAGAGGAAGATGCTAACCATCGCACAAAAAGTTGGACTTCTGGACATGCTAAAGGAAGGTAGAAGTTACCGTATGTTTCGGATTATAAGGCACATGAAGCGAAACAAAACAGTCAAATAAGTCAATCTTTACTCAACTCATTCTTCTTGCTTCCTCTACTTCCGTACCATTGACTGATTAATGTTGAATTCTCTCGCAGCTGCTCTATTCCCATGTTCTGGACCTACGAAGGTTTGAGTGTTTAAACAAGAGAGAAAAGTGTGAAAATGTTCATGGCTGTCTGAGAAAAGTGTATAAAGTGTGTAGTGAGGGGTTTTACGGCCTTAAAACATCTATAATAATTGTAAAAAATAAAGTTGGCTACTCCGTGGATTTCACCTATCGTGGGTTATTTTTAGAGCGTAACTCCCGCGATAAACGAGGGACGACTGTAATTCATTGGTGACTACGGAAACCCTACCCACCTAATCTAACCCAAGGCAATGACAAGATTGCATCTACGAGGTGGGAACTCAGACTCTGACCCTGCTGCATATGCATTTCCGTTATATTTAAAGCAAGTCTTATTTTTTGTGCTTGATATTGAAATGAAGTGACAGCACCTGGGTTTAAAAAACAGTGAAACTTCTGTAAGTCACCTGTGAGGTATCATATTTGGGGGTTTCACAAATCTGGCCCTGTGTGACAAAATTTTGGTGAACTTTCTTTGTTAGTCTTTTGTGAATTCAGAAAAAAAAGTAATATTTGTTTCTAAATCCAAGTTAAAACCTGTAATACTTTGGTTGTGTTTTTGTTTTTTACATTTAGCCTAAAACATTTATGAACTTGTAATTTTTGTGTGTGTGTAAAATACAGCAACAAACCACAGCAGCACTGAGCTCGATGCTGGGCTGTGTTATTAGGAGTACAGCCACTAATGGGCCTGCATTTTACTGAGTGTGCAACCTTGGTTTAAATGAAGGTTACATCCATTATGTGCTACCTTTAGGCTAATCTATCCCCATTCCCTTAACACCCCCTCCCTCACTGCCTCTTATACTCACTCACAGCCAGTAGTTATTGTTTAAAAAGTCGAAATCTATTTACATGTTTCTAAAAACACAGAGTTAGCTGGTGTTATAATATGATAATTCCACTTTTTTCTCTAATGATTTGTCCAGTCTTTCACCTGATTGGCCTTCACCAATCAAGTCACGTGGTTAAAAAAAAAAAAAAAAAAAGCAGGCTGGCTCGCCACTGGATAAAATGGCTCATCACTTAGGCTATTTTTTGCTGTGTACTTACCGTGTGCCTGAGCATCCCATGAGCCTCTGGGGCAAACTGCATCGTCAACACACGAGGGACGGTGTTGTTGGCGGGGAGGGGGGTGTAGAGGAGGGGCCGCGCTGAATAAGGAAGCGGGGTTGTGATTGGTCGGCAGGAGGGGAACGAATGACACCAGGGAGCCGAGAGAGTGATTGAATGGGACAGAGAGGAAGGGGAAAGGGAGGGAGAGGGGAGCAAGGGGATAGAGACAGGCAGAGAGGTAGCAGCAGATGGATTGCTGCACAGCCCGCAACATACTTACCGAGGACAGACTGTATGTGTGACAGCGCGTGTGTGCATGTACGCTGTCACAGAGGAGCACGGTTGTGAATGAGTATTTCATGTTGTGTGGAAGTGGATGCAAGGAGCAGTAATTCTCTTGAAGGGGTGGGGGGAACGAGGGATACAGACAAGTGAAGAGTCAACACTTTCGCTCTTCACACTCGGACTACTTTCAGGGCAGGTGCAACACCAACAAACCACTTTAGTAAGCCAATCACCAATGAACGTGACAGAAGAGTCTCCGTAAATGCTACAGACTGAGGCGGGACATATTCTGTGTTTGCTTGTGTTTTTTAAACATTTTTCTTTGTTTTTTTCACCTGAGCGGAGGACAGTGTCTTTACCAAAGGTAGAGTAGTCTGGATAGCTTTGGGAGTGCAGACAGAGGGATCCTCTATGGTGAAAATGAGTCTGGAGCCTGTGCAGGTGATGAGCGGACAGGTCGCCGAGCTCAAAGTTGCCCCTTCATCCAACGGCGACAGCGCAGGATCATGGGAGGGGAAAAGAGAGTTTGACAAAGACCACCTGGGCCTCACTGCCAAGCCAAAGCCAGTAAGTCTCACTCTCCACCCAGAACTGCATGTGTCCCACTTTTATTATGTAATCTTTCCAGATCACAAGAGCGCGAAGGCCTTGCCGGTTGAGACAATCACATGGAACCAAACAACCCTCTGTACTCCTCTTCCTTCTCTCCACCCTGTTGCTGCCCCCCCCCACGCCCAGCTTATTCTCTCGAGTCAGCTGTTGACATTGCCCACGTGCGGTTTTAAGCACACCTTATAAAAAGGGGGGACTGGGAATCAGGAGCGACAGGCAAACTGTGAGTCTGGCTGTGTTTTGGGGTCCACAGACTATGAGTTCAGAGTCTATTTCATCCTTTGCCTCGGTCATGAATGAATTGAAGAAAAAACTAATATCTTCTGTGTCTGCCAGAGTTTAGCAGCTGGGCAGGCAAGCTGATAATGATGATCACTCACTGGACGTGGGTGCACAGGCTCATTTACACAAGATTTAATGACAGCAATACACACGATGCCTTGTAATGATGTATTTCCAAATAAATCTAAGGTCACAGTCGACCTGTCTAACATTAGGGTTGCAGTTGCCACATGCTACATAGGCACATTTTAAGAAACTAGAAGATACGACCTATCAAAATAAATCTCCTACACGTAATTAGAGTTGTTCTGCTCAAAGCGTTTCCATTTGGGAATTCCTAACAGACAAAAATTTTATGAACCGCACCTTTCACCCAAATCATAGATGGGCTGATGATGACCTGGTAGATGTCAAGAGGATGTTTTATATAATAGATTTAAACAAATGTACTGTAGTGAAATCACACAGAAAGCCAGCAGTCACATGCTTTAATCTCTTAATGAACAATTCGAATATATTACAAAGTTTGCTTGACCAGACTGTAGCTATACTTGATCGCTAGGTCCACAGCCTGGACTTATATTAAACTGTCGAGATGAAAACTCCAGTTTGTAAATGTTTAGCTTGGATCTCAGCTTACAATTAAAAGGGATCAGATCACACTCCCTGGCAAAGGTTTTGATTCTGTTTATAGCGTTGCAGGATATTGAACAGAACATACTGTACCATTTCCAGGGAATCACGGACCAGGCTGCTAAACTAATCCGAGTGACTCTGAGAGGGCATAACTGTAATGTAACTAACAAAGCATTTAGTAAGCTCGTACGATTAGAAGAATAAGGGCAGGAAGAAAAACATTAAAGACTGAGTTATGTATTCACAGGAAATGCAAGCTAACGTGAAAGGACTCAGCTAAAAGTGTCTAAAAGCCGAGTAATCTGTGCTGCTCGAAGATTAACGCGGCCACATCGGTGTATTTTCGGACTGTAAACATGCATCCCCATGTGTCCCAATGATAGCGCTTAGCTATCTGTCTAAATATTACCGCATCGTATTACGGTGTAATGCATTCATCTGAAAGAGCACATACCTACATAACAGCATTAGAGAAAACTGTATGTGATTATTTATCATAGGAACTGCACCGAATAGATTACACTGAGTTTATTTCAATGAATGAACTTTCTAATTGAACAAAAGAAATCACCATCTGGTTATGATCTTGTTTTCCATCAGGTGGTGTGATAAGTAATCAAACACAGTGAAATGAACTTTAAGCAGAACATATATAGGAGGACAAATAAAGGGTCATATTTGGAAGGTGTTACTTCTTTTTAGTTGTGCACTTTTAGCCATGTTACCGTGTCATATTAAATAATTCTTTAAATAATTTAAATGGTCTGACAAGTGTAACCAAATAGCACTGATAGACCTTTTCATTATATCTATGCTGAAACAGAACACGTCCAAAGGCAGGTAATGAGGGTTTTTTTTTCAACCCTAATCTATTTGAAAACAGTTTAAATGTGGTGAACAGGTTTTATCCTAACTTGTTGTCATTATTTAAAATACAGGAAGGTCTAAAGCAATGCTGCAAACAATTTTTAAATCCTCCAGCATTGTATGAACACAAAGATGTATCACTGTGCAAGTAAATATCACACAGTTTCTACACTTTTTATACCTTTAGTTTTTCTATATTATAGATCATAGGAAATACTAAAGCAAGGTCAAACTCATTTTAGTTTGTGGGAAACACACAGTCCAATTTTTATCTTACTAGTTACCAGAAAAATACAGCTTAATAAACTTTTTGTTGCTGTTTCCTTTTACTGTAAAGACGTTTAAGCACATTCTGAAAATGCTCACATTAAAAAAAATCAAAATAACAAAAAAAATCCAAACTAGCAAACTGACAATGAAATAGTTTTTGGCAATTATGTTCAGGTTCAACCACACAGCATAGGTTTTCCACATTCAGTATAAAGAAACGCTACTGCAGTAAATCAGTCCAACTTCTTGGGCTTAACAACCACAGTTTGGTGCCATCTGTCAGCAAGGAGGCTGTAAAACTGAATAAATTAGCAGTTTGGACTTTATGCTAAGGATGTAATCCATTCCCACGGATTTGCAACATGTACAAAATAGTATAAAATTCCCTCCTTTGTAATGTTTGCTCTGTGCAAAGCTATTAATGGAGATAAATTGGACATTTTGGTTGGTCAGATCTCATCCCAGAGATGTTTGACACCCTGCATCAGCGTAACTTTGTGCTGACATTCATCTCTGTCTAAATAAATAAATAAATACATCTGGGTAAATTCCCAGATGAGTAAACATGCAACTATTTTGCTGGTAATAACTGAAATGAGTAAAGAAAATCAACAGCCTATTTATGCAAGATAATTCATAATTTTATTGGGGGGGTTATGTTGGTTGGGTCTGGAAATTACGCCCCTGCCCCTATGTTAAAAGACTAAAGTTAGGCTTGTGGTGAGAGGTTGTGTGAGGTTAATGATGTAAAATGACTCGCAACTCACAAAAAATGCAAAGTGACGACACATAAAAGACGTCTGTGTTATTTATACCCTACTCAGTGATGCCAGGCTGGTCTGTGTCACTGTCTCCCGTGACTTCCTGTAAGCCTCTTTTACACATTTATCTTAGACAAGATCAAAATAAATCATAAATGAGTAATTATACTGTCAAACCTTCAACTATCATACCCAAAGTCTGGCATAAAAAATGCACAAACACTAACCAAATACCGTGCAGGTTATTTCATGATGCATAATTTTCAGTTGGGTGATAATACTGGCCTGATTTTTAGACCAAACCTCATAAACCCTGTGTTAGCATTGCTGTTTCTGGCAGTGTCCGGTCACTCTGCCGTGTTACCATATCTGCCGGTGCTGGAACAGACTGCATCATCACTGGCCTTTACCTTATCTATAAATATCTGCACCCCCCCGATCGCCTCACCCTGCCAGTCTCTGCTCACACTCTCACTGGTTTTATTTTCCCACCGCTTCCCCCTCTCACCCCCTTTCACCTTTTTTCTCTCCCCACCCCTGCTCCCCGTGGGTAGAAGGGATGTCTCTCAGGCTGTAATATGTAAATAACACATGACTCATGGATACCAGTCGGGGTATCCATGATCTGGGAAGCTCTAACGGGATTAAAATATAAAGGGGGAAGCTGAGCACCACTTCAGAAACACACTGAGGATTTTCTTTTTTTTCCTTCTTTTTTTTTTTATCACCATCAACTTTATTTATACAGTTGCCTCTGCCATCACAGACATCAGTGGGTTGGAAGTGATTATAGTTACTCTGAGTCCCCAGTGCAGAGGAGCCATATGACTGGGTTTGGAGGCCCGCTCAGAGAGGCCAGGCAGTTAACACTACTGGTATCAAATCACAGCAAAGCACCGGAGTCTTGCTCTGGGATCACTCTCAGACTGTGTGACACGTTATTCATAGAGTAGACTGTGTACCAAAAGTCTGGTACACCTGCAAAACTGTCTGAGATTTTGTGCACATTGATCACATTTCTCGTTTGTCTCCATAGCTTTTAGAAATATGTAGAATTATGCGTCAGGCATAGCAGGACATTATTTAAAGGAAATATTGTGATGCTGAAAAAAAGCTTTGTGATGAATAAAAACTGTCATTCTGCTAAGGTGACAGGGAGACGAGCCCGGAAGGTGGAGGGAGGCGTGTTCTTCGTAAGTATGTCCCGGTTGAAAGTTGGTGTCCAGTCAGTGCCACACCTTTCACCCTGTTTGAACCTCCTGTGATGGCTGTTGATGTGCCTGCATGATCACGGATACTCCCACTCTACTAACCAACGGGCTGACCTAACACATCATCACATGTGCTGTCATGTTGATCCATTCTTCACGTCCGTATTGGCTGCCGAAGGAATATACAGTCTCATAATCACCCTTCACTACACTGAATGTTTTGGTGACTTTGAAAAAATAATAGCAGTTTTTAGATGACATCCTCTCCTGCAGGCTCTGAAGCAACTCTCATGGCGCATATGAAGCTTTTTCTTTGTTTTAGCAAGTCACAAACCTACTGACATTTGTAACTACGCCAATAACTAAACATCCAGCCTTGGAACCGAGCCTTTTTCAACAGTATCATGTGTGGCTCACTATTAGGAACTGGATTTGTTTGAAAAAAAGAAGTAATGATCTAATATTGTAGTTTGTTAAATATTTATTCTTTGTGGCCTTTAATTAACACCATCTCCCAGTGGGCATTCGTGTTACATCAGAGGTACTGATGGGAAAGATTCTCGTGTTTACAGCTTCTCGAGATGACAACAACTTGAGCTGGCAACTGCTAATCTGATTGTGCTACATCCAACGCTAACCAACAAAACAAAGAGACATGTACATTATAAAAAAAAGATATATTATAGGCAATACTATTTAAGGAGTAAAATTACAGTCTATAATTTGGCCAAAGACGTGATTTTCTTTTGCAGCATTACCTCTGCAAACTGCTACAGTAGATTTTTAAATCCAGCAATATGCAGTTGATGTGCAGACTTTCAGCTATGATTCAAGGAGTTTAACAAAATCTATGTACGTATGTAAGAATAGAAAATATTTCTATACATAGTCCCTCACCCTCACTTTCAGAGGCTGAAAACCCCTAGATAATTGACTGACAAGCAGTTTTGTGGCCATCTTTCCCTTGTTTTATATACACACACACAACACACACACACACACGAACACAACACACACACACACACGAACACACACACACACACACACACACGAACACAACACACACACACACACGAACACACACACACACACACACACAACACACACACACACACACACACACACACACACACACACACACACGAACACAACACACACACACACACACACACACATATGATAAATAAAGAAGTGTTAAATTTGCATTTTATAGCTTTACAATGTAATTTTAAATAAAAGGTCAAAGTGAGGGACCCCATTATTAGGCTGAAAAAACAAAGTTTAGAGTCAAGAAACACTTTCATGAATGGAAATACAAAGGGTTTACAC
This sequence comes from Simochromis diagramma, assembly GCF_900408965.1. Classification (NCBI taxonomy): domain Eukaryota; kingdom Metazoa; phylum Chordata; class Actinopteri; order Cichliformes; family Cichlidae; genus Simochromis; species Simochromis diagramma. The sequence continues at coordinate 22,410,675 of NW_024387523.1, forward strand.
TAAGGTGCAAAACATTGGTTACACATTACAGTTTTTTACAGACGCTAGGACACATTTCTCAATACTTAGGTCACTTTTGCAAAACTCCTCACACAGTGAGCACAACAGAAGTCTATGTGGGCTAAACTGAGGACCAGTTATCATTGTTTTGGCACAAAATGCATTCAATGACTACATCTCTCAAATTTCATGAATTATCTTCTCACTCAGACACAACAACTGCCAAAAATCTTTGTACGGACAGGACATTTTGCATGTGCTTACATACTGTTTTCAAAACTGTTAAACTTATGGCCAAAACAATAACACAATGCAAAACTTAAAAAGACAGCAAAATGCAACAGCAATATTTTAGTGAAACATATTTTAAATCTAAAAATGCAGTTTAACCAGCCACAGCTGATTCTCATTGTAGATGAACATCTACACAGATGTTACTCCTTCAATTTTTCAACTCCTTCAATTCTGGCATGCCAGAAGATTCTTTCCTAGGTGTATTGCCCTAGATGACATAAGATGTGATGTGGATGAGAACCTGTGGCCAAATGGAGGAGACCGAGTAGATTAGCATTACTATTGTATAGGGATGGGTACCGGTGTTCTGACATAAACGGTAGTAACCAGACCGAAAAGCAGCGCACATTTCGGTGCTTTATTTCGGTGCTTTTTTTTCCTGAGCTGTGATACACTTCTAGCCAATAATTTTACGTTTCCGAGGATAGTAGGCGGGTCCAGGTACGTACATTCTTTTAGAGCAGAGCTACAGATTAAAAATGCCCAAGGCGAAGCGGTCAAAAGTCTGGCTGTACTTCACAGCAAAATATGCAAACTCAGCAGCCTGCAACAAGTGCTTTAAGCTGATACTGTGATACTGTCAAAGGAGGTAACACCTCAAATCTGATGAAACACCTGGCGACGCATAGCGTTTTTTTTAAAAGCCCAGAAATGCGCCGTATGATAGCTTGCTGCGAGACCTCACACCGAGCACATCTACTGTGCGTGGGTTGCCTGTTATCGGACCCGGAGTTAGCAATATCCCCCAAAAACACGAAGAGGAGAGTCCTGGCCCCTAGCCCTGTCAGTGTAGCAGAAATGATGACGGATGATGATGGCAGCAGCAGCCGTTCTTCTCTGCGTGAGTAGCTTAATGTTGTTCGTGTGTAATTTACGTTGAGTAGGCAAACCACGTTATTACATTAATGCATGTAAGGTGAACTAGCAAACATCATCATAGCTACATGCGGCTGTCTTCTTGTTTGATGGCAGATATTCCCTTCACCCTGGCCAAAAAGGCTAAAATGACCAAAGAAAAAGTGGAAAACAGTTAAACATGAGAGGTTTAGGACAAAGTTTGTGTTTTTTCCATTGATTAAGCACTGCTTCCAGCCAAGAGTGATACCATATATGCCCCATAGCTGCAGAAAAGGCTAACATTGTTATCTTTTTACAAAAAAACAGCTGAACATGAGAGGTTTTTGGACCAATTTTGTGTTCTCCATTCTTTAAGCACCGGTTTGAGCACCGTTTGAGCACCGGCACCGTTTCAAAAGTACCGATTTGGCACCGGTATCGGATAAAACCTAAACGATACCCATCCCTACTATTGTATGTGTATCAGTGGATGGTGTGTATACAAATTCTTGTATTTTGGGATTACTTAGTGCAAAAACAATAAAAATACATAAACAAATATTAACGAATTCTGCATGATGTCTGATTCATTCCAGTAACATATATTGAAATTATAAACAGAGATGTGTCCTTGTTTTACACAAGGAAACACTGTGTAATGCTACATGTTGTTAGTGTTTTTTAGGTCATTGTTTTGTGGGTGACAAAGTGTGTTTGTCGGCTGTCAACCTTTGCTAGTGTTCTGGAAGAATGAGTTTATTTGAGAACTGAATGAAGTGTTTTGGTAGTTGTAGTGCATTTTGAATGTGAAATGAACTGCTTTGCCAAGCTGACGGTCAGTTAGGAGGGTTGTGTGAAGTGTTTTGCAGAAGTGACCTAAGTATTGGGAAATGTGTCCTAGCGTCTGTAAAAAAAACTGTAAGACGAAGGCCAGGTTAGACTTTGCCAGAGAGATGGAGCTATTGAAGGTGGATTCAGGCCTGGCAGAGCATCTCAGTGGAAGAAACACAGCATTTGGTGATGTCCATGGGTTCCACACTTCAGATAGAGTGCAAAAGATTTTCATTGAAGGATTATTTAATGCAAACCTCTTGTTAAACCCCTTGGATTCAAGCTGAAAGCTGCACTTTTGAAGTGCAGACTACGCAGGATTGATCTATTACAGGCGGACAGTTCTGCTTCATTTCCAGCTTCATTTTTATATTCTTGGACTCTACTAGAGTAGTGTTGCATGATTCACAGTTCAAAAGAATCTTTATTTAGCCCCTCAGTCTATTTAGTGTGTGTAACATGCCATTTCAGCTCCTCTCCCTCACTGTGAGCCAACTTTCTTCTTAATGACTAGTTTTTTAAGACATTTGCCAAATTGATGCAGACCTTCTACTTCCTAACGATACATTTCACTCTGACTAAAACATAAAGCAGTTTTTTTTTAAAACTTTTCTTCTCTTATTAAGTCAGCAAAAATAACACTCCACATTTTGTCTATTTTTATGCAGTTTTATTTTAACTGTCACTCCACTCTTGCACTCTTGCTCTTCCTTTTTTACTTAGTTTTGCTAAGACAGGCTGTAATTGTCAGAACTCGTATGCCTGTGTTTGTATACGCTGCCGTAGGTAAATCCTTCAAGATGGCGTCAGGTTTAGAGTCGTGTAATTCATCTGTCATCACATTCATTGTGCTTCGCAGTCAGTGTTGATGTTTCATATACTGAAACATATGTGGATCAGAAATGCATTACGACTAATAACAAAAAGAAGAAAACAATGATATTTTTGTATGATATGCATGCACGGAAAACATGTTTTTCAGTTCAGTGGACACAGAAATATAGAAACTGTCAAAATTAAATAGTGTTTCATCAAATCTATCCTTTAATCTGACTCCCATGTGGGATTAAGCCTAGCCAGGTGACGTGTGTGTTAACAGGTAAGTAGGCAACAGGTCAGCAAGCAGCAGGGTTGTGATGGAAAAGAGGCTAAATGCAGGAACAATGGCACGGCGCACATGTCGGCTTGTGGCCTATTTACAAGTACACAAGCGTCAAGGCTGAGATGAGAACAGGCAAACATCTCAATACACAGAATCCAACCCCTCACTCATCCATGTGGAAACATACTGACTCACAAGCACAATTTTAGACACACTGAAAACAGCTGAAGATCACAGCACTATATAAACAACAGTAAATATACAGTAAAATAATTAGCATCGGATTTAATCAATACTGCATCAGAACAGTAAATTTTAAAAAAAAACCCCATAAGCAACACTCCATTTACCCAGTGTCACATGACACACTTTCACACTTTCACATGCACATTAGTGTTCTCTGCATTGGCTGAAACACTTTGCCCCTTCACCCCACTCTTCCCACTACACAGGCACGAGTTCCTCTGCCCACTGTGGGCGATTATTGCCAGTTAACCCAGGAGGAATGCAGCTCCCCCCCGCCAACCCCTAAACACACAGGCCTGAGTGTAAACACACACATTGGGCAACATGAATACAATATGACACCACTGCGCCATCTAGCAGTTCATCTGAGACCATGGAAACAAAACACACATGTACAGACAAAGCTCCAAAGAGCTCTACATACACTGACTCGTTAAAATGGACCTCTCTGTTATTTAGTGAAATATAAAATTGTTGTTTTTCCTTTTTTAAATGTATAGAATCTGAAAAGCATGAGGAAACAGGACGGGAGTGTTGACATTGTATTCTGAAGGTTTGACATTTTTGCCATTCATATAAAACAGTATGATTCCACACAAATTAAATTATTATGACCATGTGCAAAGAACCTGGAGTCTTGTTACCTTTGAAGAGGTTTCTTTGAGGACAGGAACTAGGTCTGGGACTTTGGTAAATCAAGGTGCTGATAAAACAACAATAAATGTAGTGACTCTGCTCTCAGTTTGTGTTTAAATGGGCTCGAGCTGGCTGTTATGTGCAAACTGTTTGTGATAATATGGTGATTAACTGTGATAAGCTGGCAAAAAATTAGGAATCTATTGCCATCCACATACAAGAAATTCACATTAAACTGAAATTCACACTGACTAGTTAAATTCACAGACCAGCCAGAAGCTCATACAACAGAATTTCAGGAATCTCTCCACAAGTAGTCACACAGTTGCTGCATGATAGAGATACTGATAGGAACTGTTATTAAATAGGACTATGATTGGAATACAACAGCTTGGAAACCAGTTAAGTTGTTGAGTCGAGCTCCCTGTTGCAAAGAGACACATTGCAAATGACTTGTGTTGATCAGTGCAGACTGGCTGCCTACGTTTAAAAAGCAGCAATGATCTGCAAGCCTCCAAATTCTGAATGCCACTGGTCTATTTTCTCCTAGTCATATGAAGGTTTTTACTCTACTGCGGCTCAACCATTACCCTCCAGTTGGTGACTTCCAATAAAAATAAAAAGTAAAAGCAGTAATACTTGGCTAGTTGCGAGGGGACTCGTAGTCCCTGTGAAACTGATGACTGAAGCCCCACTCACACAGGCTTAGACACTCGTCAGGGGTCAGGTTACATCATAGTAACTATAGGTTGCTAGGGAGAAATGTGGTTTCCCTGACCGCTTGCCAAGTGGATTTGTATTTAAGAACAGTACTAGAACGTACTTTTTAGTTCAAAAGCAAATTAAATTGGTGCGTTTGTGCATTTTCCCTCAACTTCTACTAAGACACTTAGTGTTTGACTGTCTTTTTTGCACTGCATGTAAAGCCTGTTTATCCACGGAGCTCATGAGCAGGGAAATTTTCTTGTTAGACTTTTTCACGTGTTTGAGGCTAAAAAACACTTTAGGATTTATGATTTAGACCTTTGTCACCATGGTTACATTAACATATGTCACTCAGAGTCACAGAAATATGGAAAAATAACAAACAACAAACAGTAGAAACACATATCGGTCTTTGGTTTGGTCATAATTAATGTTGTAAGGGGTTTTTTGGGGCGGGGGGGATTTTGAATTTTTTATATATTTACGAAATTAAATGCCTAAAAATCCATTTGGAGCTTGATTATTTGGCCCTACAAAGGTTCTCAAGGACAGGCTTGCTTTGTGTTGACAGTACAGGGACAAATTGTGTTTCTTTTAATTCTAGAGGGTAAACACAGGATGGAACTTGTAAGATGAAAATTCAGGAGGTCTGTGTTTACCACTTCTCCTTAATATTGTTTTGTGTCCCATGGTAAATATATCTTTTATATTTTTATTATTTTGTGTTTTGTACTTTTCTCTTGCTTCTGCACAATTCTAAATCTGATCTTTGCAATATTTTCATAATTACTACAGCCACATGAGGCTGAGGTGATATTGAAAGCTAACAACAAGCTGTAATCACGGACTGTATATGAGAGATGGACATTTTCTCTGTGTATGAAAAGAGAAGGGAATTTCAAACCTGCACGCTTTCTAAAGCTCCAGCCACACAGGAAGTAATTCGCTCATCAGGCTTCGCATTAAAGCTGTTTGGTCATTGGTGGACATACCAGGCTCTGGTAGCCTCTAGTTAACCCTAATGCATTAACTGCAATGTCATATGTGAATCACCTGTATCCTGTGTTCTCATTGGTACACATTTCAGTCGCTTGGCTCGAAGCTGAGATTTTCAAAGTTTCACATGTGACCTGCCCACTTATTTAGAAGACAGTCCCTTGAAGTTGCGTAACAGCTACTACAGTAGGTATGTACTCTATTGGATTTCTCAGATTTCCACTTCTTGCTCAAGATGGTGACAGCCAAAGTCTGAGGTTTTAATACAAGAGATTATACACATCCACTTTTATATATACTCAGTGCTCTTAAGCCCAATTTCTTGCTTTTTTTATATCTGTATGTTAAATTGTTTGCTATAAATGTTGAAATTATTAGTTTAACTTCATATGTGCATATTGTTATTAGTAACTCTTAATTTAGTATTGCTTTTATGAGTGCACCATGTTTAGTTTAACTTCAGTTTGTACTTTTTCTATTATAAAGGGATTTTGCCAACTAGATACTCTATTCTATGAAATTACATTATAATATCAAACAGCTTTAAAATTCACCCAAGATAGCACATTCTTTCATCTATATTCTTAAAAAACATAAAGAGACAGTTCCATAAACTCAAACAGTCACAATATGATTGAAGCGAAGACTTCCAGCTCTAATTCAATAGTCATGAAATTGTCTGATTACTTTTCAGCCTCTGAAAATGGTTTTAATTCATTAACAGTTAATGCTGTACATGTAAACAATTTTTGTGAGACTACATAGTTGAGTTTCTGAATATACATAGCCTTCATTCTCTATCACTCGAAATGACTCCTGTAATGTAATGGCATTCAAAGAAGTTAACATCGATAGCATTTAACACACTGATGTGAAGATAACAACAATAGACCAAAACAGCACGCACTCTTTAAATAACGGGCACGCATTCCTCTCTGTGTTTCCCATTAACCTTATCATTACTGTTCAGTGGTGTTCTCTTTTTTTGTTCATCTTTATCTTTCCATTGTCCACCTTGACTTTGGTTTTCTGCAGCCGAAGCCAGAGAACGCAGTGACCGTAGCTGTTTCCTCTCGGGTCCTGTTCCGGACTGAGCGGGAGCAAAAGGTGTTTGAGCAGCAAGGTGTGGAGGAATATCTGAGATACCAAATTGAACATGAGAACGAACCCTTTGCTCCTGGGCCTGCTTTCCCCTTTGTCAAGGTTAAAGTCACACAAGCACACACAGATGTTATTTTTTAATTCTTAAATTCTTTTTTGGTCTTGATTTTTCTCAGCTGACTGTTTCTCTGTCTTGACAGGCTCTGGAGGCGGTTAACGCTCGTCTGCGAGAGCTGTACCCCCAAAGTGAAGAACTGTTCGACATCGTTTTAGTAACATATAACCATGCCCACGTTGGAATCCGGCTCATCAACACCATCAACCACCACAGTAAGCCTAAAAACTGTCAGTGTACGCCACTGAAAATGAATTACTCGCCCTACGTGGCACTATTAAAAGATGCTATGCAGCAGACAGAGTTCTCAGTTTAAATAGCTTCCTGTCATGGGATAACAGTCCATTGATAGGTCAATTATATATCTGAAATTTCAAGCACCCACACAGACACTATCAGTTTGACAAGCTTATTATCACACTCTCCATGTTGCCAATCTGAACTATGCCCACCGCCCCCCACATCATGTCTTTGAAATCAGAGTCTTTAAAGACCTCATTTGGTTTATAATCAGGAGAAAAAGTATAATGTGCTCAGATCTGCTGCATGCAGTAAGTAGCTATCAGCCATTTTTCTTTATGTCCATGACAGTGCTGACACAGGAATTGGAATCACCTCTCTTCATATCATAGGTAATAACTGCAAACCTTGAATTTTGGACCAAAACTGACTTTTGTTTCCGCGCAAACTCCATGTTTGTGTGACTCATTAGCAATAACAGTAACACGTTCCAAAGCAACATGTTACTGTTATCACATAAAATTTTTCAGCAACAGAGTAATATAACACATTACTGCACCAATCAGAATCTGTAATTACAGTCACAGTAATGCCTTGACTTATGTTACAAATGTTTTTCAGTTATCTGCAGAAAAGAAAAAAAAATCAAACAACAGGCCTTTTTTCTTCGTTTTCAGTTTGCATGAGGAAGGAGAAAAATAATGGGAACTGTGTCCACATCAGAAACAAGTACATTATGCTGCTAACACAACTTTGGCTCTTTGCAAACATCTGCACACTAACAATGCTAACCAAAGCTAGCAAATCCCCAGATTGATGCTAAGGCTGAAAGGACACTTTACCATTACTTTGCTTTTAGCATTGCTTTCTGACAAGTAGTTAAAGAACATTTTTCTTAAGAACAGTAACATTTAATGTTCATCTGCTAACCCACCAGCTTGTCCCAGTTGTACAGAGATTGCAACTCTATTTTTACTCTGCTGTTACCAAGGCCTAAGACTGAGTTATAATTAGGAAAGAAGGAGTGAGGATGTTGGAGTATTTTGACATTTACCTTCAAAGCTGCATCACGTTTTGAAGACCTCAAGTGGGCATGACAGAAAGGTTGTAGGGGATTACATTCTGACATTTGAGGGCCTCGAGGGGATTGTGTGTCAAGGAATCTGGATAATGTACAACCATGTGTCCTTAAAATTTCTTAATCAGTTAGATAAGCAAGGGCATTTATACAGGGTGGCAGTAGCTCAGGAGGTAGAGCATCATCTACTGATCGGAAGGCTGGTGGTTCAATCCCTGGCTCCCCCTAGTCTGCATGCCAGATATCACTGGGCAAGATCATATTCATACTCCATTGCATCGGAGTATGAATGGTAGTTGCTGCCTCTGTCTTTTCTCAGCAGTGCGCACACATGGAGCAACGTTTACCTAAAAGCACAGAAGACAGTGCATGCGTGTTTTATAGAGTACTTTGAGAAAGTAAAAAGGTGTGGATGGTAGAAGCAAATGTTAGAGCATGATCAGGGTTAACAACATTCCTGTGAGGTGAAGTTATTATCAATGATGAGAGGTACGCTGGAAGATGTTTTTTAGAAAAGAAAAATAATAAATAAATAGCATTTGATGTGTGTCAGTTAGAATCTTTAGTTCAACCAAGGGACAAAAAGAAAAAATACTGACGTTGTGGCGGACCACCAGGTGGCTCCACTCACACCCAAGTTGAACGGAAGTGTTGGGGTGGAGATTTTGGCGCTCAATATATGTGAAGTTCTGAGAGTCAGTTAATAAAGTTGGAGTGAGACACAGAGACCTCTCCTGTCGTTATTACATACCTCCACATTGGTGACCCCTGTAGCGAACATGCTAAGGCTCGACGACGAAGCCAGCTCCGGCCTGGAAGCATCGGCTGCCGCCGGACTTTCACCTCCGCCGATGGCTGCGTTTGCTGTGGCGCTTAAATTGCCGGATTTTTGGCTTCACCATCCTCCTTCATGGTTCGTGCACGTAGAAGCTCAGTTTGCTCTTCGTGGAGTTTCAGCCGACGATACTAAATACCACCATGTGGTGGCCTCACTTGACCCGCTGTCAACCCGCCGCGTGATGACTCTCCTCCGGGACCCCCCAGCCCAAGGCAAGTACGCCGCCCTCAAGGCGCTGCTGCTGCGGCGTTACTCCCTCTCTGATGCTGAGCGGGCCGAGAAACTCCTTTCCCTCACGGGCCTGGGCGACGGTACCGCTCTCGAGCTCATGGAGAGCATGCTGTCCTTGCTGGGCGCGGATGACGGAGGATTTCTCTTCACCCACCTCTTTCTCCGACAGCTGCCGGCTCCAGTGCGTGCTGGCCTTGCCAACTCCCCGCTATTGGCCACGAAGGATTACCGCTCCCTTGCGGAAGAGGCGGATCGCATCCTCCTGGCTACCAGGACTTTCGGCGTCCAGGCGATTGTTCAGGACTCACCAGCGTTTTCCCCCGCCCCCTCACCGATGCTCCAGGGGCCCTCCGACTCGTCCACAGTGGCCGGAATCGCTGCACGGCGGCACCGCGGAAAGGGGCTTTGTTTTTATCACCAGCGTTTTGGAGCGAAGGCACGGCGCTGTCTCCCGCCTTGCAGTTTCCAGACCCAGGGAAACGGGCATGTCAGCGCTCTGTAGCAGCCGCGACCGCTGGCAACAAGGAAAGGCTGCTTTTCTTAGAGGACTCACGCTCGGGGAGGCGTTTCCTGGTAGACTCCGGCTCACAGAAGAGCCTTCTTCCCCCGGCTGGCTCGGACAGGCTAGCTGAGGGCTGCGGGCCATTGCTAACAGCGGCTAATGGCTCTCCCATCAAAACCTTCGGTGAAAGGTTGGTGACTGTTTGCTTTCACGACCGTGACTTTCAGTGGAACTTTGTTGTTGCTGCTAGCTCTGTGCCTATAATAGGCGCTGATTTTCTTTGTGCTCACGGACTGCTGGTTGATGTTGCTAACAGACGTTTAATTGATGCTGTGTCATTTTCCTCATTACCCTGTTTGACTCGGGGTGCTCAGCCCGTGGTGCATGCTAACTCAGTAGATTCGGGTGACGTTTTTCAGTGTTTGCTTTCTGAGTTTCCCTCAATCTCTGTCCCCACTTTCTCGAGGACTGTGACGAAGCATGGGGTGGAGCATTACATAACTACAGTAGGGCCCCCGGTGTTCGCGCGCGTGCGCCGCCTCGACCCTGCCAAACTGGCTGTTGCTCGGGAAGAGTTTGCCACCATGGAGCGTCTGGGCATCGTGCAGCGTTCGAACAGTGCCTGGGCTTCTCCGTTACACATGGTGCCTAAATCTGATGGTCGGTGGCGACCTTGTGGGGATTTCCGCCGTCTTAATAATGTCACAGAGAACGATCGTTATCCCATTCCCCACATCCAAGATTTTTCCGCCCATCTTGCGGGGACCTCGGTTTTTTCGAAGATCGATTTGGTACGGGGATATCACCAGGTTCCCGTGCGCGCGGAGGATGTCCCCAAAACCGCCGTAATTACACCTTTCGGCCTTTTCGAGTTTCTGCGCATGCCGTTTGGCCTGAAAGGTGCCGCCCAAACCTTCCAGCGGTTGATGGACTCGGTCTTGCGCGGGCTGCCCTTTGTTTTTGTATATCTTGATGATATACTGGTGGCCAGCAGCTTGAAGGAGCAGCACATGTTCCATCTGCGGCAGGTTTTTCAGCGTTTGGCGGAGCATGGACTGATTATTAATCCGTCTAAATGCCAGTTTGGGTTGCCCGTTCTCGATTTTCTTGGGCACCGTATTTCCGCCGAGGGCGCGGTTCCGTTGCCTGACAAAGTCCGAGCTGTTTCGGAATTTCCGCGTCCCACGAATGTTAAGGCACTGCAGGAATTTTTGGGGATGGTGAATTTTTACAACCGTTTTCTCCCCAGAGCGGCACATCTGCTGAAGCCCCTTTATGGGGCGTTAAAAGGTAAGAAAGCTAATGACTCCGTTGACTGGTTTCCGGAAAGCATCCAAGCGTTTTCTGATGCTAAGTCAGCGTTAGCTAATGCTGCCCTTCTGGCCCACCCTTCCCCCTCAGCGCCGATTGCGTTGACCACCGATGCGTCAGACATAGCGGTGGGTGCGGTGCTGGAACAGCGAATCTCGGGTGTCTGGCAACCGCTCGCCTTTTTCAGCCGTACGCTACGTGACAGCGAATGCAATTACAGCGTTTTTGACAGGGAGCTACCGGCGCTCCACCTGGCGACTCGTCATTTCCGGTTTTTTCTCGAGGGTCGTCACTTTACCGCATACGTGGACCACAAACCCTTGACGTTTGCCATGTCCAAGGTTTCTGATCCATGGAGTGCACGCCAGCAGCGCCAGTTGGCAGCCATTTCTGAGTTTACCACGGACATTCGGCACGTGGCTGGTAAATCCAATCATGTGGCTGACTGTTTGTCCCGTGCGCTGGTTTCTCCCGTCTTTCTCGGCATAGACTACTCCGCCATGGCTGCCGATCAGAGCGGTGACCCGGACATCCTCGCGCTTAAATCCACCCAGACGGGCCTCATACTAGAGGACAGACCCGTGCAGGACGGTGGTCCCCTCCTCGTCTGTGACGTTTCCACCAGCCGCCCTCGCCCAGTGGTTCCCGCTTCCTGGCGTCGTCAAGTTTTTGACTCGGTACATGCTCTCTCTCATCCAGGGGTCCGGGCCTCTGTTAAACTGGTCAGCTCTAAATTTGTTTGGCCAGGCCTTCGCAAATCTGTTAAGGAATGGGCGTCGGCGTGCATTCCCTGCCAGCGTGCGAAGGTTCATAAACACACCAAGGCGTCCCTGGAGCCGTTCTTCATACCAGGCAAACGTTTCGATCATGTGCATGTCGATCTGGTGGGTCCTCTGCCGCAGTCACAAGGTTTTACGCACCTTTTGACTGTTGTTGACCGGACCACCAGGTGGCCGGAGGCGGTTCCCCTGGCGTCCACTACCGCAGCAGTGGTGGCCAAGGCGTTTTTGTCAAGCTGGGTCTCGCGTTTCGGCCCACCCGCGGACATTACGTCAGACAGAGGCCCCCAGTTCATATCCGAGCTTTGGTCGGCCATGGCTGATGGACTGGGGGCTAAAGTCCACCGCACAACCGCATACAACCCGCAAGCTAATGGGATGTGTGAACGGTTCCACCGGTCGCTTAAGGCTGCTTTTCACGCCTCCTTAAAGGATGGCAATTGGGTTGACCGCCTCCCGTGGGTTTTGCTTGGGCTGCGCTCTGCGGTTAAGGAGGATCTCGGCGCTTCCCCAGCTGAGCTAGTGTTTGGTCAGCCCCTCCGCGTGCCTGGAGAATTCTTGCCCGAAAATCCTCCTCCCTGCTTCGATCCATCAGTGCTATCTCTCAACCCGCTTTTGCACTCGCTTCGGTTTCCTGGTCCGGTGCACCATTGCGTGCCTGACACCTTTGTTCCAAAGACTTTAGAGACTGCTGAGTTTGTTTTTGTCAGGCACGATGCCCACAGGACACCGCTGCGGCCGCTGTATGACGGCCCATTCAGGGTTATTGAACCGGGCCAGAAACATTTTGTTTTGGATTTTGGGGGTCGAAGGGAGACTGTGTGTGTTGACAGACTTAAACCTGCACATGTTCTTCCGGACAGTAATGTAGTGCCGGCCCAGGCCCCTCGCCATGGCCGCCCTCCTTCGATGGGGTTGACAGACTCTGGTTTTCCCCCCAGGACTACCCCCGGACCACCGGCGTTTGAGCCTCCTCCTGCCTTTCCTGCTCGCCTTCACCAGCCTCGTTCACAGGATGGACCTTCCTCTGCCTGTTCTCTCCCTCCCAGGTTCAGTCGCTCGGGTCGTTTGCTTAGACCCAGGGTCCTGGACTGAATAGAGACCTAACTGTGTGTTCGGGGGGGGGGGGTATGTGTGGCGGACCACCAGGTGGCTCCACTCACACCCAAGTTGAACGGAAGTGTTGGGGTGGAGATTTTGGCGCTCAATATATGTGAAGTTCTGAGAGTCAGTTAATAAAGTTGGAGTGAGACACAGAGACCTCTCCTGTCGTTATTACATACCTCCACAACGTGACAAAAAGCTAAATAATTATACTTAGTTTTCCTCCAAAATATAAGTTTAGGGCTGCTGCTGATCAATCACAACTTTACTAAGTGAAGCAGGTAATCCCTGTATAACTTAAAAAAATAGTCTATAAATGCATCTGCTTTTTTCTGGGGTTTTTTCTCAATTTAATGCTTCCAATAAGTGCACGCTTTCCCACTAACGTCCAAACCCAGCACCCAAAAGCACGCACAGTTGCATCCATACATCATCCAGAATCTGACGCAGGCTCAGCTGAGAGACAAACAGTGGAGTGTATGAACAGCTGACTGACAGGATCCTTCCCAGGGAAACTCTCAGACCCCGTGATGACATCCCTCTCACAGACCACTTCCTGTTCAGTTGCTCTAATGTTTTCAGATCCTCGGGGCTTCATGACGGGAGTGGGTTCAAGCTTATTTCCCTTTGGGATGTAAGAATAATCCAAGAGGCCCGAAACAAAAACAAGTCTGAGCGAAGCCACCAGAGCAACACTCGGCCTTCCAGATGCCTCCATGTTAGATCCTCTCTGGTGGCTCTATGTGAGGCATTCAAACAGTCGCTTGACCTCTGAGCGTTCCTGCACACTTAAAGGAAACATGGCTTCTCTGATAACATTGATAAGTGTTTCATGAGCATCTTTCCTGCAGTGGGTCTCTCTGAGTAGCAAAGCCGTGTTAAAAAGATTGAGGATCATTTATTCTAGCTTGAAACTGGATGTGCGAACTGGACGTGTTTATTTCTGATTATCAGCGCACCCAAACTGTTTTTCGAGGCAGAATCAAGTATTAAATTCCTGCACTATACACCTATGAATAATGGACGTGTGCAGGCATACACCTGACTTCTATAGGGGCAGAATTCTACCTTAGCTTGTAGCTTGTTCTGGGTGCTCTGCAGTGTCTTTTCAGTCATGTTGATTTCCTGTTTTATTACCATGTTTCAGATGTTTTGAACAAGCAAATAAATCATGCAAAGAAGATAGATGAAAACATTTTTCTTAATAGACAGGGGAAAAAGATACAAGAACGTCAATGGCAAGCATATTTTCCCTCGAGTGACTCCCACGCTCCTGCACCAGTCTGAAACACAGGATGAGGTGCGGTACAGCGTAGGGGAAGGGGAGGGGGTCAAACTCACCAGGGTCCGACTACAAAGCTAAATAAACCATTAAGAAAATCTTCAGAGGACAGTTGGTTCTTTGAGTAACTGAGAGGAGATTACTCAGGGGGCTTAAAGCAACACAGTTCCTCTGTTCCTTCTGGAGTCCAGCTCGTTTTGCCTAGAGCCTGATTATGAGTCACACTACATTTATCTGCCTTTGTTTCTTTCCTGTGTCTTTAAAAGTGAACTTCACATTTTGAACTGATTACCGGAACAGCAACAGGCAAGGTTTATACATACAAATGTAGCCACCAAACTGCACAAAAATATCGAACTTTGCTTGTTTCAGCCTGAAGAATATTCGCTTTGTCCGCCTGCTTGTCCGTATGTTCTGTATTCAGCACAGAGCTGCACCTGCCTGGTTTGCCTCAGCATTTACTCCTATATTAATATTACATTATTATAGTCGACAGTGGGCTCTGCAAATTATTCGCAGTGGGGTATATATTTTCCCACATATTTTCCAATTCTTTGGAATGACGTGGGATAAACTTACTGAGCCTATAATACATTGAGGCAAAACTTGATCAAAGTTTTTTTTATATCCAGCTAAAAAACAAACAAACAAACAGACATTTCTTATCAGCTTGGACTCATGAAAAAATGGAAAACTCAAGAAAGAGCATCTATTTGGTCATGTACATGGATGTCAGTTGTTTTGTGTTTTTGTAAGGTCTCAGTTCCACAGGCCTGGAGATGGATCGGTGATATCCTTTAACCTCAGGTTGGCAGATGGTTGCTGATGGTTGCTGGCAGTCTCCAAGCAAAATGTATTTAAAAAGAAAGGTTTACAAGCAAACCAGAAAGGGAGAATGTTCACCATTGCTTTGCACTTTTCACAGTTTAACTACTGCTTGGAGAGTAGTTTGAGAGTGTTGCATCAGTCTGCTAGCATCTATAACAAATCCAAAAATGTTTTTGATCTGCCACCTGTTTTGTGCCCAATTTTCACCTGAGAGCGAGGAACCTCCAGCAACCACTTGCCAACCTATTGGGGGATACATGTTTTTACCTAGAAAATAGAAGTTGCCCGGGTGTTATCAACTGATATGTAGGTCTGTGTGACTGAGGCCTTAGACCAGGGATGGCAAACTCATTTAGCATCGTGGGCCATGTAGATAGTCAAAAAACACCAATAGAAATTTTTGTAGAGAAAAAACCCAGAGACTTTTCTGTCATCAAATTGTTTAATTGATACCTGATTACTTTGCTGTATGAATATCCAAGAGGGAGGTCTTTATCAGTAAGAAAAGGTAAAAAACTTGTGAAAATACAATTAAAAGTCCAAGTCTTCATAGGACGTTTCTGGCACCCGGACCTGGTGATGGACACACCTGCCTTAGACTTAGCACAGCTTTAACCTCCTAGGACCTGGCATCCATATATGTGGACATCACATTTTGGGTTGTCTAGTCCAGATTACTAAATTTTGCTCTACTTGGGCCTGATATGCACTTACGGGGACATTATAATGCCATTGTTCTATCGAAATTTAAAACGAATGTCCTCATATGTGGATATCAGGCCCTTTGTAGAGTAAAATCAGGTAAAAACATCATTCTTTGTTTTTACATTCATGAGGTCCCAATCAGCCCAAACAGCAAAGAGAAATTAAAAATGCTTGCTACGAAAGAGTTCGGGTCTTCCCTGCTGCAGCATGTACCGAGAACATTTTAAGCCATCTTTTGTTATTTTTTTGGAGCGGTTACAACATATAAGCATTTAGATTATACCCTGCTTGGAAAAAAAAGTAAGGGAAACTCTCTAATCAGAGTATAACACAAACTCAGTTAATATTCAAGCTGTCCAATTACTGTATCCATATCATGTGCTTTAGAGCAAATCAAATGTGTGTTTTCACTTGCAGCTGACTTTTTACACTAAAGGTCAGTGAGTACAGCATAGACTGGAATAACAGTTAGCTTTGCAGCGTTACAGTCTCAGAAGGTCATTAGCTGCTGCAGTTTAGGCTCTAAAATGACAATTTTACAACATATAGAAGCAAATTACATGGAGTAGGAGTTTTAATGTACTCTGATATTTTATTTGCCTCTTTTAAGTTCCCAAACGTTGTGGAAGCCCTGTGCTAAAAAAGGCCAGTGGACCTTTATTGTGGATGAAGATAAATTCATGCCTCGGCGATTGCAGCTTTAAATAATTGGAATAACCTTCCCATTTCTCTTTTTATAAATCTCCCGTCCACACTAACCTCCTCCTCTTACTTCATCTCCATATATCTTAGGTGTCGCCTACCTTTTCATTCTATTATGACCTTCAACTCTAATCAAACTCAATCCATCACCAGATATTACTCTGTTTTACTCCCGTGCCCTTTCTAATAGCCCCCCATCCTCTTTTCCCTCATAAATACCAGCTCATTTTACCCAAGGACACAGATATAATCCGCAGATCTGTACTCGTGGATCTAATTACCTAATATCAGTCTCTTCTCATTTTCCACATACCGACTGTCCACTGCTCGGTGGATCAGTCCACAGCAGCGAATTAAAAGGCATCCCAAGCCAAAATGTAAACAGACACTTTCCCACCAAGTCTTTTCGCTTCCTCCTCTCATCTGCACAGCCTCCGTCTTCCTGCCCTTCTATTAACCCCCTCTCTGGACCCTCTCCATGTTTTAAGTACTTGTAAGTTTATCCTCTCACCATGTCTTTAGAACATCTTCGCTCCTTTTTGCCGTCCACGGCCCCCGAAGTGACCCCTTCGTGAACTCCCTGACAGTCAGAGCCCCAGCTTCTAGTGCAAATATAGATTATATAAGCGACTCTTTGAAGTCATGCGGTGTTTGCTGGTATGCTAACATGCAAATAGATACATTTATCAACACTGTAATGGATCTGTAATGCTGATGATGGACTGAATGCTGACATTTAACACCAGATGATGTACTGAAATTAAAAACCTTGTTGCTATTTGTTCCTCTCATCCACAGACTTGTTCATTGAGAGGTTTTGTATGACGGGGGGAAGCAGTCCTATTGGCTACCTGAAGGCCTGGCAAACCAACCTCTACTTGTCTGCTGATGCCAACAAGGTTAGGGAGGCGCTGACTGAAGGTAAGGCCAGTCCTGCCACAAAGCTGAAAAATACTTAGAAGTTACTAAAGTTTACAGCTTTTTCTACGTTTCACACCAGATTTTTTTTTTCTCATTATGTGACTCTTATATAATAATGATTGAAAGCTGTAGCACAGGACTTTTACAAGCTAATAAATATCTGTTTATTAGCATTTTAAAAAAAGAGTTTACACAGTGTTATTGAAGTATATCGTTACCTCGTGACTCTGTATTTTGCACAGTTCTAAACCTGCTGTCTTTCATTGACTGTATATAAAAGATGGCCATTGTGTCGTACTTTATTAGTTTTGGATTGCTCATTTTGAAGCGTTAATGCTAGCTTTTTTTCCCCGCCATTTTTTTGTGTCTCTGTTTGTGTGTGTGTGTCAGAAGTTTTGCATGAAACGGAGAACCAGCTTGACAGCTAAAGCTTGTCAGCTTGGTGAGCAAGCGGCATCCATAAACGGTGGAAGTGTTAGTAAACAGTTGACCTTTGCTCCAGGAGGGGCAAAGGGCCTAACCAACCACCTAAACATAAACCATAAACTGTACGAGTGCAACACACAAAGATGGCTGCTAACTGGTAGTAAGTGATGGATAAAAAAAAGACTAGAAAATTCTCTTGCAAATATTAAAGCACAAACGTCTTGCTGGACCACACAGCAGATCATATTGGAATTAATATTCTAAATTCCATTAAAAAGTGCAAACAGCACAAAAATTAAACTTGAATTAAAGTAAAATGAGGTCTAATAAACAGTGATTGGACCAGAGACCAATACACAGGACTATCAACATGCTTTTTTATTTTTGCATTTTAAGATGGGATTTATTGGGGATTAAATGGCTTTTGGAACGGGGCCTCTTGTAGTCCTTAGATTAACTGCAGATTTTGTCACCTCAGCATTAACCTAATTTTCCAGTCGTAGAGCGTGGGATGATTGGTTTACCAGAAAAACTAGGAACAACTAAAACAGGAATAGAAAATTGAGGAATCTCCTGAGGATGGGTTACTGAATAACCACTAATCACCAGAGAGGATTACATTAGTGCAGCATTTGGTTTATGTTCATATAATTACCATCCGACTATAGTGGAAGACAAAAGAATTCAGATCTGAGAACAGTAGATGGCAGTGATCGTGCTCGTATTTGCCTCCAAATATGGGGTGCATTGCCACAATAAAAAATATATATTTATGCATGCTAGTATCCTGGTGTCCTCCTAGAGATCGGAGTAATTTAAATGGAGTAATCCAGTTATATGTTTTAGACATTTAGAAAGTCTCACAGAAGCAGTTTAGCATACAAATTAAAGGCAAACCAGTAGCATCAAGTCATACACGGCCCTCACATACTCCGTTACTTCAGCTTTATTTTGATCAGGGAAATGTGTCCGAAGGAATGCCTTCAGGAAGCTTTCGTGCCTCACATTTAATTAAATCGTCCTTCTGAGGAAGCTTGATCTTGAATTCTTTTCAAAGCACGCGTCATGTAACTGCACTAGTTGGTTTGGCCTATTTGCATGCATTTTATTTACATGTAGTTTCAGCACACTTGACCTTTTCCAAGCTGGATAACAAAAACTAGTTTTTGAAAGTCTTTCCTTTTTTCAGACACAGATAGAAATGTTTTGAAATATACAGGTTCAAGTATGATTTGAAATTCATAGCAATAAAAAACTGATCTAATCCCTAAATCATAAATCCCCCCATATATATCATGTCATACATAGAAAAACTACAAAGCAGCCTGCACACAGACACACACACACACACACTGTGCTAGGAGTGTACATTGTGTACAGTGTGTGTATTTGCATAAGAAGTAGCAATGACATCTTCTGCAGTGCTGCTGTGACTTTAGTCTTTGCACTCTATTTGATGGTTTCCATGGTGCCATGGCACCGTGAGGGGTTACCAACATCCTATTTGTTGTAGCTTTGGCTAATTTGTGTCACAATTTGAAGTCACTGGTCATTTTCTGCCAAAGAAATAAGAGCCATTAAAATGCAACGATGGAAAATTTGTGGGACTTGAGGTGACAACCACATCCAATGATTTAAATCCCTTCTGTGCAGCGAATTTCATGCTGCATTATTACTGCAGCCAACACAGAGGAGGTTTTTGTGACACAATCTGTGTCACTGGGTGTATAAACTTGAGACAAATTTAAGGAAAATTAACTGGCTGTGTAAAGCTTCAAGTGGCTATGGTTTAAGTTCTGTCGCACAGTAAACCTGCTCTGGAGCACGTAAGAAATCCACAAGTGCAAAATGAGTGCCTACTGACCAATCAGTTTGCCAGAAAATCGCATCACCATTTCTGGAAGATAGTGAGACGTTTTTCTTTCCCGACAAGCACTGAGAGGAAATATAATAGCTCAGGAGCAACATTACTCATAGCTTGTTTTTCCCCGTTGGCCTCAAGTAGCAAATCAGTTTTATTTTTCTATCAGCCTTAACATAGAAATGTAATCCCAACACAGGATGGTCTAAGCCATGCACTTTATGACCTTATATAAAATTTGCAGATAAACCCACTTACTGGTTTGAATTCTGTTTTTATCTTTGCTCTTTGTTTGCTCTCACATAGTTTTAACCCTGCTGGGTTGCAGCTGAAAGAATTCATGAATTTTATCTGGGACTTAATTATGGGCTGTCTGTAAATGGACTGCGTTTATGCACCACTTTTGCAGTCTTTCTGACCTCTTGAAGCACTTTGCACTACAGTCACATTCACATATTAATACAGCAGGTTTTCACAAGGTGTAGAGCTTTCAGCTGTATTGTGTTTAACCTCACGTTATAATTTTCGTTTTGTTTGTAAAATATCCGCTCTGCTTCCCAGGAGACCTGTGCATGCTTGTGATTGGTCATTTGTTGCAAACGTCACCCTCTTCATGTGCACACACATGCTACTTAGGGCATGCCACGTTGATGACTGGGAAGGCCACAGAACAATATAACCTAAAGGGATCAAGGGTTTCCTTTAACTGTCAACCATCTGTAGCTGTCAAGGCATCTCCAGGGACTTTCTTCATGTCATTTACAAGCTTCGTGCCAGTAATGCCGCACCTCTGTGGGAGGCAGCTCCTCAAAAACACAGAGCACATAAGCAGTGAAGCAAAGGAAGTGGTTCTGACATTTTACTTGAAAGCTCTTAATTAGCTGTAAATCCATTTGTTAATACTTCCTCTGAGTGTTAGAGCATGTTTTTAAGGACTGCGGCTATGAAGGTGACAGTTAAAACCTTCCTGATTTGTTCTGTTTCTGGCAGGAAATGAAAGAGAGCACTGAATGAAGTGAAAGATGCTTTATTGCTCCTTAGAAAATCAAAAGATTTATTTGTGAACTGAAGTGACGTTTAAAAGCTGATTTTATCTAAACAAGTGATGTCTCTGTTTACTTGATTCTCAACCACTCAATATACAAAAACACTGTTTAGAAAAATTAAAGGAACACTTTTTTTAATCCGAGTGTAGCACCACCTAAATTAAGATGCCTTGCTGTGTCTCCCAGCACAGTCTCAAGAGCATGGGGAAGATTCCTGGAGACAGACAGTTACTTTAGGGCCCTTAACCCACCAGCAAGACTGTTATTTGCTTCTTTGTGCAAGAAGGAACTGGATGAGCACTGCCAGAGCTACAAAATGACCTCCAGCAGGACACTGGTTTGAATGTCTCTGACCAAACAATCAGAAACAGACTTTATGAGGGTGCCCTGATAGCCAGTGGATCCTGTGCTCATTGCCTGGCACCGCGGAGCCCAGTGGGCATTTGCTGTAGAATATCAGAATTAGCTGGTTTACCGCTGGTACCCTGTGCTTTTCACAGAGAGAGAACAAGTTCACCCTGAGCACATGTGACAGACATTAAAGAGTCTGGAAAAACTGTGGAAAACGTTATACTGTCTGTAACATCGTTGGTCTTTCAGTGATGGTCTGCAGAGAGATATCCATGGCAGGTATACTGGCTAGGTAATTGCAGACTGGCTGCCATTAATATTAGGATGAAACCCTTGGATCTTTGTCAGGCCCTACACTGGTACACTAGGTCCTGGGTTCCTCAAGGTGCAAATGACAATGCCTGCTCTCATGTGGTGAGAGTATGCAGGAGGTTCCTGAAAGATTAAGAAATTGATATCCTTGACTGGCCCCCAGTTTACCTCAAATTGTCCAGGAGCTCTTTGATGCTCTGATCCAGATCTTGGGGGAGATCCTCCAGGACACCATCCATCATATTATTAGCAACATCCCCCATGAGCCTGTGGGGACCATACACACTATTCAGTACCAGTTTGAGCTGCTGCAATGAAATTACAGGAAAACAGACTAGCCATGAACTGAAACATGAAGTAAAGGAAGCAGGGCAAAATATCTGATAGGGAAGGCAACTCCCTCTAAAGAAGAAATGCAGAGAGTGCAGTTAAGAATTAAGTGCAGGAAGTGAAGGAATGAATCATAATGTACTAATGTTAAAAACAAATGAAGTGTACAAACACAACTTCTCTTTAGCTGTAATTAACTAAGTGATAGTTGAGCCCTTTATTGTCTTATGCATTTGTGTTCAGGCATCGCAGCAGCCACAATGTTCATGCCGGAGAAGATGACAGAGGTATCCGAGTCCCAGCTAAGAGTGGCATTTGATGGTGATGCTGTCCTCTTCTCAGATGAGTCAGAACGCATCTTCAAGGCCCACGGGCTGGACAAATTCTTCGAACATGAGAAGGAAAATGAGGACAGGCTACTGGACCATGTTTGTATTCTTTAATTGAATTTCTTTGCATTGATTTTTATTCTATTCAGTTTTATTTATAGCGCACCAAATCACAACAACAGTGACCTCAAGGTGCTTTCTATTGTAAAGACCCTACAATAACAGAGAGAAAACATCAACAACAGTTTAAACTAGCACTTTAGCGACAGAGGGAAAGAAAAACTTCCTTTTAACAGGAAGACAGGCAGGGTGTTTTGTTAATACGTTTCTCTTAACAGCATCCGTGGTGTTGGTGACAACATAAAGTACATCCTGCACCCTAACCCTCCGAGGTCATTGGTCACAACCCATAACCCTATCAGAATAGGTTTTTTTGTTTTTGTTAAATTGTTCTTTCAAGGCAATCAGAGAAGAAAGAAAAAAAAATTTCAGGTGACACAACAAAAAATATTTCACATTTTCTTCCTTGAAAATTCAGTTTTGTCTTTCTTTAAAATAGGATTAGCAATTAGCTTGGAGCTTAGAAGGTTAATACCCAAGGCTAAATTTCAAAGAAAAAGAAAAGAAAAACTAACTGCAGATTACACACACAATATCCCAGACTGAGATGACTCCAAAGAGTGTAGCAATCCTTAAAAACATTATATTCTTCCCAACATTATCTTTTCCAAGCAGCCTCAATGATGAGCGTGCATATGGTCTCCACATGAAATCCATTTCAGTAACTGATTATTCGATGAATATATTATGCAAAATTAAATGAAATAATAAATTGTTTCTAAAGACTGTCAGTTGACATGTCATTCTCCTTGACAACCTGCAATTTTGGAAATTAGCAGTGCATAGCTCACGCTGTGCTACATTACAATAAAATGGTGCTAGCTCAATCAGGGTTTGTATGTGTTACATACACATAAAGCTGATGCGTGACAAGTCAAAGATGAGTCAAATCTTAACATATATACAAGAAAACAGATAGCAGGTCCTCACTAGCTTTTCCTCTTTGGCAGGGTCCCCTGAAGGGCTTCCTAGAGGCACTGGGGAAGCTCCAGAAAAAGTTTTACGCTAAAGGCCAGCGTCTGGACTGCCCTATCCGCACCTACCTGGTCACAGCTCGTAGTGCAGCAAGTTCTGGGATTCGGGCTCTCAAGACACTTCGGGCCTGGGGGCTGGAGATCGATGAGGCCTTGTTCCTTGCAGGAGCACCAAAGGGCCCTATGCTTGAGAAGATAAGGCCACACATCTACTTCGATGATCAAATGTTTCACATAGAGGGAGCGGCAGAGATGGGTACCATCGCTGCACATGTTCCCTATGGCATTGCACAGAAACATAACTCCAAGCACAACACCAGCGCAGGGAAGTAGACAAAAGGACTTTGGATGTTGGTGACCTGGTAGAGGGAGGGGATATTATCTTAGGACAAAACAAAAAGTTGTTAAAGTAAAATTCAGATGATGAACTTTTTCTATTTTTTAACTGTATGGAAGTACATGTTTGCTTGACCACAGTATCTACTGCCTCGGCTTAGTGCTACTACTTTAGGAGTCAGATAAGAAATCTGGATAAAGGTCAACAACAGGTCTGGAACCTGAGATGACCCAATAACCAAGGTGTCCAAAAACAAGTGTTTCATTAAATCATGCTTTGGTTCTTGACTAAGTATTTCTCTTACTACTCCTTGTCTTCATAGCGAAGACAAGGAGTGAACAACTGAATTGTTTATATATATATATATATGTAACAGTGCACTGAATGTTAATAAATGAACTGTGAGCACAATGCAGAGATATTATATTGTTAACCATTATGGTGATGTACTATAGCATGAAAGTAATAATTTAAAGTTTTGTCAAACATTTTATAGTTTGATTACACACAAATGTAAAAAGATTAGGGTGCAGCTGTACAAAATGTGTTGTATATTACTGAAGCATTCAATGCCATCTGTTCTTGTGTTCCAAAATCCAAATCAAATATAGAAAGCCATTTGGTGCCTTAGGAGTGGAATTATAGTTCTCTTGGGTGAACACAGGCAGGAGGGCACAGACGGTTTGTTTTATACTTCAGTGAAATATGTTTCTGTTTTAACCTCACGTGGCACCTGACAGGATCTTAGACACTGTGATGTGTTTTTATCCAAAATACCCTCCACTCCTTTGTATTTGGAAGTATTTTAACTATAACAATATTTGAACTACTGTAATGTGGAGTGAGACGAGAAACTCGTGGGAGCTTTGGCTTTGCATGATGCTTCGCAGCTCAGAGCGGTTCAAATGGTACATAATTAGCATGCTATATTGATTGATTTCTTTTCTTTTTTTCTTAAAGATTTGTGTCTTTTTTTTTTAAACTTTTTTTTTAGAGAGAGAAAAGAACAATGGAAAAGAGAGATGGATGAGATATGCAACAAGTTGCCCCTGCTTGCAATCAGACAGGTCACAAGTAATGTATGTGGTATGCAACTTAACCAATAGTGACCACACAGTGTTATAAATATATTACTGTAGCGAAGAAACCATGTTATTTACATTTATAGTTGCAAACTATGGCTGTATGCTCTAGAAGTTGCCTTTAGTTTCAATGAATATATAACTTACAGCCAGTTATGTTGTATGGCTTCCATGACGTTTTATGCAATCCCATAAACGACAGAAAACCAAAGTAAAACTTGGCAATTACATGTTAAAACCTAAACTTGTTAAGGCTTTCACAGTTCATGGCATAGCTAAATGAAATTTCGATCCGTTTTAGCTGATATGTAGCATGCTAAAGTTTACTGTGCTAGCATGCTAAAATTTACTGTGCTAGCATGCTAATGTTCCCACAAATATGTGATCCTAAGGAGGTCTTAGTCTAACAAAACACTGACTTAACTGAATGAACCTGAGTTTTACCTTCATATTTAACCAGTGGAGCAAGTGTCATATTTTTACAGGTTTGCTAACCTAAGAGATTTTTGAAAGCTAGGTCTTTTGATAATATTCCAACTAGAGCACACACGTTATAGGTAGACATAAGCCGTCAATCTTGGGTTGAATTCTCTGTCTTGCATACCCAGGTGACTTTGTTTAATGGCGTAAAGTTTCACCATCATAACTCCATTTCTAAATTGTAGTTAGAGAATCTTGCTAATTTTGGATAGAAAAATATAAATGTTTCTATTATAGACAAAATCCCTGCAGTGACCTTTAGAAAATGCCAGTCTACTTTGCATGACTCTACTTGTAACCAGTGTATAATTAGAGACGCATCATTACGCTCAATCAGTCTTCTGAGTACCACGGGGTTCAGAAAAGTGACAAGCAACCCGCAGGTTTAACCTCACAGGCAACACACATACAGTAATTAAACAGATGTGTCTCTTGGCAAACTAAAACAACTGCTGACTTGTGAGCAGATAAAGTTTCAGCACGACAAGCTAATCAGGGAACTCTGGGCTTCAGGGTGACATTCGGTTTCAGCTTGAACAGATTCAACAGCACTTTGATAACTGCTTTATTTTGCAAGATTAAGAAAATGTAAATGGACAATAAATAAAGATTACAATTGAAGTATTGGCTTTATTTTCATTTGTTTGTGAAAACTGATATAGATTACATGGATCTGTTTGTTCAGTGGCATGCACTCCTTCAGTCCACCATGGAGTGGCAGCATCGCACCATGGTGGAATGATTGATGAGCTGCAGCAGCAACCGCTCTTCACTCAGCGTAATGATGAAGATGGAAAGAAGCGACCACTTCGCTTTGATTTAACAGCTCCACGCACATAAAAGTTATCCTAATTTATGTCAGTTTTTTAATCTTTGCATCCTTTATTATTATCTTTTTGTGACAAATCCTCCCTTTCTCCATCTAATTTATTAGTCTTCACACTGAGCAGAATCACATTACGACCCACACTTTCATCCACATATCTATGATAAATGTGCTAATATTCCCAATATGGTTCATACCCAGCTGAATTTGATCTTTCCAGCAGAGTGATAAAAGCCACAGAGAGCCAACATCCAGCACTGGACTACCTGGCACCATATCGCTAACAGCTCCACAGGGATGGGCCCAGGTGAACGCTGACGGATTGACATCGACATGGATTTTATAAGCTCCAAATCAGCTATGAGACAATGTTGTTGGCAACCTTTTTGGTGAGATAGTAGGGACAGATAGATCAGACAGATTTCTCTGGCCAGCTGGCACACACTGCAAAGTCTATGCACATTTAATGACACATGTGTAAGGCTGCCAGCTGTATCCATAAACGGACAATAACCATCAGCGTGGAAGGAGACGAGTGAAAGAGGATGGCTCTGTGCTCTGCTGTGCCTGACTGAGATCGTGGCTGTGGACTAAAATGACCATAACGACCTGACGTCCTGTACCTTATAGGTAACTTCTGGGAGGCACTCAAGTGGAGTGTAAAGAGAAAATGCCAGGATATATATTTTCATTTGAGGTGCTCAGCAGTGCAGTGATGGGAGGGCAATCATGCAGATGTAAATGTAAGGAAAAGAAATGATCGGAGTGGAGAAGGCTGCTGTTTCAAACAGGGATACCATTCACTACTAGGGGTGACCAAATGTAGAGCTTAACAGCCCTTAAGCTCAAATATAAGCTGTCTTATAGTCAGATGTGACCTCCTGCAGAGAGGCTGAGCAGGAGGAACCTGGGTGGGTGCAGACTGCTTTTATCATACTCAAATAACAACGCAAAAAACTATGACAATGACAGGAAAAAAATCTCAGCATTAAAGATAGAAACAGATGGAGTGGAAAGCAGCACTTGCATCAAAGACACAGATATTAAGAGTGTTGTTTTCCTTCTGCTTGGTTACAAAGCAGAGCAGGCACCCATGGAGAGAAAGGATGCGTGAGTCACTCTGTCTTGGCTGAGATGCCGGTCAGACACAGAGGGAGTCTGCAGTGAGAGACCACTCCATAAAGTGTTTTCGATCTCCTCTAACACGCTTCTTTATGTCTCTGTTGTCTTTGTAGCTTTAAAAAAAATATTCTGTGTTCAGTTCTTAAAATAGAGACTTTTCTAAAAGTGCTGCAAATACTTTAAATAGGAATGAAAGTGAAAACAGGAAGCTCTTTTCACTGTGTGCTATTTCCAGGAGAGTCATTGTGCTCTTCACTGTATAGTGAAACTGGGCCCTCTAAATATAAAGAGTGTCGAAACTTAACATACTTTATTCAGATTTGACTGATTTTCCCTCCTTGGGAATTACTGGAATGTTTCCAGCTACTTTTAGATTACTTCCATAGACTGTAAATAAAAGATGAATGAATCTAAAAAATCAAACCTGTTAGGGTGCCTGGGTCATCAATCCAGTGTTTTGTGTTTTTGGTTCTTTGACTTTGTTTATTTCATTATATTCTAACTTTCTTTGTCTAATGGGTTATATGATTGTTCTAAGTTTAGGTTCTCTGTGTGGCTTATGTTAGATTTTTAGTCTTCTGGTTTCTGTCTGTGTTCCATAGTTGCTGTCTCTCCTGTCAGCTGTATCCCCGTGTCAAGTCCGCGTCTCTGTGTTATGTTTCCTGTTTTACTTTGAAAGTCTGTGTCTCATGTTAATGTATCTGGTTTTGCTTTCCTTGTCTCATTAGCCCTGATTTGTCCCAGCTGTGTTTCCCTCCTGTTTAGTTATTGTTTGTATTTTCAGTTTAGTTAGACTGGATCTCAGCAATGAAACTGTTTTTGGAATGTACTTTTTGCCTCCTGGAGTCTGCACATTGGGTCATCCTCTCCTGTTGCACACGCCTCATGACAAAACCAATCCAGAAGTCTTTAAACTTGCATTTCTTCTTATTGCCAGCTGAACTTCAAACTGAACATCAGAATGAGAAAGAAAGATGATTTAAGTGACTTTGAATGTACCATGGTTGGCACCAGACTGGCTGGTCTGGGTATTTTAGAAACTTCTACACTGTTTACACTGAATGAAAAAGAAGTTATTTGGGTGAAAATGCCTTGTTGATAACTAGATTGCTTCAAGCTGATAGGAAGGCAACAGCAAGTCAAATTATCACTCTTTACCATCAAGGTATGGAGGAGAGCATCTCTAAATGCACAACATACTGAAAGTTGAAGCAGCAAATAGAACTTGTATTGCATTTTTCTACTCTCTTTGAGCACTTGAAGCACTTCTTTACTACAAACCTCATTCACCTGTTCACACAAACATTCATACAAGTGCTTTTTTTCCATGCCTAAGTGCGTTTAAGCACTCTCTTCCCTGCACTTTCTCTGTGCCTTTGATTACAGAGGTGGTTTCAGGTGCACTAGGGGTCAGACTCTGCTGCCATCTAATCACTTGCAACCTCTTGCAACTTGTAAAGCTGTTCTCACTGCTAGATTGTAGACTCAGTGACTATCTTTTCCAACCCTGTGTCTCCTCTCTTGTCTTTCAACTATTAGCTGACAGGGCTGAATAAGCAGTGTGTTTATGCAACGGTGAGGTGTCTGCCTGTTCACAACAATCACTCCTCCTCCTAGAGTAGTGTTAGATTTTTGTGAAGTTTTCTCATAATCATCACATAATGGGTCTCACCCAAAGTGTGCTCGAGGTAAAGGTCATATTTGTTGTTTTATGGAATCTCCACTCCTCCCAGAGTTCTAGTGGTCAGATTTGATACAACTGCTTGCAAGCCTCTTTGACTTCTCAGTGGATTTTAATTCAACCAACGACAAGAAAACTTTCTTTATGTACTTCACACTCAACGACTGCTTAAGAATCGCAGGCGTTGTGTTTTAGAATCTGCTCACTAGAACATTTTGAAACTGAAATGTCAGCAGAAGATTGGATGACCGTGGCTCAAGGGGTTGGGAATCGCATTTGTAACCGGAAGGTCGCCGGTTCGATCCCTGGGCTCTTTGTTCTGGTCGTTGTGTCCTTGGGCAAGACACTTTACCCTACTTGCCTACTGGTGTTGGCCAGAGGGGCCGATGGCGCGATATGGCAGCCTCGCTTCTGTCAGTCTGCCCCAGGGCAGCTGTGGCTACAACTGTAGCTTGCCTCCACCAGTGTGTGAATGTGAGAGTGAATGAATAGTGGCATTGTAAAGCGCTTTGGGTGCCTTGAAAAGCGCTATATAAATCCAATCCATTATTATTACGATAACTTGCGGGCTGTGATGGATCCTGAGCCGGGTGAGCTACTACGTCACCGATATTCTCGTTATGCCTACCATGCTCAACCCTCTAAAACAGCAGCCCCCAACCTTTTTTGCACCACGGACCGGTTTAATGTCAGAGAATATTTTCACGGAGCGCCTTTAAGGTGTCGCGGATAAATACAACAAAATAAAATGATACAACCAAGACAAAACTGTGGTATTTATAAATATAGTAAATATAATAACAAACACAAATTCACTGTGTAATTGTGTAACTTTATTAGCAGCGTCCTCCTGAAATGTGCCAACAACATTAAGAGTAACATCCTCCTCTCTGCCCCTTAATACTCTCTGGTCACTATGGTAATGCGTAAATATTTCTTTTAAAATAAGAGACACAACTACAACACGGAAAACCCAGGGAAACCAAGTTAACAGCAAAACCCTGAAAACCATAAATTTCACAACCGAGCCTCAACTCTCGCGGCCCGTACCACACGACTCACGGACCGGTACTGGTCTGAAACACTCCAACACAGTTTGTTCAGGAGCACCACCTTATCCTGTAACTTCACTCTGGATCAACTCATTACATTTAAGCAACACAACATCCGTCTTTGTCTCACGTACTTAACCACTGGAAGATCCACAGACCTTAGATTCTACACTGAATTCTTGCGGGCTACCTCCGGCCTCTTTAGTTTGGTCCTTGCAGCATACATCTCCCTGCACTTCTTAAAGCAAGAACTCAGTACTTTTGTGAGTTTCACTGAGATGGATGACTTTACATTTGGTAACATTACGCAGGGTAGGAGAGAGAAGTTGAAAGCTTTTTCCAGTGTTGGACTTTATATGGTGTTATCGTTATTTCTTGGTGGCTGACTCAGCTCCTATCAAACTAGGAAAAGAAGCCATTAAAAATATTTAATCTTTCACATTTGGCAAGCACTATTGCACAGTGCCACTTCATAAAACTGAATAGGGAGTCAGTGGATAGTAAGCTGATTTATTTAAATCTCTATCAGATTTGTAATGCGTAGCATCCTTGGTGAAATCAATAGTCTGCTGCTTCAGAATGTGAGTCTGTGTGGCCTCAGTAACTGAGTATTCATTAACTCGCAAGCTGCATTTCACAGAGCCTGCTATTTCCTGCATGAGCAGCAGCTGGGGATAGGAATGAAGATAATGTGAGAGGTTGCCAGTCAGGTATTGAACAGTCAAAGTGTAATGAGTATAAACACCGGTTTCACTGTGCTAACTGCGAGGCAGCAAGGTAACTTATTCTGTCATGAGAAAACAGCTGACATTAAGTATCATATTAATGAAGAAAAACTGCTTCTGATTCAAAAAAGTACCTTCTATAATGTTCCACATTGTCAAGCACATCCTCCTGTTTCAACATCGATGACATAAACTGCATACAACATAACATGATGGAGGAACAATTTATGCTGTATGCATTATACCACATTTTGCATTCTCTTAGACAGCAGCCCAGCTTTTGACAGTATGGACTTTAATGCTTTTTTAATGGATCGTCTTAATGCAAGGACCGACATTAAGGATACTGCAGCTGTTTGGTTTCATTTAATTTCATTTAGAACGAATGCTGCCTGTTTTATACCACTGAGCTCAGCTTTAGGTCATGTTATATTTTCTGTTGTTTCCTTTTATGAGCGTGCAGAGACTTCTTTAGTTATTCAAAGGTTGCATGAAAACACCGGGCAATTCAAACTGGTTAGTTTGCAGTACTGTGACAAAGTTTACAGTGATGCACTATGGTTACATCTACTGATAGGTTATTTTTAAGATGATGATTAGATTTACTCACTGACTTTTACTCTTTATCTTAGCTTTGTAGTGTCTACGGGCTGGAAATCAGTTCTTCAGTCTCTTTACAAAGAACGAGCTACTGGACTGATGTCTAAGTAATTAGTTTCCTTGTGTTGCACCCCTATGCCTAATCTTTGGGTCCACTCACCTGCCAAATCCCAGTATAACTATACATTTAAAAAAAACACCACAATATGCTTTAATCACGTTTCAGAGCTGTCAAGAAAGCACTGACAGTGCAATTTAGTGACCAGACCTACTGGTGTAATTATTTTGTAAAACTGCACAGGATTTGTTAATAACATCATTTTGGTTATAAAATCTATTAAAAACTCAAAAATAAAATATTTCATGGATCATTTGTTTTATGAACAAACTGTTTTATCACCTTAGCTACACAATTTTATATCAAATCATCAGAGGTATGTTGAGGGAACAGTGCAATCTGTGAAGCCCACACACTTTCTCCTCTTTCTGTTTCATTAAAAATAAAAAATCCTAGTGAATCACTGGATATCAAGCAACACGTATGTCCAAATATAACACTTAAAGAGAGAGGTAACCGCTGGCTGGAAATATGTGATGACCTTTTCACAATCAGCAGTGACAAGTTGGGAGTGCTTCTGATGTGACCGCTTGTGCCATGCCCTCAGCTTTGCACTTGGCCTGAGCAGCAGAAAAGACCGGAACTGACTTTAAATTGCTTTCACTATGATTCTTCAGTCACTTAATTGTTGATTTATAGTTGACATGAAGACATCTATAAAAACTGATTAAATCTGACCATGAGTGGCGATAACAAAAGAGATGGCAACCAGAAAGTTCTAGTGTGTGTGTGCTTACATCAGGTAGGCTTGGATTTGCTTTTACAAAATCTATTCAATAACACACCTCAAATGCGTTTCCATGGCTACCATATCTGGGATTTCGATGAAGCCAGGAGAAAGAGAGGGAAAAGTGGATGTATTTGTGCACCAGAAAAAGGAGAGTGAAAGCAGGTGAAGATGAATAAAAGGGCTAAGGGAGCCAAGAAATAGCAGATATGCAGAGATAGTATTTAGGAAAAAACAGCTGTTACTAACACACTGTTTGTATTTACATTCATACAAAATCCACCAAAGACATGCTCTGTCTGCAGACAGCTGAGGGAATTCAAACACAACAAGGCAAAAAGAAGTGTCACATGAAGTGTGTGCGCACCAGTGAGGAACACTTTCGTGATCGCAAGGTGAAGCATGTTGCTAAGCACCGACGGACCCTCAGAGATAAAGGCAGTGGAAGTGTGAACGAAAAGAGGGGCTGAAGGGATGAAAGAGGGAAGACAGTTGGAGGGGGAGATCGTGAGTAGATGGCTGCCAGAGATGTTTTATTTCAGAGCGCTTCATCACACAGATGGATTTTTCCTCATCGAACATATGAGCAGAGCTTACAGCCAAGTACCGCAACAAACATTTCTATAAATGTTTCCAACTACACTCCAGGTTTTATACCATTTAAATATTTTATAAAAGCAAATTTGTCTTTTAATAGTTGCAAATGTGTTCACCAAAAAAAAAAAAAAAAAAAAATTTAAAAACTGAGAAACACACGGTTCCTCACAAGCAAGCAGTTGGTGACAGTGGGAAGGAATAACTCTATTTTAACAGGAAAGTGACTATACTCAGGGAGAGGCAGCCATCTGCTGCAACCGATAGCCAAGTAGAATAAACATATAGTAGCTTAACTAAGGATTGATGTAGGTTCACCTGACACATATAAGCTTCATTTAAAAAAAAGTTTGAAGCTTACGACACCATCTGTTTGATCCCTGGCTGCTCTAGTCCACTTGCCAAATATCCTTTGCAAGATACTCAGCCCAGGGATCTCTCTGATGCATCCATCGAATTATGAATGTGCGTGGATGTTAGATAGAAAACACTTAAGCATTAGAAAGGAGCTTTATGAGAACCAGTGCAGTTACTGAAACACAGCTTCCCTAAAGCTGTAACTCTGCTGAACTCGATCTCTCATACTTCCTTATGTACATTTAATAATATGCAAAATAACTCATGTAAAGTGCTCGACTTTGACTGCTCAGCTTCACACAATTACAAACCTCAGGTAGATACATTACATACACATAGCCTGTAAATAACTCACCAATATCTTCCAACCGTAAAATATTTAGTCCCAGTCTTACTTAATATGTATGTATTTGTACTGTATATATGTGTACATATATATATATATATACATATATATATACGTATATATATATATATATATATATACATATATATGTATGTATGTATGTATGTATGTATGTATGTATGTATATATATATATATATGTGTGTGTGTGTGTGTGTGTGTGTGTGTGTGTATAAAAGTATAAAAGATTAAACTGTAGCTTGTAAAACTTCCATTACCACCAA
Source organism: Simochromis diagramma (assembly GCF_900408965.1). Taxonomy (NCBI): domain Eukaryota; kingdom Metazoa; phylum Chordata; class Actinopteri; order Cichliformes; family Cichlidae; genus Simochromis; species Simochromis diagramma. Next base: position 22,444,138 of record NW_024387523.1, read on the forward strand.
CAACTATTCCGAGTTTTATTTTAGAAAATGCATGAACAAAGATTTTGTCCAAAGTTGTGAAAGTTTTTTCAGGTCTTTTTCATCTTGTTCAAGACTAAACGCTGATGTGTTCATTTGAATACTCAGGACAACCAATATTAGGTGAAGAAAGAAGTTTTGAATTTCTTCATTTGTACTTCTTGATTTTTATACTGATGAATCTCCTAATTTTAAATTTTACACATTTACAACTTTTTATTTTTGACTGTAATTAGACCTCGATGTACGCCAGAACATGAAAAATCAGTGTAGAAGTCTTAATTTAGGGTTTCTTTCTCTTTCTTGAAACTGTATGTGTAGCTAATCGTATATAGACTCGCAGCTCTATCACCACAGCAAAAAGACTTAAAAACCAAGTGTGTTTTACCAAATTTAAAACTAAATTAAAAGCACAAATACCCTGCATGACAATAAGAAGAGCACAGCATTAATTGTAGACACATACTGCTGCAATTAGTGAAGCAGATGTCATGAAATCAAATCACGTCTGCCCTACTTTGTTTCTCTCTGATGTGCACAGAGGAAACTGAATGTGACAACCCGGGAGTAAAAGAGTGCTGTTTGTATTTGCTTTATAATGTCTGCTTTACTTTCCAATTGTGCATCAATTATGCACAGCTGATTTTTGCCTTTTTAAGAAGTGAGTCTTCTGATTAATGCGTGAACCCTGGATGCAGCTCAGTCACAGAGGTGATGGCAACAGCGGGAAAACAAGTCTGTGGAAAGAAAGAAATTCCAGAGTCAGAGCTTCTGTCGTATTTTTTGGCCTGTCCGCTCTCAAATGCGCCAGAGTGACACAAATGACTGAGTCTGATAAAAGGTAGATCCAAAATACATTGTCTCTCTCTCTATGGGAAATGAACATAATATGAATAAATCACAGTGAGACGCATTCACCATGAAAAGCTGCCACTTTACTGAAGCTCTATTTAAGGCACTGCATGACTTGCATTAGTAGTAGCTATGTCGGGGGAAATTCAACTAATGTGGCTAAAATGAAAAGTCTTGGAACATCATGGATTCAGAAATGATCAAATGTAATAATGTCAGGATACTACTGTATACCACTTACAGGATTTTGGTCTTTATTTTATTAGTGAGTTTATACTATCTTCATCGTTATCTCATTTTTATTTTGGTACATCAAATGGATATGCGAGCATCCAGAGGAAGTCAGAATAGTCAGGTGCTCAAGTCAACTGCTATATCTTGAACCAATCCACAATGGTCACTTTTGTATCAGTTCATGGTAGAAATGACTTTATTTTACAGTATTGGTAAAAAGACAGTGCGCCTTCCTTCAAGTCTAAGGTTTTGCCTACAAGTACATACTAAAAGTCAGCTGTTTCTTAGGTCTTAGGTCATGGTATTAAAATGAAGCCTACAGACACAGCGTGTGAAAAACTAAATACTCTCCATGATTTAATAGCATTGTACCACTTTTTAACAGCAATAACTTGAAGGAATTGTTTTCTCTATGACTTCATCGGTCTGTCACATGGCTGGGAAGGAATTTTGGACCACTCTCCTCACTCCTCTTCGGCCACGCACTACACTCCTCTTCACTCCAGTCCACTCTGCAAACTCACTCACATTCGGGAAATCGAAGGGAAGGAATTGAGGATGTGACCGGGGGATCTATGTACAAAAGGAGACGAGAGATCAAAACAAGGAAAAGCTAAGGGAAACACGAGATGAGGTTGAATCAGGGCTACACTGACATGAGTAGTACAATGTTCCAGCGATGAGAAGAACTGAGCCGCTGCCTTAAACAGTGGCCAGGAGTAGCAGGATGATGGGTAACCACTTTCAGGTGTGTTGGCCAAAAGCGGGAGCCCACAATGAGCTCTGCCCAGGAGAAGAGAGAGCGCGAGAAAGATGGAAAAAACAATAACAAATACCTGTAGCCTCAAAGGGACGCGACACACCTTCATCGAGGTTTGCAGGTGTTCATTTATGGAAGGTTCACCACAGCGTTGAGGTCAAGACTTTGAGTCATTGCAGCGCACCGATGCTACTGCCTACATCGATCATTGTTCTGTTACATGACCCAATTTTAGCCAAGCTTTAGCTGTCAAACAGATGGCCTCACATTTACTTTGGTATATGGTGCAGTTCATTGTTCAGTGACTGCAAGTTGCTCAGGTCCTGTGGCTGTAAAACAAGCCCAAATCATCACACTCCCACCATCATGCTTGATGGTTGGTCTGAGATGTTTCTGCTGGTATGCTGTTTGGTTTTCACCAATCCTGATGTTGTCCAAAGGACATTATTGTTATGTGTTATTGTCTTGTGATTCAGATGTGACTTTCCATTCTAAGCTATGCTGCCGTGTTGTTTTTAGAGACAAAAGGCTTCCTCCTGGTGACCTTTCCAAAGAAACCACACTTGTTTCGTCATTCTCAAATCGTACCGTCACAGACCTTAACATTTAACATGCTATTTGAGGCCAGTAGATTCTGAGATTTAGCTCTTAGTTTTTTCTCTGAGCATTGCATGGTCTGACCTTGATGGGACGCTAACTCATGGGAAGATTCACAGCTGTCTTGAATATTTTGTATTTCAGAATAGGGCTGCCACAAACGATTATTTTGATAGTCGACTAGTCACCGATTATTTTTGCGATTAGTCAACTAATCAGATCATGCATCCATTGGACGTACAACTTATTGCACCAGCATGCATCTGCTCTTATATAACTATCATTAGCTTACAGCTTTAAGTGTTTAAGGTATGTGCTAACTAAAAATAAAGACAAGATGATAGTTTATTAAATTTTAATGACATTTGCAGAATGTTTCGGTGAAGTTTAATAAACTCCTTGCTATCTAAAATATATCAGGACACCGGAGTATATTCTCGAGCATCTCACATTTCTGATAATCAGTTGTCTGCTTGACGTTTATTCAGCTGTGTAAAAACTATAACTTTAATATTAGCCAAACCGATTTACTCAGGAACAAATAAAATACTAAAAAAAAAAGCCAAACAATAACATTTGTAAGTTATCTAACTGACTTATCTGTGTTTAACCTGAGTAGCGAAAGACGGCAGGGGGTTTGAAAACGATTTGCCAGGTGTCCGGTGTTCTCACGGGCTGAAGTGAGCCTTGCCCCCGGCTAGCTATCGAGCTAGTGGGTAACGACGTCTCCGAAAATGTCGGAGTGCTTTTGAAAATATGTGGTGTCTTGATAAACTGAGCAGATATTTGAGGTTTACAGAGCTACATTCTCGCCTGAAAATATGCTAAACGTTTATTTTGTGACCCAGAAAGAATAATAAGAGTAATATTAAAACTAACTAGCTGCCGCCATTGTTGGAAACTGAGCTGGGCTGCGCTATGAATTCTGGGACACAGCTTCTTCTTCTTCGGGGTATAACGGCAGCTGGCATCCTTGTACATGCAGTGCTGCCATCTTCTGTTTCAGTCCGCTATTACACTCTTAAATCCTACTACTTATTCCTGCATCTTTTGGGATCTAACAAAGCTTCAAACGACGCGTCGACTATTAAATCAGTCGTCGACGATTTTGATAGTCGACGTAATCGTGACTAGTCGACTAATCGTGGCAGCCCTATTTCAGAATAATCTTTCTCACTGTAGAATGATGGACTTCAAATTGTTCGGAGATGGAGATGAACACACACCGACTTATAGGAAGCAGAAATCGGTCCAAGATCAGTCTGTCTTCCTTGGAAATGTGTTAACACACCCGAATGCTTTAGATTTGCAGTCTGTTGAAACGTCTGCTTTTATAGAGGTGCCCACAGTTGCTGATGATTAGTTAATCAAGTGCATGTGATTAGTGTTTTTTTTTTACTGTTTTTGGCTTCATGTTTGTTACATAGAAGATGAAACAGTGCAATGTCCTGCATATATATATGCATACATGTACATGCATACAACTATCTGAAGCAAAACATACAAATCAGGCACCAGGTTCAACATGCACCATATAATACAATGAGGTATTCAGTGGGTTCTTTTCCAAATAGCTATTTTCAATATTTTGAAAGGTGTGTGTCACAACTTCCAAAAACTGCCCCATTTAAGCTACAAAATATGAAAAACCATGAACCTCACTTAGCTTTAGAAAAGTGCTTTTACAAAAAGCAAAATATACATTTAGGAAGAAGAAGCTAAAAAGAAACACAATGTAAATAAATCAGGGGTGACTAAAGACCTTTGCACACGACTGTATATCTAGAACCATTGTGGAGAGTGCATGATCTGACTAACTTATACTCAATGGTAATATTCTGGCTTTTTGTCATCAAATCCTGCACTGAGACCCAAAGTAACAAAAGAACAGCACCTGAAGAGAAACCAAAGGGAATAGAAAATGCAGCGGTTTATCACTCAATGCCTGTCCACTCCGGCACAGGTTGTTCTGATACTCTGACAGTGTTTTCTTCCATCTTGGCTGCACAATAAAGCTGGGCGATATAAGATTTTTTCATATCACGATATGTTTTTTTCATTTCAGGCGATAACGATATATATCACGATATAAGCCAAATAACTATATTTGTAAGATTTAAATGTGCCGTTGCTCACAAGTAAAATGTGAAATAATCAGCAGCTTTTTTTGATTTAAATATTTATTTCCCATAATAAGTTCAACAGGGTAGATGTACTTAAGGAACATGAGACTTTTTCAGATAAATAAAGGCAAATATTGCAAACTACACAAAAGGCAGCCGCTAAAGCGTTTAAGTTTCAAAATAGAACAAACAAAACAGACTACTAAATTGTCAATTCCACTTAGAAACAAAATATTTATTCTAAAAATAAATCTTAGTTTGTTTTACAGAAGAACAGTCAACATTGACTAACTTTTGTCAATATCAAATAAACTGAGAACTAAAAGGAAATTCTCAATCTCTCCTTGTTGTATAGCTTAGCTTTTCAAACAGTTTTAACAGTTACTTTAGTCTGACAAAAGCCGAATGATGAATTAGCGCTTCCAGTCAGAAAGCGATTTATTGTATTTCCAGACTTACTTTCGGCACAATTTACAGTGCGCTACTCTGTTTTTTGTCAGACTTGAAATAGCCGAAATACCTTCACACTACGGAACTTCTATGGCTCTTCCGTTCGACAATCTCTCCGGCGTTGGAACCATCATCTGTTTTCTCTTCGGTAACCTTCGGTCACGCTCTCGGTTGATTTTTCTCTAGTCAGCACACTCATTTCCTCCATTACCTGGATGGCATTGCGGTGGTTGCTTCCCAAACAAATACACATGTGCGGCTTGGCACTTGTGCTGTACGTAACAAGTCACCTGACGTGACGCTGCGGCTGTGATTGGTTCGGCTCTGCGCTAGTTAATTTGTTTGGGGCTTTTTTGGGGTTTTTTTGCCTGTCCCAATTGGTTCTTTAGCCGTCAGAATTGTTGTCTGAAGACCAACAAGCATACCCAATGGATCATCGTGGCATTGCCGTAGTGGTCCATTTGATCGACCTTTGTGTTTATTATTTATTCTATTTTATTTTCAGTTGTTACAGACGGGACAGACATGAGTGAGGGATAGGAAAGGGAGAAAGAAAGAGGAAGGAAAAGAAAAACAGAAGGGGAGAGGAACAGTGAGAAAGGGTACGCTAGTTAATTTGGATTGGCTGTTCTTCTTTTTGTTTTTTTAAGAGGACATGAGAGATGAGGCCTATCGCAATAGTTTAACTTTTCTATCGAGAAAAAGTTATTTCGCAATACATATCGTTATCATTCTATCGCCCAGCTCTACTGCACAAGAGTGCTTTCTGGAAAAACAGGGACCTGCTGTTCAAAGAGAAACTTCATATTTTAGAACCATTTTACAGTCAAACATCAGTTTTTCATACCAGGGTGCAGTATGTGATATTAAGTATGGATAGGCTTTTTGTGCCAATAAGCTAGGCAGACCAAAGCTGGATAATTGCAGCTGATAGGACTTCACCACAGTCAGCAGGGTTGGCTTTAACCTTTTGTTCACCCAACCCAAGATTTCTTTGGACCCTCACAGTAATGGGAAATTTCACCCTGTCACACAATGTTAAGTTTCTCTCTGCTGTTTAAAGCAGAACACTTTGCAAACGCTGCCTCCAGTCATGCATTAAAATATTTCAAATGACTCCGCCTTGAATAAGAACATTCTGTCTCATATGGTTTTTCCACATGAAAACTGTAAGCGTCCTAGTTTGTGTGCCTGAGACAAATAACAGGGACCCAGTGAACAATCCCCAAACTCCACAGAGCCCTAAATGAACGATTCCAGCAGAATTAGTCAGTATGAAGTGTTATTTCATCATTCTTCTCCTATTAATTATGGTTTTGTTTCATTCTGGGTCTATTAGATGGCCCTTTTCCAAATCTTCTTTTATGGTTGATTTGATTTCATAATTGTGCTGTGGCAGCGTAGTTTTCACCAGTCAGCCCTCATCCCTTAGCTGATTACATGTCCCCAGCCTCCTGTAACAGTCTGTTCATTCAGCATCCATAACCATATTAGCCATAAGAGGCAACATTTACAAATCTGAGAGCTGCATATTTCAATTATTGGCTTTAATTGGGTAAAGACTTAAGCTCTGGACTGCAATAAAACTTTGGTCCGAATTTGGAATAAAGTTTTATGTGTTTTGTGACATTTGTACCGCACAAAAAGGCAAAGAGCAAAAGGAAACAGGTGGACATGTAGTCAAAGTCACAGTGTCAATGCCAAGATAGCTTCTGCTTTTCCAACCTTTACTGATGATGATTTCATATAAATAAGAGTTACGCTGTTATCAAATGTGAATTCTCCCCAACTTCCTCTTATAACTACTTACATTATAATCATTCAGTGACATGAATGACAGCATATTACAGGATTCATACGACTCTAGATGGGGTGTCACTATACTGAAGTTTTCCGGGTTTTCTGGGACGAGCAGGCAACCATATGCTGTTAGGCTGAAAGAGGCTGGCCCGGATCTGAATCGGAACTACGGTCCTTTGCCACTTATCTTCCCCCTTCCTGTCACTCTTTGCTGTAACTATCAAAAAAAGCAGTTCTCCACTGTTGAAACTGAGGTACGTGATGCCCTGTGTTGAGTTTTCACAATAAAATTAGTGTTAGTATGAACTTGAAAACTTTAAAGTTAAGGCAACTCTTCTATCCGTTTGCTTCTTGTCCAGGTGTACGGAGCAGCAGTGCGATTATTCAGTGATGTACTGAATAATCAGTGATTATTCTTAATAATGCTGCTTTAATTGCTTGATGTTTAAAAGACTGGAACAATGCTGTGCTCTTATCTGCTTTGGTCCCAATTTTTCTTTAACTTGCTTTGGATAACTGTGGTCAACATGAATGAGCCTTTGCCTTAGCTTTGACAACGAAATGTTCCAACCTAAAAACGATGAGATAATTCATTCTGAATTAGCCTTAGACACAACAATAGATCATCAAACTAATTACATTATAAAAGGTTTCATCTGCAAGCAGCACTTGTTATTAATGTTAATTGCAAGGAACTGTTTGGATGACATTATGTAGAGGGCTGAGCCCCTCTACATGTTTGATCCTGGAATCGCCCCTGATTAGAAGTGTCTTTTTAAAAATTGATTAGAAATTAGAAATTTAATTAAAAATGGATTGATTGGTTGTAAAGATAAATTTGGCCAGTTTACCCTTCCTGGTAGCTCCCTTATTAGTCACCTTTCTCACTCACTATGTGTTAATAGACCTCTCTGCATTAAATCATACTTGTTATTAATCTCTGGTTCTCTTCCTCTGCATGTCTTTTATCCCGTCTTCCTTCTTTCACCCAAACTGGTTGCGGCAGATGGCCCTGCGCCCTGAGCCTGATTCTGCTGGAGGTTTCTTCCTGTTAAAAGGGAGTTTTTCTTCCCAACTGTTGCCAAAGTGCTTGCTCACAGGGGGTCATATGATTGTTGGGTTTTTCCTCTGTATCTATTATTGTAGGGTTTACCTTACAACATAAAGCGCCTTGAGGCGACTGTTGTTGTGCACTGAAAAAAAGGGCATGTTGGATTTACTTGATTCAATAGTGGACATTGGTTGCACACAAATGTTTTGCTTTTGGCAGAAACTTAAACAACTGAGTTAAATCAACACAACTTTTTCATATTCAATAAACCTGTGCATTTTGTGTTCATAAAATGCGATTGAAACATGTTTAGATGAAGTAAGTTGAGCTCTTGGGGTAAAAAACTTTTACCCCAATAATACTTGGTCACTTAAATACCAAGTAGTATTGGTACATGTTGTCTTCATATTACATAATGTTCAACAAAGTCTAAAGTCTGGTTACCATGAAACAGCAACTGCCATCCTCCTATCTTTATCCTGGTTGCAGGGTGGCTGGGAAATAACCCTGAAAAGATAGGTTACAAGGCAGGGTACACCCTGGACAGCTCACAAGCCTATCACAAACAACCGTTTGCACTTACATTGACAGGTAATTTAGAATCACCAATTAACCGAACTCTAACAACTGCGTGACTTTTAACTGTGGGAAGAAACCAGAATACTCAGAGAGAACCCAGTGCAAACTAGCCAGATTGTGGATTTGAACCCAGGACCTGCTTACTGTAAAGCAGCAGCACTAACTAACCACCATGCCACCAATCCAGACTTAACAAAGGTAGGAAAGCTATGATTTCAAGGCTTGATGCAGAATTTTTTGTATGTTTTTGTCTTTGACAATTATTAAACCACAATAAATAGTGATAGCATACACGTGGTGTGTGTGTAATTGTCTGCCTCTTATAACTCCAGTGATTTTCCTGCAGTTTGACATCTCATGCGATCTCCGGTGCTTAAATGGTGCTCGAACCGGTGCTTAAAGAATGGAGAACACAAACTTTGTCCAAAAACCTCTCATGTTTAGCTGTTTTCCACTTTTTCTTTGGTCATTTTAGCCTTTTTTGCCAGGGTGAAGTGTCTGCCATCAAACAAGAAGACAGCTGCATGTAACTACGACGATGTTTGCTAGTTCATCTTAAATCATTAATGTAATAACGTGGCTAGCCTACTCAACATAAATTACACACGAATAACATTAAGCTACTCACGCATCATCATCCGTCATCATTTCTGCTACACTGGCAGGGTTAGGGAGCAGGACTCTACTCTTCGGGGTCTTGGGGGATGTTGCTAACTCCGAGTCCGATAACAGGCACCACACCCGCACTCGGTGCTCGGTCTTGCAGCAAGCTATCAAATGCCGTGCATTTCTCGGCTTTTAAAAAAACACTATGCATCGCCAGGTGTTTCATCAGATTCGAGGTGTTATCTCCTTTGCACAGTATCACCTTAAAGCACTTGTTGCAGATTACTGAGTTTGCATCTTTTGCTGTGAAGTACAGCCAGACTTTTGACTGCTTGGCCTTGGGCATTTTTAATCTGTAGCTCTGCTCTAAAAGAACGTACGTACCTGGGCTCGCCTTCTATCCTCGGAAAGGTAAAATGATTGGCTAGAATCCAAAGTGTATGACATCTCAGTGGGAAAAAAGCACCAAAATGTGCGCTGCTTTTCAGTCTGGTTACTAACATTTATGTCAGAACCGGTGCCATAATGGCACCGGATACCGGTACCCATCCCTAGTTGTAAAGCCATTAAATTTTTTATGTTAACCAGACTCTAGACTTTGTTGAATATTATGTAATATGAAGACAAAATGTAGTATTTAAGTGACCAAGTAGTATTGAGGTAAAATTATTGAATAGTGTTGGAATAAAGTGACAAAATCGTGAAGGATTAAAAAATTCCAAGAGCTCAACTTACTTCATTTAAACATGTTTCCATCATGTTTTACCAACAAAATATGCACAGGTATATTGCATATGAATAAGTTGTGTTGATTGATTTAACTCAGTTATTTAAGTTTCTGCCAAAGAAAAACGCTTGTGTGCAACCCATTTCCACTATTAAATTAAGTAAATCCAACATGTTCTTTTTCCGGTGTGGGTTGGGGGAAAACTTAAACTATACACACCTCAGACACACCTCCAGTGTAGGCTGTGCAAGCTACCACCAAAGTGAGTACTCCATATTGCCAGGGACAATGAATGACCCTGAACCACACATTCACATGCCCGGCCCATCCTAAATGGTGCTTCACTGGTAGAAGTGTATGTGCAGTCATATGATTGATGTTTTCATATGCCTTATGATGACTCTGATGAAGGCCACAAGCCAAAACACTTGGTCAAGCAATAAAGTCGTTCTATGCACTGCAAGATGTTACAGCTTTAACTTGTTCAGATATGATCATCTTCTCTGTGCACCTTAGAAGCAGGTGAAGTTGTGAAAGAAACTCCTTTGGTTTCTGGGTTGTACCCACAGTACCTGCACTACAACATCCCAAATTAATCAGGTTAAACATAATAAATGAATGCAGGTCCCTTCTGTGTGTGGAACTGTTGATTGCAAACCACAGCTGCAATTATAGCTACAAAATCTAAATGTGCAGTCCTTAAGGGAACCGGTTAGAATGACTTGCAGTAGTATGGAGTCAATCAACACCTCCTTTACTGAGAGAAAAAAGAGCGAGATACCATCTGGTGCTAAAACACTGGCGTATAAGTCAGGCTAATTACACTCTATGCTTTTCACTATCAGCTGGTTTGTCAGACAGAAAGTGAAATTCTTTGCCCATTCACCGTCTTGCCAGTTGAATGCCAAAGGTTTTACTGTAGTGGTGCAGGAAACAGTCCCCTACCCTCTGATGATCTAAAGCGCTCTAAATTTACAAAAAAGCTTTATGGCAGCTCCGATATATGGCTTCTATAATCACTGCTGATCAAAGAGATAATGTTTTCTCTAATAGGCTTAATGTGAACACATTAGACACAGTAATTTCAGTGTGCGTGTGTATGTGTGTGTGGCAGAAGTAGTAATAGTATGGGCCTCTGACTTTTTGTGTCTTTTCTGATTTTACGCGCATGTACTCTCTACAGCGATGAATGACACAATGCATTTCCTGTTTGATAAGAAATCACTGTCTACTGTTTGACACGTGTACACACCTTAACACACAGTTTTTCCAGCTTTTTTAATATTTAAAATCAAAACATTTAATGTTTTGATTGATGGTTACGAGCTGTTGGTAGTGACCAAAAGAATGAGATCACAGATACAAGCGGTGGAAATGGGTTTCCTCCGAAGGGTGGCTGGCCTCTCCCTTAGAGATTGGGGTGAGGAGCTTGACCATCCGGGAGGGGCTCAGAGTAGAGCTGCTACTCTTCTGTATTGAAAGGAGCCAGTTGAGGTGGTTTGAGCATCTGACAAGGATGCCTCCTGGGCACCTCCTGGATGAGGTGTTTTGGGCATGTCCCACTTGGAGGAGGCCCTGGGACAGACCCAGGACATGCTGGAAGGATTATATCTCTCGGCTGGCCTGGGAATGTCTTGGCGTTCCCTAGACAAGCTGGAGGAGGTGGCTAGGGGAAGAGAGGTCTGGGTTTCTCTGCTTAGGCTGCTGCCCCCGCGACCTGCTGAAAGCACCACCGATAACAAGTTTCAGTCCTTATGCAAATATACTGTTTAAAATGTTGGGGAAACCTGCAGTCAGCTGAGACCGAAGACACCGCTGTGATGAGTAAAGAATATTTTCCCTGACCAAAAACACTACGTCCAGATGAACAGAATCAACTTATGGGGATTTACTTTGCATCAAGACATAGAGTCACCTGATTTTAGCTTATCTAGGTCTCTAGCAGAGCCGTTTGTACATCATACACAATGATGATGAGCTATTCCCTTTTGTCAAATGAAAACTAATGTGTTCCTACATATTTTCCATGGCTGGCTAGAAATTCTTGTGGGATTTGCTTGTTTATTGTTCACGGACATGCAAATGTCACAATTGTCTCCATACGCTATTTAAAAGTACTAAAGTTTTTAAGAAGCATTAAAAACATATATTGACTCTGCCGGTGGTTTTTGCCGTGGTGGTGGCCAGGTGGGAAATTGTAATTTATTTCCTAACATACTGCACATGTGACTTTACTATTAACCTTCCATTATAATGGAGGTAATGAAGACAGAACAAGGGGATGACTTTGGACACAGCTCAGATAAAAAGTAGAAAATCAAAGAACTCACTAAATCCAGAGAGTAAAGTAGACCTCCAGGGCTTAAAGAGACTTAAAGTAAACTTGAAGTGAAGTTACAGGTAAGATGATGCGAGAATCAGCCCTTCTGAGGCGGTGTGAACTTCGCTGCATTACTTTATTGATGTGTCTTCTGAAACAAAACACGAAATGCATTTGAACAGTGATGCACTCACGTAGCTTCTAAACAAGAGCACAAATCACAGTCAGGGGTACAAACTTTTAAACTGTGTCGCTAAGCACATCTCTGATGTTTGAACTCTGAACATTACAGACTCTGTGTGAGGCAGTATGGAGAAACCACAAACATAAATGGCTGTTCTAGTCCTAGAATTAAGGATCAATAAAAACATTAATAAAAGAAAAGGAACCAAAAAATCCTTTGTTTCAGACAGAGTTTACAGATTTAAAGATAAAAACAAAAAATGGAAAGCGTCAAAGACAACGGGGGATGGATTAAAGCTGTGATCTGGTGTGATTCTTCTGTCCTGCTGAACTGGACAGCGTCTTATCCCAGGCGAGCAGATGAAGCAGCCAGCTGTCACTCCAAAAGAACTACTGTAACTCACCAGCTAAGTGCATGTATTCATTTACATGGATATTCACATACTAGCTGTAGACACTGTGTACAAGAAAATAATTATTAGAATGTAATGTGTTAAATTTGTTTAGATCACAGTAATAAGGAAGGATTGGTCTGTGTTTCAGTTTGGTTTAGCTGTGGCCTGAGAGTGTGTGTAATTGTTTAGAGAGAAAGGAATTTAAGGACACTGGGGGTCTGGTGTCATAAATAAAAGGAGTCAGGAAGCTACAGTTGGGGGTTGCTGATGCTGAAGCTTGTACCTTTAATAAAAACTCCTAATTGTTATAACTTAGAAGTAGGTTTGCAGGAGACTCTCCACCTGATCTGTAAATGTAAGACAACAAGAGGCCAACGACCCAGTGGATGCAGAGTGCTGGTCTCAATATTTGTAATATGTTAACTCTGTTTTGTATGTGGTCTAAAGGAATTTGGTGTAGCTTGGGTGAGGTTACTTTTATGACCCCCAGGAAGTCACGTACGCAGAGACACACACACACACACACAGTGCTTTAACTGTTACACTCACACATACATACAGGTACGTGCATACACTCACTCACATGCACTCACATAGGCATACGGGTACGTGCACACACAGGCACTCACGTGCTCGTGCACATAGACACAGTGTGCAGCACACCGTGGGGGTTTTATGATGGGGTCACTTCTATAAAGCTGACTGTAACTAAGGAGTGAAGATTTTGCAGAGGGACACCGGCCTGGCAAGTCTTCCCTTCTAGAAGATGCATGCTTAAATGAAGATGAATAAAGATGAATAAAGTTTTTGTGAAAATGACTACTGAGTCCGGTGCATCTCTGGAGGCCCGAGGAATAAAAAAAGAACCGGGGTAAAACTGATTTCCCAACAACACACACACACACACAACTTTGAGTACACCTCACTCTATCACTGCTACACTGCATCCCTTGCTCTACCTGAAAGCCACCTGGTAGCAAATTCTTAGTGCAATCATGGCCAAAGGCCTGTAACAAACATAACAGATGAGTGAGGAAGCAGCAAACATCCACACGAACAAACTCGGCCCATACCCAGGTCAGTAGGGTCTCGACAGAGTGTATCAGCCTGAAAAAGGGTCTGCTGCTCAGGATGTGTGGGTTTTTTTTAACCGCGTAACTTTTTACGAGCTACCATTGTTTTACACAAAAGCTGCTTGTTATGTTTGGTATTAATGCCTGCTGAAGAAAATCAAAGCTCTGTTGGTATTAAAGAAAAACACAGGAATACATTTTGATTTACTCACACAAGTTACCCTTTAGGCAGACTTTTATGTTTGCTGATCCAAACATTCTTTCTCAGTGGTTTTGACTTCAGAAAAAAACATGTGGACACATAATGTACTGAGTTCTGGTTCACAATATGCCTAAAAATTCAATGAGTCTATTCATCCATCTATCTATTTTCTATTTCTACATTAGGATAAGTGATATAAAATGGATGCATAAATGCACAGATGGATGGTGCAGCAATTTAAGAAAGTGAGCATAGACCTCCCTCTGTGTAACCACCACTACAAGCCAAGTTCCACCTTCAGAGGATTATTATCTCTGGTAGCATTATGAGTTTTATTTAAAAAAATAATGATATACTGTCCACCTTTACTCTCTTAAGTGGTAAGCGGTTCTTCATTGTTTGGCTAGCTGAACTGAAACAGGAAAATATACCAGAAAGACACAGTCAGAGATCAGCTGGTAAACACAGTGGAAACATAGAGAAGCATTTAGCAGTTAATTAGCTGTTAATTGTCAAGAAATTCATTTTGTTTGAACACATCTGTGCTACATGTCCCTGTTCATCCACACCCCTAATTGTACTATGTACAGAAGTGAAAGCACCAAAATGAAATTAACTTTTTTCAGAGGTAATTCACTCCAGTTTCCCGGGAACCTTTAAGACTGGAGTTTGTTGTCCTGAGTGTGGCTCATTAATTATAGTCTCGAGACAGCTACAGCTTTTGTGCAGCCTCATTAACACACTCTGACATTGTTTTACTTTTACCTAACAATTTAAATCGCCCTGAGTGGACTGTTGTTGTGCATTGGTGCTATATAAGTAGAAGTGAATTGAACTGAACAAGCGCTGGTTGCCTCCATCATTGACGTTACATGGGGTGGGTGTTTAATGCAATGTTTTTTGCTAATAAAAAAGGAAACCACACTTCTCAACTCCTCTTCAGGAGACAGGGGAAGACTAAGAGAGAACAGCTGTGCTTGCAAGAGAAGCCAGAGTTTATACTACCAGTCCAATTACAGGTCAAACCACAGAGAAGACTGGATTTTTTTTTCTCACAGTGGGAGCTACTGCAAAAATAACAAGCATCTGTGGCAAGTCTTAAGTGCTTCTCCTTCAACCCCGCATTCGCTTTTTGTGAAAACAAACAGCTCAACAAATTCACACCTTTTGGGATCTGACCCTTTAGTTCTGAACACATCTTCTGACAAAATGGAGTCGATGTTGGTGTTTGTCCTGGATGAGCATATTGATCAGTAGGGTCCAGTATGTTTTAAATGCACGGCGCAGGCTTGTAGAGCTGAGACATGTCTTTACTCGGATCAATAAAGTTTTTATGTTTCCGTACATGCACAAAGTGGTCATCCAAAATCTCAGAGCGGTAGTGATCCTACTGCAAACAAGATGCCGAGAACACAGGCAGGCGTGGGTATTTACTAGGGGTGCAACGATATTCGTATCGATATTGAACCGTTCGATACAGTGCTTTCGGTTCGGTACGCATATGTATCGAACAATACAACATTTGTAATTTATTTTATCAACTTTCCTTCTGACGATGCTGTCTGTGTTGAGCGCTCAGTGAATCTGTGTTCGACTACTCCGCCTAGGCTGCACTGTCGAGCGCAGATCCACTGAGCGCTCAACACAGACAGCATAGTCAGAAGGAAGAGCGCAGGGCAAGCTAGCGAGACAGAAGTTAAGCTCTACTTGCAACATTCAGATCTGGCGTTTGGAATTATTTTGGTTTTCATGTGACATATGACCCTGAAGGTAAGCGAGTCATGGACTAAAGTAAAACAGTATGTTGGATGTGCCATGCAATGCTCAATTACATTGGTGTGAACTAGTGTGTTAGCGCAGTTAGCTCCTTAACGTGTTTGCCGTCTAGCCCCATGCACGGAGCGATCGGCGGTAGCTCGTTAACGGAGATTTGCCGTGTTGTGGCGTTAAGGTCATTTCAACGAGATTAACCTGAAAGCACTAGTGGGAACACAACGAATATGACTGCACATTTACGCCGACATCATCCTAGTGCAAAGACAAGTGGAAGCAGACAAAAAAAAGCAAGCATGCTACTAACTTTAGCCGAGTCATTTAGACAGCTGTTAGCACATGATTCTCCTTATGCTGCTGAGAATATAGCCCAGAAGAAGCGGATAGTATAGCTTTTATTTTGGAAAGAGCCATATCTCTGTAATAAACTCTCTTTTCCAAAGATGAGTGATTCCTCAATCAGATACAGGGCTTGCAATATCGCTAGCCCGACGTCCCGGAGCTAGCGATTTTTTCAGTCGGGCTACCAAAATCTATCTCTTCCCTGCCCGTCGGGCTATTGTAGGAAAAATATATGTCAATGCTTTTGCATTCTTTCAGAAATGTAGCTGGGTAATTATGTCATTGGCATTGGTGAGCCACTGTCAATATGTGACATATTGAAGTCGCGTTTGAATTTGCGCTTGTTTTTTTGCTTTCACTTTGCAATCGTGCGAACTGTGTATAGAGAGCGACAGCACTGATCTGTGAGTGATGATAATTTGTGCACCAATTCCTCTGACATCGTCTTATTAATCGTTAGCTTACTATGCAAACATGACAAGTGAAATCTCCCGCAGCAAGCTTAAACATGTGAGAGGTTGATCGCGCAGAGAATCGCTGAGCTTATGTGAGTGAGCGTGTAAAAGCATTTCAGTTCTGCTGAGCCAAATAAGACAGGTCAGGGTGAAGAAGTGACAGCCAAAGAAAAGCTTACCACAAAACGGAGAAGTTATGACAAATCAGACTATAAGGCAAAAAGAAAGTGCAGCTTTATGGTTTCATGGACAAAAGAATTTCTGTGGCTGCAATATGATGAGCTAAATAACCAGGGCTGCACATAAGTGGTCCGCAGGTGCGCATTCGCTGTCAAAATAAAAAACACGCACAAGGGTTAGGGTTAAATTTAAAAACTGTACTTTTGAGTTAAAATATATATTTATAATTTTAATAAATGACAAATTGAAAAGGCATGAACATTTTTTTTGTATCGAAAAAATATCGAACCGTGACACCAAAGTATCGAACCGAACCGAACCGTGAATTTTGTGTATCGTTGCACCCCTAGTATTTACATAATTGAACATCATGGTGGCCTGTTAGGACGGAGCAAGCAATAATGGCTTCCAATTTTAGTTTTTTATATGATTTACTAATTTCTGTACTCATTTCTGCTCCATGTCACACTACTGTTAAAACAGAGAAAGTTTAAAGCAGTTTAAATCAGACAGCACCAGCGGCCAGGTGGATTGAAATGAATCCACACGACGGATTCCACACAGAAATCTACCAAAGTATGACTGTCTAGTTTGGATGATATAGCTGGATGGTAGCTAAAAATGAAAGCTACCACCACAATTGAATGATACAAGAGCGAAGAAAAACATTCCTGAGAATTTTATTTTCATCATACCCATATACCTTATATAATTTTGTTTGTCTGTGCTTGTCGTGACAAAGAGATCAGCTGAGATAAATCAGAATTTTAAATGAGTTGACACTGAAGTTTTTAACCAAAGTTGGCACCAGAGCAGCAGAGTTCTATTACATTTAGCACAAAATTCAAATGTTATCTGATTTAAACTGTACACTGTATGTTTCGTTTTATCAACAATTTATGCTTTAGCTCTTTTTTGCTCTCATTTGATCATGTTCAATGGGAATGGCAGTCAAGTCCATAGCATTTTCTTTGGGAAATGTAAATTCAATTTTTACCTCCAGGATCATGTGGTGTTTAAATAGCTCTTTAGCTAAAGACGAACAATGTAGCAGTCACCATGTATCACTGAAATTTAGGGACACAATAGAAAATAGCCGTTAGCAATGCAAAGTGAACAGGTCCTAAGTTAAACTTCGACCTCAACTTACAGGTAGGGACTGCTAAGTTTCACTGATGAGGTTAGGCGTACATTCAATAAGGAAGATCCGTAATCGCTTATCTGCCTGCTTTCCTGGGTGTTCGGCTGCTTTTCTGTTTTCATGTCTATCGCTTTCCCACGCTATCAGTCTCAATACTAATGTCATTAATCTAGTCCAACTATCTTCTAACCCACCTTCTATGAGCCAATCAGCCTCCGCTTCGCATGTTTAAATTAGGGCTGTGCAATATGACCAAAATCTCATATCCCAATATAAGAAATTTATTGTCCCGACAATGATATATATATCACAAAATTTTCACATGTTCTATAAATTCTGTGAATTTCGGGCAACTTGACTTGTGTGAAATGTTTTCAACTTGGCATTGTGCACCTTGAGTCTCATTCTTGAAATAGCTGACGAGGTTGTTAATGAATTAGAGTGTTACCTACAAGCCTGGAGTGTCTGTTAGAGATCAGCTGCCAGCCACAAGCAATGCAAGACAAAAAGATTTATTTAAATGTCAAAGATCTATTGGGTTTCACACTTTGTGACTCTAACTCTCCATCACAGAGCTCTGTCCTGATTGCAATGTTCACGCCGCTGACACATGACTGCAGCACTGCATCACACAACAGTGGTGGGTCTCATTAGGGACAACAACAACCTGTCCTGTAGAGAGGAGGTGAAGTGATTGGTGGAGTGGTGCAGTGTCAACAATATGATTCTGAGCATCAAGAAGACCAAGGAAATGATCATCGTCTTCCGACAAAAACCGCCAAGTCATTCCCCACTCATCACTGACTACCTCCAACTGTGCTGTGGAGGTAGTCAGAAGCATCAAACCTCTAAGGGTACATATAACTAACAGACTGGACTGGTGAATTAATGCATCAATACTGGTTAAATGGGCTCAACAGTATCTGCACTTGCTGCACTGGGTGAAGATAGCACACCTTCCCCCTCCCAACCTCACCACTTTCTGCCGAGGCACCGTTGAAAGCGTGCTGACCAGCTGTATCTCCATCTGGTTTGGCAGCCCCAGGGCCTCAGAGAAGAAGAGAGTGGTGAGGACTGCAGAGAAGATCATCGGGACCTCTCTTAGATCCCACAACATCATCAGACTTTTCCCTTTATTAGTACTGTTACCAACAGTAAACACTGTCTGTTTACTCCATTTCTTTATTTGTGTTTTTTTTTTTATTTGAAAACATCTAAATAAAACAGACACAACCTCTGCATTCTGAATATTTCTATCCCTCTTGGTAAAGCACTGTATACGCCACCTCAACAGGAGGGGAAATTGGAATCTTGGTATACTTCCTGAGGCAACTGCTTGTGTTGATGTAATCTTTGCATAGATTTATATCATAACATTTCTGGATTTATACTATAATTTCCTTCTTTTTCTGTGGCAAAGTGTTAACCATCGTACTCATATGCAGTATGTTACCTATGGCATTATAGATCATGTGTAATGTTTGTGCAATATGATGTTCAGGTAATTGAGAACTAAAGAGGATATCATTGTTTTTTTGATCAGTATTATGGATCGTCTAGAGCAATTTAAATAGGACCTTGTTGCAAATGGTGTGACTGGGATTGAGCATTTGAACCCCTTTTTTTTAACATATAATGAATAACACCATAAATGAGGTGTGGAAGATATCATACATCAACACAGCAAACACAGTTTGTTCAGACTCACTGCAGAGGTGTTTTCCAGAGCCTGATTTTCACGACAGATGGTGACTGTCCTTTAGGAGAACCATCAGACATTTTTCCAACTCTACCTGGTAACAGCCTTGATCATTTAACCTCTTTTATTCCATCTGCATGAGTACTCCAGCAACAGATCACACAAGCCCGGGTGAAAACCTCACTCATCCCACGGCCTGTGGGAATGATTCCCTCGATGGCCCTTCAAACAGAGAGAAGTGGAGCTTTCAGCAGCATACCAGCACTTATTCTGTTGTACCACTAGCGGCCCTTGTGGCTTGTTGAAGGAGCTGTTCTACCAGCTCTATTGAAAAGAAATGCTTATGTCAATTGCATCTGTACATAGTACACATCATTTCACACTGCATATCAGTGCTTAAAACCTGTATTGAATAGTTGGTTACATTGTAACCCAGGTTCTCTGAATGAACAGCCCACCTCTCTATCCTATATACACACACATACACACACACACACACATATATGCTGTCAGCATTAATATGATGTTAATATCATAACCGCATTAACGCGGCAAATCCCCATTAGGAAATCCCCACGGCGCTAACGCGTTAACGAGCCAACCGCGCTAACGCGTTGACACCTTGCAGCCCCACGTGCAGCTCTTTGACTGTGTATAGTGAGTAGAGTAGAAAAGCGCTATATCTATTTGGGAACCCATGAATGAAATTTCCTCTATAACCAACATGAGGATACCATAAGTGAAATACATTCAAAAACTATTGTCTCGATTACAACTTTTGACAGTCCACAGACCTTTGATTATGCTTTTTAACCTTCAGTTTGTCCATAAAATTGTCTATAAAAAGTCATTCCCATAAGCATCAGGAACCCTTATTATCAAGTGTGCCTTCTTAGCTAGCTTAGACACTAAACTGCAATGATAAACAAAAATGATGAGCATTATACCTGGTGTACATCAGGATACTATAGCATTCACACTGATCACCACATACATTACTGTGTGTGTCATTTAATGTTTAGAATCAGAATCAGAATCAGAATCAGAATGGGGTTTATTGCCAGATGTTGAGGTTTACAACATTAGGAAATTGCTGCGGTGCTTCAGTGCAAACAATAAGAATTAAAGTGCTATGTAGAAAGAAAGATATGTGCATGAGATATACATGAGATATATACATGAGAATAAGACTTATGAGTGCTACGTAGAAAGATATATACATGAGTGCAGGTGGTGATCGGTGCCAAACATGAAATGATGCAGTGACACAGCGTAGGGTCATGTGTTAGTGGCGGGGACAGTCATGTGGTTATTGTTCATGTGTCCAACAGCAGAGGGGAAGAAACTGTTCTTATGGCGAGAGGTTCTGGTGCGAATGGACCGGAGCCTCCTGCCTGAGGGGAGCAGGTCAAACAGACTGTTTAGCTCAATGAAACACTGTTCCCAGGTTTGCTGCTGTCATGTTACCAACATTTGCCCCTGGGAAAACTGCTGCCTCAGCCAATTACTGTTGAGGCATTTGAGAGCTGATCTCAGTGCAAAATTTAAAATAAATACAAACTAGTTGTAGTAGTCTGCGACTAGAGCTTCATTATGATGATGAAACTAATATGTCCCTGTAGGACTGGTTGTAATAACTAAGTTGCATCTTTCTACACTGGAAGTAAAGTAACAGTAGTTTGACCAGTTGGTACCTCCCAAAACTGCTGAGGATTGTTGTTTTTCTGGGTCTAATTAAAAACAAAATGGAAATTATACAGATAATTATATTTTTGAACCTGCCTAGATAGAAAGCTAGTTCTAGGCAAGCAGTCAAGAGTTACTGTATAATCTATGCATAGACTGACAGTGTATGACCAAAACTAAACCAGTTAAACAATGTCCTCATAATACATGTTTGTGAGTACAATTTCATGGTATTTTAAAATATCATAGACCACAAAGTGAGTTTTACTTTCATGGAAATAAACATCGTTTTGCAAGTACCTGAAATAAAGGAACGTAAATTCAGCACAAATAAAGTTGAAATTCAAATCTCGAGTTTCTCACTAACTTACCAAAGCAGTTGTGACTGTATGTAGCTGTGTGTATGTAAAACTATCACTGCATAAATGTTAATAAGCTGCCTTGCCCCTGCTGCTAAATCAATGATGACCACATGCCTTCATCATCATCATCCTGACAGCCTGGCCCTGCCCCAGTGAAACAGCGCTGCTATATTTAGATCCAGAACCCAGAATACAGTAGCCAAGTAATCACCCCCATCCTGTGTGAGTGATGAACTGCTCCCAGCACTCCCTCGAAGGATCTACAGGGGGGTGAGGAGTCTCTGCCAAACACCGCTGTGGTCAGCCTCAGATGGCACGCAACAGTAGCACACACCTTTTACTTCAGATGTGCACACACACATACGCATGTTCACAAAGTTGTGACCATAACGATCTGAAATATGCACATAGGCGAACATGTAAACACATGCATACTGTCGTCAGATGATGGGACGCACACACAGTTCAACCCATAATGCTGTCTGTGACTGAATTATCACAATGTTTCTTACACTTTAAATCAAAATTATGAGTCAAAGAAAATACAGTAGGAGCAGCTGTACAGGCTTCTCCCTCTACAAGATGAAATCTTAACATCTCAGTATACCCAAACTTTGATTCCATGGTAACGGTTCCCTCCTCTCGTCGTCTCTCCCTCTCGCTCTCCCTCGCCAATCTGTTTTAATTAAAGTGTGTGAGATGCCAAAGGCCAGTCATCCTGTTGAGTCGTAGCCCCCCGACTCCTCCCTGTCAAGTTTGCTTTGAATCACACAGATATTTCCCGTCTATTACTCCATCCTCACCTCCTGGTTGTATGCGTACATCTCTCCCCTTTGTTTATTTTCTTTCTGACACCACCTCTGTTCTCCAAATCATAAATGTTTTAACACCACCCTCCTCTGCCACAGGTTACTGTATACTGAGCTACTCTATAATGTATTATTGAAGCAGATACCAAGCTAGTCGTTTGTTTATTCGCCAGGAAATCACCCTCAGTGGCTCCACTCGGAAATGACACTTGGTTTAGAAGTTAAAACCAGTAAAGCCAGTTTACCCATGAGTGTGTGCACGAGTGTCTTTAACAATAAAGATTTAAAAAATAGAATAGAATAGAATAGAATTCAACTTTATTGTCATTGCACATGCACAGGTACAGGGCAACGAAATGCAGTTTGCATCCATCCAGAAGTGCTTTAGTGATATAGATATATTACAATATATATTAGCAATAATATAGATATGTGAGTATATTACAGAAATGGGTCTATTATGGTATGTTATAATGTACACGGTATGAAGTATGTTGTGAATATTCTATAACTATAAGTATGTACAGGCTGTAGTGAGTACAAGCTATGTACAGGCTATGAACAGGATATAAATATGAAAAACTATACAGAATATGAAATAAATAACTTTACAGAATCTGAGATATACAGCTATACAGAAATGGGAACTATGCAAGTTGTAAACAGTTGTAGGATTAAAGATTATCGAATGTACAGAATGATTATTTACACAGAGCTATACAGTAGTGCAGTTAAGATAAGTGAGGGTGTAGATAGTTTCTACAGAGGCTATATAAAGTGCTAGTGGTTGTGAGTGGTGGTTCAGTCCATGTTATTATTGTGTGTTTGAGGGTACAGTTGTCCATTGTGGGTGTGTGTATGTTCAGTCCATGAGTTTAACGTGGGTCAGATGTCAGGAGGCAGAGTTCAGGAGTCTGACAGCTGTGGGGAAGAAGCTGTTCCGGTACCTGGTGGTCTTAGTCCGGAGGCTCCTGTAGCGCCTCCCAGAGGGCAGGAGGGTGAAGAGTCCATGTGATGGGTGACTGGGGTCTTTGATGATTTTCCCAGCCCTTTTCAGACACCGCTTCCTGTAGATGTCTTTTATGGCAGGAAGTGGTGCTCCGGCGATGCCCTGGGCAGTTTTCACGACCCTCTGCAACGCCTTCCGGTCCGAGGCAGAGCAGCTCCCGTACCAGACTGTTGGTCAGGATGCTCTCGATGGTGCAGCGATAGAAGTTCATCAGGATGTCTGAGGACAGGTGGTTCTTCCTCAGAGTCCTCAAGAAGAAGAGGCGCTGGTGAGCCTTCTTGACCAGCTTGGAGCAGTTGGTCGTCCAGGTGAGATCCTCGGAGATGTGGACTCCCAGGAACTTGAAGCTGCTCACACGCTCCACAGCCGTCCCCTTAATGTGGATGGGTGGATGTGGGTCAGCATTCCTCCTGTAGTCCACGATGAGCTCCTTGGTCTTCTCGGTGTTAAGCAGCAGGTTGTTTGTGTCGCACCACTCAGCCAGACGATCCACCTCCTCCCTGTAGGCGGCCTCATCGTTGTCACTGATGAGGCCAATCACCGTGGTGTCATCTGCAAACTTAATGATGGTGTTGGAACCATCAGCAGGTCTGCAGTCGTGGGTGAAGAGGGAGTAGAGGAAAGGGCTCATCACACAGCCTTGTGGTACACCGGTGTTCATTGTGATTGTAGATGAACAGTGGTTATCCAGCCGGACATGTTGAGGGCGGTTGGTCAGGAAGTCCAGTAACCATTTGCAGATGAGGGAACTGATGCCCAGATGTCCCCAAAAAACTTAAATTAATAAGAAAAATGCAAGTCTAAACCTGTTTGTAGTTTATCTAAAGACAAAAAATATATTTCAAAAATTCCCATGACTATTTTTGCACATGTCTGATTTTGTTCAATAAACAGCAAATACTTTCTAAGGTATAAAAAGTAAAATCATTGCTAAAGTGCCTTAAATGTGTATTCAATCAAATGTCCACCAGATGGTGCCTCCTCAGAGGATATCAAAGGATGACCAAACACAGCATATCAGAACGGGCACCCGAGGTGTGCACGGTGGTGGAGCGGTGATGATTTGGGCTTCTTCTGCAGGCACAGTACCTGGGCACATTGCAGTCATTGATGCATGCATATAGAAAATGATTACTTCACATTGCTTCAAAGTTATTGCTGCTAAAGTTCGGTTTCCACATATTGCTTCTGCATTTTGCTCTAGCTTTTAAATAAATGACCACAGGGTGTAATACAGCGGTCCCCAACTCCCAAGCCACAGAGAGTCGTTTAGTACTGAGCCGCGAGAGTTGATGCTCAGGTGTGAAATTCATGGTTTTCATCATTATTTTTATCGCTAAATTGGTTTCCCTGTGTCTTTTCCCGTGTGTTATGAATAGATTGTCTTTTATTTGGTACCGGTACTGGTTTTATTTTGTTGTTTTTATGTGCAACACTTTAAAGGCTGGTCCGTGAAAATATTGTCGGACATAAACCGGTCCGTGGTGCAAAAAAGGTTGGGCACCGCTGATGTAATATGCTGTGCTGTTTTATAGCTGAGATTATATTTACCCGATTTTAAGACATGGCAAAGATTTGAAATTTTCAAATTATGTCCTTATATGTTAAAAACCGTAAAAAGTAATAGTGGATTTTTACCATAAAAACATGAGGTATCCGTTTGCTTTCTCAGACAGAACTGCCTCTCACTAAAATGGCGATGGTCATATAATGAGCCTTTTTAACACACGGGTGTAAAGAGTAAAGTTTGTGGGCAGTGAAAGCATTATGTAGCTATTAACTATAAGATGCTATAAAGCTAAATGTCTTTGTATTTGTCACTTGTCACCTAGACTAGAATACTGATGTGTGCAGAACATCGGTATATTTTCTGACCACGTTATGAGTGATGAAGCGATCCACTTGTTTTTTGTGTCCACACAGCTACACGGTTTCACTTTCCGTTTCCTTAATCTTACATGAAATAATAAAGGATTTAAAATTCAGTAAAGGAAAAAACACTTAACTGACACTCGAAGCATGAACATAAGCTGATTATGATAATTACATGTTGAAAACAAACTATGTTTTGCTTTCTAACAACGTGCCACCCCCTTGCCCTCACGTCCCCAGGGGCGAGATTGGAAGAATTAGTTATCAGACCGCTCATCTGTCACATCACATTCTTTACGCGAGCGAATTCCAGCTAATTAATGTGCAGAGAGAACAAATCGGACACATTTGACCTCTCCCAGCTTAAAATAAGTCCCACAAATCCTTTTGGGTTGTCAGAGCTGCGCGATGGGATGTCCCGATTTCCAGCGCGTGAATGTGTGTGCGTGTGTGCGATAATTATTGCAGTGCAGAGGCTAATTGGGCCAATGCATATTAATTCATTAAAATGTCTCCCTGCTGGTATCCACTTCAAATCTGGGCCTCATCTGCTGGAAGGATGTCCTACCAGGTTCCTGGGAGGAATGTGGGATGAATTATTCCCAAGTAATATCTAGTGATATAAAGATGTCTGTCAGAGCAGAGCATTGATGCTAAAAGCAGCTTCCACTGTACAACCTCTCCTGTCCTTTCAAGTGAGCTTTAAATGGAAACGAGCTCATCTTCTTGACCCCGTTTATTATCTAATGCATTTCTTCTTTTATAGTTAATCCAGATGTTTAAATATCCTTAACACGTGTGTTAAGAGTATCAGAGGATCATCATGTGTATGTAAGAGTACCACAACTAAAGGCTACAAGGACCCACAGGGCGTTGCTCAGGCTGGGTTTGAGAATGGTTGCCATAGAAAACTGCTTAGTATTGACTGGCAAAGACAGAGATCCTCTGGTTTTTATCTGATCCATGTTGTGTGTGCGTATTGTTAAGCTGTTCACCTGGAAAATCCTTTGGTCAAGTTAAATAAACCAAATGAACAGATAGCAATCAGCTAAAGGGCAAGATTAACTTCTGCCGAGCAACAGTGACAATCTGGAGACAGCAAGTGACCTCAAGAGCATGGTGTGTATTTGTGTGAGGCCCTACTTGAGGCCATATTGTCCAATTCTACCAACAGATGGAGGAATGCATTGTAAACTCCAAAAATAACTTAAAAATTATTTTAGTCTCATTTTCATCAAGTTATGTTAATGTGTCCAATTTTGTGCTGCTACATATTTTACATACACATTTTTCTTACTCAGTTTAAGCCAAATTAGTCCAAAAGTCCAAATTAACAGTGGATTAGTGGTCATGAAAATGTTCAGAATTTTGCAAATGACACACTGAGCTTCCCTACATTAGCTGCTTTTACAAGTTAAAATGGTATTGGTATAGGCATCAGCAACACAGGCCCTGTATTTGCTTGGAATAGGATCAATACCAGAATTCGCAGCACAGCACACAGTAGTTGTATAAGGAAGCAAAGATAAAACTTGGAGACGTCGTTCTCTTTAGTTTCTCGGCTATTACAAGAACACGTCTGACTGCTTCTGACTGTCCATGTCCATCCCTTTATGACACAAGAGGAACCCGTCTTATGACAGCAGGATAGTACACTATGTCGCAAAGCTCAAATCATCTCAAACTGGTTTCATGAACACAACGGTGAGTTCACTGTACTCAAATGGCCCCACAGCCATCATTTTTTTCTATTTTACAGAGCACCTTTGGGATATGGTGGAATGGGAGCTTCACTTCACGGATGTGCAGCTGACAAATGTGCAGAAACTGAGTGATGCTGTGTCATCATGGACCATAAGCTCTGAAGGAATGTTCCAGCACTTTGTTGAATCTGTCCCATGAAGATTTGAGGCAATTCTGAAAGTAAAAGATGGGCCAACCTAATAAAGTGGCAGGTGAATGCATTTAAGTATCCTGATGTTTATTTCCCACATCGCGTGTTTCCTTTGGCAGTCCAAAAAGAAAAATCCTATTTTTGTCAAGTGACCCAGGGTGATGCTAATGTCATGATTGCCCTTAAATTATACCTCATCCATGCAGAGCTCTATAGCATGGACCAGCAGTGTTACTCTTTATAAAAAGCTTTGATATTATGGAAATACATCATTGAAGCTGTAGGCAAAAAATGGCTAAAAGTCCTAAAAGAGCCGAAGCTGGAAAATATCAAATTGTGGCTTATCAATGGCCTGCTAGAGTATTTCAAAAGGAGTTCAAACCCACAGAGGCAGTAATAGACAAAAAAAAGTGAGCGAGTCAGAGATAAATGAGTCATAAGGGGAAAGTGGAGATTTGGAGAGAGAGAGGAGGTTGGACAGGAGGTGGTAGAGGAAGGAGCAAAGGCTGCCACAGCAGGGGAAGCAGAGGGAGTAGACAAATGAGCTGAAAAACAAAACACTGATTTTGCCCCACTATTAAGGTACGTAAAAACGGGGAACAGAAAAGAGAGCTTATTTTTGCACATAATTTGGGTAAATATTGCAAAGTTAAAATTTAAGCTGCAGTTTCTTCATTTAATTTCTCCTTCAAGCTGCTACTCAGTCACCCTGGAGTAAAAACAGGACGGGCAATGAGCTACCAGAACCAAACCGCTGTGCTGACAGATTTCTTTCATTAAATAGAGCAGCGTTTCTTTATCATATAGTAAAACTCAGATGTGCTGTTAAAATTGTACATTTTTTCTTATTACTACTATAATTACTTATTCCCATTACTACTGATGTAAGATGCACGAACAGAAAAGAACCTAATTGGATGGAAATATGAGAATATGTTAAGATACAAGCATTTAGATAACAGATTAGAAGTGAGTAGATGCAAGAAACGATCATCAAGTTCATCTATCCATCACCATGGATGTGTCAGCAGAGGAATGAGATAACGAGGTAACTCTCCAGCATGAAGCCTGCTTATATATTCTGGGCAGCACTCTTAAAAACTCACAGGGATTGGAGGGAAACTTTGAAGAGAGGTAGTCAGAATTTAAGGGAACACCACAGTAATTAATTGATGTTGCTGTGAATGAAGCCCAGAATATTCTCATCTTTAATGGTGCCACTTGGGAATGCACTCAGGCAAAGTGTGCATTACTGACTATCTATAATTGATGCGTCACGTTCACCACACTCAGCTCTGGCTGGGAGGACTGTGTAAAGGGATATGCCACACACTCTTGATTGAAGTGAAGGCATGACTCTGCACAACCACGTGCACACAAACATGCATATAAACAACAGAGACGCATGTTTCAACTGCTGTGTTTCTGTATTCACCATCTTGGTTACCTATCTCCAAATTTAGCTCACGTTTCTTTATGCAGAGTGATAAAATAGCTTTGATTTACAGCATGCATTGGGGAAAACAGCACTGTAAAATATTTGAGAGCGATCAAAGATGCTTTTTACATGGCTAATTATTCCCTTTATGAGAAGCAAATGATGAATTTGCTTAAATCGCACCTGTTTAAACACTTAAAGTGTTGGAGCCAGAGTGTGTATAAACCTTGCAACCATTATACTGTCACCCACTGGCAGGTCAAGAAAATTTTATATGAACGGGCAAAGGAGGGGCAAGAGGTCCAAGCAGGGTGGCATATACCTCTTCAGTGAAGTATGTGAAAATCCCCAGGGGTGTCAAACTCAAATACACAGTGGGCCAAAATTCAAAACTGGAAGAAAGTCGCGGGCTAACATTAATATTTATTGAAAAAAAAAAATCTTCCTCCAGATTTAAGAATGAATCTCTTCTTATGGACTCAAATAATTTTTGCTGGAAAACTGAATATGGAACAAGCAAAGCTTAATACTAAACAATATATATATTAGCTGTATAATACCAGTAGGCCAGCTCTAATAGTAATTTGGTATGGCTTCGCGGGCCAAATGTAATTAGGCTGCGGGCCAGAGTTTGACACCTATGCCCTATAGAGTCAACAAAATATCCACAAAAACATTTTAAAACTATTTATTGTATCATTATCTGTTCTAAGAAGACAAAAACTATTTTTAGGTATAAACTGATTTTAAGGACATAAAAGTTAGGGGGCGGGGCAAAGGCTCTACAGCACGGTTGGCCCCTGCTGTCACCTATTGCAGTTTGGATTTGAGTCAGAAGCATAGAAATGTCTAAACAACATTATGGAATGCTAAGTGTGCTATTAACTAACCCCAGCTAGCTTAGTTAGCAAACAGCATCCATGAACTGTGCAAAGACACAATTTTTGTCAGGTGTTATAACTGAATGAAATTACGTAAATTCATTTAGGTTCATATTGGTTTGTTGTCCAGAAGGCACAGTGATGGGAAATGTGTAACAACTCACCTTAAACGCTTTGAAGAACTGGTTCTAAAAGCATAGGGACCAGGAAGTAAAGATCTTTGTTTTAAAATGTAAGAAGTCAAAAGTTGTCAAAAAATAAAGACTCAGGTAGCTTATTTGAGCTTCTGCTTAAATACGATAAAGAAAGGAAAAAGAGGAAAAAGTAAAGATATATCCTTACTATCCAAAAAGCTCTTCTCATAGTGAGAACAGTGAGACAGATAGCAGTGACAGAGAGGAGAGGAATACTGAAAAAGGTTTTAGTGGAAGGGAAAAAACTTTCTTCTCTAATTGTTAGTGAAATCGGAAATCTACAGAAAGTTTAGCTTGGGACAAAACTTAAATATCATCACCTGTGTGTGCAGCTGTCATGTTTCAATGTGTGAGTTCCTGACATATCACAGGATGTTACCCAGTAAAAATCATTTTCCAATTATTTTAAGGGACTGTGTGCCTCATACGATCTGATATCGTCGCGTTGGTGTTGTTCCCAGATCATCATAGTAAATGTTGTTCCAGGATCAACATTGCAAGTGACCAATCAGAATGTTGTGACGTCATGCTTTTGCGACTTCGGGAAAAACCGGCGTAAAACAAAAAACTGTACTTAAGCTGCGAGAAACCGCCTCCCTCCGCCGATCAACGGACCCTGACCCTTTAATAAACGGTAAGCAGAATTGATATTGTCCTTGCAACACTGGAATTTCATAAATGCACGAATGGCTTGGCGCGCAAAAGAATAACGTCACAACAATGTGATTGGTCACTTGCAATGTTGAACCTGGAACAACATTTTCATGATAATGTGGGAACAACACCAACACGACGATATCAGATCATCCGTGTGGCTCACTGAGGCCACTGTGAATTAATCAGACTTGACTTGTCCAGCCTGTGTAATAAAGCAAACAAAGCAATTTTTCTAATAACATGTTCTTTCTCCTTAGATGTTTTTTTTCAGTGTTTTCTCTTGCTTTACTCACCTGAATGTTATGACACACGAGCCAAATTACACATATCAAAGCAAATGGTAAAGGAAGACAAACATAGCACTCTGTAGTTCAGTCCAGTTTCATAAATCCCAGTTGCATTTTTGAAGAAAAAAAATACTACACTCCTTATTTCCATTTTTACAGTTCATTCATTACAAAAACAACAACTTTACTTTGGATTTTTGTGGCAATTGATGAATTCTCCTCATCCATCAATACCAATTCAAATTAAACTGGATGAGATGCAAAATCGAAAGGGGGAAACAAAATCATTCACACTATATTTTCACTTTCACTTTACCCCCACAAACTTAAAATTATTTGATATTATTATATTGATTTCTAACAGGTACAGTCCCACTTCAGCCTGAAGATTTAAGAATTACTTGGTTGTTTAAGGGATTTTTACCCCTTGTACTTCTCTGCTTACAGTGATCAATCCAGGTGAAGCCTGAAGGCATGCAGACTCACGGAAAGACTGCAGACCACCTACAAATCTCCACCCAGTTTGACATCGGAACTGCATTGAGCTTTCATGTGTAGGGACAGTGGGATCAAACATTTTAGCATCACTGACATGTAATAAAAAGTGATATATTTACTAATATTAACTAACTACAACTATAAAGCATAACTGCAATTATTATGTGTATTCACATAACTACTGTATACCAGCAACTTCCTTCCCAATGCCAGTGCCAATGTGGGATTAACTAAACAAGCATTTATATGTTTTTATATAACTTATTGTGGTGCTTTCATTTAATGTAGACTGCGGCTCTAGAGTTTGAGCAGGTCATCGACTAATCAGAAGGTTGGTGTTCAGTCCCTGGCTACTTCATCTGTATGCCAAAATATCCTTGGTTGCTCCCCAATGTGCTATCAGAGTGTAAATAATATATAGTACTTGGGGTTGAAAAAAAGTTGTTATGTAATATAGAAAATCACTACATAGGTTTTTTGAATTGGTGACTATTTCCATTTTTGTACAGTGGTATAACTTTAGCTGCTTCAGTTTGTAATATCCATTTCTGTTCGTAGCCCTCGATCCATGCCCAGTAACCATAGATTTCCTTTCTGTTTTGTACAATAGTCAGAAGGAGCTGGCTGATGTCACTGTTGCAGACGGTGATGATATCAGTGAGCTTTTCTCTGCAATCACTCTGAGCTTCAGTCCAGGTCATTCTTTGGTTCACAAACCAGTATTCTCTGAAGGAGTGGAAAGACCTGCTGAGAAAAAT
The DNA here is from genome assembly GCF_900408965.1 of Simochromis diagramma. Classification (NCBI taxonomy): domain Eukaryota; kingdom Metazoa; phylum Chordata; class Actinopteri; order Cichliformes; family Cichlidae; genus Simochromis; species Simochromis diagramma. Next base: position 22,476,043 of record NW_024387523.1, read on the forward strand.
ATAACCAATTGCTTTTTTTTAACTGTGGAAACTGGGCTTGTAGAATAATCGCTGTAAAAGCAGAGTTTAGGGCGGTGAGGTGGTTAGCACTGTTGCAGTTAGTGGGTTTAGGTTAAATGACTATTCTAGATTGCCCACAGGTATGAATGGTTGCCTGTCTCTATGTGTTAGACTGGTCATCTGCTCAGGGTGTACCCCGCCTGTTGCCCTAAGACACCTGGGATAGGCTCCTGCGGCCCTGAATTGGATAAGCGGAAGAAAATGGATGGAAGTAGAATTTAATTCCAACCAACTGTATGAGGCTAACACAGATTAATATTTTTCCAACAATTAGGGGCAGTATGACCATGTACAGCTAATATAGTGCAATGTGCACAAATGTTGGTGAAGATGCAGTAGATTATTGAAGACATTGCCACAATGTCATGTAAGAATTTATCAACATCTAATGACTATTGATTTCAGGTCACATCTGGGTTATTTGTCTTTTTTAAATCAATTTTCAACTCTTGAAACAACAATTTCTAGACCCCCGGTAGGGAACTATGTTTATTGTTTAAAATAAAGTTTAAGCACTTGAAATTAGCCTTTAAAGTCATAGATGTACACAGAGCAATCATAGGCAGCCATAGTATAGTGGTTAAGGTGACAGTGTTAACCACCCGCACCCTGTTGGTCAACAGTACTGGTGGCAGTCACTGTTAAGCTGACCACATATGAAAATTGAGTTTATGATCAAAATATTTGATTTGGGTTTAATGCCAAACGTCCCTCCCATTTATCTGGGCTTTGGACCGGCAGAAGAAATACACTAAGGGGCTGTAGTCCCTCAATGCATCATGATACTCACATTCTATTTTCTCATACATTTAGAGGTACTTCCTGCCAACTGTTTCATCCAGTTTTAGATGAATTTTACACAGATTTCAGGAATTTATGTGTAGCATCTCCAGTATTGGGAAGGTTACTTTTAAAATGTATTCCATTACAGAATACAGAATACATGCCCCAAAATGTATTCTGTAACGTATTCCGTTACGTTACTCAATGACAGTAACGTATTCTGAATACTTTGGATTACTTAATATATTATCATGGTTTTTACAACAACGTGAATGTACTATTGCTGTGTGATTTATTACTGTTACTGAAGGTCCGCGACTCCGAACTGTAGTAAAGGGACCTCTGACTAATACGGCGGGGTCCCTGTCGGCTCGTAGCCGAAAAATAGCTTTACTTTGTTGTGTGGGTCAACTTTTCTTGCGAGAGACAGAGAGAGGCGTCGAAAGGCTGCTCCAACGGAACTTATTGTTTTCGGAGGAAAACACGAACACAGTGTACAGTCGAGTCTTAATAGCTTACTTACAACTGGGCTCGTCAGGCTCTCTTCTTGGCTGCAGTGGTTATTATTATATTTACAGGCTTCCAGCTCCCGTTTTTCCTCGATGACAACTCGTACCTTTCCACTCCCCTTTTTCTCCCTCCTCGCTCACAGACCCATAACGTGTATGGCAGTCCATTCTCCCTGCAACACGGACTACACTGCCCATGATGCTTCATTCTTTAGAGCTATGCTTGTAGCATTCTGCCTGTTAGCTTAGCACAACAACAACAACAACAACAACGAAAAGGCGCTCTCTCACCCAGGAAACACACAGTCGCAGAGAGAGAGAGCGTCACCCTGTAACCATGGCAACCGTAACGCTGCCGCCTGGAACAACAGCACGTAGCTGTCAAACAAAACCCAAACAGTCCTGACCCGCAACAAAATGAAACAGGAAAGTACCGCCGTGTAATCCATTTATTTCAACAAAGTAACTGTATTCTGAATACCACCTTTTTAAACGGTAACTGTAACGGAATACAGTTACTCATATTTTGTATTTTAAATACGTAACGGTGGTACATGTATTCCGTTACTCCCCAACACTGAGCATCTCTCAGCTTGTTATTGCACGGTTTGTTTGTTAATTCATGTATGGGGTGTTGCACAATGACTGTCAGCTGTCAAGTTCTTCACCAAATTTGTCATGTTTCGGCTGTGTGGCAGGCAGGGATTGGACCCAAACGCAAACTCACTGGAGACAGGATTGAACTCAAAAGGGCAGCTTTTATTGCTGAACACAAAAACTCTACAAAATCTAAACTGGGAAGACTAACAAAACACACAGGGAGCTACAGGTAGAAACACACAGCAGCATGAGGGAGACTACAACACTGACAAAGAGAAACACAGGGCTTAAATACACAGAGGGATAACGAGACACAGAAGGAGAGCACAGCTGGGAGTAATCAGGCTGGACGAGACAAGGGAAGCAAAACTAGAAACACTCACATGAGACATGGACCTTCAAAGTAAAACAGGAAACACACTGACTCAACTCTAAACATGCAAACTTAACAGCAACTGAGAAGACAGACTATAGGGACCAGAAACATGGTACAAAGAGGTCACAGTAGACACAACATTGAACACAGGGAAGCCATATTACAAAGCCAAAGAACTAAACCTATGATAACCATAACTGAAATCTAGGGAAACAAGAAACAGTACAACAAAGGACTCAAAACATACTCCATAATATAAAAACATGAGATCTCTTCAAAATAAAACAGGAAACATGAGAGGCAGACATGACAACATAAGACAACAGACATGAAACACACGAAGGGCAAGGGAGACTTCACAGGGGTTGAAAACACAAGGGGGAGCTAATAAGCAAATGAACATAGGAAACCTAATAAGCTTAAACATACACTATAAACATCAAAAGAACTAAAACTCAAAACACTGGGTCATAAGACCCAGGATCGTGACAAAATTATTTCTATATTAAAGCCTATTTCACATAAAAGACTTGAGATGATTTAATTTTCATTGAAATATTATTGTAGGAAATCTATTTAATGAATTAAACAGAAATAATAATGTAAATAATAGTAATCTTAAATAACAAGCCATAAAAATAAGATAATCATAAAAATATACTAATTATTAAATATTAAGTCAATTAAAATATAAATACCACATGTAAATATAGGTTATAGCATGGCATAGTTCAACTTATGTCAATCAGCAAGTGTTATTTCATGGAATACACATATTATGGACTGCTTCATAAAAAGTAAATGTGAGGTAGTGTACTGAGGGGAACAAAACAAGTTTTCAATAATTATGAATATATTGTTCAACTCTGCCTGGAATTTTTTCTGTGAACCATCCAAACTAAAACCCAAGGACTTATGACTCACTCAAATTACAAAAGATAACCAGCAGCAGTCTGAAATTCATTTTAAGGGAAAATGAGGCAAGCTGCTCTTTTGGATCTCACAGATTGCAGATGAATTTCATCATCATCTTCTTCTCATTTTCTCCATATAGCCAGACACAAGAGGCACCTGATTCAAACTGATCGGGCCAGTTTACTGTCACAGGTCAATCTGTGTCATCTAATTAATGCCCAAACAGATCCTGGGGCGACTGTGGCTCAGGGGGTTGGGAAGCATATATGTAACCGGAAGGTCGCTGGTTCGATCCCCGGGCTCTCTGTCCTGGTCGTTGTGTCCTTGGGCAAGACACTTTACCCTACCGCCTACTGGTGTTGGCCAGAGGGGCCGATGGCGCGATATGGCACCCTCGCTTCTGTCAGTCTTCCCCAGGGCAGCTGTGGCTACAACCGTAGCTTGCCTCCACCACTGTGTGAATGCGAGAGTGAATGAATAGTGGCATTGTAAAGCGCTTTGGGTGCCTTGAAAAGCGCTATATAAATCCAATCCATTATTATTATTATTATTATGACCTTAATATGACAGGATATCTAAGAATGAGTTACATGGTGGTAGTAGACTTGTAGTCAAGACCGCCTAATCCAAGACCAAGTTGAGACGAGACCAAGACCGAGACAAAAAAAGTCTTTAAACTGCAGCCAGATGCTATTCTATATACATATGCAGGACACCTTAAACTAGTTTTTTAATTAAGCAGCAAGGCAGAACAAAGTCGGGCCTCTATCAAGACACAGGGACTAAACCCCAATTCAACCAGACCCAGAACTGATCCGGAATTAAAACAGGACTACAACAGTAACCAAGACAGAACCAGAATCAGAACTAGATGATAGCAGCACTAAAAATCATCATAGACCTGCACTACACTTATTTTTTAATTCTACCAAAGTACAATATTTAGATTGAGAAAAGTTTATATAATTATTTAGCCTTGTTGTGCAAACAAGCCTGCATAATTTAATAAATATAGAATTTGAAAAGTAACGAATGGTATCTAAAAAGAAACACTAGGTACATGTTCTGATGAGTTTTGGCAAACAACCATTTGACTAACATGTGTGTCTCACCTGCTCTTGTTCCATCTCTGTTCTGTCGTCATTCTCTCTCTCCCTCTCTGCTCCTCTCTCTCCCTCTCTGCTCCTCTCTCTCCCTCTTTGTACTGACAATCAAGCCAAACACCAACATCATCAAATATACAGCTGAAACCAGATATTTATGTACTCTTCAGATAAAAACACAAACACTTTTTTAATTGTAACATCAAATCAGACTAAATGTTTATTTCTTTAGATTGATAAATATAAAAAACATATTTGTTAACTTTAAGAGTCAAGAGAGAAACTACCTGTATTTCTTAATTGTAAATGGCACCAAATTGTATTCAAAATTGAGCCACACTTATGGAGGTCCACAATTCTTTTCCTGGTGTTTTGGTTGACATCTCTTGATTTTCCCATGTCAAAGAAACAGGCTCTGTGTTTTGCCTTATATGCATCCACAGCTGTGCCACCAGTTTACTCACATGGACTCTACTAACCTATCAGAAGCTTCTTCAGCTCAGAATGGAATCGTCTGGAGTTTTCTTATTAATTAACAATAAACTTAGTGTATATGTACTCCTAAATTTGATGAAAGTGATTAAAATAGACAGCTCCCTCTTTTTATTCTGACGTTTAACTAATTCAAAAGATATTTCAACATTTATTTATCTAAAACAAAAGTTTACTCTAAATTGATGTTTAACAGTAAAAAAAAGTTTTTATGTTTTCTCCATAAAGTGTATGTAAATATCTGGTTTCAACTGTGAATATACTGCTGTGTATTGAAATTCCTCTTGTTTTGCATAGATATACTGAACAACATCCAAAGCATAATATATAAAATAACATTTACCTGAGTTGTTTTTTTTTTTTTTTTTGAAAGAAGCTCCTTATGTCCATTGTTGTGTACATCAGTACACAATTGAAAGTTTTAGAGAGTTTGCTTAGCCGTGGAGGGTAACAACTGAAAATATGAAATGTAAGCTAAGACTCTCTAAAAAATCAGCATTGCTGTTCGGCTTTTTATTTATCCATTTGTTGATTCACTCGAAGAGCAAGTAACGCAACCAAGTGATCGGTTTGATATCAATCTTTTGTGATACACCGTCATATTTACATTATTAGTTCAGTACGAATGATTTGCTTTGGTACCTGGTCAAACTTAAGCTCTCCTCTGTCTGCAGCAAACTCGCAGGCAGCAGCTTCTCCCCCCTCGCTCACATGGGTGCTGTGCTCAGTCGCCTAGTGCCTGAGCTCGGATCATACCAAAATTAGGGGGAATTTACGACGGTGCGCTCTGTGCTTCGTGTGTTGTTTTTGTTTTATACAGTTGTCAGTCAGGCATCTAACTAACAAATTACACTCCAAAAGACCCCATGCTTCTGAAAAAATGACCCGGGCTTAAGCCCAGTAAGCCACCCCCCCGCTCCGCTGATGGTTGACTCCAAATCTCCCGAACACTATGTCGATTTGAGAGCGCAGGACCGAAACAGCGAGACCAAGACCGAGACCAAGACAAAAGTCCGTCGAGACCAAGACGAGACCAAGACCACGTAACAGTGGTCTCGAGACCAAGACCAGTCTCGAGACATCCAACTCTAGGTGGTAGCATGTAAATCCAGGCTGTAACTTGGTAACTTGGTATGCTGAGAAAAAAAAACACATAACAAAGTTGAAAAATTAACATTTTAACAGGTGTATATTGTAACACACTACATACAGTATACTGAACAATCTAGTTGTCTACTAGTGATGTGCGATACCACTGATTTCCTTTCCAATCCGATACCAAGTAAAATTCAGGGTGGTATCAACGATACTGATCCGATACCAACTTAATGTTTCATTGTATTTCATAATACAATATATAATTTCTTTATGTAATTGTAGTAATAATATAAGGATATAGCTTCATAATGATTACAGGACATCCAACTACTTGTTCTTATTGCTTAATAATGCACTATAAAGACACATCTCCTGGATGCACTGGTACGCATGATCAGTGATGTATCCTAGGGTCATCAGGTGTTTCGGGTCTCACAACATCATACACCCTCGCCCAGGCGACCCAGCCGGGGGTGATCAGGCCCCGACTTGCGTACCAGTAGCTACCCACGGATCAGCCCTCTTAATCCACAGCCACCTTGTGGCTTTCTCTGCCGCTTCACTCACAGCCTGGATGGCCCTCTTCTTGGTTGCCCCAGCCACGCCCAGCCGGCCTAGGACTTTGCAGAGTGATCGTCCTGCAAAGCCCCTACAACCCACTTCTATGGGCTCATAGAAAGTCTTTCAGCCCCTTCCCCTGCACTCTTGCACTAGTTCCTGGTACTTTCCTCGTTTCCTTTCATTAGCCTCCTCAATCCGCTCTTCCCAGGGCACTGTGAGTTCCAGCATGATCAGCTGTTTTGAGGCCTCAGAAATAATTATCAAGTCTGGCCGGAGTGATGTTTTTACAATGTTCTGAGGGAACTTTAGTTGTTTACCCAGGTCAGCCTGTAGCTGCCAATCAGAGGCTGTGTTGAGAAGGCCAGTTGTCAAATGTGGGCGCACCTGGGGTTTCTCTCCAGCCTTAATAAAAGAGATTGCCTTCCTCGGAGCATGATGATGCTTGCTGGTGCTGATTGCTAAGGCAATCTTTTCAGCAACTACTCTGAGCACCTGGTCGTGCCGCCAACGATACTGACCATCGGCCAGGGCCCTTGGGCAGCTGCTAAGGAGGTGTTCTAGGGTCCCTCTTCCAGAGCACAGGGGACAGGCAGGTGTCTCGCTCTTTCCCCACAGATGGAGGTTTGCTGGGCTTGGCAGAGTGTCGTATACTGCCTGCACTAGGAATCGGATCCGGTGGAAGTCTGCCTGCATGATGTTTGCCCAGGTGACCTTGCGCTGCAAGGTGCTCTCCCACCTTGTCCATGCTCCCTGCCGCTTAAGGCCTACAGCTCTACTTACTCGCTCCTCCTCCACACCTGCTCGGACCTCTTCCTGGAGTAGCTGGTGTCTCTCCTTTCCCTGTGCCCTGCTGACCTGGGCCTTTGGGACGTACCCCAAGCCTGCTCCCCCTGTTGCTAAGACCCCCATCAGTGTTTTCTGCCTTAGGCGTGACTCCGCCACCTCAACTGCCTTCTCAGCCTTCCACTTTCTTCCTGTCCTTACCTCAATGCCTGCTGATGCCACCTTGCAGTCTTTAGAATCTCTGTACTGTAGGGCTTCTCGTGTGCGAGCCACCTTGAACTCTTCTGTGAGACCACTGAAGGGTAACTGCACGCTGTTGCTTGTCCCATACAAGGCAGCGCTGGTGAGACTGCGGGGAAGTCCCAGCCACTTACGAAGAAAGCCACTGATCTTTCTTTCAAGGGATTCCACAGTAGTTATTGGAACTGTATAGACAAGCAAGGGCCACAGGATTCGGGGCAGGATGGAATGCTGGTAGATCCAGGCTTTAAATCTTCCAGGCAAGCCGGACTTATCCACCTTAATAAGCCACGCTCCCAGCTCCTCATTTGCCTTCTGAATAGCAGTAGAGTCTTTCAGGCTGGAGTCAAAGAGTTTCCCCAAGCTCTTGACTGGTTGTTCCGTTATGGATGGAATAATGGTTCCTGAAATTGAGAACCGGAACTTGTCCGTCACCTTGCCCTTCTTCAGTACCATCGATCTTGACTTGGAAGGTTTAAAACTCATCCTTGCCCATGAGATGAGTCTCTCAAGACCTTGCAAGATCCACCTACACCCGGGAACTGATGATGTTGTAATGGTGAGGTCATCCATATAGGCTCTGATAGGGGGCTGACGAACACCTGACCTTGTTAACGGCCCTCTGCACTCCACCTCCGCAGTCTTTACCACCATGTTCATTGCCAGGGCAAAGAGCGTAACTGAGATGGTACAGCCTGTTATTATACCTTTCCGGAGTCGGTGCCAGTCTGAAGTAACTGCCCTAGAAGTGACCCTAAGCCTGAAATTGGCATACTAGTCCAGGATTAGGTCCTTGATCTTACTGGGAACATGGTGGAGGTGTAAAGCATGCTCAACCAGTTTGTGTGGGATCGACCCATACGCATTAGTCAGGTCCAGCCACAATACAGCTAGGTCGCCTCTGTTCTCATGGGCTTCTCCTATAAGGTGTGTAACTACACCAGTGCAGAATGCAGAATAATCATATAGAAACAAAAAAAAAAAACTTTTAAGTTGTGCGCTATTTGAACACGTTGCCTGCCTGCAGCACTAAAGGACTCAGTGAGAGACGTCTGTCTCGCCCTAGCAGCACCTGTCCCTCTCCTCCTCTTCAGTTAGCCTCAAGAAAAGCTCATATTCTGTGATATGATTTACTCTGGGGGGTTTGACGAGGTTAGCGGTGTTGCCAAAACACATCACTCTTGCCACATGTATCGCAAACCGCATCTTGGCTGTTTGTGGAGGTAAAATACGTCCACACATGACTCGATTTATGCTCAGCCATTGTTGTGAGTGCGCATGCCAGGGGCTGACACATTTATACAGCCGTATTTCACATATGACTATGAAAGGCAGAAGAGGAAGTAGTTCCTTCCAATTTAGACAATCCAAATGATATCGTTTCTTTCCACTGTGTTCCTGTTAATGATAAACTACAAATTTACCCCAAAGTACTAAAATATCGATATTTTAATGTGAGAATCGATTCCAGAACATAAATTACTGGAATCGGAAGAATCGATATTTCAGTATCGATCTGCATATCACTATTGTCTACTGCATTCATGGTTTCACTCATGGAGTCCACTAGGTCCACTCAGGTCATAGATTTCGAACATCAGATGATGAGCGTGAATTTTGTGTGGATGTCCAATTTGTAACATTTCTAACAGGCACAGACCTGTAGACCAGACAAGGGAAAATAAAAAGTAAATCAGCATCTGGTCTCTTCAGTTCTCAGGCTTTTACAGTGTTGTTAAAATTCCGTAAATATATATCTTTGGTGTATTTGTATGTTTGTGCAACAGAAGACCTCAGCTGTGGATCCTAAAATATTGGATTCTTACTTCATTAGCATGCTACAGAGCATTAGCCATTTTTTACCCTGGGACATCCAAGCAGCATGAAATGCAAGAAAAATAACGGATACCGAAAAATCGGAAGGCTGATGGTAATCATGCCAGCGATTCTAATGTTATGGTTTGGGCTTTTTCCTTCATGCCACATTACGTTTGTACTTAAAATAGACGCACAAAGGTCTAAATCAGCAAAAGTGCTAACCCTACCCTAACCCTATAGTTTGAAAGACAAATGTATGTAAAACTAAAAGTACACAGCAAAATCTCCAATGTTAAATTAACACTGGAGAGTGTCTATATGGGTCCACACCTCTGAGTGTTAAATACAACACTGTTGAGTGTTAAATTAACACTTTTGACAGTGTTATATGTTTAAAAGTAACCTAGTCAGTTTTGAAGATTAACAAAGACTAACACTGAGCAGTGCTGATTTTCTAACACTGGAAAATAACTCAAAATGTTAGAAATATTCCAGTGTTAGACAACCAGCACTGCTCAGTGTTAGTCTTTGTTAATCTTCAAAACTGACTAGGTTACTTTTAAACATATAACACTGTCAAAAGTGTTAATTTAACACTCAACAGTGTTGTATTTAACACTCAGAGGTGTGGACCCATATAGACACTCTCCAGTGTTAATTTAACATTGGAGATTTTGCTGTGTACACATTCTGATTGCTTACAGGTTTAAGGTCATCGCTGATGATGATTTAGAGCTCAGAGGGTTAATGGCTAATGGCCACCTTCTAATAAGTAACAATGAGAAACATTAATCAAATGTTTTTTTTATTGATACTTTGGGGGAGTCTACACAGAAATTGATGTTGGTACTCTCTGTAGCCAAGCAACAGCTGGAGCCAATAATCTGATTAGTAATTAAAACCATCAGTAAAGCAGCCATATTACAGCAAACTAATGCCCATCAACTGGCCAACTGTGCCTCCTCCATCATCACAGATGGGGCTGAAAGTGTGTCACTGTAAAGAAATAACAATGAGCCAGCAACTATTTCTGTTATGTGCTTGTTGTGAATAATGTATGATGTTATTTTCTCTAAGTAAGCCTCCAGCTGTACATTTACATTATTACTCATAAGCTGATTAAAGGTAAAACATGAAAATTCATGTTTTACCTTTAATGTGTTGAAAAATGCATAAAAAGCAACAGAACTAACTGACCTATTTAACACCCCAAAATCACTCATTTCAGTTTTTTCTTTGTCAATTCCTTTTGTGTGTCTGCACATGTGCAAGTGATGGGTGGGTGTTGTCATTCAAAGTCATTCAATTTGTCAAAGGTTCAAATTTAATCCGTGTAATCTAGTCTTGCTCCCATGCCAGGGTTCAGGCTCGGTTAAGATTTCTGCCTCAAGTCAGAAGATCTCTGGATCTCTGGAGAACTGAGGTGCAAATGAGGCACAGAAATAAAATGTCACATTTATGGGACGCCATGACATTCAGTTCTGATGAGCAGCCTGTATTTCTGTCATTTAAATGTTGTGTATTTAATTGTTTCTTTTTGCTGGTTTTCAGTGAACTTGACTTGACTGAATTTTTTTTTTCCTAATGTAAGGGATGACAAGCTGCCTTACAGTTTCCAAGTGCTACTTGGCACACTCATGGTCTGTGTATTATCTATGCTTTCATGGCCTTTGTTTTGATTTCCTTTGTGTTTGTGAATATGAGTTTTATTGGAATTCTCAGATCTTATTTTGCTGAGTGTTTTCCTTTCTAGTGCACCCCTTTCAACTTACTTCCTGTTTTATTTTCAAGGACAAAGGCTTGGGGTTTTTTGTGTTTTTAGTTCTGTCTGTTGTTCTTCCTCCACGCCCTCTGGGTTTGACTGAGCTATTGTTTATTATTGTTTCCACAGTCTTTGTTGGGTTATCTTCAGCCATGTTTGCTCATGTTGGCTTTTTGATTTTATGGTTTGATCCTGATTGCTCAAACAGTGAAACCCTATAGTTACTGTGCAACAGTCATGTTATTGTTGTTAATTATTTCTTTATTGATAATTAAAGGATTTTATTTTATTTTATTTTATTTTATTTTATTTTACTGTGAGTCCAATGATTTTTTTCTTTGTTTGGGTCTTTCTGTTGAATATTTTCATCAGCATGCCACTTCTTCTGGTTTGGTCTCCTGGCTTTTTTCTAATAAATTTAAAAACTTGCTCCTTGGATATGTTCTGACAACGTCCTTCAGGCATTTCAAACACACGAACATGAGTAGAAAATATGTTTCTTGTACTACACACTCTTTTCTTGACAGTTCCCACACCCACAAGCAACCATATCGGTACAAAGTTGGTTGAGACAAGCTTTTTTGGTATTGAAATATTGGTGCGATCTGCTATAAATTGCCAAAATAAGATATTATAAACCCTAAAAAGTGGTATGATTGATTTAAATAGTCACAGGTGGCTCAGAGGATGAAAAATAAAGCCACAAAAATTGCAGCTCCTTGCAGCATGCTCAACCGCCTCAAGTGGCCACTCAGTCACTCACTCAATAAATTAATTATTGTACCTTTAAATTTACCTGGTTAGTTTTAGGAAAAGATTGTGGTTTTATTACTCAATTACACTGAATCATTGTATTCTGTATTGAGAGGGTGGTTGTGTGAATGGGACGGTTTTCTGTATAACTACAGAAAGGCATTATGGACTCTTTATGAAATTAATAACCATCCACCAGATAATCTTCCTAACAGGTATAATATGTACAGAAAGCCGTCACAGCATGACAAAGAAAATGCAGCATGAACATTTCAGAGATTCCCTAAATATCGAGAAGGCATTGCGGGGCGATGGTTTTAAGATTCAGGGTTAAAAAAGAAGAAGAAACAGCTATGACTTGGACTGTACGTTTTGAGCTCTCCTTCTTCATCTGCAGCTCCAGATGAGTCATTCCTACTGCACTCAGCTCATCAATATTACAAAACCCTTCATCCTCACGCCAGTGGGCCCAGGCCACATTACTAATTTAACTTTTATTTTTCTGTTTTCTCAGCCTGCCTCACCTCAGCCTGTTCTGATGAGTTGAGGAGGTTTGAAGGAGCGTAGCGATGAGCCCGAGGAAATCGAAATATTGCTGTTGAGTTACTGAGTCGGAGTATCAAATAAAGTGTCTGTGAGTGTAGTTCACACACGGAAAGTGATCAGAAAAAAGATGCACTTCGAGTCACAGATTCAAAATTCAATTCAAATTAAGAGCTATTTCAACATTTTAAACGGGAACATGGTGGGATTCATCGCCTGAACAAAAGGTCGCGTTCAGCTTCACCTCTGGTTTTGAAAGTTGGTTTAGTGGAAATTCATCCCGCTTTGATGAAACACTAGTTTGGGCTTGTTTTTCAAGGCTTCTCCTTGATTAGGTGAAAACAGTTACACTTGAGTAGTAAGACATTAAAACAGTTGGTATCGACTATGTGCTTTGTTGATCATGAGCATCCAAAAGATGAGTTTGCGCACTTGTGACGACAGACTGCACGTATAATCTCATCGCAGCCTTCCTTTATTCTCCACTCGATCCTATTAATTCCCTCTGGCTGTTTAGCCTGGCCTAATCCACTCCTATAATAGGTGGTGCTGTCAAATCCTGCTAGTGAGCAACAGCTGTATCAATTCCCCTTCATCACATCACACTTCTTCTTAAAATATGAATGTATAACGATAGAACAGAGTGTATGTCATAACTAAAGTTTGGATGCCTTTTTCTACTTGCTTCCATCTACGTGGGACCTGTTATAGTTTTCTTCTTTTTCTTTGTCAAACTGCAGCTGAATGCTGTTTCAGACATTTTTTTTCTACTAATGGCTCTCTTGTGATGTCACTGTGAGCGGATATCCCTAATATGGGACATAGCTCCCAGCTCTGGTGTTCACATGGGGAAATCAGAGAAAGTTGTCTTTGATGGGGGGGTGGAAAAAAGAGGAATAAAGATTTTTGAATTATAATAGATCTAATAATTAAAATATGGAGATGGAAATAAGTCTAGTAGACCCCTTACAATTTTATATTAAGCACAAAAAAGCTTGTGCTTTGACACAAAAAGCACAGCAGGGCTGAGAAGTTCATTTCAGTAACCACATGGACTACAGATAGAAAAAAATGAACAAAAAACAAAATCTGAATTGGTTTTGGTTTCTGAAGCTATAAGTTGAGCAATTTCACTGCAACTGTGAAACCACTAGCATGGATAATCCTCTATTTTGTATCATGGTATGACCAAAGCAGACTTCGTGTTTTAGTCAGGAGGTGAATAAAACAGTCAGGAGTGACTGAGCTTATAAACTTAGCAGGAAACTGATTGCAGAGTCTTGTCTCCCTTGTTCTGTGACTTCTGTTAAAACATTCCTGATGACTTTATCGGCTCAACTGCTGGATCTGTGGAGAAGCTTCTAATTGAGAAAACATGGAATTCATGTGATATATTATCAGAAGAGCTGCTTGCCACCAGGTAAGGCAAGCAACTGGTTGGAGTCTGGGGCCAAAACACTTCAAGGCCTATTATTTCCTTTCTGAAACATACTCCATATGTTATGTGTTAAGCTTGAGTATGCAAGCAGTATGCAAGGAAAAAAACAACTAAAAAAAGAAATATAAAGTGCTGAAGTAGAATTATTTTTGTATCTCTTTTTTTTTTTCCTGCACTTTTAAATTTCAACACGGGAAAAACTGGAAAAGCAGAACACTGAACCAAGTTTTGTCATCTCTGCTGTCTTTGTCTGTGTTTTGCTTTATTAGTAGAAAATAAAACAGAATCAATTCACCTTGGTATCGAAGATCTTGGACAATCTGGGATTTTTTTTGGATTAGAGTTTGTGAGAATGGGAGGCAGTTTTGTACACAACTGCCTTTTCTTTGAGATTATAACTATTTAAGGGGGGAAAACAGGCTTAAGGATTCAAAACACACGACGTTGTACTCACTGACTTTTAGCTTCACAATTATTTCACTTGTCTCTTGACATCAAATATCTGAAAATGATGTCTTAGAACAAACTACCACAAAGGCTTCTAAGTACAAATTTCATGTCTTTGTAGCAGAAAAGCTTTTTAAGAACAATCATTCATCATCATCTGTTCTCCTCCACAGTCATTAAGTCCTCCTGTGTTGATCTTATAGATGAGAACATCCTCTCCTCAGAGCCAAAGGAGATTAAGGAGAAGCATTACAGTGAGCATTCAAAGCATTAGGGAGAGATGCATTAAAACGAGCCATCTCAGTCTGGCTGGACACAAGTGTTTAAGTCTGTGAAACTACAGCCTGATGAAATACACATCTCTCAGAGACCCAGTGAAGCCATGTTAGATTCAGATTCATTTCAGCAGGCGTCATGTATTCATAGCTTCTCTCAACTGATTGTCTTTTCTTTTTTTGTGGCTCACACAGTCACGACTCCCTTCAGGAAGCGCTTGCATATTTAAAACAAGATGTGTGAAAGAACTCTCAGGAATGATTGTCACTGGGATTACAAAAAAATGAAAGTCTCTCTCCTTCTTGCAGAAATAGCTGCGGTATAATCTCCCTGTATGCGCACCGGTGATATCAGCTGTAAGAGGTTTAGCTCACAGCAGATTGGAGGGAAACCTAGTGGTTTCTAGTGGTGAGCGATACTGCAAATGTTGGTATAGGTCCGATACTGAGTGCATACGAGGCCAGTATTGTAATTACCAATACTTTTAACCTGTACAGGAAGCTCATATAAGCTCGTGAGAGCAGTGTGTCATGATTTATGAGTTGAATCATCATCAATTTGCCAAATTCTGAACACATCTTAACGAGCAATAAATCACTGTGTTTTTTACATGACACCTTTCTGCTTTTCATGTATTTTGACTGTAAAGACTATGTGAATTTTCACTGTAAATGTTGATCTAGTATTCATGAGTGAAAACCAATGTTCTGCATTGTTCTTACCCAAGAGGTCTGATATCAAAATGAAATCAAAAATGAAATTGACTAATTCATTCTTTTTTATCTCTGGGATCCCTTAGGCTTCACGTAAACATATTTCCCCCGAGACTTAAAGTATGTGAGCCTCAGGGTTTGATGATAGCAGCCAGGCTGACCCCAGTCATCAAACACAACTCCCTCTTTAAATAATGTGAGGAATTGCAGGGCAAAGAAACACAGCACTTGCTCCTCCAGCTCCTCCAGGGTTTGGGGTTATAGCTTCTTTGTGTTGTTATGGAGTTATCCTTGTATTTGCTGCTATGTTTAGTTATATTTGTTTCCATGTTGTCTGGTCGAGCTGTCATATCCCCTTCCTGTTAACATGTCTTCCTGTCTGTCATGTATATCCACGTACGTTTCTCCAGCCCGTCATGTTTCGTCACCTCTCTCAAGTGTCCCCTCTCAATCCCTCAAGCCTGAGTTGTCACAGTCTACAGCTCACTATGTTTTCTGTTTTATTTTGACAGTCTCGTGTTCCAGGTCCAGTGCGTTTAGTTTTGCTTCCGCTGTGGTGTCATTTTCATTTCTGTCAGCTGTGTTTTCCACTTCCCTCGTTACCATCCTGTGTATTTAAGTCCTCTGTTTCCCTTTGTTCATTGTTAAGTCATCTGTTTACCTCCTCATGTCTCCATGGTTCATGTTTTAATTACTCCCAGTCTAGGTTTTGTTACTTCTCGCTGTGTTTATGTTATCATTTATTTTCATGTGTTTCATTGGCCTCAATAAAGGCTCACTATTTGTTAGATTTATTTTGCCCCCCGTGTGTCTGCCTTTGGGTCCACACCACAACACAGCAGGTACTCGGCTGTAACAGGAATAGCGGCAGGTGGGTAGTATTTACTAAGTCTAGGGGGAAATAAGAATGTGCAGACAATCACATCTGGCACACAAAGGTCAGCTGAAAAGTAGTAACAAGGTAACTCCATCCATCCACGTAATTGACTGGTTCTAATATAACATTTATCTACACTTCTTGAGCCCTCAAAGCACTTTATGCAACATATCTCACTCACCCGCTCACACACAGATTCCTACAAGCACATTTTTCTACAACTCAGTTGTATACAGCATTTGTATTCTATTGTATTCTATTGCATATTTTATTCCATTTTATTTTACTGTATATAGTATTTTATTTTATTTTATTCTGTACAGTTGTGTACTGTATTTATTCTCATTGTATTCTAATTTTTGCTTCATAACTTTTGCACTGTCCACTTCCTGCTGTGACAAAACAAATTTCCCACGTGTGGGACTAATAAAGGCTATCTTATCTTATCTTAACTAAGTGCTTTCTACCTTAAAATTACACTCCGATGAACTCAGGGTTCAGTATTTTGCCCAATGATAACTTGGCATGGAGACTGGAGCAGCCACAACCACAACAGGTTGAACCACAACTTTCTGATTAGTAGATGACATGCTATACCTCCTGAGTCAAATTTCTGCTTTTCAGGTCGCACTTACAACGGCGGCCCTTTAGGAACCCAGTCATGCACCCTCTCCAAGTCTACAAAACACATTTAGATTATGGTCAAACTTCCATGATTCCCCCCACTGAAATCCTGCAAAAGTGAAGCTCTAAGCTACTGTTCCTCATTGCTAAAGAAATCCGCTTCATGTTACCACTGTATACTGCAGCTGAGAGTGAGATGAAAAAAAGGAAATTGCAGTAACAGTAGAAGAAGAAAGAGCCTAGCAAGTTCCTTTTCTCAGTAACTCTGAAAGGTAACGAGATTGCTTTTAAATGCCAACTAACAACTGTGGAACAGGGAGCAGTCAAGCCTTGAGGTGAAGGTCAGACCCGATGGCAGCTTGATTACATGGTAGCTACAACAGAAATACAGGAACATCTTGAAATCATATCAGCTCTTTACTAAATGCTCAATTCTAGGGGGCAGAATTCAATGCAGAGCTTGTATCTGTGCAGGTGATGTGGGTCAAGTGCAGGGCAGCGCTGTTGCCATTATATATCCTGCAAAGGGAAATATCCTGTTACAAGTCCACTTTTATTCCTGCATTTTCCACGTGTCATGGATCCTGGGTCAAATGAAACTATAGAAAATAGTCTGACAGGTATCATTTATTTATTTTAATCTCTGGTCACCTATCATGAGAGAAGAGTCAGGTGTTTGTGAGCACTAATAGCTGGCAGGAACAAGGGTGAACCTAAGCTGTTTCCTAGCAACTCAGTTGCACTGAAAGGTTCTATAACCTGGATGCAAATCCTTAAGTGCATAGTGACTATTTGTTTGGTGTTTGCCTTTTTGCTGACTGCAGCCTCACACCGAGAGGTGAAAAACAGACCCAGAGCACTTGGTAATAAAAGCTTGCTCTGACAGTGATGCCTGTAGGGCTGCACCATGTAAACCAGACTGTAACTCACAGGAGAACTGCCTGGTTTGAACAACTCTTCCAGACACTATCCTCAGCGGGACGTGATTTTATTATGTGTATGTATACGGTGCTGTAGAAATGTTAGTCAAATTTGAGGACAGAATAAGGCTTTGAAACTGGCACAGTGGGAGGTGTATCACATTTGAAGGCGGATGATGTGCATTGGCACAAAATGTAACATTAAAAAAAATATTGCTCAAATGTCTGTGCTTTTTTATCCGTCTTTGTTTTTGCTTTTGGCAGTGAAGTAGTCTCTGACAGTTCTGAGCTCATATTCATAACAAGTTGTTCCATTACTGATGCCAGTATTTTATCTCCAGCCTACATGTTTTATGAGAACCACTGCAAGACAAAGAATTAGATAGAGTCTAATAGGTTATTTGTTTTTATCGTCAATAAGGGTTGTAAATTTCTGTATTCTGGCTGGTGGAAAGAAATTATGCTTTTTAAAAAGGTTTATTGTTTTTATATGTTCATCAAACATGCAGCACTCACTGTCATATAATTATCTTTTATTTAGAGCGTGAAACTACAAAACTACTCTAAATCAGGTAGTGAATGAGAGATCTATGCATGTTATCATGAAGTAGCATCTCCCTTGCCTGATAAATGAAGGTAATGCAGCAAGTGCTTAAAAATTTACAAAAAATGAAAGTTTGTATGGATTCTCACTGACCTTAGGAGCTTGTGATGGACAGTGGAAGGGTTAATTATGTGCCTGGTAACTTGCTTTCTGGAATGCAAGCATCATGTCTCAGAAGAATAGCAAAACCATTTGCCCAGGGATATGTTGTTGAGCTGGGACCTTTTTGCAATCAGCCAAGCAGCGATTTTCATCCAGGGTATGGAGGAGAACTGCCTTGGCCTGTGTCCAGATGTGTCCACAGCAACACCAATGATGCTAGAGGGAGGGCATAGTCTCTTCCCCCTCCTGGGCTGAAGACAGAAGTGAATGCTCTCTCAGTGAGATTTCAAATGGTGACGTTCTGTGGCAGAAGAGCTTACTGAATTATGAGTGTACTCAACCCAATTAATATAGGAGCTCCAGAATGAGGGATTGGAGGCAGTGATGCAGTGGAAAGCTGTCTTGAGTTCCTGATTAGCCCTTTCAGTGTGATTGTTAGACTGCAGGTGAAATTGCATCGAAATTGCTCTCCGTGGTCTTCTGTCTGGTACAACGTCGGAATATATGCTTGACTAACATGTATGCAGTTTCAGAGACTGAAGGAAGTTTTGGAGCGGTGAGCATACACCCTTTGAAAATCTATAAACAATTGTGAGCACATACACCACATCAAAAATTTTAGAAAACCCCATTTTTTCCAGTTATTTATTGCAATTCCAGTCATATGAATAGCTTGAAATGGTACAAAGGTTAGTGGTGAACCGCCAGAGGTTTACAAACAAGGTAAGGTTACCCAAAACTGAAAAATAATGTACATTTCAGAATCATACAAAAAGGCCTTTTTCAGGGAACAAAAAAAGGGTTAACAATTTAAGTCTGTTCTGCAGCAAAGGCTGTTGATCTATCTTTGAAAGCTGGTGCTACTAATTCCTACAGGTGTTCCAACTTTTCTGGATTACTTTCAACACCCTCTGTCTGCATGAAAGCAGTGTTGGAACACATTGTGGTACCATACCCCTGTGAGCATCAGTTGAAGAGTATTGTACTGCAGAGAGTAGTGTGTTGCAGCAAAAATGGTGAGAAAAATGCAACTAAAAATGGAAGAGAAAAAGACCGTCATAACACCTGCAGATCCTTCCTGCAAAGAAATTGCAAAGAAAGTAAAGGCACCATCAAAAGGAACTCAGAAACTGGGGCAAGGTCTGGCAGAGCTAAAGTCACAACACAATCAGAGGACAAGTTTCTGAGAGTTAACAGTTTGGAGGCTCACAGGACAACAGCTTCAAGCTCAGCTTAATAGAGATCATAGTAAGCAAGTCTCAGTTTCAACTGTGAAGAGAAGACTTTGAGCTGCAGCAAGAAAGTCACTGCTAACACATCAGAAGAAGACAAAGAGGCTTGCCTGGGCCATAAAACACTGCCATTGGACTACTGAAGACTGGAAAAAGGTATTATGAGCTGATACTTCGGTTCATCACGCAGGATCTTTGTACACCATCGAGTGGGCGAAAGAATGGTTCCACAGTGTGTGTGGCATCAATGGTCAAACATGGAGGAGGAAGTGTGATGGTCTGAGGATGTTTTGCTGGATCCATGGTCAGTGACAGAGTGAGAGGCACCCTGAACCAAAACAGCTACCACAGCATGCCACAGAGCCATGCAATACCCCCTGGTATAAGCCTAGTTGGTCAGGGGTTTATCCCATAGCAAGATAATGACCCAAAACAAAAATCCAAGCTATACCAAACGTACCTCAGGAATAAAGAATAAAGAAAAACATGGCAAGCTTGAAAACATGGAGTGGTCAGCACAGTCTCTAGACTAAAATCCTATTGAGCTGGTTGGGATGAACTGGACAGAAGAGTGAAAGCCTACAGCAGGTGCTGCACATCTATGGGAAGTGCAACAGATGTGGGAAGAACTTTCTGAAGAATATTTGATTACTATTGTAGAAAGAATACCACGGGTGTGTTCATCATTTACATCTTCCAATGGTGGTGACTTTGATAGGTCAAAAGTTTCGAACACATTTTGGTCTATACATTTATCACTTCTTTGTTTTAAACTCAGATTGCTTATTTGTACTGTGCTTTCATTTCAGAGTGCAATGAGACATTAAACTGTATAATCTTCAATAAAAAATTGGAAAAATTGGAGTGTTCTAAAACTTTTGACTGGTAATGTATTTGGGGGGAAAAACACCAGTGACAAAGTCTAACAATATATGGGACCAGGGCCGATTGCAGAATTGGAAGGAGTTGCAAGACACCTGAGGAAAAGCTTTACTTCTGGCACAAATTGAGCAGGTTTGGATGTGGTGTCGTTGGCCACCTAAAGAATCATTTATCTAAAGAAAAAGTGCAAATAGCCCCAGAGAAGCAGGAAAACCCAGCATTGTGCACCTGCGCACTAAATAAATGTGAAGTTAAAACAACACAAGGTGCAAGCAGTTTGCAATCTGGAGGTACATCACCTTTTTGTGGAACACCACACACAACAGGAACCAGCTTCTGTGCATGGGCAGGTGCTGCTGAATATGACTGAGGCTGTGAACATAAAATTTTTATATCAATATAAAAGCCTATTTCCATTTGTGGGAATGGAGAGAATCTATGGATTCTGTAGAGACTTGAGGAAGATATTATGAGGACACCTGAGTTTATCTTATAGAGAATCACTCACCTTACACTGCTGCCAGGATGAAAACGTTCAAAAGTACGGATAGCAGATGTATTTTCGAGAGAAATTAAATATCGCTTTTAGATTAGATGGTCTATAATCTTCTTCTCCCTGGATTTTCTAGTTTTGATGGAATCGTGTAAAAGCACATAAACACTGGCCATAAAAAGTGTTCAGTATATAAAAAGCTGACACAATGTCCATTTAATCTTGCATCAAAATAGTTTAGCAAATATTTTAGTAAGGAGGGTGTCTGTAATAAGGGTACCAACAATTACTTAAATGATAGGAATAGCATAGAGTAAGTATTACTGACTTGTATTCACAAACCTTTTTTTAATAACATTTATTTGCTGTTTATACTTCAAGCAACCATGATCGATTAGACCAGACTTTTGTCATACTCACAGTACATACTTCTTTAAGTTAAAGAAGTCCAGGCGCTTTTCTTTCCAAGCTCCTTAGACTACTATGGCCTTGATGACTGAGAACCTTCACAGACACTGTCATCAAGGGTTTGCTCACAGGGGATCATCTGATTGTTGGGGGGGTTTCTCTCTTATATTGTATGGTCTTTACCTTACAATATAAACAGCCGTGAAGCGGCTATTTTTAAGATCCGGTGCTTTAGAAATACATCTTAGCTGAACTGAACTCCATAACATCTGGACTGAAATGCCTACACACAACGGTAGGCATTTCAATCAAGAGCTCTGTCCAAAACGTTCAATGACAAGCATCAGCACCAGGATTGTTTTTTAGCTCACCAACAGTTCATGTTCCATACCCAGTTTTTATTGTCCATCATTCATATCACTGAACGAATACATTCATCTGTTTGCCTGGTTGGGAGATGTTCTTGTGGTGAGCTTTTATTCACGTAATTGGTTTCTTTAATAGTGAAATAAAATACATTTGTATAACTGGAAACGGTGTTCTCATGTGTGATTATCACATTGTTACATGGTTTGAAGAATAGAGAATATATATAATTTACTCATAGTAATATTAATATCTAATGTGATTGAGTTTCCTCATCTCTACTTATGTGCTGATGTGTTCACTGAGGCCATTGTATGGTCCATTTTGGCTGCATTTCCATGTTTTAAACATGAAATTTGCTTATTTAAAGGGTGTCTCATGTATCTCTTATGCAGAAATATGTGTTGCCTAGCTGGACAAATGTAGCACAGGTCTACTATTATTGGCCTAATGTATTTTAACAATCATTTCAGCATCCAGATAATCTCTCTCATGCTCCCTTAGATGAATTTAGCCTGGTTGTCATGAAATAGGCATTTGAAACAATAACTACCAGTATCTTTGAATGTGTGTGATTTCACTAATCCTGCATATTTTTTGCAAGACAACTGGGTGCTTTTATGTAAAGAATGATCTGAGAACACTGAGGCTAATGAAGTAACAAGAGAAACATAGTAAGTTTTAGTCTTTCAGTTTGCATGATCAATTTTGATTATCGTTCATTTTCATTTACCATGTCAACATGTTTTAGAGCAGCGTTTTCTCATTTTGAACTCTTTTAGGTGTAAGTCATCGTCAGTGATTACCCTAAGCCCAAAGCAACACCAAACATGGGCAACCAAAATGCATCATTTTGTTAGCATGTAATTGTTCTCCCAATTCTTATAAATCATGAAACAACAAAAATAACAATTTTAACTTACAGACATGAAACACTCCCCCACCCTGGAAAAAGTCAATTTTGCCTTTTACAAAAATGTAATGTTAGATTTTGCATTAATAACTATGACTGAGACCTCAAAGGTAATTCCTCGACTACTTCAGTAATAGCCCGTTTGATTTGTTGATTTGAAGCCATCTGTTGGCTTCATCGGGTGATGGCCTCCAGCTCGCACTGGAACGGTTCGCAGCCGAGTGTGAAGCAGCGGGAATGAGGATCAGCACCTCCAAATCTGAGGAAATGGTTCTCAGCTGGATGATGAGATGAAATGAGAGATGAGATAGCCTCTATTTGTCAGTTGCAGGTCTTTTGCCCACAACCGAGATGACAGACCTTGCCGACCATACATACAATACACAAACATCACATTGGGGAGACAGGTCAGGCTAGGTAGCGAGGAAAAAAAACATCGAAATGTGTAACACAGAAGGATAATACAGGAATGCACAGATATCAACACACCATAGCACAATAAACACAGACAGCAACATGGGAAAGAGTTCCAGTGTGTACATCTGATCTGGGACCGCTGCAATCTTTCGACTGCACCTCCAACTGACCCGATGTCCACATCAGAGGGGAGGTAAGCGTTGGAGGTGGCGTTGGGTGATGTGTCAGTGAGTGCTTATCAGTATCAGTATATGTATGTGTGTGCGTGTCCATAGTTCAGCTGAGACAGTGTCCTTCGCCCTGCCAGGCAAAGTAAACAGTCTTCCAGCCAACCCAGGTGGCCTTGCATGGAATGGGAAGGAACAGTCTAAACACAGTCGTTATCAGGGTGTTTTTGTTCAGCTCCGGCCTTGCGACCGTAGCTGGCGCCAAAGGGGTATCCGCATAAGTGATGGTATTTTTTACTTTAGTGCGAACAGCTCATATGAATTTCAAAGCAGTTCTACAGTCCAACACTGGTCTCTCAATCTCCCGTTGGAGAGCCGCGAGCTTCGCCATACTTGCGTTCTGTGATGTTGTCATTTCTTGTGCTCAAGGAGCCAATTTCTGAGAAATCACGGCAGTGTGCCTCTCCGAGATGTCATCCAATTTGCGCCCAGAGATGTTATTCCGGGCTAGCCCTTCCGAGATGTATCCAGTCTGCAGTCAGAGATCTTATTCTGTGTATTCACAGCAGCCGTAGCCTCTCCAAGATCTTATCCGTGCTGACTCAATGAGCCCATTTTGAGAAACTCACGCCTCTCCCATCGTTCCAAAAGGGTGGAGTGCCCACTCTTGGTTGGGGATGGGTTCCTGCCCCAAGTGGAGGAGTTCAAGTATCTCGGGGTCTTGTTCGCGAGTGATGGGAGAAGGGAGACGCTCGCTCGCAAATAATTTTCTAGTTCATGTTAATATGTTATGTTTACAATGTCCACTTCCATTTTTAAGCAAGCTACTGGAAAGCACACAAAGTATCCATGAATTGTATGTAAAATTATTTTGTGGCTCACCTTGTTCTTCCTGATCTTGTACAACCCTAGGCACGCGTGCCAATTGTGGCACGCGTGCCTAGGGTTGCCGAAGGGTTAACTGATGGCACGGCCATAGCTGGACTGGCCATCGGGCATACCGGGCATTTGCTCGGTGGCCCGATGATTTATTTTTTATTTTTTATTTTTTTGTAACGGTATAAACAATGAAAGGTGTTGGATTGGCCAGATGCTGGCCGGTGTGTAAAAAATAACTCAGTTGTTTGGTGGTGGCATCGCGGAGCTTCCACAGATTCAGTAACATTAACAAGTGGTGGAGGCCAGCACGTGGATGAGGGAGATTGGAGGCAGGACGAGGAGAGACCCTGAGGCGGCTGCCGGTCCGAGCGTCAGGTGAACTGAACTTCAGGTAAGAAGTTATGACCTGCAGTCTATCTGGGTCAGATATAAACCAAGTTTAGGTGGAGTTTATTTTCGTTGTGCTGACTTTTTACAGTCAGTTACAATAACAATAACTCGTAGCTAGCATGACGGAGTTTCTATACAGCTGGGTGGGTGTTTTGATGTTACTGATGGTGAACTTTATTTAATTCATAAGGTTAGTTAGTAGAGTTGCCAACCGTCCCGTAAAAAGACGGAATCCTCCCACATTCAGAGAAATTATTGCGCGTTTCGTGTTGAGCTGAGAGGGGACGCAGTTTGTCCCGGACTTCAGCTAGAATGGAAAAAGACACAAAGGTGAATTTATTCTGTCGTTACGCTGCACAGCTGCCTCTTCTTCTCTCATTCTCTCCTGTTTCTACTTCAATCATGAAACTGATCAATGATCAGCTGATCGGCTTTTCTCTCTTGTTTATTTATCGCCCACTTTGCGCCAGAAAGAGGAAACCAGTGGATGTCGCGCTAAACAACAGCAGCACGTTTAAGCTTGATCAGCTATTGTTAGAATTTATTTAATATTAATTTCTAGTATCAGCTGATGTTTGCTGGAGCCACAGCTGTAAAAGCTGCTCGTCATGATATCGTTTTGTATATCTGGTGAGAGGGAAACATGAAGATGAAACCAGGAGATGTCCTTACTGAATCATCAGAGCTGAACAGGTGATGGAGAAACGGGTTTACCTTTTAGGTGACATGAATGAGTTGAAGGGAAGTTATGAACTGTTTCTGAGAGACAAATAACACCAGGATCCTTTTCTGTGTAGCTGACAGCTGGTATATGTGCAGGGGTGGATCTAGCAAAGTTTTGCCAGGGGGCCAGATAGGGCATTAACAGGGAAAGGGGGTCACAAAGAAATACTTTTCTTTCTTATTCTCATTTAAAATGTCTGGCTGTTATTAAATAATTATCTGAACCAAAGTTTTATCTGATGTAAAATGTATAGAAATCATACATATACCAACAAGACTGTACATCACTGTCAGAACAGTGTTTGTTTTCATTCAAAGGCTTTATGGCTTTAATACCTGGTGGGCCGGTCTTTAGTCAAGCCGGGCTGTTTTTTTGTCCCAGTCCAGCCCTGGGCACGACACACAGTGAATTAATCTGAGAAGGTGCATCAAAAAAATAAATGGCCGCGCCAGCGGTGCACATCGCAAATCAGCTCACATAGACACATTTGTTGTGCCTCTTCTTAATGACGGTATCTTAACTAACAACCCCAAGTACCAGATTCATCTTGTAATTGGCTAAAAATAACTTAGCCTACTGGTAAGAGGGACGTTGGTAGCTTTCCACATTCCGACACTTCAAAAACTTCAGGAGCTTTTCGCTCAGCACAGCATCAGCACCACGGAGATACACGGATACATCCGTAGACTCGAGACACAATGCATTTTTGGGACTTTCAGGTGTATGGACCAATGTTGTATTTTCTGATCAAACCAGAAATCTTTAACTGAGCAGCTGGATTTGTCTCGCATTAACTGGCTGAGTTAATGCCAGTTAATGCAACATCGAAGCAGCTGGAATCCACAGCTGTGCGTGTTCATGGAGCTTGCATTTTCACCTGCTGGACATCACTACCTGACAAGTTTAACTGTCTTCAGAACATTGCAGAGGCCTTATTGACAGTATTTGGCTCTACATATCTGTGTGAGCAGATTTTCTCTCACATGAGTGTCCTCAGGTAGCCGTCTGAATGCTGGACACTCGGAGACCTGTGTCTCTGAGTGGGAGACCAGAGATCATATTAACATGTGTGTCTCTGTATTAACAGACATACTGTATTGGCTTAGTTTATTTCTCTTATCATTCTTGTGAGGAGACCATAAATAGCATTTGTATTTTCTGTTGTACGGGGTGGCTGTAGCTCAGGTGGTAGAGCAGGTCATCCACTGGTCGGAAGGTTGGTGGTTCGATTCCTGGCTTCCCCTAGTCTACGTGCCAAATATCCTTGGGCAAGATACTAACCCCAAATTGCTCTCCGATGCATCCATTGGAGTATGAATGTGTGTGAATGTTAGCTATAAAGCACTTAGAAAAATGTGCTTGTGTGAATGGGTGAATACACAAGTTGTGTAAAGCGCTTTGAGTGCTCAGATGAGTAGAAAAGTGCTATATAAGAACCAGTCCATTTGCTGTTATGGATAAAAAGTCTTTTTTTTGTTTCAAAATAGCTGATAACTATTCGCTGATCGCTGCTAACATCTGCAAACAAATATAATTCTATAAAGTGGTTCTATATAGTGTGTAACTGTTAATATAGAGCGTTATTAAATTTATTGCTAATGCAATCATATGGCACACTGACCTCTGAAGAAATTTTAAATGGCACTCGCCATCAGACAGGTTGCCTACCCCTGGTCTAAAGTTTCTTAAATAGCCTGTAATGTTTCATTTTGTGGTTCAAGATTGATGCCAGCTGTGTGTTGCCATGTAAATAGTTTGCATTTCATTTTTATGTACTTGCTAAGTACATGTGAACAGATCAAGAATAAATTTACATATTTATTGGCTTATTATTGGCTTATTGGCATATTTACAATGAACTACACATGCAACACAACAGCTTTATGAATACTCAACAAGAGCAAGTTTCATTTGGCCCTGGTTTGACAACCACACTGGGGCACATATTCACCAAAACACAGCAAACCTTAACAATCTTATCAAGCAGTGTTGTGTTTATTTCTGCTCTGCCCTGTTCACTGCACACACAATACTTCGTCTGCCCTTTAGCTTCCGTGATGCTGTCTGTCCGATCACCACTGTCCACATTTGCAGCTGGTACCTCAACCTCCACTTGTCCAACACAGCTCCTGCCCACTGCCTCCATGACATTGTGATTTTGTTGTTGGTCTTCTGTCAGATCTTCATCGATCACTTCTGCACGGGGCACACCTTCAGACTCTGCAGCTGCATAACGAAAGCCTGTAAGTTAAAATTAGTGCATACATATAAGGTAAATGTACACCAATATTCCAATGACAGGTGTGTGATTCATATGGAAGTTATGTGCGGATTAGTGTACAATGATAGCAATTTAGTATGTTTTTAGAGGCCCATGTGCAGTGTTGGTGCCCAGTCTGGATTTGTTACATCCATTTCATATGCTGGTTTGCCTGCAATAATGCCAAATCATAAGCTACTCAGTCGACATGACGACATGACGACATGACGTGGTTCTGCAGCATCACACATTATCATGTTTTATCTCATTATCTATGACCTCAGCGCATTGCAAATAAAAGCCTTTTAATAGTGATATGAATTAATTTAGAACTCACCGGAAAGAAAATGTGGCGAGCATGCCAACAAAAAGCTGGGGATTGCAGAGAACTCGATATCCGCTCGTCTCACCGCTGCAATCGAAGCCTGATGTCTTTGTTTAGTAATATCGGATACATGGGATCCCTCACGTTGCCTCCAGGATGGAAAACGATGAAAAGAGAGCCCATTATCCAGATTCTTGCCTTCACGATCGTGTGATCTAACGTTGCAACCGACAACACAACACGTATGAACCATAGCTGAAGCTGTATCCTGTGTCTGGCCTACTGTCATGGCGGTAGGGGGCGTGGCCCACCTCCCGTGACATCACGCTCCAAATCCCTACTGGGAACATTCCCACGTCAATCAAGTCAAACTTCTGTTATTGCAAAGCTAACCCCACAATGGTGGAGAGAAAAGTTGACTCTGAAAGCAGAGCCTTTCAGCGCCAGTGGGTGAGTGAATATATGTTTACAGACATTGCTGGTAAACCCGTGTGTCTTATTAGTGGAGCTAATGTGGCTGTAATTAAGGAATTTAATTTAAGATGGCACTACGGGACAAAACGTCAGGATAAGCTGAAAAACCTAAATGCAGAGCAGAAACTACAGAAAGTAGAAGAGCTAAAGAAGAATCTGACATTTCAGCAGACTTTTTTTCATCAGAGCATCACAAAGTGAAGCTGTTGTGAAAGCAAGTTTTATTGTAGCAGAGGAGCCAAATCAGCCCGGCACTCTGAAGAGCTGCACGATGAAGCTGTGCAACGTCTTGTTTCCAGACAAAACGCAGATTTTGGCAAATGTGAGCCTGAGGAGAAATATGATTGCTGATCGGGTTTGTGAGATGGCCACTGATTTAAGAACACAGTTGTGTGAAAGAAGCAAAAACTCTCTTGCTGTGAACATTGCACAGCTGGCATCTTCATCCGTGGAGTGTAAATATTGAACATTAAATCGATGCACGGGACAACGACAGGAAAAGACATTTTTAAAAACGTATGTCAAAGTGTAACCGACATGAAACTGCCCTGGGACAAACTTGTTGGACTTACAACAGATGAAGCGCCGGTGTTGTGCGGTGAAAAAAGCGGACTAGTCAGCAGGATGCAAGTAAAGATGCAGGAGGAGAACTGTACTGGTGAGTTAACAGCATATCACTGCATCACACACCAGGAAAGGCTGTGTGGTAAAGTCCTAAAAATGGAGCATGTAATGATCACCGTAACGCAAACCGTAAATTTTATCTGAGCTAAAAGTTTAAATCACCGTCAATTTCAGTCTTTTATGTGGGAAATAGATTCAGTTTGCCGACATTCCTCATCATACAGAGGTCCGTTGGCTGAGTTGGGATAAAAATTCTCAATAGAGTTTTTGAGCTCAGCAAGAAAATCTGTCAGTTCATGGACATGACATGTATGATGCGGTGAAGGCATTTCAAGTGAAGCTGTCACAAATGCACCAGTGCAACCTGCCTCACTTTCCCTCTTGCCAAGTAATGTTGAACCAAGTCAGCGGACTTTGCTGAACTGCACCTGTGCAGATTCAGATGGAGCTGCAGTGTAATGATACACTCGAGGGAAAGTACGACACTGAATGGTCCGCACAGTTTACTAGTTCCATTCCTGAAGCAACGCCCAGCTCCGTCTACATGCGGCTCCAACCTTGTGTATGCTTTCATTTATTTTTTCTGGGGTTTTTGGCAGCATGTTCATATTTCTCACTTGCATAATTTTGACAGGATATATTTTTATGAAGAGCAAAATATTTAAAGTTAAAGTTTTGTTTTTTTTTTACGTTTATTTTATCTGGAATAATATTCCTGTCTGCTTTTATTCATATTTATGTTTAAAAAACATTGTTTTAGTGTGTTAAATAAATGTTTATCTTGTTAAAGTGTGCCTTGAGTTTTGGCCCCCTGTGCAATTGAGTTTGACACCCCTGTGCTACTCTAACAGCCATTTTTCTATACACACATATCCCTCTTTACAATTTAGTGACAACAAAAAGTTACTTTGACGAGGTTTAAGCATTAAAAGCTCGCTGGTCAGTCATCTCCATGTGTTCTGTCCTTGGTCTTTCTCCCATTGCTCATCTTCTTAGCTTGGCCTGGATTTACTGAAGGGCTCCTAAATGTGGATTCCATTTATGTAAAATCATACTAAGTCTTCACCACAATTACATATTTTAACTGTAGGCAACACTAACTAACTGTCAGAGAGCCTGACAGATGCTTACCGCACATCAGTTGACCAATCTAGTATTTGCCAAAGCTTCACAATGACATGTTTTTGTTTTTTTGGTTTGTTTGTATAAAAGTCAACCCGACACACTGTTATGTTGATCACTCTGGACGAGTGTTTGTTGAAGCACCACACATATGGCTTTCATGGTTTGCCAACCTGTTCACCAACTCTCCGGTTGGTCTTCTGCACATGCTCCTGCTCACTCTGGTCTCCGGCTTGACTATATAAAAAGGAAAACCTTGTTAGGGAGATCATCACCACCTGTCCCTGCAGCCTCCCTGGCACCGCCCCCTTGAGCTCACTGCATCACTCCTCCCCTGCGGCTGAGTTTGGATTTCTAAATAATATTTATTGGGTGTTTATAATTCATGTAACCATTATCAGTTACAATTACCATCAATCTGCATTTTGTTATTATTCAATTCAGAACTGCCCAGACCAGACACAGTGACATTCCACCAGAATCCCTTTGATCTCTGATCTTCTTTATGACATCAGCACACTAAAACCCTTAAAGAGGGGAAAGGTTCTCAATCTTGTCAGTCTTTCAAAGATAGTGGAAGAATTCACTAGGCAGGAAAACACTTAAACTACTCGAAACTTCAGTTTCTGACACAGTTGGCCGTATTTTTAAAAAATCTTTTAGTTAGTACAGAGATTTAGCATCAACTTCAATTTGAAATATGAGTCTGTCAAATCCTGTTGTATGCAACCTGAGAGCCGAGAACGAAAAACTTAAACAGCAAATCAAAGAGCTGAAAAATGAGAATAAAACTCTCAAACAACAAAACTCTACCATACGTGACCTTAAAGTCGAGAACGCCGACCTTAAGGAGCAAAAAAGAGAGCTCATAAATGAGAACAAAATTCTCCAAAAAAACATTGAAGTTCTCTTCAAACGAAGTGGGTTCTCTAAAAACAAGAGGAAAAGAGACCTGCAACTAGAGAATGAAAAAATTCACATCAGAATTCAAGAGCTGGAATATTTGAATAAAGTTCTACAGGATTCACAAAGCTCCAATAGCAAAGAAATTCAGCAACACAAAGAGGTGACACAGGAAATGCAGGATGAAATCAGAGAGCTGCAAAGCAAAAAGGCAGGCTATGTTATAAAAGTGAAAGGCATGGAAAAGGACAACCAGTCTTTAAGAAAGAAAAATGATGTGATGATAAAACGCATGTGTGAGCTGAAAAGGGACTTTGAAAAGGAAAAAGATGACATGCAACAGGAAATACAGGCTGTTAAAACTGAGCTTCATCAGGCAAACACAGCCTTTAAAGAGTTACAAGAGAGTGAAGAAAGAAAAAGGATCATGAATGAGGAAAGCAAAACAATGGACAGTGCACAGCTCAGACAGACCCTGGAACTCCAATGCTTTGCACATGAAATTGACATATTGAGGCATAACGAACTTCTTGAACCGGACCTCCAGGAGCTTTCCAAAAGGAGTGGTGATTCTCAAAAAGAACTGAAACCACACGATGAGGGTGTGAAAGGAGAATCACGGATCTTCAAAGCCACTGAGAAAGACTCCGAACATGATTTTAACGTGACCAACAGAGAAAAGGAGTTGTTGTGCCATGAATTTGAGGAACTGGAAAGAGAGCTTGAAGAGGTCAAGAAAAGTCTGTGTGATTTACAGGAAGCCATGAAAACAGAAGACATGGCGTTGCAAACCCAAGCTCAGACTCCCAAAGTTTCACAAGAAGAACATAACAATCTGATAAAGAACTACGATGTCCAAGTTGACATACTCAAACAACAAAATAAGGCCTTAGAAAATAAGGTTAGTGACCTTACCAAAAAGATGTGGAATGGACGGGAAGCGATGAGACAAATGGAAGCTACTCGAAATTCTCCGAGGAGAATTCGAGGAAATTTAGCACAACTACGACTTTGGCCCTCCCTATTAAACCTGGTTAACGCAGGTTCAATAGGGAGGGGTGGGGGGGTATAACTTAGACAATGGAAATTCATTTGATTTAATTGGCCCAAAATGAGTGACTGCACCCAGACACTCAGTAGCAAAAAAATTACAGAGATTCAAGAGAGAAAACTGTTTCTGCATAGACTCCTATAGTACTGCAAGTCGTGTCATCACTTGGTGTCCTGCATAGAGTGCAGGTTTAAGGTATTTACGTATCTTTCAGAATTAGAAGCTATGCTGCGTCAGGGGTTATAACAGCTGTGCCCCCCCCAAACCGGTCGAGGCAGATGGCCGCCCCTCACTGAGCCTGGTTCTGCCGAAAGTTTCTTCCTGTTAAAAGGGAGTTTTTCTTTCCCACCGTCACCAAGTCTAAGGAGCTTGGAGAAAAGCGCCTGGACTTCTTTAAGTTAAAGAAGTCCAAGCGCTTTTCTTTCCAAGCTCCTTAGACTACTATGGCCTTGATGACTGAGAACCTTCACAGACACTGTCATCAAGGGTTTGCTCACAGGGGATCATCTGATTGTTGGGGGGTTTTCTCTCTTATATTGTATGGTCTTTACCTTACAATATAAACAGCCGTGAAGTGGCTATTTTTAAGATCCGGTGCTTTAGAAATACATCTTAGCTGAACTGAACTCCATAACATCTGGACTGAAATGCCTACACACAACGGTAGGCATTTCAATCAAGAGCTCTGTCCAAAACGTTCAATGACAAGCATCAGCACCAGGATTGTTTTTTAGCTCACCAACAGTTCATGTTCCATACCCAGTTTTTATTGTAACTGCAACTTTGTAAGACTGGGTTGGGAGATGTTCTTGTGGTGAGCTTTTATTCACATAATTGGTTTCTTTAATAGTGAAATAAAATAAATTTGTATAACTGGAAACAGCGTTCTCATGTGTGATTATCACATTGTATTCTTTAAACCATGTAACAGAATATATAATTTACTCATAGTAATATTAATATCTAATGTGATTGATTTTCCTCATCTCTACTTATGTGCTGATATGTTCACTGAGGCCATTGTATGGTCCATTTTGGCTGCATTTCCATGTTTTAAACATGAAATTTGCTTATTTAAAGGGTGTCTCATGTATCTCTTATGCAGAAATATGTGTTGCCTAGCTGGACAAATGTAGCACAGGTCTACTATTATTGGCCTAATGTATTTTAACAATCATTTCAGCATCCAGATAATCTCTCTCATGCTCCCTTAGATGAATTTAGCCTGGTTGTCATGAAATAGGCATTTGAAACAATAACTACCAGTATCTTTGAATGTGTGTGATTTCACTAATCCTGCATATTTTTTGCAAGACAACTGGGTGCTTTTATGTAAAGAATGATCTGAGAACACTGAGGCTAATGAAGTAACAAGAGAAACATAGTAAGTTTTAGTCTTTCAGTTTGCATGATCAATTTTGATTATCGTTCATTTTCATTTACCATGTCAACATGTTTTAGAGCAGCGTTTTCTCATTTTGAACTCTTTTAGGTGTAAGTCATCGTCAGTGATTACCCTAAGCCCAAAGCAACACCAAACATGGGCAACCAAAATGCATCATTTTGTTAGCATGTAATTGTTCTCCCAATTCTTATAAATCATGAAACAACAAAAATAACAATTTTAACTTACAGACATGAAACACTCCCCCACCCTGGAAAAAGTCAATTTTGCCTTTTACAAAAATGTAATGTTAGATTTTGCATTAATAACTATGACTGAGACCTCAAAGGTAATTCCTCGACTACTTCAGTAATAGCCCGTTTGATTTGTTGATTTGAAGCCATCTGTTGGCTTCAATATTAATATCTAATGTGATTGAGTTTCCTCATCTCTACTTATGTGCTGATGTGTTCACTGAGGCCATTGTATGGTCCGTTTTGGCTGCATTTCCATGTTTAGTATCAGAGTTTGAAATATTGCTCTTTCTGGGTCACAAAATAAACTTTTAAGATATTTTCATGCGATAATGTAGCTGTGTGAACTTCAAATATCTGCTCGATTTATCAAGACATCACATTTTTGCATAAGTGCTCTAACGTTTTCGGAGATGCCTGTTACCCACCAGCTGACCGCATAGCTGGACTGGCCATCGGCCATGGTGCTATTTCATTTTTATGTTTGCTTGTTTGTTTTTGTAACTGTATAAACAATGAAAGGTGATGGATTAGCCAATTGGTCATGATCAACTCTGGGCTGGACCAATTACAATACACAATACAATACAACATCCATATTAAGGTGAAAAGGAACGCGATTTATCCCGTACTTCAGCTAAAATGAAAAAAAAAAAAAATGACACAAAGCTGGAGTTATTCTAGCCCTGGCTGATCAGCTGGTCAAGGCGCGGACTCCTGGCACATTGTTTTCAAACCCCCCGCGGTCTTTCACTACTTGGATTAAACACAATATATAAGTCACTTAGATAACTTCTAAATGTTAATGTTTGGTTTATTTCAATGTTTGATTTGTTCCTGAGTAAATCGGTTTCGCGGAGATTAAAGTTCAGCTTCATAACTGGACTGTATTATTTAATACCAACCTTACTTGGAGAACTGTCAGTCTATTGTGAATTTCACCCGTCATATTATGAAAATGTTTCCTCCTGAATTTAAATATTTTTTTTATATTAGATTTAATTCAGAGTCCGCTGTTTAAATAAGAACAGAACATTTTACATCAGAGAATATGATGGCACACTTCGGGTGTCATTGTCCCCCATTGTCCATCATTAGTTCGTTGCAGAGAAACAAGCACAGGGCTCTCATTGATTTAGCGTTATGGTGAATTATATATTTTCATTTCCTTTACATTTGTTTTGTAGTTGTGTGTCTTATTTGCTGGTGGGTAACAGGCAGCTCCAAAAACGTTATAGCACTTATGCAAATATGTGATTTCTTTAAAAACTGAGCAGATATTTGAAGTTTACACAGCACCATTCTCGTCTGAAAATATCTTAAAAGTTTATTTTGTGACCCAGAAAGAGTAATATTTCAAACTCTGCCACTCTGCATTCCTCCGCCATTGCCTCATTTGAATTTTGGATGAAATGCATTCTGGGATATTTGCCTGGGTTTAGCTACAGCAGCTAGAGAGCTGATTGGATACCAAAATAGCCAATTAGAATTTTTAAAGTCTGTGATTGGTTGGTTTTGTGGCAGAAATATAACGGTGTATAGAAAGAGTTGAGCGCAGGGGCAGAAATGTTGAGAGCGCGAGCAACACATTGAGAGGTGCTTCTATTGTGTGTGTGTATGGATAATAGCAAACACTGAAATACATTTCTTGCACGCAGCAATGAATTTTGTTCACTCATATTTAGCTTTTCTTCGCTCAAAATAAATTTCTTCTCAAAATACAATACTTGTACTTGCAATTTTTTTTTTAACGTGCGCTTAGAATAGTGGCACAAAAATAACACCATACTTTTTTTAATGACATACATTCCCTGTGTATTTACCTCTTTAATTTTAACTGTATTTATTGGTTTCTCCTTTTTTTTTTCTCTTATTCTAAAGGATCTTTAATGTAAAACTCTACAGGCTGCTAACATAGAGTTGCCAAACTGTGTTTCGTTGTTCTTTTAACAGTGACAATAAAGATCTATTTTATCTTTCATGGTAAATATGACAGGTATTTTACTTAGTCAACCTCAAAATCATGCCAAGAGCACGTATGTTTTTCTAGCAGGATGGATAGATAGAGCAGAGGGTGGCTGCAGGCCAGTCACTGTCCCAAGATGGCAAAATGGAAAAGGGAGTGAATTTCCATTCAATCTCTCCATTGATGTTTGAAAAAACAATTTAGGCCTGACTTTAAGCCCTAAACCAAGCCGATAAGGCCTGAGGTGAATCGTTTCAATAAAAAGGTTTGATTTGGATTGAAAAATTAAAGGGAAATGAAAAAATGTTCTCTCTTTTTACACTGAAGGAACTACCCATTTACTATTTCCGTTCAGGGCGGTGGAGACCCGGGGCTATCCCATATGATGCAAGAGATGGTGAACATTATGGATAATTCACCAATCTGTTGCAGGGATAACAAAGAAAGACAGAGAGCCATTCACCCTCACATACACACCAGTGACAAGTTTAGAATTTCCAGTCAAACTAACATGAATGTCTTTGGACTGTGCAATGAAGCCAGAGTGCCCAGAGAGAACCCAAGTAGGCACAGGGAGAACATGCAAACTCCACCCAGAAAAGCAATGGGCTCAAACTCTTCATGTTGTGACCTATGGATGTGCACCGTTAGTCAACCTGATGACTGATCACAGTTAATGTCACTAGTCCAAATCAGGCATACTAGTTAACTGATGCCCAATGCCGATAAATTGTTGTCCTAAATGTTATGTTGCCATCTGCAACTAGATGGAGCTGCAGCCCGGACATCACTGTAGACAAACGTCATAGCTCTGGTAATCTATGCCTGACATTTTTGGTGGGTCTGTTATTGTCAGAGGTGTCAAAAGTATAGACATTCAGTACTTAAGTAGGAGCAACAAAGTATAAAGCAGCTCTTTGGAGGATGTTTCTACCACCTATTTTTGTGCAAAGCTAAATGAAACTTGTGCTATATTAATGTAATAATAATTTAATATTAGAAGATGGGAAGAAAAACTTTATTTCTTTTTTTTCTTTTTTAATTTATATTTTTTTTATTAAGGTTTCAAAAGCAGGCATTCACAGTATGTACATCATGTAAGCATACTTCTTGCTTATATTATCTGCCTTAGATACCGAAATAGTATTTTAATTTACATCCGAGTCATAAAGAGAGAATACTTACAACTATAGAAGCAATTAAAACAATCACATAATCCGAAATAAGAAAACAAACAAAACCAACAAACCTACAAACAAAAAACAAAACAAAAAAAAAACGGATGTGTTGGTAGGGGGTGATCCTATAAATATATACTCTCATACATCACAGTTATTGGTTTATAAAAATAAAATCTGGCCTATGAAGCGTGATATATTTGACCCAGTTTTCCCAGTATGATGTAAATTTCTCCAGCTTGTGGTTAACAGAAGCTGTTATCTTTTCCATGTTATAGATTTCCATTGTGATTTCCATCCATGTACTTATGTTTGGGCTCTCCGGGGATAACCATTTTCTGTTGATACTCTTTTTACAGGCCACCAGTAGAATATTTACTAAATGTTTATCATATTTAGGCCATTCCTGAGGTATATATCCAAAGAACATAGTCTTACTCTCGAGGGGTATTTCGCATTTAAAGATATCCTGTAAGGCATTATGTATTTCTCTCCAATAATCCCTCAAGATAGAGCAGTCCCAAAAAATGTGGTAGTGATTTGCACTTTGATTTCCACAGTTCCTCCAACAAGCAGGGGAGTTATCATCATAATGAGACTTCTGAGAAGGTGTTATAAAGTATCTAATTAGGCACTTCCAGCCGAATTCCCTCCACTTTTGTGAGCTGGTACACATCCACTGATACCTCCATATTGCCGTCCATTCTTCCTCTAATATTTTTATCCCTCCTTCCTTCTCCCATTTTGTTCTAATATATGAAGTCGAATGTGGTTTCAAATCCATTAGACCCTTATACAGACATGATACAATTCTATCAATAGTTTAAAAAAAAACCCCAAAAAAAACAACCTTTATTTCATTCCATTTTAATTTTAATAAATGTACAATTAAACAGAACATGACCAGAGGAAAAGAAAGGAAATAAAATATGGATACTGTTTATACGAGACGGCCACTGTGCACTGACCTTTAGAATATTTTCAAGCAGCCTTTAAATAACACAGTTTGTCTACCTCAGTTTGCATTCCCGCATGTCTCACAATATCAAAAAACATATCACATGTAGAGACCCATGTAAGCTTTAAATTTGCTGTTTACTGTATGTAATCCCAATGAGCAGTCTTTCCCCTAAATCTAATCTCTCGTCTACCTCTCCTGTCCTCTTTCTTATCTTTCTCCTTCTCTGAGTGAAGTTAGCGCTCCCTATAAAGGAGACATCTCCTTGCAGCAGCGTCAGCTATGGAGGTGCAGAACGTACTCACTATTTACCCACTTTACAACATCTTTGTGGAACAAAAAAACCTAATAACGTAATAAAACATAGAGGAAGATGAAAACCACTGCTGAGCTAAAGGAACATACAGGCTCGTCTCAATTTTGCCAGAAAACATCTGGATGGTCCTCAAGACTTGGACTGATGAGACAAAAAGGTGAACTTTTTGAAAGGTGTGTGTCCCATTACACCTGACGTAAAAGTAACACAGCATTTCAGAAGCACATGCAGAAAGTGCATAAAGAAAGCACATTTGACCCCTGTGTGTCACACCAAAGTATTAAGTGAAGGTGCTGAGAGTAATGGACATTTCCAGTTTTTAGGGGAAGTTGGCAGAGGTACTAGCCAGGGTAAGAGGCCATGAACACTTATGACGTTCCTCTGACATTAAAAAGAGATACTGGAGCAGATGTGACTGTTAAAAGTTTAGACTCACTACTGTCTACTAGAGACAAAAGTATTCATTTCCAGTGTATGTGATGTGTGTAAGGACAAAATAGCAGTTTACTCAGCAGATCTAGGTTTTAAAAATGGGTTTATAGCCAAACTGAAAGGAAGTTTGCTGCTGTGTTGATTTGAAACAACTTAATCAGGCAGTAAAAAGTGAGAAATATGTGCTCCCAACAGTAGGCAATATCATGCCGAGACTCTCAGGTAGGGTTGCCAACTCCCTGAAAAATAAATAAGGGACACCTCGTGGCCATGGCCGGGCAACCCAGTTGTCTTCACCCTTCCCAGTGTGGTAGCTCTTTTTTTTGTGTGTGAAATTATTTTTTAACCATTTGACTTGAATTTGATTTAAGCAGATGCATATTCTTTGTGATATGACCATATGGGAAACAAATTATCATTTAGCCATTTATTTTTAGCTCAAAATGACAACATTAACACAGTAAAACAGGTCTCTTTCTTAAACAGAAGCCTGTCATGCTTAACTTTTGAGAATATAAGTAAATCTTTCTTTAAAAGAACTCTGTCCTGCTTAACTTAAAATTATATAAATTAATAGAAAGCAATAGAACGAAAAATATTCTTGTAACTGTGCACATATAGTGCATTTAGTACAATTGGCTTCAGCTGAGGTATTATTTCAGCTTTTCTAAAGCTAATCAGCTGCTCCTGTTTGTAAACCCGCTTATTCCCATGATTACGCATCATAACTCATCATCATTATTCATCTATGTATTACTTTTATGTATTAGTCATCTATTTGTTGTAATCATCTATCCTTGCAGTTGTTTATTACACAAAATAAATTATATTATCACACTTCTGGCCACATAGCGCTGATATTCACTGCACATGCCCATATTAACCTTAACCAGAGGGTTTAAAAAACAAACCAGTGTTTACATACCACATCTGCTTCTGCCGTGGCCTGGTGGACAAAAAATTGGTTAAGGGTTCCCCGAGCTTTCACGCCCCTCATGTTCTTCATGTGCCCACCACTAGAAGCATGCCTATGGAAAAAGTGCGCCGGCACACAGTGCAGTGCGCTTTAAAGGTGTTATCGTGCATTTTCCCAGCCAGGTGTTTTCCTTTTCCCATTCCTCCCTGTACTTTTGCAGCCTTTTTTTTCTTTCTCTGAGGGGAACAAACATTGCTGCTCTAATGCTGGGCTTACACTGTGCGATTTTTGGCCCACTTTGAGCCAATTTTTGAGTCGTGCGACCGATTTGGTGATCGGCCCAATTTTGGCCTTCATCGTGCATCGTGTAGTATACGTGGGGTAACGAGAAGCGATTAACACCTCACGACCAGCTCCCGATCATCAATCGCTCGTGAGGGTGTCACCGGAGCCGCTCACACTGCTCACGCGCAAACACGTAAACGTCGGTGAAAAAGACGGAGCAGCGATCTGGACACAAGCGATGGAGGCACAACTTGTAGAACTTTGGAAAGCTCATCCGAGCCTTTTCAATGTGGCATCACAAAATTATCACGACCACAACAACCGTGAAAATAGTTGGATTTACATTGCTGCTCAATCACAGCTGCCTGATCAATGTTTTTCATTAGCAATTTAGCAAAGTTGATGGTGGTGGTGTGTCTGTGTGAGTGAGAGAGAGAGAGAGAGAGCACGAGCGAGCGACAGAATTTCTGTTATAACCTTCATTTTATGGAGACACAGTGTGCGCACTCAGGTTGCATCAGAGCATCGGGCGGTATAGTGTGAGACCCTGCATCGTGACCTACCAACTTCTGACCCCTGCGAGTCAATCGTACAGTTTGAGCAGGAGCTGAATAACGTGACTGAAAAAATCGCACAGTGTCTGCCCAGCTTTAGGTGTACTGTCATCCGAGACTTGCACCGCAGTGTCGGCGTTTGTTTCCCTGCTGGCCATGCTTCTTGTTGTGGTCATCTGTTGTCTTCCGGTATTTTCTCCGCAAGCGACCTTTCCTCGACCAATGAGATAAGCGGTAATCTGAATTGTCATACTCGAATTGTCATAAGTGTGCTGTCAGCTCATTGGTCACAAAGCAGGAGAGGGGCTGGGAATTATGTTTTCAAACAAAGCGTTAATTCCATTAACATTTATAGACTACTTTTGATTCTCACTGTATTACGGGACAAAGTGCGTCCCTTATTAGCTCAATACGGGACGTGTGCTTTTGTTTCTAAATACGGGACGATTCCGTTTTTTAAGGGACGGTTGGCAACCCTACTCTCAGGATCCAAAGTGTCTATATCACTTGATGCTGCCAATGACTTCTACCCGATTCCCTTTATAAGGAGAGCTGCAGATTAACCATGTTTATTACACCTTTTGGGAGATATGCTTTTTTAGAAAGTACTCAGGGCGATCCAAGCTGCAGGCCTGAAGCTAAATAAGACTAATTGCAAATTCAGGCAGAGAAGGAATATCACCAACTACAAGCCTAAAACCCCCCACTCCACTGATGACTTGCTCTTAGCCAACACCCTCAACGACTTTTACTGTCGTTTTGACGAGCCATCAGGCAGCCTTCACACCTCCAATAGCCCCAACAATAGAGACACTTTGGACACTCATTCCCCCACCTCTCCCCCCTCCATAGAGCCATCACCACCTTCAAACTGTTCACCTACAACACCCCCCTCCTCACCCCACACAAAAGAGGATTTCACACCACCTCCTCCCACCACAACTCTTCATATTCAGGAAGCAGTTTAAGAGTCTGAATGCTCGAAAAGCTCCCGGTCCAGACGGTGTGTCTCCTGCCACCCTCAGACACTGTGCAAACGAGCTGGCCCCAGTGTTTTCTGGCATTTTCAACTCCTCACTGCAGGCATGTCATGTGCCTGCCTGCTTCAAGTCCTCCACCATAATCCCTGTCCCCAAGAAACCTAGGATCACTGGACTAAATGACTACAGACCCGTGGCTCTGACATCTGTGGTCATGAAGTCTTTTGAGCGCCTGGCTCTCTCCTATCTCAAGACCCTCACGGCCCCCCTCCTGGACCCCCTGCAGTTTGCATACAGAGCCAACAGGTCTGTAGATGACGCCATCAACATGGCCCTACACTTCATCCTACAGCATCTGGACTCCCCAGGAACCTACGCCAGGATCCTGTTTGTGGACTTCAGCTCTGCCTTCAATACCATCCTTCCAGACCATCTCCGAGGCAAGCTTTCCCAGATGAATGTGCCTGATCCCATCTGCCGGTGGATCACTGACTTCCTGACGGACAGGAAACAGCATGTGAGGCTGGGAAAGAATGTCTCGGACTCCCGGACCATCAGCACCGGCTCCCCTCAGGGCTGTGTTCTTTCTCCTCTGCTCTTCTCCCTGTACACCAACTGCTGCACCTCCACCCACCAGTCTGTCAAGCTAATCAAGTTTGCAGATGACACCACCGTTATTGGACTCATCTCGGACGGGGATGAGTCTGCCTACAGGAGGGAGGTTGAACGTTTGGTGTCCTGGTGCAGCCACAACAACCTGGTGCTGAATGCCCAGAAGACAGTGGAGATTATTGTGGACTTCAGGAAGCACACAGCCCCACTCCCCCCCATCATCCTGACTGACACCCCCATCACCTCTGTGGACTCATTCCGCTTCCTGGGCACCACCATCACTCAGGACCTGAAGTGGGAGCCCACCATCACCTCCGTCATTAAGAAAGCCCAGCAGAGGATGTACTTCCTGAGGCAGCTGAAGAAATTCAACCTGCCAACACGGACGATGATGCAGTTCTACACTGCAATCATCGAGTCCATCCTCACCTCCTCCATCACCGTGTGGTATGCTGGAGCCACTATCAGGGACAAACAGAGACTGCAGCGTGTTGTGCGCTCTGCTGAGAAGGTGATTGGCTGCAGACTCCCATCTTTGCAGGACCTGTACACCTCCAGGACACTGGGGCGTGCAGCTCGGATCTCAGCTGACCCTTCTCACCCTGGATACAGTCTGTTTGACCTGCTCCCCTCAGGCATGAGGCTCCGGTCCATTTGCACCAGAACCTCTCGCCATAAGAACAGTTTCTTCCCCTCTGCTGTTGGACACATGAACAATAACCGTATGACTGTTCCCACCACTAACACATGACCCTACGCTGTGTTCACTGCATCATTCCATGTTTGGCACTGATCACCACCTGCACTCATGTATATACCATGTATATATCTATCTATCTACTTAGCACTTTTAATTC
The DNA here is from genome assembly GCF_900408965.1 of Simochromis diagramma. Taxonomy (NCBI): domain Eukaryota; kingdom Metazoa; phylum Chordata; class Actinopteri; order Cichliformes; family Cichlidae; genus Simochromis; species Simochromis diagramma. The sequence goes on from NW_024387523.1 coordinate 22,518,762, forward strand.
TTATTCTCACTTTTATTTTCATGTCTATTTAAGCTTAATTTATAACAGTATTTATGACAGTATGTTTGCACTGAAGCACCGCAGCAATTTCCTAATGTTGTAAACCCGCTCAACATTTGGCAATAAAACCCTTTCTGATTCTGATTCTGATTCGGTTCCTTGGACACATCTGTGATGAGAATTAGTGATGGGTCGGTCGTGAACGAAATGGCTCTTAGAGCCGGGTCTTTGACGTGAACGACGCGAGCCGGCTCCTTATCATTTTTTTTTTTTTTTTTCACCCTCTCTCTCTCGCACTTTTTTTCTGCTTCACTCAACATGCGAGCCTTGTGCTTTATGCTGGGAAGAGGGGGGAGGGGCGGTAGCAGTAGCACAGGAACAGAGCAGGAGGGAGAGAGAGAGAAAGAGAGCCAGGGACAACACCGACACATTATAAAGGTATAGTAATCATCCACAACTATTTTCAGTTGCAGATGATAAAGGATTCAGAAAGTCTATTCATGCAGGTCCATATGACAGAGAATATGCATCTTCTTTTTGATTTCATATTTTAATTTATATTTAATTGTGTTGTGGTTTGCAGTGTTTTGTGTTGTTTCACTTTAAATTTGTAAAAGGAAAAAGCAGAAAATTTAAATAGTTAAAAGTTGAAATGTGAATAGTTGATTTTTGTATTATATGATTTATTTATTACATTTTATGTGGAGTGAATAAATAAAAGTATACAGGGAGTGCAGAATTATTAGGCAAGTTGTATTTTTGAGGAATAATTTTATTATTGAACAACAACCATGTTCTCAATGAACCCAAAAAACTCATTAATATCAAAGCTGAATGTTTTTGGAAGTAGTTTTTAGTTTGTTTTTAGTTTTAGCTATTTTAGGGGGATATCTGTGTGTGCAGGTGACTATTACTGTGCATAATTATTAGGCAACTTAACAAAAAACAAATATATACCCATTTCAATTACTTATTTCTACCAGTGACACCAATATAACATCTCCACATTCACAAATATACATTTCTGACATTCAAAAACAAAACATAAACAAATCAGCGACCAATATAGCCACCTTTCTTTGCAAGGACACTCAAAAGCCTGCCATCCATGGATTCTGTCAGTGTTTTGATCTGTTCACCATCAACATTGCGTGCAGCAGCAACCACAGCCTCCCAGACACTGTTCAGAGAGGTGTACTGTTTTCCCTCCTTGTAAATCTCACATTTGATGATGGACCACAGGTTCTCAATGGGGTTCAGATCAGGTGAACAAGGAGGCCATGTCATTAGTTTTTCTTCTTTTATACCCTTTCTTGCCAGCCACACTGTGGAGTACTTGGACGCGTGTGATGGAGCATTGTCCTGCATGAAAATCATGTTTTTCTTGAAGGATGCAGACTTCTTCCTGTACCACTGCTTGAAGAAGGTGTCTTCCAGAAACTGGCAGTAGGACTGGGAGTTGAGCTTGACTCCATCCTCAACCCGAAAAGGCCCCACAAGCTCATCTTTGATGATACCAGCCCAAACCAGTACTCCACCTCCACCTTGCTGACGTCTGAGTCGGACTGGAGCTCTCTGCCCTTTACCAATCCAGCCACGGGCCCATCCATCTGGCCCATCAAGACTCACTCTCATTTCATCAGTCCATAAAACCTTAGAAAAATCAGTCTTGAGATATTTCTTGGCCCAGTCTTGACGTTTCAGCTTGTGTGTCTTGTTCAGTGGTGGTCGTCTTTCAGCCTTTCTTACCTTGGCCATGTCTCTGAGTATTGCACACCTTGTGCTTTTGGGCACTCCAGTGATGTTGCAGCTCTGAAATATGGCCAAACTGGTGGCAAGTGGCATCTTGGCAGCTGCACGCTTGACTTTTCTCAGTTCATGAGCAGTTATTTTGCACCTTGGTTTTTCCACACGCTTCTTGCGACCCTGTTGACTATTTTGAATAAAACGCTTGATTGTTCGATGATCACGCTTCAGAAGCTTTGCAATTTTGAGACTGCTGCATCCCTCTGCAAGATATCTCACTATTTTTGACTTTTCTGAGCCTGTCAAGTCCTTCTTTTGACCCATTTTGCCAAAGGAAAGGACATTGCCTAATAATTATCCACACCTGATATAGGGTGTTGATGTCATTAGACCACACCCCTTCTCATTACAGAGATGCACATCACCTAATATGCTTAATTGGTAGTAGGCTTTCGAGCCTATACAGCTTGGAGTAAGACAACATGCATGAAGAGGATGATGTGGACAAAATACTCATTTGCCTAATAATTCTGCACTCCCTGTATTTATGGTGGCCCCTACAGACAAAGCACATACAAACTTCAAATCACGTACAAACTCCGAAACACGTACAAACTCCATAACACGTAAAAACTCAGAAGCACATAAAAACTCAAAACACGTACAAAAGACAACAGAAGTGCTCCAGGATGTTAGGGGCAGTGTTGAACTTTTGTTACCTAGTGGCTACACAAGCCAGCAAGTACCAACGACCGGATTTGGTGTGTGGTAATAACAGGTAAATGAACATTTTTTTTTATTATATGACTATATATGAATGCTTGTGTATAAATACACAAAGAATACACATATGCTTTCCTGCTTTCAATTGTGTAATTTAAGTGATCTAGGTAGCTCTGTTTTGGAAGTTCAGTTCATGCTAGAAATGTGTTTTGGAGTTTGTACGTGTTTTGTCTCTAGGGGCCACCGCATATATTTATATATAAACATATATAAATAAAACCACTTTTTTTTTACATTAGTAATTCCTTTTGTGCATAATTTTATATTATTGTTAATAATAAATCAATTAAAGCAACAAAACAACCTGGAGAGCCGGTTCTCTAAAAAGAGCCGGTTCCTCCGGGGTTTTCACACAGCTGAATAAACATCAAACAGAAAACTAATTAAAGAAAGTGTGAGACGGTCAAGAGTTTATGCCAGCACCCGGTTATATTTTAGATAGCAAGGAGCAGACAGCTGAGTTTCACTCCACCGAGGGAACTCATGACGTACTACCCGGCTTTCTTTAGACCGCACACCCCACTTTTCAGTTATTTATTTGTAAAAAATGTTTGGAATCATGTATGATTTTCGTTCCACTTCTCACGTGTGCACCACTTTGTGTTGGTCTTTCACGTGGAATTCCAATAAAATGGATTCATGTTTGTGGCTGTAATGTGACAAAATGTGGAAAAGTTCAAGGGGGCAGAATACTTTTGCAAGCCACTGTATGTAAATCATGTGAGTATGTTCTATGAATTCTGATATCAGTAAACTTTATCAAATGCATTTCTATAGTTTTTTTTTTTTTACTTTGCCTGTTTTGTTAAATGGATGGATGCTTCAAATACTGATAATGTGTAAAAACAAGAAATAAAAATATATAGTAATGCATGGTTATTTTGTTAGGTTCATGTTAATTAAGGATAATCTGGAATAAAACTGAGACCATGACAGTTTAATAAAGAGAAAAGCTTATTAAAGGTGGCTAGAATAAACCATTTTATTGAGTATTTGTAATTTTAAACAAAACACACAAGTTGTATGCTGTTTGCTTTTGATGTTGTACTCTTAAAGGCTGTGTTGCAGTTTTTAAGAGTACTTTCTTTAAGGTTGGTTGAGAACACTGTTATATTTAACCCTTTTGCACAATAATCACAATGTCCCATTGTCCTATAGTCATTATTATTTTTCAGTTTGGTGTCAGAAAGGGTTTTCAGAACTAAAGGTAGAAAAACAAAGGGCACATATTGATTTCAGATGCCTGACAGCATTGTGATTCATGACTACATGTTGGAAACTGTGCAATCTAATAAGAACTCTATAATAATGAATTAACCTTCAGCAGTGAAGCCAACATCACATTTTTCATTGGATTAATCCGAGAATTTTCTGTCATGTGTTTCTTTTGCCATGAGAGGAATAAAACATTCTGGCTCCCACCCTCTATATGCCAAGAGTCTTCCTTCTGTTTTCATTTCTAATTGCCTTAGCAAACACAAACAGATAATAAAAATGTTCACTTGTCATAGCGAGTAATCCAAACCAGTGACTGACCCTATGTTGAGGATGGAGTCATCTCAGATGTACTTTTAGCTGAACATTTGTCTGGTTTCAGCTTCTTCTTCAGATCATCAAAATGTAAATATTAGACAAAGACAACACAAGTAAACACAAGATGCCGTTTCTAAATAAAGGTGTTTATTATTAAGGAAAAAAAAAAAAATCCAAACCTGCACAGCCCTCTATGAAAAAGTAATTATCCCCTAATCCTAATCACTGGTTGGCTTTAGCAGCAACAACTGCAATTAAGTTAAACTCTCCAAAATAAATAAATATTTAAAATATTCCGTTTGTATAGTTAGGCCCTGAGAATTTGATTTTTTTTTTTCCCTTTTAAAACTGACTAAAACTGCCCCAAATTCACTCAGATAATTAAAAACTTAAGCTACAGAGGTAGCTACAAGGGGATCTAGGAGGCTGTAAATCAGCGGTCCCCAACTTTTTTTGCACCACGGACCGGTTTGATGTCAGATATATTTTCACGGACCGGCCTTTAAGGTGTCGCGAATAAATACAACAAAATAAAATGATACGACCAAGACAAAAACTGTGGTATTTTGTAAATATAATAATAAACGCGAATTCACTGTGTAATTGTGTAACTTTATTAGCAGCGTCCTCCTGAAATGTGCCAACAACATTGAGAGTAACATCCTCCTCTCTGCCTCTTAATGCTCTCTGGTCACTATGGTAACGCGTAAATATTTCTTTCAAAATAAGACACACAACTACAATATGGGAAAAGACCAAGGGAAACCGAGTTAACGATAAAAATAATGCAAATGCAAATAACTGCTTATGAAATTCAGTGGTAGAAATCAGTGTTTGATCTCCTGGTGAATCTGTACGTTTGCTCACTTAGAATGAAATGAACAAACCTGGTGACTGATAGGTTTGTAGCTTGTACCTATCCGCTGGAACGTTAAAGACAATATAGTTACACTGCAAAGCAAGACACAAGCAGGCTGGTTTACTCATGCATGAGGGAAACCTGGCTGGGGTCAAGTGTCGTCCCACCACCTAGCCCCCGTCAGACTCTCAGCCAGGCTCCCCATAGCACTCCTTTTATTGTGGTTACATGAATATGCATAGGGTCATTAACATATGACATCTTACATAGGTATACATGTGAACAAAGAATACTGTGTGTGTGTGTGTGTGTGTGTGTGTGTGTGTGTGTGTGTGTGTGTGTGTGTGTGTGAGATCAAGGTGTGACCCTGTGAAGACTCCCCAAACGCTGGTGCCAGGAGCGGGTCCATCTGAACAAAAGACTCTTATACTTAAACAGATATACGTGTGTTTGCTATACCATATATCAGCAAGAGAAGATACGACCTCTCCTAGGAGGTGTGTGATCTATGCCAGAACACTCTGTAGAGGGAGTGAACGCCCTCCCCCTTCATGCTACTCAGAGCTGTTACAGACCTCCTAGGATGAGACATTCTTTCAATCTACAAATGATTATACACTTCTAAGCATATGTGGGTAAATGTTTCTAAGCATAAATGACAATCAACAATACAAATCTAACATTTCCCCCCTTATTGACCTTTATGCTAGAAGAATTCCCAGTTATGAATACCTCATGACTGACAGTTTTAATGCAAACATTTTTATACTCAGCATATGTCAAATTACCCTAAATTACTGTAAAAGTACACAGTTTAACAAATGTATCAGCAGTTATCCCATTCCTCATTAATCTCATCCAATGGCAACCTGCATCCTACAAGCAAACAAAGAAATTGTTAATTTAATAGTGAAAATAAAAAGTAACATTTTCAAAAACATCTCAGCTTGGTGATGCTTCCTCCGGGTGTGCAAATCACATGTCTCTCTGCAGAGTGGTTTGAGTTCTGCAGGGCGTCATTAATGTCTCTTCCAGTTGTTTCCATCATTGTCCATAGGACCAGAGTCCAAATGTATGTAGAATAAACATTCAAACATACCAGTTAGTTTTGTTGTTTGTCAACATGGGTCTCAGCTATTTCCAAAGCTGCAGACCTCATAGGAAACTGCTGTTATCACCACCATAGCTTCTGGTTCCTGTGCTTTTCACAGAATCATGATGTCATCCTTAGATTCCCTCTGCGCTGTCGATGGAGCTTGGCACGCTCCCCTCATCCTTCAGGTTTTCATGTCTCAACGCTGCTGAAGATTTAAGGCAGAGCACGTCGTACACCTTAGTAGTCTTCCTCAGCGTCAATATTGAATCTTTCATTTTATTTAAATCTTGCTGTGGGAAGTCTCCTCTTGATCTCCTGGAAGCTCAGTAGCACAGCTCTCTGTGTCATATCTGCTGTGCTGAAGATGATCTCTGATCCTCCTGAAGCCTCTCTCCTGGCCTCAGCTCCCATCTTGTGGACGATCCTCTCAGGCACTCCTTCTCGTCATGCATAGTCCTGATTTTGGGCCTGCTGGATCTGTCTCAAAACGCTCAGCTTCTCTGCCTTCCTCCTGGTTCAGCCGATTCAGCCGTCACGCCTCGCACTTGGTTGCCCTAGAGTTGGTCAGAGGCTGGAGGTTGAAGTGCGAGCTTACCCTACGGGGGCTCAATCAGCACTTCCCCCTCACCCCTGAAACAACCAAGTGTGAGATTTCTCTATTGCAGGCAGTTTCATGGTCCTTGCTGTGGCTCCAAGGTCTGATCTCATGATGGGCCCCAACCAGCTTGATCTTTGACCTCAACCACTGCCTGGGCTCAGCTATGCCTGGAATGTTTCTGCTTCTCACTGCTGCACCTATATTTCAGAAAAGCAAACTTCACACGTACAAACAATTATATCAAAAGAGTAATAAGCATTCAGCACGGGCAAGACAAGTGTCATGTGCAGGTTTTCTCAAATCAGGAAACTACAATTATTTCCCTAATTTGCCTCAGACATGGATCATCCCATGTGCTCAGTTAACATTAATGTAATCGGTGACTTCTCTTAAGCAAAGTCACTCCACTCAATTATTATTATTATTATTATTATTATTATTATTATGGGTCCAAAAGTGGCCAGCAAATGAGCCCATAATAAACTTGTCCATAAACACCGTAATCTCTCATTTGTTTTACTCATGTCACTTGTCTGCTTCTGCTGAATCTTCCACAGCATTCCCAAAGTAACAAACATTAGCAATACACATTGACTGTGGTCAGACGGAGGTCAGACACAGGTCAACAGGTTCCAGAGGTGCCATAAAACACCATAACATCAACCATCCCCTCTCGTGGAAGGAATGTCATTCACATATAAACCCAGAAATCCTGTAGTAGGAAAAACATCAACCAGTTGTCCTGGTGTAAATCATGTGATCAAACCACATGAAGAACTGTAATGCTGTAGAAAAGAAAATGCAAATGTTAGCGCTGCGCAGGTGTGTACACCTTCTCACAGTAATTTCTGTGAGCAACACAAGCCCATGAATAACACACCTCTGATAGATTCACAAACATAAAAATGGCATTTAAAAGGTTAAACCATCACGCAACCCCAGATGTTGCTGTCATCTGTCTGCTCCTGTAACAGAGACACACACAGAGATACATCCACCCCTTTGTCAGGTGGGGGTTGGCTTCACACAATGGTGTTAAGTCAGTCAGTCTTGTCAGCTTTTACCAGTCAGTCAGCTTTTTCTTTCTTTCTCTTTCATTCATTCATTCATGCATTCATTCATTCTTTGCTGATAGTGGAGCCAATTGTCGCATTTAGTTTCCACTTTCAGCAAAATGACGTCATTTCAAAAAGAAAAAGAACTTTAGATCGGATTACATCGCTGAATCCTTTTTAGGCCAGGAACTTGTCCCAATAAGTGGCTTTCTCCAGAGCCCATTTTAATGTGGAGAAACCCACCCGCAACGGCCCTCTTGACAGGTCGTAAAGCACTTTCAATTCCCGACGTGCAGATCTGCTTAAAGAAAAGAAATAGACAAACAAAATCAGTGCCTGTTCAAAAGATAAAAATAAAAAATAACAGAGATTATCAAACCAAACTTTCAGTGCACTGTGAAAGTATCAAAATAAAAAGGCCTTGTTAAGTCATGACACAAACTCCTCATCAACTTCACAACAGAGAATCATCAGCTAGATTCACTCCAAACCAACCATCAGCTGCACAACACACAACATAAGCCTAATGTCTTATTAGCTATGAGTTTAGTCACCAGGTCTGTGCTCTTCACTCATTTAGGCCACAGATCTATTCAGTTTTCCTTTTCCCTTCATCATAAAACATGTGACATGCTGTCATGCACTTCACAAAAGAAGTTTGTTCTGACGTATTCAGAGTTGTGTATCTAAATACAGGATTCACTCACACATCAAAACAGGAAACTCAGTGTTTTAGAGTCTCCACTCAACACACAACAACTCCAACACATCCCATTCACTCGTGCTAGAATTCAATCACCTTTCATTAATCTAAGAACGATCAACTAATTTGAATCAGCTATTAACCCACTAGGATGACAGGACAACAGAAATGCATGTTCAAAATGTTATCACTAAAGACAATTTCCCTCATACAGTAAATCACTTGCTGCATCAATCAAGCAGGAAGCTTCTCCCAATTTACCATTTTAACAACTAAATTTATTGTCTGATCACTGATTTATCAAACCAGGATTTTTTTTTTTTTTTCAAAAGTTAAATTGCTGTCCTGCAACCTAGAGAGTCAATTTTTTGCATTGTATAAATTCAGTATTTGATAACAAGTGTCTGCTAAATTGACACTATTTTAACACTGATGAAAGATAACCAGCTAATTTTCATTGCATGTGTGTGGAGCTGCATATCCAGCAGAGCATGTAATGTGCTATAAGTTCCACTGATCTTTGCATCACACGAGGTGACTTGGACAAGATGATAAACAGACTCATACACTTAAAATTTTGTCTAATCTTCATTAGCTCTCTTGTGTTTGGAGTGTTAGTATGGTTAATGCATGTTCTGCTTTTGTGTGTGATTTTGTATATGTTTCTATTTTCGTAGTGTTTAAAACTCCGTCTCAATTTTCCACTTAAGCAGTCAGTTTTCTTTTCCCCAGGTTTGCTAACCCAAATTTTGATTTCCCACATTAAAAATAAAATTTGTGTTCTCACCACTCTCATTCTATTGTCCTCTGATGCGGTTGACTTCGTGCTAGTGGCTGTAGTGCTGCTGCTGCTGCCTTCTTGGGCGACTTCTTAGCAGCTCCTCTTGGCTTTGGCCGCGGCGGGCGTCTTGGCTTTGGTCTCAGTAGCCTTGTTCATCTTGAAAGGTCCGGAGGCCCCGGTGCCCTTGGTCTGCACCAGAGTGCCCTTCGCCACCAGGCTCTTGAAGGCGGTCTTGACACGGGCCTTATTCTTGTCCACATCGTAGCCTCCGGCAGCCAGAGCCTGCTTGAGAGCGGATGTGGAGACGCCGCTGCGCTCCTTGGAAACGGCCACGGCTTTCACAATCAGCTCGCCCACGCTGATGCCGACCTTCTTGGGTTTGGACCTCTGCACAGGGCATGTTTATGATGGAGCCTTTCCAACCACAGCGCCGGCAGTTCTCCTTCAGCTTTGTCCTGTGTTCCACTGTCTCTTCTTGCCATTTTACTCCACAGGTGGCAAATGTCAAACTCCAACAGTCTCCTCAGTTCTCCTTAAAAGTTTTCTTCACATGCACAGTGAAGTTGCAGCTTGTTGTAAACACAGTGCCATTCATCCGATCAGTCAGGATGATGGGTTTGCTCTTCTTCTCTGGTGCTGTTTGTCCACATTGCCGCTGCTCACTGAGACTTTTGCTCAGGACTTGCTGCTGTCTCTTTATCTGCCATGTTATTGCTTCGGAGCTGCATTCCTTGTCTTCAGGGAGGAGTGAGGGCTGCTTGTGAGTTTGAGAGACACACGGTGCTGTAAATAAGTCAGCCAGAAACTTGGCCTACATGTTTCCAATGATGTTAAACTATAACTTTCTTCCGACTGCTGCATGTGGAAAATTGATTCAGGTCTGCTTTTCACCTGAAATATGCCAACAACATTGAGAGTAACATCCTCCTCTCTGCCTCTTAATGCTCTCTGGTCACTATGGTAACGCGTAAATATTTCTTTCAAAATAAGACACACAACTACAATATGGGAAAAGACCAAGGGAAACCGAGTTAACGATAAAAATAATGCAAATGCAAATAACTGCTTATGAAATTCAGTGGTAGAAATCAGTGTTTGATCTCCTGGTGAATCTGTACGTTTGCTCACTTAGAATGAAATGAACAAACCTGGTGACTGATAGGTTTGTAGCTTGTACCTATCCGCTGGAACGTTAAAGACAATATAGTTACACTGCAAAGCAAGACACAAGCAGGCTGGTTTACTCATGCATGAGGGAAACCTGGCTGGGGTCAAGTGTCGTCCCACCACCTAGCCCCCGTCAGACTCTCAGCCAGGCTCCCCATAGCACTCCTTTTATTGTGGTTACATGAATATGCATAGGGTCATTAACATATGACATCTTACATAGGTATACATGTGAACAAAGAATACTGTGTGTGTGTGTGTGTGTGTGTGTGTGTGTGTGTGTGTGTGTGTGTGTGTGTGTGTGTGTGTGTGTGTGTGTGTGTGTGTGAGATCAAGGTGTGACCCTGTGAAGACTCCCCAAACGCTGGTGCCAGGAGCGGGTCCATCTGAACAAAAGACTCTTATACTTAAACAGATATACGTGTGTTTGCTATACCATATATCAGCAAGAGAAGATACGACCTCTCCTAGGAGGTGTGTGATCTATGCCAGAACACTCTGTAGAGGGAGTGAACGCCCTCCCCCTTCATGCTACTCAGAGCTGTTACAGACCTCCTAGGATGAGACATTCTTTCAATCTACAAATGATTATACACTTCTAAGCATATGTGGGTAAATGTTTCTAAGCATAAATGACAATCAACAATACAAATCTAACAGTGACCAACTACAAGAAACATGTTACCCCTGTGCTTGTGAACAAGGGCTTCTCTACCAAGCGCTAAGTCATGTTTTGCTTGAGGATCAAATACTTTTTCGCTCAAAGACATGCAAATCAATTTTAAACTTTTATGTCATGTTTTTTTCTGGATCTTTTTCCCCATAAAAAATAGAGACTGTTCATTTCTTTGTAAATGAGCACACTTACAAATTCAGCAGGAGATCAAATAATTATTTCCCCCACTGCATGGACTTGGGGCATCCTGTCACACACTGGTAATCTATATTATGTATCATTAATGAGTAAAGAAATGTATTCATCTCACTTCTTTCAGGCTATTTCTCTCCCTCACTCTTTGCTTTCTTTAAATTCCAAGAAAACACTTAAGTCTCAGAGAAACTCTGCACTCTTTCCACCCTGTGAATCGCTGTATTTAAACACCTGTGCGTTCCTGTGTGGTAAATGAGACTGAGAACAGCAGAAAGCTGAAACACTCCCATCAATAAGTAGTGAAATAAACTCATTAATCCTCAGGTCATTTAAGAACTTTGGTCCAGCTTCATCCTACTTTACTCAAGGTCAAACAGGTCTGATGATGCCGTCCTGTGGTGAGCGGAGCTCCACGCACAGCCAGTTAGTCTTCCTAGAATACTGAAATGAAGGTCAGCTTTCTGGGCCGTCTTTTCCCACAGTAACCATCCTGCCTGGGGAGGAAGAGATGGAGGAGGCAATGCAACACGACCGCTGCGCAGTTACGCAAGACCAGGGAAAGTGCAGCAGCAGCATTGAACCCTGGCACAGAGAAGGGAAAGTGCCAACGTTACACAAAAAAGACAGAGGGAAGAGGGAACGCGGGGGGTGCAGAGGATGAGGAGGACGGGGTAATTCAATCACATCAGTGTCCTCATTCGCAGGACACAGAGTTAGAAACCACTAATGAAATAAACAAAAGCTGAGTCAGATAAATTCCTTCTGTCACGATCCCTGAGAAATGACAAAGAAGGGAGACAAAACGGGGATGAAAGCAAAGGCAGGAAACCAGGAACAGAAGTGGACAGACAGAGAAAGACCCATCCTATAATAACTCCAATCCATTAGGTCATTCCCCCCCATCCATCATCCCTTTGCTCTGAGCTTTAGGCCACATGCATGACCCCACACACACACACACACACACACACACACATACATGTGGTCTGGATTAAAAAACAGAACTGTTCAAGCCTACAGCCTTTCACCATCTTCCACACTTCCTTTATTCTTCTCCCTGAGGTTCATAGTGTGACATCCACACAACAACCCCCCAGGTCAGAAAATGCAGCAGGGATCCAGTTCCAAGTCTCCCTATGATGAGCCAGTTGGGGGTGTTATGGGATCAGACGAACAGCCGTTTTTACTGCACCAAAGACAAAAAAGCCATTAAAACTGCTCTCAGTTGCTTTGAACAGTGGTTTGTGTTACTCTGAGGCTTGCATGTTTGCTACTAAACCCCATGTCTCCTAATTCCAACTTTAATGTCAGTTTATGTCCAAAACTGCTAATTATGCTTACTTTGAAATGTCATAAATGTTGCATGTACCTCTGCTATATTATTTCTTTCTTTAATTCTCGGTTGGTTTACAAAGACTACTTTGTAAACAAAAGAACATTCATCCAGCTATATAACTCACCTAACCTCTGGCTGCAAACCACTGGAGCGTGGCATAGCACATATATGTTTTGCCTCTGTTTGTGTCTCTGTGGTGTTACTGGTCAGAAAGGTTTTTCTCTGTAACCACTTTGAGTATCAATATCATGAGATTTCAGTAGCAACACTTCACCAATTTAATGTCAGGGATATAGAGTAACACAGGCAAGTATTGCAAATATTGGTACTCTGCAGGACTATAGAAAGTGCACTTTGGGTAAACCTTCAAGGATCATATCGCTTTGTGCAATATGTGGGATGGATGGTGTAAGTATGAGCCACCGGATGAGGACACTCCACTGAACAGAAGTGTCATAGGAATCTGATATCCCCCGGCTAAAGTGAGTAAAAGGGATGTGTGTTTATATGTCAGGTCGGGTCTTACACTCCACCTCTCTGGGAACTCCTAGGCCCTCCAAGGCCTATCTCCCCTCACCACACTCCCTCCCGGTAACTGATGCCCTCAGGGGTCAGTGCGTTGGTGGTTCTTGGTGTCCGGGGCTGGGCGCTCAGGTATGTACCAGCTCACTCCCGGTGACTACTTGGCGGGACCTGGTGCCTGTTGCTCGGTCAGGCCTCTTCCAGGGCAAAGGGGGCCCTCGGGCCTCCAGCCTCTGGGCCTACGGCTCGGTTCACTCTGGCACAGCTGGCTGCCGGCAGGCACGCCACTGCAGCCCCCTCTGGCTTCTGCTCCGTGGCTACTGAGTGACCCCTCATCTGGGGCTCTCCTCAGTTCTTCCCAGGAGGGTGGCACGGATGCCCCTCCGGTGGTCCTCCTTGGGCTCTCGCACTCTGGGGCCTCTGGATGTCTGGAGGCTGGATCTCCTCCATGCCTGCTTCTTTCTCTTTTTAAGTGCCCTTTCTCACGGTCCCTCTTCCCTTCTGTTTTTCTTTTCCTTCATCTTTCTTTCTGCCTTTCCTATCCCTCAGTCATGTCTGTCCCGTCTGGAACAACTGAAAATAAAATAAAATAAACAATAACAACAAAGGTTGATCAAATGGACCGATACGGCAAGGCCGATGATCCATTTGGCAAAGTAAATCCTGCAACTGGTCCGTCGGGTTATTGTCTCCCCAGAAACACCTTCCTTGTGCTTTTGGAAATCTGTTTTTTCCTATTTCCATTTTCGTTTTTTCCTATTTCCATTGTGATTTGCGTGCTTTTGCAGCGTTTTTCTTATTGCTGGTGTATCTTACGTTGCAGTCCGTTTGGCCTCTCAGGGCCACCGTAGAGTTCTCCTCTTCATCATCAAAGCTTGCATTACTAAAAGGCTAAACAAGTTACTAAAGGTTTCTCATATCTTACATCCCAGGCAGAGATGGTTACTAAGAGAAAAGCCACCTGTTATGATGTTAAATGAGAGTGCCTGTATTTGCAAAAGCTAGCTCTGTTTCCACACAAAGCACAGATGTTTTTTTTTTTTTTTTTTTTTAAGTGAGCCCTCATCTGGGACTCTCCTCAGCTCTTACTGGGACAGTGGCGCGGCTGCCCCTCTGTTGGTCTTCCTTGGTCTCTTGTGTTCTGGGGGCCTCTGGATGTCTGGAGTCTTGATCTCCTCCATACCTGCTTCATGCCCTGGAGGACGGGGCTGTGGCTCCCCACACTCCCTAGCAGATCGTTACACGGAGAAACCTTTGGAATGCAAGCATGCTGATCCACACAGGTATGCACACAGGTGTACACACGGGTATTCACAGACGCGGACTACAGCTTTCTTGGCTGCTGCCTCAAAGCACATTGTGCGCTGTCTATCTTGCGTGCTGCACAATATCGTTTATTATTTAGTAACTATTGATATCTATGACTAGCTAGTTTATTGTGATGGTGCTTTGTTTTCTCTATTATTATGTTGCTCTTTGTTGTTTGCTGTCTCCTCTGTTTGTTTGTTTTTTGTTTGTTTTTTCTTTCTCCATACAGGTGACCCAGGAGTTTGTTTGTTTTTTTTTCTCTCTCTCTTCCCCCCCCTTCTCACCGTCTCTTCTCCCCTTTGGTTTTCTCTCTTTCTCTCCCCCTCTTTCTCTCATTCATTCCCCCTGTCCTATTTATTAAAAAAAAAAAAAAAAAAAAAAAAATGACAAAGGATGAACTGAAGCTCTGCCATCACGTAATGTCGCATACTGCTGTTTCTGATGTCATTTAAATTAAAACAAAGCACAGATGTTAACTGATCTCAGGGCAGTGAAAGCAGAGACAGTGACATCTTGTCTAGTATCAGTCTCCCATCAAACACCAGAGTGCTATCCACAAAGCTCATGTAGATACTACCAGTAAAAGTTGCTGGCCTCTTAGCTCAATAAACTGGGACAGGTCACACCCATGACAATGCCTATTCCATATAGATTTCAATGGCTCCAAATCAAGAGGCGTTAATTGTTCCAATAACCAGTGCAGCCACAAATTCACATTTTATGTAAAGGACTAGATATAAACAGGCATAAGAGAAACGTGGTGACAGAAAGCTGTTTGAGATGAAAGGAGAGAGATTGCTTTCACTCACTGGTATGTTTAACTGTTGTCTATTTTTACATTTCTCTAATAGACAAGCACTGCATGCCTTGCTTGCCCTGATGGAGCACTACTGCTTTGAATGCACTTGGCTACACCCACCCATTAAGCTTAATTTGAAAACCATGCTGAGGGCAGAAAATTGTAATTCCACTCTTGCCATCTTCCACTTGCATCTCATTCTGCACTTGATTTAGCCAACCCTGCTGTGATTTCTTCTCTTCCTCTTCATTTATATGCCTGTGTGTGATGTCTATGCCATGATGTTCATCTATTAATGATTCCCTTTAATCAGACACACAACTTCTGATTTGCAAACAGTCTCCACCCCATGTTTACAGGCCTCCCTGAATCAATTTTTGCCCGCTCTTTGAAAAGTGGGTAAATTGACTGTGATGTTGTAAATGCATTGTGAAGTGGTTCATTTAACTGTACTGTACATAGGATTCATCAGCAGAAGTGATTGTGATTGGAGCAGAGAGCACCCAGTGGCCACGTCAACAGCTTATGTGTTGTCTAAATGACTAAGGTCTAATGAGACACGATCATGGCACACTACAGCAAATGATTAAAGAGCTGGCCATCTTTGCAACCCCTTTCCTGATGTCCCTCTTCAGAAATCCATTATGGTCCAGGCTATCATGGGAAAATTGCTTACGTGCTTCTGTAAGGAATGTGTCATTTTAGATTTTTCTGTTGAGGAAACGCTGGTTGCACAGGCCAGATGTCCCTTCAATGAGCAGCCAAACTTAGTCCAGAGAGACCACTGGCTGTGAGTCATCTCCAGCCTTTGGAGTTAATAAAAAACCTCCCCAAAGCTTGCTAAAGCTCTGTGAGGTGTGACAAAGTACGGCTGATGTCTGGCTCAGATGGTAAACATCAGATTGTGTGTGTGTGTGCATGTGTGTGTGTGGGGGGGCCAAGAGAGAAAGAGTGATTCCCAGCTTATCCAATCATGAGCTTCCATCCTTGACTTTCCAAAATCTGAGTCACACCTGAAGCCTCTTACTTTCCAATGTATGTGAGTTTGTGTGCGCCTCCTGTTTAAGTAATAATGATTACTTCAGTTAAAAAATAAAAATTACAAAAAATATTTTTTATTTTATTTATTTATTAGTTTTTTGGAAAGAGACCAAATCACTGATTGAACTATTGGATGAATCAACTTAACATTTTTCATGGCATTGTAAATGGCAACTCTTTTATAATTAGATTTATCGAGATTAACAAGCAAAGACCAAGGATACTACTACTACTTCTACTAATGATGAAACAATAATAATAATAATAAAAATAATAATAATAATAATAATAATAGAAATGCACTGTATGACAACCAGCCCATTTACCATGGATGGGATGAAAAGATGAAAATAACAGTTTTTTAAACAATGATAATCTTACCTCAGTTTAATATTTTCACACATTCATATTTTCTCATCATGTCATGAAGAGTAAATGGACAGGTTGTTATGGTGCACCCATTTGTACAAACACTTTTTTCTACGTAAGTGCTGTCTATCTAGCATTCACACACATTCATACTCTGATGGATGCATCAGAGAGCAACTTGGGGTCAGTATCTTGCCCAAGGATATTTGGTACTGGAGCAGACAGTGATTGAACCACCAAACTGATTAGTAGATGACCTGTTCTACCTCCTGAACTACAGCCAGTGTAAAAGACAGTAATTCTCCTGACATCAATCAAAATCTATTTACATGTAAAAACAAAAAAAGAGGGGGGGAGGGGCGTTAATTGTCTCCAAAACATAAGCTAGGGTTGGGAGATTGGGCTAGGGGTTGTAGTCTTCACCAGCGATCCAGGTGATTCTCATCCTGCTTTGGGCTGAGATTTGGTTTTGTTTTAGCCACATGCAAATCTTCAGAAACAAAAAGATGTTGCATTTTAAATGTAACTCCATATATTTTTCCTCAAAAGCCTTTCCAAAAATCAGTAGAAAGAGTTCAATGTGGGTCTCAAATAGGGCTGCCACAAACGATTATTTTGATAGTCGACTAGTCACCGATTATTTTTGCGATTAGTCGACTAGTCAGATCATCATCCCTTGGATGTAAAACTACAGCTTATTGTACCAGCAGCATCTGCTCTTATATAACTATCATTAGCTTACAGCTTTAAGTGTTTAAGGTATGTGCTAACTAAAAATAACGACAAGATGATAGTTTATTAAAGTTTAATGAAATTTGCAGATTGTTTCGGTGAAGTTTAATAAACTCCTTGCTATCTAAAATATAACGGGACACCGGAGTATATTCTCGAGCATCTCACACTTCTGATAATCAGTTGTCTGCTTGACGTTTATTCAGCTGTGTAAAAACTATAACTTTAATCTCAGACAAACCGATTTACTCAGGAACAAATAAAATACTAAAAAAAAAGCCAAACAATAACATTTTAAGTTACCATTTACCATTTTAAGTTATCTAAGTGACTCATATATCATGTTTAACCTGAGTAGCGAAAGACGGCAGTGAGTTTGAAAACGATTTGCCGGGAGTCCGGTGCTCTCACGAGCTCTAGTGAGCCTTGAACCCCGGCTAGCTATCGAGCTAGTGGGTAACAGACGTCTCCGAAAACGTCGGAGCGCTTTTGAAAATATGCGGTGTCTTGATAAACTGAGCAGATATTTGAGGTTTACACAGCTACATTCTCACAGCCCAGTTAGCTCCTAGAAATGCTAGGAGCTAACTGGGCGCTAACGGTGTCATTCAAATATATTGAATGTCGCAATGTTGGCAAAGAGAGGAAGGGACGTAAGATTTGCGCATGCGGGGTACCGATCGGGTTTCCGGTACAGATCTGGTAGCGACATTGGTCGTGTCCAAATTCATGGGCTGCATCCTCCTGAGGACCCGGCCTTCGCGCGGTCTACGTGGGCCGGGTCCTCAGAAGGTCGGGTAGGCCGGAAGTAAATGGCTGTGAAATTGGACGGTCTAGCCTTCTGATTAGCGTCACCGCTGTCTCGATGGAGTTTAATAAACTCAGCCGTCTGCTCCTTGCTATCTAAAATATAACAGGACACTGGCGTAAATTCTCGACCGTCTCACACTTCTGTTTAATCAGTTTTCTGTTTGACGTTTAGTCAGCTGTGTAAAAACCAAGGAGGAACCCACCCGGGGGATTAATAAAGTTTTATTTTATCTAATCTAATAACTTTAATCTCAGCCAAACCGATTTACTCACGAACAAACAAAACACTGAAAAAAGCCCAACAATAACATTTTTAGGTTGTCTAAGTGACTTATATATTACATTTAACCCGAGCAGCGAAAGTCCGCGGTGATCTGAAAATGATGTGCCGGGAGTTGTGCCGTTCTCGGCCGCAGCAGTAACCCTCGAGCTCCCGGCTAGCTATCGAGCTGGTGGGTAGCAGACGTCTCCGAAAACGTCGAAGCACTTTTGCAAATATGCGATATCTTGATAAACCGAGCAGATATTTGATGTTTACACAGCTACTTTCTCACCTGAAAATATGTTAAAAGTTTATTTTGTGACCCAGAAAGATTATTAAGAGTAATTTTAAAACTTAGTAGCGGGCGCCATTGTTGGAAACTGGAGTTTGGCTGGGCTATGAATTCTGGGATATGGTAGGCCACGAAGGACACACCCGACCCATCCTTCAAATTCGGGGAAAAGGAGGACGCATTTGTCGGCTGCATTCGGAGCAGTCTACGAATTTGGACAGCCTTCGGCGCGTCGCTGTGACGTAATCGGTCTACAAATGCGGCCTCAGGAGGATGCAGCCCATGAATTTGGACATGACCATTGACAACTGTTCTGGGCCGCACTATGAATTATGGAACACAGCTTCTTCTTCTTCTTCTTCAGGGTTTAATGGCAGCTGGCATCCTTGTACATGCAGTGCTGCCATCTTCTGTTTCAGTCCGTTATTACACTCTTAAATCCTACTACTTATTCCTGCGTCTTTTGTGATCTTACAAAGCTTCAAACAACGCGTCGACTATTAAATTAGTCGTCAACGATTTTGATAGTTGACATAATCGTGACTAGTCGACTAATCGTGGCAGCCCTAGTCTCAAATTAGAGCAACAGACAACTGCTCTTGATTTCTCTCAAATGAATCACAGCCACAGTCACCAATTTTACTTGACAGGTGACAAGGTTGTTCGTTCCTTATAGTCTCGAGCGAAATGGCTAGCTTAGTAGCACATGTGCAGTAGTGTAGGACCGAGTCCTCCCCAGTGCGCTTCATTTACCTGGCCAACACTTCCCTTTGATGGGAATTCAGCACAGAAACCTTAACTCTAACCCTACATGGGTTATCAAAGACCCAGTTGACCCAGTACAGTCTGAAATCTCTTGGCAATTTCTCATTTCTAAGTAGGGATGGGTATCGTTTAGGTTTTATCCGATACAAGTACCAAACCGGTACTTTTGAAACTGTGCCGGTGCTTAAACGGTGCTCAACCGGTGCTTAAAGAATGGAGAACACAAAATTGGTCCAAAAAGCTCTCATGTTCAGCTGTTTTTTTGTAAAAAGATAACAATGTTAGACTTTTCTGCAGCTATAGGGGATTTATGGCATCACTCTTGGCTGGAAGCAGTGCTTAAACAATGGAAAAAACACAAACTCTGTCCAAAAACCTCTCATGTTTAGCTGTTTTCTTGTAAAACGGTAACAATGTTAGACTTTTCTGCAGCTATAGGGCATATATGGTATTAATGTTGGCTGGAAGCAGTGCTTAAACAATGGAAAAAACACAAACTTTGTTTAGCTGTTTCCCACTTTTTCTTTGGTCATTTTAGCCTTTTTGGCCAGGGTGAAGGGAGTACCTCCCATCCCCATCTCTAAGTAAGCTAGTTTTCCAGGCTTCATGAAGGATATTCCAAAGCTTATCCCTGGATTTTGGCTGCATTTTGTTCCATTACCTGTCATGATGATCAGTAATATTAAGGTCCCGGCTCTGAGCACACCAGTCTATGACTCACAGTGTTTCATTGTTTTCTATCTGGGTATTATTGCAGTGTATTAGCAGTGTGTTTATTGCCATTGTGTGGTGGTTCAAAATCTGAAAGTATGTTTCTGCATAGGGCTGTAGCTCCAAACCATGACAGAGCCTCCACCGTGTTTTACAGATGCTGTATACACACACTGTTGGGCCTCTCTTCCGTCCTCAAGAGTTTGTAGCAGCAGCCTTCTATTGGGAGCAGTTGTTACTTCTACACACACAGAAGTTCCAGTTGTGGTATACCTTTTAACTTCTATTTGTAGCTTTTAAATGAAGTGTGTCATGTTGTAAATATTGATCAGCAGGAACTAGTACTTGGGCAAAATCAGTTTACCGGTATTAAAACTATGGTAAGTATTTTTTTTTATATTTCCACTTGGACACATTAATGATACGGTATTTTTGAAAACTAAAATAAAATCCACAATTTTTATGTCATTCAATTCTGTTCAATCTCACACTGTCTTTTGCATCACAGACTGAAATTAAAGACATTTTTTAAACTCAGAGTGCAAGTGGAGTATATGTCCCAGAGCTAATTCTATTATTTGAGATAATAAAAATGTTTATCATAGTAAAAACTAGGTTTTGTTAACTTTATCAATTTACGGTCAAATCTTGTGTTTTCATTACAGCTGCCATATTATTATGAGATAGTCACCTCTTCTTGTATGATCTGAAATTTACTGTATTAGTGTTGTTCCTACATCATCATAATAGTTAGCTAATGCCTTTAAAAACTAACACCAGCAAACCAACATGAATTACTTAAACCCACATAGCAAACAGGTCTGACCCAGATCTGGCATCAGCTGCCACTTCTGACTGACTGTTGTCATGGCAGGGTGTCTGTCAACCAGATGTGGGCCAGGTCTGGCAATGATGACACTATTTATGTTCCTTTTCCTGTTTTATTTAGAAGACCCAAATGGCATGTTGCAATACTATACTGCTATGGTAGCCAATGTTTTAAATGCAGGTTTGAAAGGTTTGTGAGTGTACACTTTATCCAAAACCTAGTGAGGGTTTACTCATGTTTACCACTGGGTGGCTGTAACTCAGGAGGTAGAGCAGGTCACCTACTGATCGGAAGGTTAGTGGGTAGTAGTAAGCACTCAGTTTAGAAAAAGTGTGTGATTGGGTGAATGTGACGTGTTGTATAGAGCACTTTGAGTAATCCGGGAGCGTAGAAAAGCGCTATATAAGAATCAGTCCATTCACTGTCTGAACAGAGTTTCCTCATGTCACTTTTGCGCTATTATGTTCCAGCACATGTTGTTATTACATGGCTTGATTAAGGTACACATTAGGCTGACATCTGGGGCCAGAGCTAAAACTTATCTGAGCCAGCACAGGACCAGCAGTTTGTCTGCAACTGGCCTTTTGCTGGCCCATGTGTTGGCCACCTCTGGTAAACCAGATCTGGGCCACCAAAGGGCCGTCATTCTTTGTGGTATGTGGGCCATGTGTAAGCACATTGTGTGGGCCAGATCCAGGCCATACCAATTTTGCTATGTGGGAATTGGATAACAGCAAAGCTAACTTGAGGCCATATTCATTATACTGTATAAATTAATAAAGGACAATTGAAACGCTTATCCCCCCACCCCACAGAACAGTGGTATTTATAAAGAAATACATTTTTGTATTTTTCACCCCACATTGCAAAGCCATAACATCACAACATCGTGATTGGTCAGTTGCAATGATGATTTTGGACCAACATTATTCTGAAAATGCAGAAACAACACTTACACAATCACTCCTCTCCATATGCATTTTTTTCCCTGAGAAATGAGGCCACCCCAATGTACAAACGGCTGAACGCTCCTGACCCTGTGCAGTCCTCATCGCAAATAACTTGGAATAAAAATGTTGTGCATGAAATATTATTAAGCACACAGCGTGGTGCGGCATCAGCCGGTGATGAGATCCACACATCCACACATCCACATCCACACATCCAGCTATTTTACTGCCAAAGACAAAGAGAGCGAGAGACGGGAGAGAGAGAGGAGAGAGAGAGAGAGAGAGAGAGAGAGAGGAGGGTTGTGCGCAGCGTTGGTGCCAATGGGCGCAGGGCTATCTAATTAAACCCCTACCACGTAATCCCAGCTACACCATCCCCCCGTTTAAATCCACTCCGCCGGCGCATACCACTTAAACACATTGCCCTCCCCTGCCGTCCTGTCCAGCCCAGGCTCCTGGAGGAGAGAAAGCTGCCACCACAGCAGCAGTACCATCACTGATGCCTGTCGCCTGCACGGTATCATGGTTTGAAGGGTTCGGCTGCTGTAGCCAGGGGCCACTAAGTCAGTCACTCAGCCTGCGCGTGTGTGGATGTGTGTGAGCGTGCACTGACAAGCGGCAGTAAGAGCACGCGACCGGTCCAGCGACGCTGTTCAGCCAGGAGCTCCGGTCGCACAGAGCACAAGAGCGAGCCGAGACGAGCATCTCTCCCTGTCCTGCAGCAGGGATACCCTCCTCACCGGCACCGACACTGCCTCGCCTATTCGGGTAAGAGGAGCGGGTCGACGTTATTGCTTCAGTTTAGCTTGCTTTTATGCCTAATGTATTCTAGGGCTAACATTCAGTTTCTGGAAAGCGGCGCAGACGCTTTTGTTTACTCGCGGAAACTGTTCGTTTTCCTGCTGCGCGGTGCTGATAAACCGCGTGAACAGACCAGTCGAGCTGAAGATATTCCCGCCTGTAGTATGTGTGTGTTTTTGACTGTTTGTGTCGTTCTCCGGACATTTCTTTAAAATAAAAGGAGGAGAAAAAACAAGGCTGTTTTTGTACAGCCAATAGGATGAAAGCAGTGTAGGTCTGCCATTTTTATGAATGATCTTCACGCGGGGCAAAAGGATGGAGGCGCGTGGCGCTTCTCTGGAACTTCCTTCCCTGCTCTGAGGTCTCAGGTTTGGGCTGCACTGAAGCCTCCGGAAGAAGAGGCAACATCTTTGCCTGCTGGCTTATTTCTAGCCTGATAGTAAATGCGTTACTAGTTAACCACTGAGTGCAAAGCATTTCCGTTCAGAGGAGCCTACGTTAATCACGCTCTTTAATTGCATGATGCATTTTTGCCTAATGTGGAGTTTATAGAAATTTCAAACTAACATCTTTGTTTCTTTTGTACCAGCTGTGTATGCCTGCTTATCAAATAAGATAGTACCAACAAAGACTAGCCCAACATTTCAGGTTGTGATGTATTTTTTTCTCTGTGAGTGAGGTTAGTTCACTGTTCACGGTTGTTAACACTTTTCCTGGGCATCCACTGTGATTATTACATATCAATACTGGACTGAGAACTGGGTGGGGTGTGCACAAGAGGGAACCAAGAAACAATGAGTGGGAAACACAAACTTTATCAAATATAAACATAAACTACTAGAAAATTGACAAGTTGGCAAGTTGTCATTGTGAAGAGACCTGCCTGCATAAATATGTATTATGAAGCATGTATGCCCTGTAACGATATGCCAGGGACATTAAAGCACAACATCCAACTCAGGGGCTAACAAAAAGCAGTAAATATGTTGGTAGAATTAAAGAAGAAAGTCATTTTGATTTAAGTACACTTTTGCAATGTGATGGAGTGAATCAAACCAGTGTGAGGCACATGTTGAGGGAATATTGTAATGGTTTGCATCTCGAATTAGCAATAAAGAACACATCATTGTTAGAGATGGGCATGTCAAGTAAAATATATATTCAATATTCACTGGGAACTGTTCTTCCACTCACGCTCTAAGCCAGTGGTCCCCAACCTTTTTTGTTCCACGCACTGGTTTATGTCCAACAATATTTTCACAGACCAGCCTTTAAGGTGTCTGTATAAATACAACAAAATAAAACCAGTACCAGTACCAAAAAAAGAAGATTTATTCACAACACATGGGAAGAGACCCAGGGAAACTGAGTTAATGATAAAAATGATAAAAAAAAAAAATAACGCTAAAAACTGATAAAAACCCTGAAAACCATGACTTTCACACGTGAGCCTCAACTCTCAACAACTCACGGACCAGTACTGGTCTGTGGCCCGGGGGTTGGGGACCGCTGCTCTAAACAACTCAGGAATGACTGTTCTGGCTGATGTGTAATGTGCTAGCTTAATGGTGCAACATAACGATAAACTGGACTTCCTCTAAGTTCTGAACACGTTCCGAAAAATATGTTTTGCTGGCTGTCGTTGTCTCTGATTGTGTTTGTTATTACCTGTTTGTACAGCAGCACCAACTATGACTGTGACAGACACTTTGCCAGTGGAATAGCTGGTAGTTAGTGGGTCATTTTTATAATTTTTGTTGTTTTGTTTAGCTTTAATGGTAAATGGTCTGTATTTGTATAGCTTTACTTTTTTTTTTTTTTTTTTTTAATCTTTATTTAAAGTAAACAAATTTACATATAAAATGTACATACACATACAATTACATATACAAAACCATGAACACATACAAAAAAGGAGAAACAAGGAGGAAAGTCTAGCATCTGAGTCCACACAACGCTCACAAAACTTACAGTTTTAATTCGTTCCAGGGGAAAACTTTCGCAAGTTTCAGGTCCATTGTTCGTCTTCTCCGCAGATCTGTAATGATATGTTTACTCACCACATCACTACTTATCATCTTTTGTTCTAACACTCCTTTGACACGAGTTTTCCAAATATGTGTGTTTATTACACACATTACTAACCAAAAGAGTCTCCTTTTGTCCTCACACATTTTTTCTTTAAACAAACCATATTTAACTGCTTTAATATTAACTATATAGCTATGTATAGCTTTGCTAAGGACCCCAAAGCGCTTCACACATTCAGTCATCCACCCATTCACACACTGATGATGGCAAGCTGCATGTAGCCACAGCCACCCTGGGGCACACTGACAGAGGCGAGGCTGCCGGACACTGACGCCACCGGGCCCTCTGACCACCACCAATAGGCAACGGGTGAAGTGTCTTGCCCAAGGACACAACGACCAAGACTGTCCAAGCCGGGGCTCGAACCGGCAACCTTCCAATTACAAGGTGAACTCCCAACTCTTGAGCCACAATCGCCCTAAAGTGCATATTACATTACCACACTTGTTTGGCATTAGTAGTACACTGCATTCAACCACCCAGCAGTAAAATCAAGGAAGATATGTAGACAAGACAAAGGACAGTCATCTTAATGACTGTTTGAGTATTAGAAAATCGTGACTAACCCCAAATGTTACATTAGTTAACATTAAATAATATTATTTACAGTGATGCATTAAAGGAAGACAGTGGAATCTTTTTTTCCAACATAATTTGGACTTATGGTACTTTTAACATAACATATCATTTTTGAAAGGGCAACCCCCCCCCCAAGGATGGGGCTGTGACACCCCAGACTCCCTGCTTTAGGTGCACCCCTGTTTAGGACCTCTGCTCTGCTTTTTCCTGGAGATAGCACACCAGCTTCGCTGATAACACGACACATTGTCTCTGTCTTTTCTTTCCTAAATGCCACACAGCTATTGCTCGCCTTCTGCATAATCCTTTCAGATTTACCATCAGGCTTGGCACAGGGCGCAGACAAGCGAAATTTGTGCAGGCAGTCAGGAATACTCAAAGGAGCTGCATGATTGGCAGCTCATGGTGGGGGGGTGGGGGTGAAAGCCTTTGTGGTCATTCTCTAGCTGTCATTTAGGGCAGCTAATGACGAACAGAATGATGAGAGAGACCATTTTAACATGGCCATTTTCAGCCCGACCCCAGGTTAATGGGAACGTGGAGGCACGGCCCCAACAAATTGATCCGTGTTTGGGGCTTGTGTTGTAAGGGAACCTGCTGAATTCTGTCTGAAGCGAGCAGAATTGTGCTACTCATGTTTTTGGTGGGTAGAGGCAGCATTTAGCCTGCATCTGCTTGTCTAGTTGTTACATAAGAAGATAAATGTGTGCTGGAGCACTACTCTCTCAGTCACTTGGACTCATAAGCACCCCCGCCTGCACACACACTTCTAACTCGTGCTTGTATATACACATGAAAAGAGGTTTTAACCCTGAAGCACCTTGCAAAAGATCGATGTCGCAGTCAACGTGTATATCAATGAGGCAAGTGAGTTGCAGAGTTGAGGAAATGGCCTCATTAGTATCTCTTACTCTCTTTGGTGGTTTTTTCACGCATTGCTTCTGTGTGAATAATGCATCCCTTTCTATGTTCTACACTGCAGGCTCTCACATTATGGGAAACAATGTAGCCTTGCTCATTTATGTGACCCTGCTCTCACATAATGCCGCCAGAAATTCTTGACAAGATAGATGCCCCTGACTGCTTGCATGCATGGGAATACATAAGTACGCAGCCTCAAAGTCACTTTCAATTAAGGTTACATGTGAAGGCAGGTCAGCAGGGACATTCAGACTCAGCATCTTGGAGATCTTTCTTGAAGAGACACAAGGAAATCCTGTGAATCTGTAGTG
The DNA here is from genome assembly GCF_900408965.1 of Simochromis diagramma. NCBI lineage: Eukaryota > Metazoa > Chordata > Actinopteri > Cichliformes > Cichlidae > Simochromis > Simochromis diagramma. Next base: position 22,545,383 of record NW_024387523.1, read on the forward strand.
GCGACAGCTCAGGAGGTAGAGCAGGTCATCTGCATGGTTCGATACATCCAAAGTATACTCGGGTAGGATACTGAACTTAATGGTGCATTTCCGATGCAATACTCGGAGTGTTAATGTGTGTAAAAACAAAGTGCTTGTATTAATAAGGGTGATTGAGGCGTGCTGTTTAAAATGCTTTGAGTGCTCAAGTAGGAAAGTGCTATGTAAGAACCAGTCCATTTATCATGTGACTGAGGCCGGGGAAACGTACATGTCCAAAACAGCTCCAGGCTTAAAGTTGGGTTAACTACCCCACCCCTGCAAAAGTGTGCTGTTTGTACATCTTCCAGTAACCTGATAGATTCGAAAGGTCAGAGGATTTTTATTTATTTTTCTCTGAGGAGAACTCCAAGGCCTTTCCGGGAAAAAAAACCAATACAAAACAAAACAGTCATTATGCGAAAAGAGAAGAGAGACTTCAAATGAGTGTAAAATGGATCTGTGGTCTGTAGCATAACACAGTAATGGGTGGAAATGGAAATCGTTCAGTTTATCTTTTACAAGAGTGATATTACATTTAATTAGCAAAATGTGAGCAGTCACTTTCCCATGAACCTGTCAGGGTTCCTGGGTCGGTGACCCAGTGTTTTCGGTTTTGTTCATGTTCAGTTTATTTTGCCACTTCCATGTGCTCACTTCCTGCTTTTCCTGTGTCAGCTCATCTTGTGTCATTAGCCAGATTATGTTCAGCTGTGTACTCACCGGTCTCTCATTATCATCCTCATCAGTCTGTGTATTTAAGCCCTCTGTTTCTACTCGTTCACGGTCGTGTCATTGATGTTAATGTCGTCTGTATGTTCAGTTCGTCAGCCAGCCAGCCAGCCAGCCAGCCAGCCAGCCAGTCCTTTGTTCATTCATTCATTCATTCATTCATTCATTCATTCATTCAGTCAGTCAGTCAGTCAGTCAGTCAGCCAGTCAGCCAGCCATTTCCTATCTCTGTACTGTTTGTTCACTCCTTCGGCAATAAACATCCACCTTCACCTACCTGCCTGTGAGTCCAGCGTTTGGGTCCTCCTTCTCTCATCCACGACACTATTCCTGACAGAACCATCATAACTGGATTTTAATGATGCTGCTAGGTACCAATGTACACAAGACTTTCTTTGTTTAAATGATTCACGGCCCTTTGAATTTCTCTTATAAGCAACTTAAATAATCTGTATAGTCAAACTGTGATTTTTCTAAATAAAATTTGAACAGGATTTTGTTGATTCGGTGACACGTTGACTCAATTCATTCTGCGAAAGCAACATGATCACCTACTGTACCTAAACCACATAACTAACAAAAACAAGACATTATTAATGCCCCAATAAGTTGGATCATCTTCGTAACGTTGGTACGCGATTGCTGTCAATTTTGTTTCGTAACAATTTTGTATCAATAATACTATAAACCTTTATTGCTTCGATAGAGCCATGCCTCATGTAAGTTAATGACTCAACGTGTTGGCAGGGTTTCTCCATGATTTGCATGTTTCAAATTTTGGTAAATGGACTTGTAATAGAAAGTGATTTACTACTTACTCATTGTGAACACTTTAAGTATTTTCTATTACAAGCATCATTTACCCAGTTACAAACATTGATGACAGTTTCTTTTCTATGCCTAAATGCCTTGTCTAACATTCGGGCACACACTCTCATGGATGTATTGGGGGGGAAACTTGGGGTTCAGTATCTTGTCTGAGGATACGTCAACATGCAGAATGAAGCAGCACGGAGTCGAGCTACCGACCTCCCGATTTGCTCTACCTTCTGTACCACAGTAGAAAATGTGGTATTCGTGGGACCACACTGCTTAAAGTGTTAAAAAGACAAAAATCTTAATTTATTTAGATGGAACCTCAAAACTGTAGCAACTGACTGTGCTGATAGTAATAATGCTAACTAACAGAAATAGTTTGATAGTAATTTCTTCATGCATGCTCAATCATCCAGGTAAGTAAATCCTCAAAAGTTGATTCTGTTCATCAGATGAACAGATTCAACTATAAATAGTAAATGTGTATACATTTCGCTTCAGAGATATCAACTGAAGTTGAAATGATTCCAAGCTGTACTCTCATGTAATACCACTTTGAATCACAAGGTGGCACAGCAAATCATTTTACACTCACCACCCAGTTGGTGAGTGGTTGGTGGAGGGTGGTCGCTGTTGCCAACCGATTGCAAAGAAGAGGCTGCACCAAAATCCTCTGTGTGGTTGCTTTGGTCGCTAGCAGATTGCTGTTGCCACCAATGGTTGGTGCCCAGACTAATAACAAGGAGATTTTTGGTGCTGCACCGTATTCCTTTTTGCGACCAGTTTCACACTAGTGTTTGCCAGCAGCCCCTCTTTATGCCTGTGTACAATGGGCTTTAACAATTGATTTTACAGCAGCTTCCACAAACTTTCCAACTGGTTTTGGAATATGCATTTTTCCCTTGCAACTTGTGGTTGCCATATCATCACTGACTGGTCTGTGAGCCTGTCTGACCGGGGTTTTAACATGGCCTGATTTCCAACATGAGGCATAATATTGTTAAGCTTATGTTAGCTCAGATGGACATAGATCCTGTTTCTGTCACACTTACTTGTTTCGGAAGTTGAAAGAGCACAGATGACACAGCTTCCTAAAAACAAGCTTAGAAATATTAGATTAGTTAGAAGTCATCCATCAAGATAGAAATAGATGTAAATGTTTGAAGCCGACTTAAAAGAAAAAAACAACAGTTATTTAAGTTCAGCATAATCTGGAAGAATCAAAGCTAGTTCATAAAAAGAACTGTTAAAATCATGCCGCAAAGGCAGAGTTTGGTGTGACAGGTACGTCAAACTGCAAAAAAGATTAGATCCTACATTTCCCACAGGGCAAGAGACTAATGTCCACTTTCACCAAGCCCAACTCTCCTTCAAATAACACAAGAAAAATTCAATGAATCCTGTTCTAAAGGTGCTCTGGTGACATCAGCGTGACATTCCAGGGTTACAAACCTACAGAAGGTATTCAACTATAACTGCTTTTTTAGACTCAGTAGCATTTTTTGATTACACTTCACACATGTGTAAAACGAGTGGAGTGCTCCTTAAAAAGACACAAAACTACGCCAAACTTCACACATAGCTTGAGGGTCGTGAATGCTACATGATCATTATGGGATGAGTGGGAATCAGCAACTCAGACAGAGATGTTTTCATGGTCATCTCTGTGTGTGGATGTGTTTTCACGTGATCTGTTCGGGAGTGGGATGTAACCCACAAGGGTTAACGCAATGTCCATGCATCCCATGTGCGCCGCCGGCCACATAATCTGCTCTGATCCTAGTTGGGAGGGGTGTCTTCTGACTGTCAGACATCCAGTCTGATAATGACTGCGATAAGGCCGAGAGAGCAGCTGCTCTGCTGGAGGTGGATGTTTAAAGCAAAATGCTAAAATCCAAAGATTTTACCTATCAGTCCGAGGTGAACCTCCATTTACTCTGTGGGCTTATTAGAGCATCGGTCCTGGGTAAATTAGCACAGTAGTGCTTTGCATTTTATGAGCATCTTTTGAATCAAGCGAATGAGACATGAAGCTTAATCAAGACTATTGTTCAGGCTCCTTATTGTAAGGAGATCTAGCTACTCTGTCTCAAATCTCTGTCTGAAATCAAAAGGAAACAATCTGAGTTCTGGATTTGACAGAAGTGTTTTGTGACGCTTCTTTTTGTCCTCTAATAAAAGGACCGAAAATAAGTGAAGAAGGAAAGAGCAGGGAGTTAAAACAATAAAGTAGCTAGTGAAAAACAATAAAACAGATCACAGGAAAGCAAGAAGACTCTGAGTGGAGGTTTTATTTATGAAATGACTGTAATTCTGCTTGTTTGCCTCTTGATCTCTCCTTGCCTCTCCTCTTGCCATTAGGAGGCTGAAAGGGCAGCCAATTACTCCCTGAGCTCGGTGTGCAGTTTGGCTAATGAAGCCAGGGGAGGAAAAAAAATGTGTGAGAGCAGGTTCTTTAGCATAAAAGGGCCACAAGCTCTCAACTGATAAGGCGTGGTGGGGAACACACAAACATGCACACGCGCTTCAGATCATATCTCAGTGCAGCTTTATCTTCCATGTCTCTCCCAGACCACAAAAATATTTCACTTTAGTGTCTTTAGAGCGATTTCTCTCTTCTTCTCTTCCGTTCAATCAAATCTCTTCCTGTCCATCCACAAAAATACCTCTCTGTCTGTCTCTCTGTCCATTTCAAAAGGCTCCCTAAGAAGCGAAAAGTAGTTTAATTAGTCCCTTCACTCCAAGAAGCTGTACAGTAGGAGAGAAAACAAAAATATCTTCTGTTCTCAGGGCGCTCCCCTGACTCTTCGCTCCTCCGGGCTTTCTCTCTCAATTTAGATGCCTCCCTTCCACCTGAACATAATGCAAGGAATTTTATGGAAGAATAACCACCAGCTGTGTCTCCACCTCAGTCTCATAAACATAAACAAAGTGGTGGTTGTTGTCGGGTCTGTGTTTTCTTATTTATTTATTATTATATATGTCACTTTAATTGTATTGAACATGGAGATAAAATGTTCCCGGTGACAAATTCAGCCCGTGCCTCGGAACAGTCAGTTAAGCGTCGCTCTCCACCAGTAGCCTTCTTGCAGGGCTCCCGCGACAGTAACAGAGAGCCAATCAGAAATAAGAAAATCGATCTGGGATCGGCTGGTTTGTATGCATTTACAAGCAGCCGTAACAACTGCCGACTCATTTCTCCGGCTGCTGGTGCAATCACACAGCAACCTCCTTCTGTCGAACTGTGAGCAAAAGAGCAGCATTATTCTGTGGAGTCTGCTCGGTTACTGTAAATGCGCTTCCTGTCTTTCAGGCCGTGGCATGGTGCTCTTATAATGTGAACAGCTTTTTTCCCCCCTGTTCCCTCATTTGACACAGTCACTTGTATGTTTCTGGAGACTCTTTTTCTTTTGTCTCCTTTGCAGCTGGGAATATGACTTTTTGCATACTGACTGATCACACTAATGAGCACGTATTGATGCTGCTGCTGCTTCAGAGCTGTTGGTTTGAATTACCGCTAATCAATGGCATCGTATGAGGAAGGGATCATACAGGTCTGTGGACTCCCTGCGAGTAACTACCTACTGCAACGCTCCCCTGAGTACTACATACCTTAAGGGGCTTTCCTTTTCTGTTTGCCTTCCTACCACCAATAGGAGGGCTAGTGTGACATATTAGTTGGCATAGCAACAGCTAGAATGGTGTCGATGGTAGTAGCCTGCAAAAGGAACTGTCAGAAGGTGGTGGTAGTGCTCCTGAAAAGTGTTTACCAGCCCCCATTAAACAAACAAGAAGGAAAACATGTTACTAAGTTCCAGGTGTGGCAGGTGTGGCAGGTGTGGCGTGGTGACGTTAGAAGCTACTGAACGAGCAGGAGAAGCTTGGAAAACCAAAGACTAATTAGAAAGAACTTAAAATGAAAGGTGAGAGAGTGTAACTGCGTAAAGTTAGCCTGTTAGCAGTTAGCAGGGTGGTGGGAGATCTAGTCGAGTAATTGCCAGGATATCATTTTGTATTTTTTCCCAACTTTCCCATCTGTACTGATTAATCTTTTGGCTCACTGTGGTGAGGGATAGCATCTAGTAAAACACAGGAATTCAGATCCACCTCAGCTGTTTTTACTTACTTTATTATCTAATTTCAGATTCAGCACATTGTTTCACTTTATGTGAATACCCAGTCAGAGGAAATGCTAATGAAGCTTTAACAAATTGAAAAAAACTATTTCTCAGGTAGCTAAGGTCCAAATCCCACTATAATGCCACTGTTATGTTTTTATGTATTTTTTTTTTTTCTTATGTGGCAGTTCTCTGTGTCACAGTATTAAAGGCATTCTTACATCCAGACAAATCAGTCTACAGTTACATCACTCAAACGGTCCTCCACAGAGCTGGAGAGTATCTGTCTTGAAATAAAAGGCAGGAAAAAATCCACAGATGGGGTTCCAAGATCTTTGATAGTTTATTATTCCTTCAGTGTCAATACACAAAAAGGAATACTTCCATTAAAGGTCATAAGATCTCTGAAAAGATTCCTCTGATCCTAAAATACCTATTGATTTGGGCCAGGGCTGAACTGGTGCCATGCAAAATGGTTTACATTACAGACATTATTCTTTTCAGTCATTGATTTCCTTTTCTAATTTGTAGCTATTCTCATGGGGTCAAACATCATTCTGTGACTTCATGATGATAATTGCTGAATCTTTGCAGCACAGTGGCAAAATACTTTTTCTGACTAAAAGATTAAAGCATTATCTTATAGCATAACACTTATACTGTGAAATTTACCCCATAATCATTCTGTAAATAATAAACCACTCCCTAAACTCGCTAGTTTCTGAATGAATGTCGCATAAAAATAATGCTAACTGTAATATCTTCCTTTGTTTCTTCCACCATGAGAAACATGATCGGCTAATTCTCCTTCAAATTACCCTTGACTCTGGGGTTGGCTTAGAGCTGGAGTTGGTCCCTGAGTGCTGCACACAGCTGCCCACTGCTCTTAATACTTGGTTGGGTTAAATGCACATATAGAAAGATTTCCCCATAATAGGATAACCTTACTTAATTTAATACGAATGCTACCTAAACATACTCAATCCTAAGCTTAGTTGTGGATTTAATGCCGTTGCTTTCAGCTGTGGTGCTTCTGCTGCATCACTTAACTGATGTCACATGTTACATCAGTGTTTTATGTCCCTGCCTCTGAATTCATATTCAAAGCTGCTAACTTCACATCTCTGTAAAATTGATTCATGTATTTTAATTTTAACTACTTGACTTATTCGAAATTACATTTGATTTATTTTACTGACGTTAAGGCTCTGGGACTACCTTTAGTCTTAATAATGCTACAGATCCAACCGCTGGTGTAAAACTGCCAAATCAAAGATGGAGAGCTAGCTGCTGTGGTGTCACCACAGCAAAAGACCACCCAAAAGCATTTTTATGCTACCATGTTACCTATGAATACGAGATAAGTTAATCTGTTCACCCTAAGTGCCTCAATAGCTCAACTTTGGAACATGAAACAGTTTCACGATGCAATGGTTTATACATTAAACTAAACTACTCATGATGCAGTTAAGAAGAAAACTATGCGCCCTTGCAAACTGCTCCTCAGATGGTTTGGTGATGTATTTATTTTTTTGCCTTGACATACTAAAGAATAAACCAAAATAACCTAGCTTACTTAATTAAAGGGCAAGGGGGTAGTCCCACTTAAATAGACTAGCTGTAGCTTTAGGATCTGAAAAGCAAAGGTAGTGTTGAAGAGCCTTAAACCTGTAGACTTTCTAATAGCCAATAGAAGGTTTTTTTCTGGTTTGAAAAGGAAGTCTGATTCTATAGACACCTATGGGAAAATGGCACGTCTGCTGTCTTGCCCTGAGACCTCAGTAAAATGTTTCCCAACACATTTACTGTCTCTGTCTTTAGTTACGTTTTATTGAATACAACACAATGTTTGTTTTATGAATTTTGGTCCCCATTAGAGGATAAGTAGGGTGGGCCCATAGTTATTCTCATATGAGCATGCAGTGTCACGTCCACTCTTCAGTTTCCACTATCGCCAAGATGTTGATAGTGGAAATTTTCTGCCCAGGGCTTCACAACAGAGCTTCACTGACCACCAGTTGCCATCTTTTATATACAGTCTGTGCCTAAAACACTTACACTCCAAGTTGAGGTTTTCCATTATGGACTGAATTTGTTTTTCAGAAGCAAGTTAGCTCTTTGCTGTAGCTCAGAACAAAACTGTACCTTGTTCTTGTAAGTCAGATGCACTGTTTACAGTAAACAAGAAAAACAAGAAGCAGAGCTCATTTCATTTTTTTTTTGCCTCAATTTATACCCTGGTGCAGTAAGGAATCTCTCTTCCAGTGGTTGCATTATAAAAACGAGTAACCCGAGCAGCGGCTAAGCAGCACGAATTCTTTGCTCGGTGTCGATGGACTGATGTGTGAGCTTCACAGCCTGCAGGAGACAAAGGAGTAGGTAGAGTGTCAGAACAAGAGAGTCTACAAGCAAGAGACATGAAGTTGCCTGAATGCGTGAGCGTGCCCTGCACTTCAATACACTGCAAGTCACAGCACTGCATTGTGGGATATCTTCATCATGCAGCTATCGGCGAGACGCGATCGTTTCTGAAGGGGAAATTCTTGCTGAGCTGGCTCTCTCCCTTCACGGCAAAGGCTGAGGGTGGGCTGGACTTTTATTTAATGCTTCCTCTGTTTTCATGGCTGGTTCAGTGAATCTGAAAGTGAGACATCTATAATGTGGGAAGGTGTGGAGTGTGTTTTTTAGCTGTCCCTGTGTCTCCTGTCCCAGGCTTAATCCATCTCTCTGCATATGCAGCACTGCATTTAAGAAAGGATCTACATACATTCCTCACTCTTGAATTGTTTAATGTGGCTTTACTTGTCTTTTTATCTTAAGCAGACCAGGGCAAGCAAACCGGCTGCACATTCAGGGACGCGTCATCAGCTACATTCAATCAAACATTGCTGTGACAAGAGAGAAGTCACAGTGAAATAGGCAAGGCTGAGCAGGAGGTAGATTATGGTTGTGAGAACACAAAGTGGGGGTTAAATCCTCTTTATGTAAGTATGTTTGAGGGCAATGTTCTTTGCTTCATTTTAATATGGTGACTTAAGGGCAGGATCTCTCCCTCTTCTGCAACAGGGATACTCATCGGAGCTGGAATCAGTGTAATCACCAAGTGTAACACAGGGAATTTGAATTTGAGGACCTTCTTAGGACAACTCTGCGTTATGTACAGATAATAGGATTATTCTGAATAGCAGCCAAAGACATGCAATGATGAGTAAATATTACATGTTCTTTCTTTAATGACAAGAAAGTTTTAAGAAGTAATATTGTCAAAGCATTGGAACAACATTAGTCTAAATTATTTGGACAGTGCAAAATGGAAGTGATATGAATAAAAATGAACGTCTTTACTCGACATACTGTCACATAATGTGTGAAATGAAGCAATATGGCACCTACAGTTCTCCTACACATGCTCTGCAAACAGAAACACTGCCAGGTTATATATATTTTAAGTTCCATTCAGCACATTCTGCTTTGTGAGTCACGAATTTCCAAAGGATGTGTGATCTCCATATGATGGGTGATGCAAGGTGGAATTCATCCAAGAAGTGTAGGGGGGGGGGGGGGGGGGGATGTTGCTGGTGATTTTCCTTAGACAATTAACAAATGTCACAGAGAACATGCAACGTCGCCACGAGAGAGGTGGTAGAGGAAGAATGAAGGGAACCAGATATGGGGAAATGAAGTGGAAAGCTAAACAGAGAGCGAGAGAGAGGGGACAAAAAAGCGAAAGGGTCGCAACCTTGTCGTCAGTGTTTGTGCCAGCTAGCAGCTGGAAAAGACTGATGCTCCTGCCTCTCCCATCTGCCTTTCACACCCCGTCCCGCCAACCATCAGCTCCACATGACCAAAGCTTCTCGTTTTTCTTCTCATGTAACTGTGACTTTTTCTGTTTTCTATCACCCGCCTTAAGATCAATCTTAATTTCACTGATCAATAACTTTTGTCTAAGTTTCCCACACGACTTTTTTTCTAACGATAACGAGGCGATAACTAAATAAATACTAATGCACAGTGAAAAATCCATGATGACATGCATTGACACTTTCTTCATAAATGAGACGAAAAATTACGCAGATTGAAAAGCTGTTTGCATAAAAACATACTTGGTTTTTCCAAAAAAGGCTCAGGCTGGGGTCAAGTACATTAGAGGGTTACCTAGGCAACTTGAATGTCCACTTGCCACTGAATTGAGAAGAGTCACTCTTTCTTTCGGACACAGCTTTATACCTAACAGGGTTAACAACTTTAAGGTGTCGCTGTCCATGTAGCGTTAATGGTGTGGTTTTATTTTGTTTTCTTTGTTGTTCTTTGTTTCCTCACTGTAACCATCATAGGCAAGCAGAATATTTATTTTTTTATTCTTATTAGGTTGTTCTCCCAAGTCAGGAAACAAAGAAGATAATAATTATAAAACTATACACACATATAAAAAAAAATAAATTCCCCACTCGCCCCTGTGGGCGGTCAATCCTTCAAGCTCGGGTCCTCTACCAGAGGCCTGGGAGCTTGAGGGTCCTGCGCAGTATCTTAGCTGTTCCTAGGACTGCGCTCTTCTGGACAGAGATCTCTGATGTTGTTCCCGGGATCTGCTGGAGCCACTCGCCTAGCTTGGGAGTCACCGCACCTAGTGATCCGATTACCACGGGGACCACCGTCACCTTCACCCTCCACATCTTCTCGAGCTCTTCTCTGAGCCCTTGGTATTTCTCCAGCTTCTCGTGTTCCTTCTTCCTGATATTGCTGTCATTCGGAACCACTACATCGATCACTACGGCCGTCTTCTTCTGTTTGTCTACCACCACTATGTCCGGTTGGTTAGCCACCACCACTTTGTCTGTCTGTATCTGGAAGTCCCACAGGATCTTAGCTCGGTCATTCTCCATCACCCTTGGGGGCGTCTCCCATTTTGACCTTGGGACTTCCATGTTATACTCAGCACAGATGTTCCTGTACACTATGCCGGCCACTTGGTTATGGCGTTCCATGTATGCCTTGCCTGCAAGCATCTTGCACCCTGCTGTTATGTGCTGGATTGTCTCTGGAGCATCTTTACACAGCCTGCACCTGGGGTCTTGCCTGGTGTGATAGACAATCCTCAATGGATCTTGTGCTTAGAGCTTGTTCCTGTGCTGCCATGATTAGTGCTTCTGTGCTGTCTTTCAGTCCAGCTTTGTCCAGCCACTGGTAGGATTTCTGGATATCAGCCACCTTCTCTCTCTGCCGGTGGTACATACCGTGCAGGGGCCTGTCCTTCCATGATGGTTCCTCGCCTTCCTCCACTTTCTTGGGTTTCCGCTGTCAGTTGGGGCCATCTTCGTGATGTATTCGTGGATGTTCCTTGTCTCATCCTGGACTGTGGTGCTGACACTCACCAGTCCCCGGCCCCCTTCCTTCCGCTTAGCGTACAGCCTCAGGGTGCTGGACTTGGGGTGAAACCCTCCATGCATGGTGAGGAGCTTTCTTGTCTTTATGTCAGTGGCTTCTATCTCCTCCTTTGGCCAGCCTATTACCCCAGCAGGGTACCTGATCACGGGCAGGGCGTAGGTGTTGATAGCCCAGATCTTGTTCTTACCGTTCAGCTGACTCCTCAGGACTTGCCTGACCCTCTGCAGGTACTTGGTGGTTGCAGCTTTTCTAGCGGCCTCTTCATGGTTCCCATTCGCCTGCGGGATCCCCAGGTACTTGTAACTGTCCTCTATGACTGCAATGTTGCCTTCTGGTAGCTCGATACCCTCAGTTCTGACTACCTTCCCTCTCTTTGTTACCATCCGACTACACTTCTCCAGCCCGAATGACATCCCGATGTCATTGCTGTATATCCTGGTAGTGTGGATCAGTGAATCGATGTCTCGTCTGGGTGGGTGTTAACAGGTTGACAAAGATGTGAATTTTTCCGACTAACTGCGCAGTAATGATGGAAGCCTGCCAACACTGAGACCTGAACGTTCTCGCACAGTCACAGCTCAAACCATAAATATCCCATGATATCAATAAAATAGAAGAAGTCATTTTTCTTGTGGCAGTTATCTTGAAGAACCAGACTTTTGTTTTCATAAGATAAAGAAATAAACTGATTCATATTCTTGAGAAAAAAACAGCTTTGTTACCTTGAAATTAGGAATCAGAATACAATTTCCCGTTGACTGACATAAAAAAATGGATAATATAACTGCGATATCAACAGAAAATGTAAAAAAGCAAATGGTATCATTATCTTCCAAATTAATCTATAACTTTATTGTTGTGTGTCTCTTTGGTAAGTGAAACAAACAAGGATGCAGACACAGTATCGACATTTGGTTTGTCACTGTCAGTTCATGATCCAAGGACATGAACAATCGTGTTATCATGTAAAAGATAAAAAGGTGCTTTCAGTTCACCTAAGACTGATGTGTATTATGACCAAGTAAAATATTAAAAAGGAAAACTGAATTCTCTCAGGCTAAAATGTGGGAACTGCCACAGTGAAGTCCACGGGCCTGTCTCTCCCCCCCCCCCCCTCTACTCGTTTCTCATCACAGAGCAATCCTTGACCTGAATAAGCGAATAATTGCCTTCAGCAACAAAAGAAGGAAGCTGATGCTTAGAGAATAATTACCAGCTTCATCTTGGGAAGTGTGTGTGACACTGCAGTGTGTCTTTGTCTCGTAGGACTCCTGCACGCTGCTCCGAGTGCGTCCTTGGGGCTAGTGCAGGTTGCTGCTGTGGGACATGAACTAAAATACACGTTAGTGCCTCGACAGCTCTTCACCCTGGAGGTGTCGCTCCATAAGGGATGTCCCCTTTTTTCGAGCCCCTGGAGAACTCCAAAAACAGCGCAGTCCACCCTTTCATTCCCTCATCAGTGTCTACGAGACATTTCACTTCCCAGGCAATGTGTTACCGCTTGCAGGTTGAAAGGAGAGAGGTTTCAGTATCTTGTTTAACTTACCATTGCATTATCATCTACATTGTAGCTAAAGCTAACCAGAAGCCTTTCAGAAGATCAGAGAGCTGCTAAAGTCTTAAATTTTTGTCACGTAGAATTATGTTATTCTTGTTTTCCCTGATTGCCAAGACTCGGGCAAGCTAAGGGTTAGCTTTAGGGTTATGGCTGGGGTTGTTGCAATGACTTAGATGGTAGAGGGTTGACTTTACTACTTTGGTAGCTTTTTAATAGTCAGGTAGCTAAAACCAGGACACTGCACGGCACATCTGAACCCACTTTTAGTTAGTTTAATAATGAGGAGAAAGGCCACAGGGCTGGGTTCTAGGTTCTGTTGCCAATTTGCATTGGCAGGAACGGGACAGAAAGATCTAGAGCAGTGATACCATGGGAGCACAAACAGCAGCAAGCTAGGCCCAAGGCATTTACTAAAGATCAAGGGCTGTTAGAAAATGACAAACTGACACTAGAAATGGTTTAGAGTGGACAGAAGATGCTGGAAGGAGGACAGAGGATAAGAAAAAGGAGAGGGTAAAAGAGAGGATAGGGAAGACGGGTGTGGTATGTCAGCAGATCAATTCCAGCTAAGGATAGAACTATATCAGGATCCTCCTTCACCTCAGTGACAGGAATAGCTGCACTTGTAACTCCTGGGGGAAATTTGTGGATGCTATAGATTTGTTTAGGGGACAGTCTCACAGACACAATTTCAGTTATATCCTTGATGGTGATCTTGGAATGCTATAAATGAGCTGGACAGTTTGCTCCGTTGTCCAGTCGTCCTGTGTTTGCTGCATTGCCAATAACTGATAGTGTCGCTGACTGGGCAGCAGGATGTTAATGTGAGAGCATAGTAATATCCATCCTCTATGGTGCACAGTGTGGGCCCCAAAACAAAACAAAACAAGGAAGGAAGATTAACATAAGAGGATGGATATGAGCCAGGCACTAAAATAGTATTAACTGATAACATTTAGTAGCTCTTTACTTTTTGACCTTAAACCTGTAGGTCTACTATAGGTTGATGATGATAGACTGATCGATGAAGCCACTCACACACACATATTTATTTCAAAGTATGCAGAAGTGTAGGCACGACCTTGTGTGCAGGTGCCTGTGCATGCCCAGACATGCCTGTGCTGCAAATAATGGGTATATGTGGAGATGCGACATGAAATTATAGTGAACTTCATATTAATCTCCCAACATCATCGTCCATCGGCACATCCTGGGGTTCAGTTTATTAAAAATGATCAGTAACAAACATCTGCATCAGATTCAGATAAGGATTGGTGACATTGGGGTTTTTTTTCTAAATAAGCCGGTTTGTACCAGTGAGGGAAAAAAACAAGAACTTTCTCACTTGAAATTAAAGCTGTTAGAACTTGAACTGAACAGAACAAACACTAAAGATATAATCAGGAACACAACTTGTAGACTGTTGCAAACAAGGATTCAGATATTAATGGTTATTAATCTTAGATGACAGATCGAAGTGATCCATAATTTCCACCTCTACTTCATGTACACTAATATTTTCCTACATGTGGTATCATTGGTGAGAACTGCTCCAATAATCTGCCTATAATCCTTAGTCCATCCACAGGAGGATTACCATACCCTGATAGCTGTGTGGCTGCTATACCAGCATGTTAGCATGGGACTAAATGGCTCAGATTATGATGAGTTAAAGGACATCAGGTTAAATGAGTGGTGCAGCTCAGTCTGATGGGTAATTATTTTGAGTTATTACTCATGCATAGATTAGATTCTATCTCTGCTAGGGCTTTGGTATATATACATCTGCACATGAAAGGAGACAGACAAGATGTGCATCTGCAAATACCTTAATAACCAAGTACTTTGAGACAAAGTAACAGATGAATATTATTGACAATCCCTCGGCAAGTTTCTCATCCTGTCGATTGGCTCCACAGGCATGGACTGTAGCCAGTAATAGTAGTATTTATGCTTTTTGCTGTTTAAACTCAGCACAGTAGGACATGAACCAGTTCTCCTTCTTGATTTAAAACATTGTGTTTAATTCATGCTGTAGATGGTGTAGCCCAGCACCCTACAATGTAGCCTCACGTATATCTGACAACAACACGACATAGCATCGCAGACCCTAATGATTGTGATAGGTCTGTTTGGTAGTAAACATGGTATTGATTAGTTCAAGCTTACTTGTTTCTAGCGTGCTCTTGCTAATGCTAATGCAGTTGTAGCCAATTTTCTTATTTTCATAATCTAACAATAATCTAAAAATCACCCCAACTGGTCGTGGCAGATAGCTGCCTGTCCCTGGGCCTGGTTCTGCTGGAGGTTTCTTCCTGTTAAAAGGCGCTTACTCATAGGGGGTCATACGATTGTTGGGTTTTTCTCTGTATGTGTTAATGTAGGGTCTACCTTACAATATAGTGCCACTGTTGCTATGATTTGGCAGTGTATAAATAAAATGTAATTGAATTGAATTAAATATTCTGTGTGAGGGCTTGAGAGTTTCTGAAGTTGTCTTTCTTGTCTGCATTTCAGTGAAAATTTGTTTGAGATTTATTAGCCCCAAGTCCAATATGGATAGCTCTGTTTTACTTTTCATGGTATTACAATGGAGACACACCGGGGGACAAGTTAAAACCTGTCTGACCACAGGACAAGAGAATCACTGGAGGGACAGCTGAATGATATTTGAAACTGATCTACCTGCCCTGCCAGCAGGAAAACACAAGAAAGGAAGGGCGAGTGCTAGCTGGTTAGCAGCAACTGAACTTCCAAAAAGCCAGGGACTGTCCTCTAGAAAATCAATTGTGGTTGGTTAATATACCAGGGCAAATAAAGTCTGTGTGTTGGAAATGTTGATCAGACATGATATTTACCTCAGAACGTTAGTTTAAAAAAAGCTGTGAAAGGTTTCCTAACTGTCAGAAAGCCCGTGATAGTGGCTGGTAGTTTTCTGTCTGGGTTTTCATATTGGTTTTTTCTTGGTGGAAGCTGTAGAGCATGTCTGGCAATGGAAAACCTTCCTGACAATGAGTTAGAAGTATTTAGTTAGAATATTGCCTAATATTGTGTTACAGACTTGCCATGCTCAGCTGCTGAGGTCAAGTTGTCTCCAGGAGGAAGATGAGCAAACTTGCGGCTGTATCACCAACCCTCACCCCTTCTCCCCCATGGGAGCTCGATTCCTGGTGATATAATAGGCTGTCTTAGTAGAGGGCCACGGTTCAGCCTGTCAGCAGCCTGTCTCCTGTCTTGGGTTTGCACAATGAGCAGCAGACCCTATGGATTTTCATATATTATTATGCTCAGGCCCTGTGCTAGAATTACACACTCGCTAAAGGTCAGAGCAGATACGAAAACAGACGGCGAGAGGAGGGAGGGAGGGAGGAAGGAAGAGGAAAAAGTCACATTAATTATCCATCAGTGTTCCACTTGTTTTGTGTAGTCTTTTTTTATTGCTCCTCTTTTGCTCTTTCTTTTCCTCCTCTTAATCTGCTACCTTTACAGAGTGAAACCTAACCTCGCAAACATTCTTCAGTCATGATGTCTCTCGGTCTCACATATGGTCTAATCATCGAAAGGAAAAAGCTCAGCTCCCTTTGATGCGCCAACTGTGCCGACACCCTGCTCGCAGTCTCCTCAAACCTGGCCCTTCCCACACAAGCACATGGTGCGCTTCAGTTGGGAAGCTAGCTAGAACACCCTCCCGTGCTGTGAATGTGCAGACAGATGCAGAGCTGACCTGAGCCGTATGCTGGCTAGCACACAAGTCTTCCTCAAAGCAACAGCTCAGAGTGTTTGTGCACTCAGCCAAATGCTTCGTTTTCTGTCTGAACATGTTTACGGTGCACTGATGGGTTTTCGCCATTAGCTGCAATGAAATCAAAAAATAAGGCTGTAATAGCTGCCCACACCTTCCCGTTTGTGAACACTCTCCCTGCTCTGTTTCCATGCATGAAACGGTTAGTGTAAACAGCACGAAGTGCATTACCAAAGGTACTGTTCAGATTCTGTTTCAACCTAAAAATTCATAACAAAAAGTGTGTAGCTACAGCACACAATTGCTTTTGCCTCGGACGCAGCGGTTGTGTGCGTTTGCAGTCGCTCAAGGCAGAATCTCTCTGCAATTCTGGCCCATGCATGTGTGAGGGGAGCAGAATGAAGTAGTTAACAAATGCATGCTGGCTACATGGTGAATTTTGCCTTAGTGACTGTGAAGATGAGCTTCCCAGTGTCAATATTTTATAAGGAACTGCCGTGAGTAGGCTTTCCACCAGTCCGGCTTCTTGAAAAATATTACATAAATATTATATAAATGAATATCTTCTTTCTTTCTTGTCACGTGGGACTGGCTGGCTCATATATCTTTCCTATGAGCAAAAAGTAAAGAATATCCGTACATTCCTGAGTGCTGATATATTTGGGCATGTGCATCTTTTTTTTCTTTTTTTTTGTATCATACATGAACCCTCTGAGGTCTAGATTATCATTTATGGTGACCCTGCACTAACCCTGTGCTACCAGAATATGTAATTTTGTTGTTTTTAAAAACTGTTTCTCTTGGGTCTTGGCAGTCAGGAGTGAACATTCTTACTGGCACTCATAAAAATCTGATTTTGATGTTTTTCCAATCAAAGTACTTTTACTTACCCCTAAAACAAAGGGTTAGGGTTGGGATTGGAGTTTGGGGATAGGGTTGATGGTGTTGCTGATGATGACTTCAAGCACAAAGAGGTGAAGGTATTTAAGTCATGAAGGTAAACCTTTTTCCCACAAGTCAGTCAAAAACTGGAGCAGTTGGTGGTATGGACAGTAATTTCATTTTGAACCATTCCTGTTCCCATTAAACAAAGTGTTCACGGCTGGATACAGATCGTTTATGGAGTTTCCTGTAACTCCTTACAAACCACTATCACTGCTTTCCAGAGTTTGATTTGTCTCAGTTGGAATGATTATTTTGTGTCTGCTAGCATAGAGTTAAGTTTTAGGGTCATCATCAGATTCCCTAACAGAGAGCCAATCTATATTCTGCCGATCTGTTGGCGACCCAAGGAAATAGATAAGTTGTGGGGGAGGGGGACTGCTGAATGCTTTCAGTCATGAAATTGAGATTTGTACTCCTGGATACAGGACATTATTTCCTGTCTTTGTGACCTAGATGGAAATAGCATTGCCCTCTGATGGATGTGTTATAAATGAGGTCAGCCTCCTCTCAGATGGAGGTCTGAGGTTTTGAAAAGAGGTCTACAATTGGGCCGATGACGAAGGAATGCTGGTGGTATCGCAGCATTAATACCACCTGCCTTAATGGTGTGTAGACTGGTCTTTAGACGTCGAAACCACTTTTAGTTGTTTTAGCACTGGGATGTTGGCAATAGATTCTTACATTTCGGTGCACTGGGGTTGGATGATTAATTAGACTTCAATTTATTAAGATGTTGACCTTTAAGAGAAGAGAATCCAGTTAAAATGATTATTTTTCCATATAATCACACTACAAGGTTTTCCCTTTTCAATTAAAGCAGTGCTCATTCATCCTTCTCAAAACCCCAAACTTACTCGCCGTTTAGTTCAGATGGAGCCGAGACAATGGAAAAAGGACCTTTGGTCATCAAGACTATATCTGAAAAATGTCAAAGTCATAACAAGATTTCCAGAAGGGAACCTTTGACAAGACCATTAACTGTTCCCCGGCAGCTGCCTGTGTCTACAGATCCAGCAGATTGTGGTGGAGGCTGTGCCATAATTTCTTTATTTTTCATCTAAATTAGATTTTTAACTGGCAAAAATTCCCTGTAAAAAGATGCAATTTTCAAAAAGTCAGTAATGCACAATTCTTGAACGAGTTATTGTGTTACATTAAGAGTTTTGGCACAACAGAGTAGACCCTGTTTCCATGCACTGGACCAATCCCAGTTCACTCTGAAGATCTTGAAGATCCATTTGGGATGCAAGGAGTTTGGAGTCTTGGTCTCTTCACAGTGCTCCTTACTCGTGAATAGTTTTTGTTTTGTGGGTGAATCTGATGGAGAGTGGGACTGTACCAAACAGAAGACTGCTTATAACTGGGGATCTTCTTACTCAATTAAACAAGGAAAAAATATTAGACTGACCGCTGGTCTAAAACTAAGAAACACTAAATATCAAGTTAAATTTGAGAATTGCTTAATGGACCATGTCAAAAACCAGTAACAAAAACATTTGAAACCATTAATCACATTCATTCTTTTTCTGTCTTCTTGGTCATAAAAGCAAAGCAACTATAAAAAAAATCATAATTCACGATCAGTCACTGAGTAGAGGTTTTCAGTTTGACCTTTCGAATTCACAGTGGGGATTTACTGCTTTTGTGAGTTTCCATGACAGTAAATGGAATATCATTCGACTGTAATTTATAGCATCCTTGAAATCTTTAGCTTCACTATTAATTGCAGCATTAACCTCTTGACATATAAGTGTCTGTGGTTAGGGCTAGGATGATTGTGAGTCTCATGCTAAGCCAGCACATTTTTAGAAAAATTTCATAAGTTTTTCCCATCTCAAATGGGCAAATTTTCCATAAAAAGAGAGCCCTACCACCAACCGGAGCGAGACACTGCGATCTTGGTGCAAACAGAATAAATAGATATCCATTGATTATGTTCATAAACAGAATACATATTGAACAAATAGGAAAGATTAAATAAACAGCTTGCAGTTCTCTGAATCGATTGCAATAATATGTGAAGAATGATTAGCAGCTATTTCAATTATGTGAAAAGCTCCATCAAAAAAGGCGTCCCTGATTTACCCCTAAACTCTCCTCTTCATCTGTCTGTTTTTCTCTCCGTCTCTCAGAGAGGTGAATGCCACATAAGCCTTTTAAGCCTTAGCCCGCTGCACTTATGTGACCTTAGCTGTTACTTCATCATACCCCAATCTCTTCTTATCGTTTTATACATTAGTCATTTTGAATGAAGGAGGAACGGTTTTAGATCATACTGTATTGCATTGTGTGTGTGTGTGTTCAGATAGCCGTGACTACTCAGTAATGTGTGTGTTCCCTGTTTGATAGCAGGTTATTATCAGCATTTAGTCCTGCTCTGAAAACTCTCTCTGCAGCAGCAAAGAGCTCCACACTGAGGACCAGTCCTCATTCTTATTTTTAACCACTCCATTAATGTCTTTTCTTTCAATAACTTTCAGTTTCTTCAACAATCCTTCTTCCTGTACTCTGCCTCTGCTTCTTTATGTCTATTTTTCCCCACTGCTTCTTAAGATGGAAGCACAAGAATTTGGAGACTTGACGAACTGATTTGTATTGATCAGCTGCCTCTGCCAGGCAGCCAGTGACAAGGCACAATATGGAGCAGGTTCAGGAAAGGAAGGATGGGGTTGATGGGAGAATTATTCTTAAAGGGCAATGATCATATCTATTATTTACACAAGAAAAGCTCTTAGTTGGTTCATTTTTGTGAAATACTAATGAATTGTTACTAAATCAACATTCCCCCTAAGTTTTACTGAACATTTTAGCATTTTCCAGCTTCTGTCTGATTTAGTCCCATAACATCACGTGTTTGGGGGGGTTTGTCTTATGAGTCTTTATAAGTTTATAAGTCTTATAAACCCCAATTCAAAAAGCAGACAAAGTAAACAACTAGTAAGCTTTTAGCACAGACTTTTGTTGCTAAAGATCTGAACAATCCCTCATTAGTTTTAGCAAACAAGCTAGCTAATGCTAGCAATGAAGTGCTAATGTTACCTTTTGCTTCAAAGGCATTTGCAGCCATTTATAAAAGGTGTTTAATGTCATCACCGTTTGTAAAATGTAATTAAAATGTTCACAATCAGAGGACAGTGTTTTACCGCTTTTGCTACATTGCAACCATTAGCATCAAGACCTTTGATCTTAGCCTTTCAAAAGAAATGGTCCCAGTTCAATCATACTCGGCATGATCAGTTATTCCTTTAATCTTACATTACTGCATCTATCATACCACCACTTTGCATTCTGTTGATAACATTAGGTACTTTTGAAAAAGTTTAAACTTTTTTTTTTAATTAATAGTTAGTAGCTTTAAAGTTGTCAAAAATCTCATCCCACTGTATCGGTATTTCATTATGCCCAAAACTCTGCTGAATGCTTTAGTTCACCATAAGTGCGCTGTTGAATATATTCAAAGTTTTTTAAACGAGGTCTAAAATTGATTTTCCTCATTGGTGCCTTCAGGGATGCTGCAAAAAAAGATTTGTATTCATGAATTATTTTGCCCTTTAAAGGATAAACCATGAAGAATTCTGGTGGTGACTGGATGTCATAACGGAGATAGGATTTCAGAAGCAATAAAGGAAGAGTGAAATTCAGAAGTAAGTTTCGGGAATAAGATTTGCAAGTTGCAGTCAATGACACAATGACCCAGCAGTTCTGATAACTCGTCGATCAGAGATCTTTTTGTTCCTACGTGTTCACAAATAATTTTATTTCCAAATAATCTATTCTTCCAACACTTACAGTTCACTCTTCACCAGCTTCACTCTTTGCAGGCTTGAGAGTCTTAACCTCTTAGGATCCTGCTTCCACATATGTGGACATCACATTTTGGGTTATTTAGACCAAAATACTCAATTTTGCTTCACAAGGGCCTGATATCCACTTACGAGAACATTATACTGCCACTGTTCTATCGAAATTTTAAATGAATATCCTCATATGTGGCTCTCATTTTTCTTAGAAACAAAAATTAGGTAAAAAAAAATAATCTGGTAATTCTTTGTTTTTACATTCATCAGGTCCCAATCAGCCCAAATATCAAAGAGAAATTAAAAATGCATGCTGTGGATGAGTTTGGGTCTCAGGAGGTTAAGGTGTGTTTTCATTTTTTTTGGTTAGGGTTTTTTGCTGAGGCAGTCCGTGAGGGTGGAAGTTGTTATATAAAGGAGTGCCTTCAATCTGCATTCTTTCTAATGTACAGTAGGGGACGACTCCTCTGGTTCCAAAAAGTGGTGCATTTGTATAGAATTATATGAGAAAACAGCCCTGCGCTGGATCTGTGAGCTCAGTAAATGCTGTAATATCAATATAATACATTTATAGGGTTGGCTGCTAGTTTTAAATCTCGTTGAATACAACATGATGGTAATTTTGCAAAATAAAGTATGAGCCCATTACATACAATTGATTTATACTTCTGTGTAAAATATTTCTGAAACCTTATGCTGGAGCCTACGCTGTAAGCTAACATGAACCTCCCTGGAAATGCATCCATATGATGAACTGACATAAATACTGGCAAAGGTGCTGACCACTTGCAAAGGCTTTATTGTAGACTCTACACAGATTCATGGCAGTAAAAATAAAAATATAAAAGTATAATTTAAGCTTTAGAAACTGCAAGGGTACGTAACGGGTGAACAGGAGTGGACCAAACGATGACAATAAAAAGAGAGCAGTTAAGATGCAAATATCTTTCAATCTTTTACTATGTTACCATTTTCTAATTTGTCACCTACACAGTGCACAAATAAAGTTATCATCAAAAGTGAGAAAAGGTGTCAAAAAATAAGACTCAAATTCTTTTGTGAGAACAATCGCTGTGAGACCAGGCCAGGCTATCGCTTATCCCTGCAGTGACAGGGAGAAGCACCAGGAGGGCTGCTCCAATAGAAGAAAAGGAAATTGTTGGGCAGAAATTACGGAAAATTGTGAGGGAGATAAAAGCATGAAGAGCAGGACGGGAAGGAAAAGAAAGCGGCCCAGCATCTCAGGTGGCCTCTCAGATTGCTGCTCTTTGGCTCTTTGAGAAGAAGCAACGGGAGACGGCAGACTGAAAACACTCGAGAATAATAAAATAAAATCAATGGTGCCTGTCAGTTTTTTTGATCTGTCGCTCTTTTCACATGGCACCAGCTTAGTGTGCTTTATTCAAGTACCGTACCACCCCTGTTGTCTGTCTTCTCTCCAGTCCTCTTGCTTTTTTCCCTCCCTCTCTCTATTCCTTTTCCTCCCTAATGACTGAGCTACTGGCAGGCGATATGAAGGCGGCATTTTCTCATCGTAAAAGCATATTAAACAGTCAAGAAAGAGACCAACTCTCTGAAATGTTAAATTGAACTTTGGACTTATCTCTAGCTTGCCTTTTTTTTAAAAAAAACATTCATCCTTTCTCTTTTCCCATTTCCACCTCTCCATCTCAAACTTTTCTGCCTCACTACTCTCTCTTTCAATTTATTGCTGCTAAAATTGGGCAGATGTTCTGTAAAAGCCTTTTATTAAAAACCTGATATTGGCCAGCCAATGCCATCCTCCTCTTTTATAATGGCAGTGCCTCCCTGACCACAGTTAGTCAATATAGTTTTAATACTTTTTATTTCACATGGGCGCCCAGAGAAATAATTTCAGCCTGGTGTGGGAGGATTTTACTGAACGGTCTGTAAAACCTGCAATGAAACCTGCTTCAATCCTCCTTAAGGAGCAGCTTACACAACTAGAAGAACTAAATTACTTGTAGAATCAACTGATGTGCTCTAAGGTACTTCTGATGGGTTTTCTGGGTAATATAATTGTATCTATCTATCTATATAAAATGTATCTAGCACATAATAGCAGGGTGCAAGATGCTAGCAGGCAGGGCATTCATGGAACGCTATAACCAAGTGGCCGGCATATTATGACAGCAACATCAGGAAGAAGGAACAAGAGAAGCCGGAGAAGTACCAAGGACTCAGAGAAGAGCTCGAGAAGATGTGGAGGGTGAAGGTAACAAGCTAGCCGAGTGGCTCCAGCAAATCCCAGGAAGAACATCTGGTATCTCTGTCCAGAAGAGCACAGTCCTGGGAACAGCTAAGATACTGCGCAGGACCCTCAAGCTCCCAGGGCTCTGGTGGCAGACCTGAGCTTGAAGGATAGACCGCCTGCAGGGCCCAGAGGAGACATTTTTTCTACATGTGTTACATAAATGCCTGAAATCGTGAATGCTATGAAAAATAACTTATCATATTAGTTTTCCAATTAAATAAAAGCAAACAACAACAATAAAATGGTAAATAGAGCTTTAGCATCAACAGCTAACTTAATATTAATTTAACATAAGCATAAATAACACTGAGAAACCCAGTTATGTGATTCATTAATACTGCAATGTATGTCGCTAACATTAGTAAGGCAGCTAACTTGTTGACACAACTTTGTTCGATGGGATTTGCATGGTTTTGTTAGTCTGTATCCCCCACCTCTAGCTCTTGAGCCAAGCTAGCTAGCTAACATTCCCCCACCTCCAGCTCTTGAGCCAAGCGAGCTAGCTAGCTTTGAACTGTACGTTTTGCTGAATGCGGCGAGATCACTTCAACACCTCGATCAGACTCCCTCTAAAACAGCAAAGCAACAGCAAACTAAGTACCAAGCTTTTAAAGAAATGGGCCATTGGGTGATGTGAAGTTATCATGGTGTGTATATGACAACTTAGTAAAGACATTAGACTGTTACCTAAACAGGAGGGGCTACTATGAACCATACATCAGCTACAAAGGGACGTATAATGAGTGAATCGCTTTGTGTTTACTCAAAAATACCACATTTCTTTTTAATTAGTGAGAGTGTCAGACTGCAGTGCTCTGAAATTGCTCTGAAATTGTGTTTTTGGATTTTCAGGAAGGTACTTGGAAAAAACACAGTTGCAGATACTGTAATAAGTTTTGGTAGCACCTCTAAATCCACAGATCTGACTTTCTGTCACCTCTTTTCCCTTTCTCTCTGTGATCCTGTCTTTGCTCTTAAGCCATTTGTCTGTGTAGCTTTGTCTCTCTTCTTCGCCTGCCTTTCTCTCTTTTCTCCATGCGAAGATCATCAGGGTAGAAGTCAGTGACCCGCTTAGCAGCTCTGAAACAGATGTTCACAGGGTTTGTGTGTGTGTGCGTATGGACTTATGACGGGGCCTGACAACAGCAACTAACAAGCAGTGGGCACTTAAACTGGGGAGATGGATTAATGTTTTTTTCATCTTTCAGGATGGAAGGATAAGCAATAAAGGGACAGTAGGGATTGGGTTTGGGAGTTAGATTGGGATTAAAATAACTGTGGCTGTGGCTTCTTTGACCGACTGACATGCACACAGAGTTGTTGTGGATCACAGCTTGGTTAAAGAACAATTCTGAGGGGAAAGAAGAGAGTTGTGAGTTCACAGAAAAGGTCAGTGTGCTAGAATAGGTTTTGTTGTGCAGTTGTAGCATAGAGCACTGTCAGTCAGGCTGTCACTTTGCATTATTGAGTCTTTAGGACAGGATCTGACTGACTCGTGGCAGTAGCCATTTTTGTTAGAGCTTTAGGGATGGTCTTGATGAAATAATATAAAATATGATTGTAAAGATCACCATTGTGTTTAATACACAATGCTAACAATCTTATTTGTTGTGAAGACTCAGATCTAAAAGCCGAGCAGATTGCAAAAAAGCGCCATGACATTCCAGATTTTTTCATATGCGAACTTGTAACATATAATATGTTGTATAAGATATACACACATGGAAAGGATTGCATTTCTGCATTGTGAAAAAAAAGGAAGTAAACATCAAGTGATTATGAGCTGGTCCTGATATTTCAAAACAAGAAAAGGAAGAAATGGAGGTTCAGTTCTCAGCAGAAGGCAGCAACGGGGAGGTCTGAAGAGTTGAAGCTGTATGACGGCTGCTTTTGTACACATTTCAGGATGTGAGTGGGGAACTTTCAGCTCTTCACTTTCAGTAGAGGTGGGACCACATCAAAATTATGCAGGTGGTGTGAGCGGCTGAATTGAGAATAGTCGAGGCCCCAACATTTCTTTAACACACAAAATATTTTCTGTGTCCGGTGTGTAAAGGCCTTGAGCGTGACTACGAAGACAACCCGTTCTCACTCCCAAAGCGTAACATTTTACGCTAGGTGACAAATCGTCACCATATTACGTTTTCGGCTACCCACCACGTTCCTAAATGACGACCTCGGAAAAAGAGGAAATATGAGAACTGTCTGGACTGAACCTACACATGTTCGCTCTTTTTCTTCAAATCGCTTAGAAACACGCTATTTAACATCATTAAAGTCCTGGTTAAGGTCAGGAATAAGGTTATGGTCAGGGCTAGGGATAAGGTTAGGTTTAGGGCTGGAATACAGGGCTGGAACGTCTATTACCGCGGGAGCGTCATTGCACTGGATTCCAGCCATAACCCGCCGCGTACCATAAGAACGCCGAAGGTCTCCTTTCGCGTTCCTCAGGAACGCCGCGGGACGTGACAAAACGTCGACATGTTACGCCTCGGGAGTGAGAACGCTCTGACGAAGAACACATACCTAAAGTAAAGTCCTTATAAGGTAACTGTTTGTTTGTTTTTTGTTTTTTTAAGTCAGTTACTTCAAAAGCTGGATGAGCTTGCTCTTAGGATGCAGCTGTGGTTCCCATTCTGAGCCTTTCCACCAACAATAATTGCACTGGACCTCCATGAGAAGAGGAAAATCCCATGATCTGAGGATCTGTGGCTACATGTGGCGAAAGGTTCTCAAAAACCCTGATGTGAACATTTTAGCAGGTCTTCACAAACTCACTCACTTTCTGTTTGTTTTGTTTGGATATCAGCCCAAATCATCTGCAGCGTTTCACAGAGACATCATGTGGAAGCAACCCTCGTGGCTAATTGAAGCAGAGGTTGACTGTTTCTGTTTGTCATCGGGAAACCTTTGTTGCTGTTATTTAATCACCTTTGTCTCAACAATTAAATTTCACATTTGGGCAGCGTGGGAAGGAATTATTAATCGTTACAGGAACTAGAAAGTGTGTGCATCAGTGAGTGCGTGATGGGTGTGTGTTCTCCAAATGCTCATCCAAGGCACAATGGTGCACTCGGTCTGTTCAGCTAAAACGTAAATTACTGGTTTACAGCAACTACCTACTCATTTCACATATAGCCTTCAGCGGTGCAGGCACCACCACCCAGTTACTCCTTGAGGAGAAATAGATTTATGTCTGTCTTTGTGGTTGGATTG
Source organism: Simochromis diagramma (assembly GCF_900408965.1). Classification (NCBI taxonomy): domain Eukaryota; kingdom Metazoa; phylum Chordata; class Actinopteri; order Cichliformes; family Cichlidae; genus Simochromis; species Simochromis diagramma. The sequence goes on from NW_024387523.1 coordinate 22,571,985, forward strand.
CACATGATGTTTAAGACAAACTGAACTCTGCTCAGAGTAAAAAAATCAAAGGTTTGTGTGTTGAAGATTTGATCACTCAAACTATTTAAAAACATCCTGGACTTAAAATTTGAAACAAGCTCTTCTGGGAAAAAACAAAAAGAAAGCACTGGTCCTCAGGTGTTTCTAAAATAACCTTCAAAACCTGACGCCCTTCAGAATCAAAGCAGCTCCAAGGTGTGAACTTGACAGGAAACACTGGCGTTGCGCCAAGTAAACTGCATTTTTCTGACAGCTGGCAAAGGGTCGAAAATTGCAGTGTATTCTGGGTAGTTGCCACCATGTTGGTGTTCGCTCAAAACCTAAACAAAGATGGACATCAACAGGTAGTTACTCAATATTCAATGCTGTACTGTAATGTGTTTTGTCTTTTTTCCAATTCGATAAAACACAATATTTCCTTATTATTACATACTAATATTTTGTAACCATGTAACAATTACTGTAGATGTGTAACTGAAGTGCAACGACAGCACGAAGTCGGGACTGCAGAAGTTTTAAAACACGAAAGTATAAAGCTTTTGTTTGATTCAAGCCATACCACCATGTAGCTACAGCCTACATATAACTGCCACATTTGTAATGTAGCAAAATCCCTACGATGTCTTCAAGCCGTACATCGTCGGCTTCATGACCAGAGCAAAAGTCTTCCTCCACTCTGTAAAACACAGCTGTGCCACAGCAGTTCACCATTCTGATGACCCAAAAGCAGCTTCAGTCTCTGTATTTGCTTTTTTTCAACTTGGATTTGCACGAACAATGGTCCCATAATGCACTTTGTTGGTGACGACACGATCCCAACCTCCGTCACATCCCAGTCCTCCCTCTGCAACTTTCCCCAGACCCCAAACAGGAAGGACTCATAACTGATGGTTGCAGTTCCAGCGTCAGCAGGCTGGGGACTGACTACAAGAATTACTGTCAGTGCTCAAGCGTTTACAGTAAAGCCTAATTTTATTAGCCGAGTAAAGAGATGGTTGAGTGCGTGGGTTTCGCTTCTGCGATGGTGCAGCTCTCGCCAATCAGTGATAAACACCACGCCGTCCACCTCAAATGCCCCACCAGCTCGCTTTGACTTTGTAGAGGTCACGTAAACACAAACAGGCCCGCGCTTGTTCCCGCTTCTTTGGGCACGTACACGAAAAGCTGACGGCGTAATTACCGAGCTCGACCGAGGAGAAAGTGGAGGTCAGGAAGCGTCTCGTCAGAGGTGTTCAAGCCCGACTGATACTGTAATTTTAATTTGCATTGCCACACACACAGAAGTCACAGAACACTTTGATGGCTGAGCACAAGCTAATTAGTGGTCCAAAGTAAGGAAACAAAGTTAACAAGCACAAGTTTGTTGGACCTTTTTTTTACTGAAAGATGTTACAGTGCAGAACTATATAAATGTTTGTATAGAAAGCTCTACCACAAGAAATACCACAAAGACATCATTTTAAATGAGGCAACCACTGCATTTCAACCCTAATTGGTGGCAATTTAAGGTATATTTAGTTTTTTTTCCTACTGTTAAAATCTCTTACTCTATGTATTTAATCTTTAACCACTATTGCAATGTACAAATTGCCTCCAAAGTACCTTCATTACATTATTAATAGGTAAATGAATCGGATTTTATATAAGTGATGTACTCCTTTTCATAGTAATGGTTTTATTGTTTAGTTGAATCATTGAAATCGCATTTTGTGCAGCAGGTTGATCTGACATGAAGATTAGGAGATCTGAAGGCACACACCACACGGCTGATTTGACACACAGACACGCAGCTGGCTAAATAATCCCATAAAAATGTGATCAGTGGGCTAGCGCTTGACGTCACCGGGGCGCGCTCAGGATTATTTAACGTTTTGCGACTGTGATGTGGCAGTTTAAAGACTTGCGTAACATCTCGTGTCAAACGGACTGGGAAACAATATCGTCACAAGGCTTGCTTTGATTCCATTAAAAGACTTTGTGTGAGTTGCAAAGCTGTGCTGTCTGTTTGGAAGTGTCTATGTTACTGTTCCATGGTTTGCCCGATCATTTTATTTGTTCAAGCAGAAAGCAGCTGCTGGTTTTAATTGTAGCCAACAGTCGACTGTGCGAACCCTCTCTTCTAATCCCTCATATGTTTTGTTTTTGTTTTTTTCGTCTGTTGCCGAGCAGCTTTGGTGACGTTGCGCTGTTTGCACTTCTCAATTGTCACTCGAGTTCACCCTCCTCTCTTCTTAATTGTTGCTGACCTCCCGTTTCCTTATCTCTGATTGACAGGTGTGAAAAGCAGCCTGGCTAGTGCTGTAGTCGCTGTTGTTGTCAAGGAAACCCAAAGTCCCATCCCGTTGCCATGGGGAAACAGAACAGCAAACTGCGGCCAGAGGTGTTGCAGGATCTCCGTGAGAATACCGAGTTCTCCGACCACGAGTTGCAGGAGTGGTACAAGGTGCACAATTCACACCCTGAACACTGTGCAAAAGTCTCGAGCCCGCCTTCAACTCTTTATACTCTCCTTCCAAGGAGCAAGACATTATTGTAAAGTTTTAAAGTGGTCTTGAGCAATAGTTCTCCAGGCTTTCTGAAGGTGTTCAAAGTTTTTCTTTAGACATTGACTGCAAGTCCTTACACTCCTCATTTTCACAGGAATGCTTTCTCTTGTTTGTTGAGCCACATAACCCTGACGTATGATTCATTCTAGGATAAAATGGCACCTAATGCCACCTAAAGGCACCAAACCTGCGTTGTGTCTACACATAACAGACCGCAGATCAGTAGATGAACAGTATCTGAAAGTCACATCCCTAAGAAACAGAACAAAATCCAGCAAAGACCTGACACAGGACCTGAGATGCCTGAGAGATTACAGCTGGCTCTTCAGCTGTATTTTGTGTATCAATGTGTACAGAGGAGGTCAGGATAGAGGTACAGATAGTCTGTGGCTGCATCCATCTGTAAAACATGATGGAGGCTTTGTCGTGGTTTGGGGCTGCATTTCAGACAGTTGTGTCAGGGATCTTTTGGATGATGATGGAAAAGATGGAAAAGTACTATCTGATTTTGATCCACCATTCAGTACCATCTAGAAGGTGTCTGATTGGCCACAGCTTCATTTTAGAGCATACAATGATCATAAACAAACTGCCAATACAGTAAAAAACCTTCCTGGTAGAAGAACTAACACAATGGAACACTTTCAGTCATGGATTGGCCTCCCCAGAGCCAAAAATCCAATGTTTTGAAGCAATGTGGGATCATCCTAACAGACAATAGAACAAAAGCCAACATCTAAAGAAGAGCTTTGACTGTCCTTCAAAGGGTTTGACGAACTATTCCCAAAGATACTTGATAAAATGATAAGGAAGCTGACCTAAGAGAGTTCAAGCTGCGTGGGAGAGTAAGGCTAGTCATACCAAATATTGACTTTCAAGCTCATTAAAACTATACAAACTTTAAATTTAAAGCTTTAAATACTGTATTTCTAATTGTGTTCCCACATGCTGCAATAAATTGCTGCATGAGAAGGAATGCAGAAAATAAAAAGAAATTGTGAATGGCTCAAAACCTTTGCACAGTACTGTACTATATTATAACTGTAGTCTTACACTACTGTACTTCTAATACTGTATTTTTTTGTTTTGCAGATTTATATTGAATTGTATATAATGACAGATCTGGTATTTATATGGCATCTACATAAAATGGACCAGTAATACTAATATAACTATAAGAGGTATCGTTTGGCATAGATGTTTATAAAGCCGTACGATGAAGCCAACAGCAAAGAACCAAAAACTGCAGTTTCTCAAACGGCCATCTGAGGCTTGAGGCTCAACTTTAATACAGAAATAAACTGCCCAGGTTCTCTGCATATGGCAACTGTGCAGGCGGGGGTTTTTTTTTTTTCAGTTCTTCCATTTAACATTATACAGGAATAAATGTTAGCTATTAATGAGGGTGGGGCAACTTTGAGTTACAGAATAGTGCTCACCTCAGGCAATTTATCTCTCTTAAATTCTCTTATTTGTGGTGTTGGTGCCTTTTGGAGCATATTCACTGAAGTTATCCAGCAAATAATATGGATTTCAGTTTGGTTATTATACAGACAGATTGTCCAACAAATCCATGATCCTGTGTTGTTTGTTGACTTACAATCTTTTATTCGATCGTGGGATATCTTGATGCATGCTCGATCATCCATGTAAGCAAATCCCAAAAGGCTGATTCTGTTCATCTGGACGTAGTGTTTTCAGTGGGAGAAACGTTTCGTCACTCATCTGCAGGTTTCCTCAGCCTTCAGTGGGCTGGTTTCAGTTATTGTGCAAATGTACTTGGGGAAACCTGCAGTCAGCTAAGACTGAAGAAGTCACTTGGATGAGTGACGAAACGTTTCTCCGATTGAAAATGCTACGTGCAGATGAACAGAATCAACCTTCGTGGGATATGTTACTTGGCTTAAACACAGATACCAGGTATCTGTACGATCTACTCCCATCTACTCATACAATGCCAACTAAGCTTGCTAGTGTTAGCTGATAACACAACCATTTTTGTCAGATTCTTTGGCTATTTGGGAGCAACACAACTAGCTAGCAACTAGCTCAGGGGTGGGCAATCTCAGTCCACGAGGGCCGGTGTCCCTGCAGGTTTTAGATGTGTCCTCAAACCAACACAGCTGATTTAAATCGCTAAATTAGCTCCTCAACATGTCCTGAAGTTCTCCAGAGGCCTGGTAACGAACTAATCATGTGATTCAGGTGTGTTGACCCAAGGTGAGATCTAAAACCTGCAGGGACACCAGCCCTCGTGGACTGAGATTGCCCACCCCTGATAGCTGAACGCATTAGCAAACTAATAAAAGCAATAACCCGGAGCATAAAGATGAATAATCTGGTCGATTTAAGTAGATTCGTCACCTTGCATGTGACACAGCACAATCGGATCAATTGGTGTTATAAAAATATTCAATGTTGCACCTTTAATTACCGTCTGAACAGCATGGCTTGAGTTATCATCTTCTGATATCAAAGTTGCATGTTTTAAAATAAGTCTCTTTACCTGTTGTTTCTCCAAAATCAGAATCTTCCTGATCTTCAAACATTTCAAAAGCGCTTTGGATCCTTTCATTGTTGGTAAAAATAAGTTCTAAACTAGGCAAATATGTCACACAGCAGAGTTATGATTTATATCACGATTGTTAGGACATCCTTGCGTCTTCTGTACAGACATGTTTCTATCTGTGATCTGTAACACTGACAGCAGTCTTATCTCCGTCCACCACAGAGCACTGTCTAAACCCAGTCCTTTATTCAGTGGGGAGCTTAGCATTATGAAATGCCACAGTGAACCTGACCTCACAAGTTATCTCATCTTATGCACATGGATATATGTGTAGTGGCTGCAGAGCTTTACACGTGGCTTAAACCTATGGAACAGCTGTGCGTGCTGTCCTGAATAAGAGTTGTACAGGTTAAAGCCCCTCCCTCACTGACCTGTCACAGTGGTCACAGCTCTCAGCAGATCAACTGCTTCTGAGTGTGGGAGATGCTGGATGCTTCACTAAACACAGTGAAATTTTGAACACTGTCAATTAAAAAATATTTATTAGGAGCACAACCCTGCTAATTTTTCCCCTCCAGTTGTGAGTAGAAATCCCAGCCATCAGAAATGGTTTTGTTACCTCATTGCCTCTATTTTAAAGGTCTTTGTAAAAGAGCTTTATTTCTTTTGAACAAAGACCAGGGATAGAAGTGACTTTTACCTCCCTTTTTTTCCTCAGGCACAATGCTGCTTTATCAAATGTGAGGGCTTGAATAGAAGATAGCGTTGGCTTTTCTGATCCAAGACTAAGCTCCTTTTCAAAATCATTCTTATCAGAATAAGAAGTTAAATGATTGAAAATGTTACTACTCAAAGTTTTGATTGAGAAATTTGATCTCTGACTGTTCTGATGTTTTGAAAAAGTTATGTTAGTTTCCTGGCTTCTTGCATATATGAGCGACACAATGCTGAACTGCATACTGCATTTATTACAACAGCAAGGCTTTATAATAGAAGAGTCTGGGTACTAGACTGGCCTATCTGCAGTCCAAAATAGACACTGATCACCTAGAATTCAATGCATTTTATACAGCGTCCCAACTTTATTGGAATTGGAGTTGTTTTATATTATTCTATAGACATAAAGAAAAAGTTAAAGGTCTTATTTTGAACCCTGTCTCACCTAATATCTGCTTTTTTTAACCTCAGGGTTTCTTGAAGGACTGCCCCAGTGGAACCTTGAATGTGGAGGAATTCAAGAAGATCTACGCCAATTTCTTCCCGTACGGCGATGCCTCCAAGTTTGCCGAGCATGTCTTCCGAACTTTTGACACCAACGCCGACGGGACAATAGACTTCCGGGAGTTCATCATTGCCTTGAGTGTGACGTCACGAGGAAAGCTGGAGCAGAAGCTTAAATGGGCCTTCAGTATGTACGACCTGGATGGAAATGGGTACATCAGCCGCGAGGAAATGCTGGAGATTGTAGAGGTAAGCAAGGGAAGCTGGTTAGTTTTGGTGGAAGTAAACACTTCTTCTGGCCTCAGGTGCTGGTGGAGGGGTTGTCACATGTAGACCATGCGATTTCTCTCAAAACCTTCCGTTATAGCTCATTATGACACTTTTATTAGGGCTACAAGGTTACTGCCATTTAAAAGCAAACTGTTGTTGCAGTGCTATCTACTGCATTTAGCTAGGTCACACATCCAGAGGGCTTGTTGCCTACTCTACATTTACCTCTTGACTGTATACGCTTACCTAATTGCATAGTGAGTTGATGTTGGTGGCATCTCCCCCACCACATAACCAACAACAAGCTAATTAACTCCCTTTAAATGGAAACTCAGGCTAGATAAAAAGTTAGCCATGGCAGTTTTGAAGTTGTAACACTGGAATCATTAGTAGCATCCTAGTTTGCGAACATGAATTAGAGTGCCTTAGCAGCTCACAGACACTTAGTATCATCACTAAATAATATAAATACTTGTGCAAAAATACTTTGTCATCTCCCTAGCAGGCCTTTATATTAGTGCTGTCAGCATTAATCTCGTTAAAATGACGTTAACGCCATAACCGCGGCAAATCTCCGTTAGCAAGTTACCGCGGATCACCCCGTGCGTGGGGCTGCAAGGTGTCAACGTGTTAACGAGCTAACCGAGTACATTAAATCATGAATGAAATCACTAATGTAGACTCTACAGTATGCTTGCCATATGTGTAGAAGATCCCTTCTTATCTGTAGCAGTTGTAGCTCAGGATATAGAGCGGGTTGTCCACCAGTTAGGTGATACTCAACCCCCAAATTGCCTGTGATGGACCTGTGGGCATGCTATGCGAATGTAGCTTGTAGTAAAAAGCACTCAGTAAGAGTCGTAAAGCACTTTGATTTATGGTCCATTTCAAATTCTAAATCCCCAAACCTGATTTCCTTTTCATAAACACACATCATGCGACTGAAACAGGAATGTTCTTGAATAACTAATTTGATCTCACCAGGAGTCTCAGTATGTTTTCTTGCTTTTTCCTGCTTGTTCTTTCCATTGGTCCTTCAAATTTTCATCTAGCACATGGTGCAAACTACATTACAGTTTGTATTGATCAGCCAATCACAGAGATTTATACAATACTAAGAAAAGACAGAGCACCTTTAATAAATACTCCCATTAGTTATGTTAAGTAAGTTAATGCATTCATTTAAGTATGTGGATGAATGCATTAACTTACTCTAATAGGCACCCTGAGTGCAGCATTGGCACAGGCAACAGTTTGCAGGAAGGCTGTTAAGTAGTGCTGCATCTAATCCTTTCACTGTTGAAGAGAACAAGCAGAAGGACTCATATGTCAAGATATTAGACTGAGGATCTCGCTGTGTATTCTGTGTGTGTGTATGCACTTCTGGATTCTCATGGATTAGCAAGTTAAATTTAACTTGAGTTTATCCCTGAGTGTGCAGAATGCTAGGATTATCTACAGGCTCACTGAGGTTACACACCGTTAGGGAAAGGAGGGGACCATTATGTGCTGAGACTGAGCAGGAGAGTGGAAGGGTCATGACTGAGGTCAGATTTGTTTTACACCACATTATCAGATTAATAAAAGCTCTACACTTTTGCTGATCAATGGACGTGTCCATCATAATAACCACAATTTCAATTTCTTGCATATTGTGAGTTGTATGTGGGTGTGGACACACAGGAAGGAGAAAAGGACTCGTGCAGATTGGTTAGACGGAGAGATCGAGGTGGAAACGACGTGCAGCAGGTCAGGGTGATTAAAGATAGATATTTGCTAACAAGCAAAAGTTTGCTGAGAAAATGGAAGGAGCAGTTTGAGGAGCTGATGAATGAGAGAATGGGGAAAGATGGTGAACTGGGAAGTGCAGAGGATTAGTAAGGAGGAAATGAGGGACAGAGGGCGGTGGACTTATTAACCAAATTGTTCAACACAATCCACAAGAGTGAGAGGATAACTGAGGAATGGAGAAGCCTGCTGCTACGGATTTTCAAGAGGTGTCATGTGCAGAGCTGTAGTAGTGATGAGCCAGCCCAAGAAAATATGGGAAAGAGCTGCTGATGCTAGGTTGAGAAGAGAGGTGACGATCGGTGAGCAGCAGTGTGGCTTCATACTGACAAAGAGCTCTACAGATCTGATGTTTGCTTTGAGAGTGTTGATGGAGAAGTGTAGAGAAGGATCTCCACTGTGTCTTTGTGCATCTAGAGAAAGCAGATTATAGGGTGCTAAGGAGTGTCAGGAGGGAGAGATGTATGTGAGGGTGGTGCAGTGCATGTATGAGGACAGCAAAGACATTGGTGAGGTGTGCGGTAGGAGTGGCAGGGAGTTAACCCTAACACTAACCAATGTGGGGGTGGGATTACATCAGGAATGAGCCTCTTCCTCTCCAGAGGGTTGGTGTGACAGAGGAAGATGTTAGTGATAGGCTGAGATATTCAGATGATCTGCTGTGGGGAATCTTAAAAGCAACAAGCTGTGGCCTTCAGTGAATCCTTTACAGACTATGGCCTTGCTATGGTGGAGTCGCTTTTTCTACTCTGGCACAATTAAAATTGGGTGACTTATTAACAAGTATCATAACTGCTCTTCCAACATATCTTTTCTGTGAAATTCATATTTTAGAGTCCACGTCTTTACTCATAACCTGAATTTGAGTAAACACCTGCAGTTCAATCCAAATGTGATTTTTATCAATTCTATTTTTTTGTGTAAACCTTAATATTCACATCCATGAAATGTGCTAAAGATATATAATCCAAAGTTGTAATACCATTTTGTACCACAAGATGGTGCAAAGACTCACTATAATATTTAATGTAGAATAGAATAGAATAGAATTCAACTTTATTGTCATTGCACATGCACAGGTACAGGGCAACGAAATGCAGTTTGCATCCATCCAGAAGTGCTTTAGTGATATAGATATATTACAATATATATTAGCAATAATATAGATATGTGAGTATATTACAGAAATGGGTCTATTATGGTATGTTATAATGTACACGGTATGAAGTATGTTGTGAATATTCTATAACTATAAGTATGTACAGGCTGTAGTGAGTACAAGCTATGTACAGGATATGAACAGGATATAAATATGAAAAACTATACAGAATATGAAATAAATAACTTTACAGAATCTGAGATATACAGCTATACAGAAATGGGAACTATGCAAGTTGTAAACAGTTGTAGGATTAAAGATTATCGAATGTACAGAATGATTATTTACACAGAGCTATACAGTAGTGCAGTTAAGATAAGTGAGGGTGTAGATAGTTTCTACAGAGGCTATATAAAGTGCTAGTGGTTGTGAGTGGTGGTTCAGTCCATGTTATTATTGTGTGTTTGAGGGTACAGTTGTCCATTGGGGGTGTGTGTATGTTCAGTCCATGAGTTTAACGTGGGTCAGATGTCAGGAGGCAGAGTTCAGGAGTCTGACAGCTGTGGGGAAGAAGCTGTTCTGGTACCTGGTGGTCTTAGTCCGGAGGCTCCTGTAGCGCCTCCCAGAGGGCAGGAGGGTGAAGAGTCCATGTGATGGGTGACTGGGGTCTTTGATGATTTTCCCAGCCCTTTTCAGACACCGCTTCCTGTAGATGTCTTTTATGGCAGGAAGTGGTGCTCCGGCGATGCGCTGGGCAGTTTTCACGACCCTCTGCAACGCCTTCCGGTCCGAGGCAGAGCACTTCCCGTACCAGACTGTTATACAGTTGGTCAGGATGCTCTCGATGGTGCAGCGATAGAAGTTCACCAGGATGTCTGAGGACAGGTGGTTCTTCCTCAGAGTCCTCAAGAAGAAGAGGCGCTGGTGAGCCTTCTTGACCAGCTTGGAGCAGTTGGTCGTCCAGGTGAGATCCTCGGAGATGTGGACTCCCAGGAACTTGAAGCTGCTCACACGCTCCACAGCCGTCCCCTTAATGTGGATGGGTGGATGTGGGTCAGCATTCCTCCTGTAGTCCACGATGAGCTCCTTGGTCTTCTCGGTGTTAAGCAGCAGGTTGTTTCTGTCGCACCACTCAGCCAGACGATCCACCTCCTCCCTGTAGGCGGCCTCATCGTTGTCACTGAGGAGGCCAATCACCGTGGTGTCATCTGCAAACTTAATGATGGTGTTGGAACCATCAGCAGGTCTGCAGTCGTGGGTGAAGAGGGAGTAGAGGAAAGGGCTCATCACACAGCCTTGTGGTACACCGGTGTTCATTGTGATGGTAGATGAGCAGTGGTTATCCAGCCGGACGTGTTGGGGGCGGTTGGTCAGGAAGTCCAGTAACCATTTGCAGATGAGGGAACTGATGCCCAGGTCTGTCAGTTTCCTGATGAGTGTGAGGGGTGGATTGTATTGAATGCTGAACTGAAGTCTATAAACAGCATTCTGGCGTAGGTGTTGTTGTTGTCCAGGTGTGAGAGGACAGAGTGCATTGCGATGGAGACTGCATCCTCTGTGCTCCTGTTCTGGCGGTATGCGAATTGGTGGGGGTCCAGGGTGGGGGGGAGACAGGATTTGAAGTGTGCTAGGACCAATCGCTCTAAGCACTTAGTGATGATGGGGGTGAGTGCTACTGGGCGGTAATCATTGAGGCAAGATGGGTTGGAGTTTTTGGGTATCGGGACGATGGAGGTGGATTTGAAGCAGGCCGGTAACCAGCCAAATCGATTAAAAACTGAGTGGGGGAGGAAGTAAGAGGAATATCAAAACACCTCAACCATCTACAGTCATTGATCTCAACACAGTCAGTTGTAAAATGCTGCCCCCTGGTGTTTAAATTTTTTTGTTTTCCTCAACAAATGCAGGGATAACGTCCACATCCCAAACCGTGAACTTGTGTATCACAAAACCCTGTTTTCTCACTAATTTTCTTATGTTCATTTTATTTATTTTTTTAACTTTCTAGCTACCTTAGTAAGTCAGCTTAGGACAATATTAATCAAATATTGAGCTAACGCTGTTTGAATGCTGTTTGTCTGTCTTAATGATGGATGGATGCTACAATATGCCCTTAAAATGGTATAAAGTAAGAGTACAGCTGGGCTCCATTTCAACTTGAGCTGATATCTCTGCAGCAAAATCCACAGACATCTTGGACATAACGTCATCGCTGTTGTGTCTTCAGATTCTGTTGTGGTCCCGAGTCATTAGTGAGCCTTCCTGGGAAGCACATCTGAGGATACCTCTCATTACAGGGAGCCACCTGGCACACCTGTTGGCATTAGCTTGACATTCATTGTTGGTGAAAAGATAAAAGGGGCCAACCATGAAACTGAAGGGTTGTTGCACACTAATGATGGCATAGCTGAATCATCTGTGCTCAGACTTAAAGCAGTTAAAATACCTGATTATTTCTGTGTGCCTGACGCCTTTGTCACTATTTTTCTCCTTGGAGTTTTTTTCCCACAGTTTTTTGAAGGACGATGTGGGCATGAGACTTTACAGTCAGAAGAGATAACATTTTAGAGCCAGTGTATCTTTCTAAAAAGCACAGAGGGCTCATTTCCTGCAAGCTCCCTGCCTCTGTGTCGATGCTCCTGCGACACCGATCTACAGTTGCTTTTACACCCTATAGTCCCAGCGGAGGAGATTTAATAGGCACGTAAGCTGATTTTAGATCTGCGCCTGAGGCCAGCTGATACTCGGAGCTTCTCTTGCAGAGGTTAATTTAATGCTATCAGGGGACGCGGCGTGCTCATATCGGTCAACAGATAAAGATGTATGAAATCAATAGTGTAAGCCCTGCTTGTAAGCCCTCCGTCCCTTTACCCTGCTGCCACATGTGATCCATGTCACCGTGGCGCGATGGAGCGATTCTATAGGCACACAAACACTGCGTGGGTATTTGTGGAAAAGCTGCCCAGGGAGCAGCTCTTAGCATCAGGAGCAACAAATGTCAGTGAATCATGTGGACTTTCAGAAAGGCTGTTTATCAGCATCTTGAAAGCTGCAGTGACTTTATTTTTTTTAGTTCAGTTATGTTTTACTTCTTTCCTGCTGAGTCTCCTTAATGGGTCCCTGCTGGCTTGAATTCACTTATCTTTCTTGTTCTCCTGCCACCGCCCACCCAACCAATCTCTCTCTCCTTCTTTTTCTCTCTCATCTCTCAGGCCATCTACAAGATGGTGTCATCTGTGATGAAGATGCCAGAGGATGAATCCACGCCGGAGAAGAGGACAGATAAGATCTTCAGACAAATGGACCTCAATAATGATGGTGAGAGGAGGAAATGGCAAAAAGGAGGGTGCTGGGGAGAGACAGAAAAAGAAATGAGGGTAGCGCTGGGTGAATGTGACAAGATCATCTTTGAAATGTGCTAATTTTGTTGGGGACAAAAGACTTTGTACAGAATTCAAACAGCATATATGTGTCCAACATTTACAAAAAAAAAAAGTGGCTTTCATTCACACGTGAAAAACAAACCATTTTGTGTGTGCGCGCATGTGTTTAATGAAAGCAATTAGTCTTTATGTGTCATCTTGTTGTTAGAATAGCAATAAACAAAGTGCAGATGAGGCCAGAACTATTAGCCATCGTCTGAAATTGTATTTGACTAAAGTATTTCCCAAGTGCTGTCAAACAGAGCAAGGGTTTTTAAACACAGCTCTTTGAAGGTTTGATTTTGGATTCTTACATTATTTTTATTTTTTTACACAAAAGCAAAATTATTTACCCCCCCCCCCACCCCTCCCCCCTGCCGTTGATTATCAGCCCCCTGATGGTAATAGATACTTGTTGGTATCTTTTTTTGCTGGATAACAGTCTGCAGTCATTTGCTGTAGTCTCAAAAACACTTCTGAGCTCTCCACACTCCACATATTTTCAATGCAGTGCAGGTTGATGCAGCTTGGGGCTTTGTGACTTTAGGAGGTAGTGCTTCACCAGGAGCGACATATATTTTGGGTACTTGTCATGATGAAGGACAAAGTGCTGATCCAGACCTGGTTTTACTGCTGACTGCTTGAGGCTTTTTTTCAAAATCTTTACGTCCTCCTTTCTTCATGATTCCTTCCACCTTCATGCATTTCTCAGTTCAAGATGTGCTGAAGCATCCTCACAGCGTAAGACTCCCACCACCGTGTTTCACTGTGCTGAGGGTTTTCTTTGGGCTGTGCATCCCTCCCTTCTTTCTCCAAACATAAGAAACACCTCTGTGGCCAAAAAGCTCTAGTTTCATCTAATCTGACCAAAGGATGTGCTTCCAGTACACATAGTCTTTCTCCAGGTTGTCCTCATACAGAAAGAAATATGTCTCAAAAGAGTTGCAAATATGGACGATATGATCTAAAAGCATAAACTAAGATTTACGAATGTGTCCAATGATTTATCTTTTGCTCAGCTCACAAATCCAATAATTTTCTCTTTCAAAAACCTTTCTGTGCACAAAAATGTGTAAAACTACACGTACCATCTCTCGCTCACTCACAAAACGTGTGGCGAATTACCAGATGCGCACAGATCACGCCGCATGAGACTGATTTAACGCACAGATCCACAAATGTATGCTGCTTTCAAGTCCCAGTGTAAAACTGGGACATCTGGCCTTCCACTGTATAGTTGAGGGTTTGTTTTCTTTTTGTTTTGCTACCATTACCACCATGATTATTCATTACACTAACATTAATGTTAGCCTGCCTTTATTAGTGAATAGTGACATTAACATTAAAGTGTTATTCCACATTATTTGCCTTAAATATATATTCAAACTATACAGAGATTAGTTAGCATACACTCAGTCCACAGGATGATCCACAATGATGTACAATCGTGGTGTTCCATATCTGCAGCTGAGCACTGGCTGACTTTTCCCAGAGGAAGAACGTCCAGCATGTAACACCAGATCATTTAAACCACATATTAACCTTTATAGGCTGCTGTATAGTATCTGTAATTGTAAGTCATGTTTTCTAGTTTGTTTTTGTTAGAAAAAGAAACATCAGGTATACAGTGGAAGCCCAGATGTCCCAGTTTTACACTGGGAGTTGAAAGCAGACATATTTCTCTCTATATCCTTAGCATACTTTAATGTGGTTTGAAGGTGTGTCTTCTGCAGAAGAGCAGTTTTTCTTGGTCTGTAACCTCTGCAGGGTTCTAGTGGTTGTCTTCTTTGAGACTACAATTCCCAAAGTGGTTATGAGAGTCACTCGTGTCTTGGCAGATGTTCTGGGCTCTTCAGAAACATCTCTCACACGTTTTCTTTCCAGAGTCTGAAATCTTTCCTCGCTGAAGTTTTTATACTTTGTGTAAATTGGAAGATTACCATGGTAACTGTAATTTTGTCTGATATTGTGTGCAAAAAGAAATAACTTCACAGACTATCACTGCCTATTGTTGTGCATCCTTTATGGTCTTGGCTTCTTCCAGCATGCACCAAGTCCCAAAGCAAAAGTTATGTGAAAATGGTTTCATTGGCATGGGGATGTGGCTTTACTGTTGGCTGATTGACAAATATATTGGTTATCATTGGTTGACAGATCTTTGTTGAGATATTTTACTAAAAGCTAAACTTTTGGGTAGGTTTGTCCTACCCAAAAAGCATTTCTAAGGCATTAACTGCAACTCTATGTATAACGTAAGCACAATGAACTGTGGGTAAATCTGCGAAGTCAACAACAAATTCAGACGTACCAAAAGTGTTTGCCAAAGAGTCCACGTGTACGTAAAAACTTGGTGTTGGAACAGACATAAGACTGATTTAGCAGGAACGCAACTCAAACTCTGTAAGTCTGAGAGTGTGGACATTGGGATTGGGCTTCAAACTCCATGATGCAGAGAAGTAAGGGTTTAAAGGCTGTAATGATGTAACTGCACAGGAAGAGGCCAGCAGTAATGAAAATTAGAAAAATGTTGCAGTAACTGTCGAAATAAACACTGGATCTTCCAGTTGGTTCTAGTGTTGGTTTTTATTTATCTAAAAACAGAAGAAAAATGAAGGCAAGAAATAAAATACAAAGAAAAGGAAGATGAATGGGATGTAAGGATCTGTACTTATGCCTTACCTACCTCCATTAAAAGCTAACTACATATTTAATGAAATACATATACAAATACAAGACAGACTACTCTCACATGCTTGGGGGCAATTAGCTTAGCCTCGCATAAGAGCAAAAGAAGGAGCAAGTGTTAATCAGGCGGTTTCTGCTGGTGTAAAGATACACACCAAACACACATGTATCATTATACATATATATTCTATTATACATTATAGCATTAGTAAATGTTCAGACAAACTGTTTTCTGGTTGAAATTTTATGCTAACATAAGCTGCTACTAGGGCTGGGCGATATGACCCAAAATTCATATCTCGATATTTTTTAGCTGGGTGGCGATATAAGATATATATCTAGATATTTTTTTAAAGCCATAAGTTAAGAACAAAAAGAGAGTTCTTAGTCACACTGTGTCCCAGATGTCACACAGGCATTTTTATTTCCATACAGCATAGATTTACATGAAGAAATTACTCAAAAATAAATTAGCAGCATTTATTAAATAATCATGCTCCATAAATAAATGTTATGTTTTTGTGCATAACAAAAAGCTCATAATTGTGCAGTCAAAATGTAAACTAACAGACGCTGAGCATAATAACAAAGACAGATTTCACAGCTGCTCTGTTCCCAACTTCTACTGCGTGACTGACAGCCTTGAGTTTGAAATCCTCTTTGTAACCATGTCTCTGAACAGGTGCCATTTATGGTCCTTATACACACACAATACGGTAATATTACGTTGAAGCACAGTACGTATCACTCCGCGAGGCTCCAGACTACGGTAGCCGTAATGCTCCAACAATCCATCAAGCGCTGCAGCTCTGTAACTTACTAAAGTCGTACTAAAACATTTTTTGACAGATTGCTGAGCGCCGTGTACCACCTAAAATCGGTTCGCGGTCAGTAAGCACAACCAGAATTCATACATAAGGCGCGCTGTCAACTTTTGAGAAAGTGAAAGGATTTTAGGCCGTGCAGCCCCTGTGGGCTGCATGTCGTTAGCGCAGTTAGCTCGCTAACACGTTGACGCCGTCCAGCCCCACAACTCGCTAACGGAGATTTGCCGTGTCCATCTTATCGCTGCCTGCAGGTGAAGCTATGGGGGAAGAGGGGGAGTTGTGTTCAGTGAAGGAGAGGCGAGGCCGAGTAACATTGCGTGAAGACAAAAGTGGACGAAAGAGAGGCAAACTTGTGGCTCCACAAGTATAATTATAACGTAACATAGACTATATCGATATAAAGGATATTGTCACATCTTATATCTCGTATGAAAATATATCGATATTTTTTAAAAACGCGATATATCGCCCAGCCCTAGCTGCTACAGAAATGGAATTCTCAAAGTTCCTGAACAGAAACACCACAGCATGTATGTAGTGTTCACGCTAGCATAAAACAATTACATGATCATAGCTAATGCCACTAATGGAGAGCTAACTACATATTTGAAGCTACACTAGTGTTTTGGTGCCACCATGTTTTTTTTTTTTGTTGTTGTTGTTGTGGTTTTGTTTCCTGCCAGAAGCAAAGAGCG
This sequence comes from Simochromis diagramma, assembly GCF_900408965.1. Lineage (NCBI taxonomy): Eukaryota > Metazoa > Chordata > Actinopteri > Cichliformes > Cichlidae > Simochromis > Simochromis diagramma. The sequence continues at coordinate 22,589,068 of NW_024387523.1, forward strand.
CTAATTTATCAGCTAATGCTAGCAAGCTTGGCTAACTGTCACTACCCAATCCGTACCAGAAACAAGATCGGTACCACGCATGTGCGAAAGGTGTCTACTTCTGGCCGAAGCATTTTACGATAGTTACGGGTCAGAGCATCTGTTAAGATGTTAAGAATAATAAGTATAGCTTAAAACGTTTGCAATAATGAAATATTTCAATATAATGTAGACAAAAAATAAAAATAAAACGACAGTTACGGATCAGGACTCCCCAATCCTTACTGAGCATGTGCAAAGTTGGACTGTACAAATCGGTCTACCTGATCCATACCGCCCATGTGCGTTTGTTTTCTTCTTCTTCTGTTTTGTTTAATGGCAGTTTACTCCCCAGTGTATGAGGATACTGCCACCTGCTGACCGAGCGAATAAGCCCTATTGTAAAATGAACTAGCATCATTACAAACGCGTGTTAAATTTGATTTAGTGATAGTCGTGTGTTTATGCTTGTCTGTGTGGAGAGGATTGTTGGAATAGTAATGATGATGTCAGCTATCACTGTCAATTGTCATTAAACACTTAATCTGGCTGATGAATCTTCACGTGACATATTACTAAGTCAGTATTATTAAGTCTGTAATTAGGCGCCATTCTTCATACTTTACGGCGCTGTTGTTCAATTGGGGGACGATCTCTGTTGAGGAGAAAAGCATGAATTTGTTTGTATACGAATTATCCATTGTTTAAATGTCCCGGGCAGTCAAAAAGGAGGCAGAGCTGTTCAGAAATGTTATGAGCTAACTGGGCGCTAACCGTGTCACTCAAATACATTAACTGTTGCAATCTTGGCAAAGAGAGGAAGTGACGTAAGATTTGCGCTTGCATGGTACCGATCAGGTTTCAGGTACGGATCGGGTAGTGACACTAACAAGTAGCACTGATAAACTGTAAGGATACAATGTGCAGACACATTGGCTAATTGTAGTCTGATAATCCAATAAAATGCTTCAAAAGGTGCATTTTAAACAGCCCAAACACACACTGTATATTCTGTAAACATACATTTTAATTCTGTAAAGTTGGCCATTTCACATGGAAATACCATTTTTCCCACTTGTATATTTGAGGAGGGCGTTGAATACATTAGTAGGTTAGTTTGGAATGTGCACTATCAACTAGTCACCAGCTGTAGTATTGTGTAGGACAAGCAAATATTTGTGGACATGGCTTTGTTGAGGCTGACACACCTTTTTATCAGAACATTAGTTATAGTAACAGTGTAGGTACAGAAGCTGATACTTCTTAATCATACTTCCCTTGCTCACTCTTTTTCAGCATATTACCAGTGTTGGTCAAGTCAAGAAAAAAGTAATCAGTAACTAATTACTGATTACTTCCCCAAAAAAGTAATCCCGTTACTTTACTGATTACTTATTTTCAAAAGTAATTAATTATTTAGTTACTTAGTTACTTTTTAAAAACACGATTTACAACCTGAATAGGTGATAAAGCGATAGATCTTTCAGCCCAATTCTACTTTTTCTACATAATCCATCATACAAAATGTAATCAAATGGAAAAGTCTCTTTTTAAAACTTGTTTTATCAGTTTTAATCTTTTAACTTTATGCATCAAGCAAATATTAAATTATATGCAACATTCTCTGACTGGAAGAAATTTGTTTAATATTTAAACCTATTTTCTGCACATTCCAGCACATAAAATAAAATATTTTTTTGTGTTTACACTCAGTCTTTCAAATAGATGCAAGTAAAACACAGCAGAAAACAAATAAAGTCAAAGACTAGCGGTCCTGTTGCTCTATTTTCACCTGTAAAGCAGGAGTAGGGTAGGCGGAGGTTTACCCTGGTGCAGGTGTGCCGCAGCGGTCAGTTGAAGAATCCGCGAGTTTCTCTGTGAGTTTCCCATTACGTCGTAGCACACTCGGTGCTTGCTTGGAAGTTTAGGGGGGTTTTTTTCGCTGTAAAAAGAAGTTTTCTTCCCACGCACAACGGACGCTAATGTTTTTGTCACTTTTTATGGAATCAAACTTAAAGTAAGGTCAGTACTTCCACGCTTTAAACGCTGCACGCTCATACTCTCTCCCGCACTCGATATGTGATCCATTGTTGATCTGCACACAGCTGTTGTCACAAACGTCGCACTTGCTTACGTCACTGTCATGAGACATTCTCGCAAAAAAATCACGGTTTTAGTAACGCAGTAACGCAGCGTTCCTACGGGAAAGTAACGTAATCTAATTACCGTTTTTGCAATAGTAATCCCTTACTTTACTCGTTACTTGAAAAAAGTAATTGGATTACAGTAACGCGTTACAAGTAACGCGTTACTTCTGCCACCATGTTTTTCTGCCACCGCGTTACAAGTAACGCTGCCCATCTCTGCATATTACACACATTGATCTTCAAAATATCTCCACAAATTAATAACAGCATTTCTTTTGTTTTTGTTCTTCTTCTCTCCCTGTCTCTCCTGCAGGCAAGCTGTCCCTGGAGGAGTTTATCAAAGGTGCCAAAAGTGACCCCTCCATCGTTAGGCTACTCCAGTGTGACCCCAGCTCGGCCTCCCAGTTCTAAAACTGCCCCTACTGCAACCTTCTTCTTTTTTTATCCACAACTTTGCTCTGTTGCTCTATTGAAACAGTCAATCAAATCAATGCATGATGGTTCTCGTCTCTGATATCTTTCTGTTGTTGTTGTTACTGTGTGCAAGGATGATAGAGGAGGATAAGGAAAGTCGTCACTGTCATTTTACGTTTATGTTTGGGAGAATGAAGGGACTAGGTATGACTGACAGAGACGCCTGCTAATGTTCCATAATATCTGTCTCTCTCTCTCTGGAGCGTTGGATTTCCAAGGAGCTTGTGACGGCGTGTGGATGTTTGTTTGTTTTTTTCTTTTTTCCGCAGGGAGAGGAATCAGTTCCTACTCCTACACATATGCACATGTAGATGTACATCATGTATATACTGTACGCCTGTATATCATAAGATAAAGTGCATCTGTCTTCATATAGGGGCGCACACTCTTTGCCATTGAAAGGCAGTATTATGTAGCGTAGCTTCCTGGTGGTCCATCTGAATGGGCATTTTAAGGGGGGTGGGATGGGGGCGGGGCTTGTACATCAGATTTCTTTGATTTTTTTTTTTTAATTTAAAATGCTTTTTATTTTCCTTTTGTACATACTGTTTTCCTCCTTCATGGTTTATTTATTCAGTTTTTATTCTCATTATTGCGCTTTTACTTTGATAATATCGAGATGATCAAATTCCAGTTTACAGTGACGGAGAGAGAGAGAGACAAAACTAGTCAAGATTGACCTCTTTGTGGACTCGAGCGGAGGAATTCCTGTAAAATAACGGGATCCCATTTGTTGCATTTGATCAATGACACCAGTAGCACATATCAGTCGAGCCGCCATTTGTTTATATAAAGTATGGCTGTGCATTTGGGTCTGAATGCGTGCGCGTGCATGTGGACACACACAAGGTATGCTTGAGGCTAACTTTTACAGTATTATCTTGTTGTGTTGTTTCTTAATTTGTAAGTATTTTAAAGTTCTTTAACGATGAGCAGTAAACTTAAGATAGCTGTAACCGTTCGCTGTACTACTGCATGATCCTTCGAACCCGGCGACGACAGAATCCACAGACACAGTTTACGCACAGCGGTAACTTTTTGTAGCTCTTCAGCCTCCTCAGCATGGACCCCAGGCAGAAATGATTCGATATTTGTCTTGCTCTGGGACAACACGGGCCTCCTACCCCCACGCTCTCTTTTCCTCTGACAGACCGAGAACTCACTAAGGGCTTGTTCATCACTCTCTAGCTTAATGATTTTTTTATTATTATTATTTTCTAACCTCCTGGATTAGTCTGCTTGCAGAGCAGTTAGATGAAGGGACGTGTTTCACAAGATTGCAGCGAGTCCGGAAATGTGTTCTAATTTGGATCTGTTTGATCTTATTTATAGAGCAGAAAGAATGTTGAATATATTTTAAAAAATTTAAAATTATAAACTTGTCTCCTGTATCAGTGACAAATAAGTATTGTGCGTTGTTGAGGTTTTAAAAAGACCAGATGCAGTTGTGAAGAAGACCTGAACCTGAAATAAACATAGTCACTGGTTGCAGCACGGCCAGCACCATTCTCCTTTATCACGCCCTAAATGCCCCGATAGTCAGATCACTATTGCCCTCTTGTGTTTTCAAGGTAAAACACACACACACTCAAATTGAAGCAATGGGACAAAGCTAACAGAAAATGTGTGGATATGGCGCATAAGGAAGTTGGACTCAAGGATATCAGTTTGTCATGATGGATTTTGTCATCATGGGTGTCATGATGAGCAAAACACAAAATCACGTTAACGGTATTTCAATAGTTATAGAAAATAATGCTCTCGGTCAAATTTTTTGTTTTCTTTAAGGAACACAGCAGGGAGGAGGTAGGAATGTAGTCATGAATTCATAAATACTCAAACAACATTGATATTTTATTTTTAAATATCAGGATTATTGTTAATTCAAAGTTAGCATGGCACCTCTGGCCTGTAATATTAGTTTCAATGGTGTGTTCTGCAGACAGAACGCCAACATGTTGTTGTCTCCTTTCAATTTTATCTTGACATCATTAGCCAGAATTTAGCTAACTTACTGAATACTACTGTAGCAGTGGGGGCTGAGAGTCATCCTGGTGCTGCTGCATCTATGTGACATTTAACTAGTACCAAACACTCGCACAGGAGCTTCCTAACCAGCCGCACCTCTGCTTTGGGGATCCTTTAGTGTCACTGCCTTCTGCTGGTAGGATAAAGAACAACAGTTGCTACTCTCTGATCTATTACAGTGTAATCCTTTTCTATTCTCACTGCCTCTGATAAACTGGTACCTTGTGTTGGATAAATACGAACCTCCTTCTTTCTTCCTTCCTACTTTTCTGTTGCATGAAAACCTCATCTGAGGATGTCATGTTTATTCTGTTGAACCTGAAATCGAAATATATGTGTTTCTAAGCTGCACGTGTGCACTGCGTCCTCATTTGTGGTCATTTTGGATACGTGTGGAAAACGTTAAAACAGGGGTCGACATACAGTCTGCTTTTGTCTTAACTGGATCAAACCAATGAAACTCTGTGAAACTGCTTAGAGTTGTAAACCACTGACATTGTTATCATATTAAAACATTTAATTATCTTAATATAGGAATAAGAAGCCCAATTTTAACATTATGTCTCATTTTGTCTACATGATATAGAAATGTAGAATGCAGTTTTAAAGAAAAACATCTGCTAGCATTAATCTTTGGGCTTAGATTACAAGGGGAAAAAAAAAATCAGCAGAAAAAAGTAAGTCATTGCCCAGACGGTCCTCTAATTATGGAGCAGAAAGATTTTTTGTTAATTCACATAAAATAGCCTTTTTTTGCAGACTCATTGTACAAAAAAAAGAAAATCCAACATTTATTCCTTTCTTTCCTTTTTTTCAAAGCAGCCCAGTCGACCGAATTGGGAGTCTGTGGTGGCCCAATTCTGGTCCCTGAGCCTTATTTTTGAGCAGATCGTGTCTGATCTGACAGCTGAACTGTAATATAATTAAAACATGACATATATATTCCATATATTCCAGGCACTTCTTGACGTGCACCTGCAGATGGTTTGTATCAACCTGGCTAAAAGTCATGCATAACCAGTCCTACCTGTCAGGTCACTCACGAGCTGCTGGGGTTACCATGTGCTAAAAATGTTTTGGTGCCAAAGTTCAGAAACAAAACACATAACAATGGTGTGGTTTCTTGAATAAAAACTTTATTTACTTAAGAAATAAAAAAACAACATGTGCAGTGCTAATTTGACTTGAGCTAAAAGAAGAAAACAAAATGCATCTCATACCCTGTTAGGCAAACCTGAGACTCTATCCTCAACAAAAAGAGGAAAAGCATTGTAACACCAGGAGAGCAGCTCATTTACATCCCAACAAAGTCAGAATAAAGAATATTTTCATCTTGTTCTTCCCATTCTGTTGGCATTGTGCAAAAGAACCCACCAAAAAACCCCAAAATGAAAACATTTTGTGGTCACATTTTGGCATGTGTGAAATACTGAGCTTTGAATTGTGGTAGAGATTTCAGTGTTGGAGAGCGCTAACTTCAAGATTAGCCCTGCCTCATGGCTTTATACTGGGAAAGTGTGAATCGAGTTTTAAACAGGTCCGAACAGCTGACATCACAGCGGCATCGGATCATTCATCCAACCCTTGACAACAAACTGACCAGCTATTTCTCATAATCCCATTCAGACCTGGCACTGTGTCCTCTCTTTGCAGCATCTCTCCTCCTGATGTGCATATTTTGTTCAACACGATAACAAGAATGAGAACTGACAAATTCCCATAACTGGGAAATAATCTGGGCCTCAGAATATTCATAGATCACTTCCTCTTAAAGAAACATCTTCATCTGAGGCCAGAGCTTTAAAGTACTGACAGGTTATGAGCATGAAGTTTGACTCCAAGTACTGTAGCTGGAACCTCATAAGTCTTTTTCTGGCTCTTCGAGTAGATCTGCTGCGTTAAATAACGCTATATCCAGAAGCTGGACCTTTCCAGCGCACCCCTTTGCAAGAGCCGGTGTTGCTCCGTCGCCCTTTGCTGGCTTCCAGCTCTTGTTACTTGCCTTTCTCTGTCTGATCTCACTCTGTGTGGCTGGCGAAGAGGTTGTCTCTCCGAGGGAGGAAGACTGTGGTCCTGACGAGGAAGATACTGTGGAGGGGTGGGAGTTCGGTGCTGGCGTTGTGGAGTTGCTGTGCTCCTTCTTGGTGGTTGGCTGTAGGTTCTTGGAGGCTCTGTATGCCCAGGGGCAGGTTCATTGTAGCTACTTGGAGGTCTAGAATAGTGAGGAGAAGCACCTTTCTCGATTGGCACCACAGCATTAATCTACACAGACACCAAAAAATGGCTTTAGTTATAGTGCACAGACTGCCAGTAGAGTTCAATAGATGCCTGAGTCAAAATCTCACCGATCTGCCTCTGGGTCTCTTCCTGGTAGGACAGCAAGGCAGACCCAGAAAGGAAATGCAGACAGCAAAGCAGCGGGCACAAAACACCAGCTGGATGAGACAAGTCACGATTAAAGGCACCCAAAGGATCAGAGTCGTACTCTGGGGAGGGAGAAGGTGAAGATGAGCTGGGGGGAAACACCAGCTGGACCATTCAGAGAACAATATCTGTAAAGGTGCTCTGCAGTCTAACATAAAATGGGGAAACTGTATAGATAATAATGTGATACAGAAGTGAACGTGTTCTCAGATTGCACAGCAGGGCTGCAAACCAAAAAACTTCTGGTTTGCAGCCCTGCTGTGGGAATTTCAGTTCGCACAGGAGAGGCTGGATAAAATATGCAGAGCATGAAATGCTACAGAGGGAATTCAAAGAAATAGAGATGCCTTTTGTTGTTGGGCACACTGACTCGCAGACTACAAAGAGAATAAAAAAGTGCACCGCTCAAAATTTGGAGCTCTCTTTGTAAATCATGATGAAATATGCAGGAAGCACAGAACATAAGGCTTGCATAACCATCATTACTGCTTCTAAGCATGCATGTGTGCCATAAAAGTCCAAAACACACTCTCAGGTGATGTAATGTACCCTCCGGCAGCCATATTGGAGGCCGCTAGCTAATACACAGCACTGAGTGAACAGCATGGTCTGCAGTCTCAATAGACTAAGACAAAACTTGATGCTCTGGGGTCCAGCTTCAATTTGGTCCATTGCAAACTTTATGTGGCTGTAAAACGAGGAAGAAACACACCAAAGATGATAATCCAACCCTCATTCCAGAAAGAAAGCAGAAGAACTTGGGTTTAAATCTTACAACTTGTCTAAATTTCAGATAAGTATTGCTCAAGTTTTGTTTCAAAGCTCTCTGTTGACTTATTGAACCCATTTTCTCTCTTTTTAATAAGCTTTGATGGTAGCTACTTACTATATTAACAAAAGTATTGAGCCACACCTCTTAAGATTTGAATTCAGGTGTTTTTAGTCCCGTTGCCACTGGGGAATAAAACGAAGCATCCAGTCATGCAGTCTGTCTTTCCAAGTCTTTGAGGGTCGTTCTAAAGAGGTCAGAGAATGGTACTGTAATAGGATGGCACTGCTGCAGCAGGAGAGTTTGTCTTCCCTCCTAGATATTTCAGGATCACCTGTAAGTGGTATGATTGCACAGCAAGCAGCCGCAAAGTGTCAGCAGACAAAGATGGAGAGCGAGGGTCGCTAAATACTAAATACAGACTCAGTAACCGCAATCTTCCTCTGGCATTAACATCAGCACAAAAACTGTGTGCCAGGAGCTTCAATAGGAATCCTATTATTACGCTTTACATTATGTACTCAGGTTTGCAATAATTCCCCCACTTTTCCTTTTAGCTTCATTTCCTTCTACCACTCCCGTTCACGTCCTGTCAGACTGTGGCAGGTTCACACTGATTTATTTATTCAGAGGAATTCTAAATAAAACACGAAGAAATCCACATAATTAACAAGACAAGTTTCTTCTCTTTGCTTAAATTCTAATAAATGTACTTGTTATTAATTATTTTTAGGTCTATGAGCAATTGTAATCTCAATATTGAACAAAATAATTCTGTATATACAGTGGTCCCTCGTTTATCGCAGGAGTTACTTTCTAAAAATAACCGGTGATAGGTGAAATCGGCAAAGTAGCCAACCTTATATTATTTTTTACATTTATTATAGATGTTTTAAGGCTGTAAAATCCCTCACTGCACACTTTATACACTTTTCTCAGACAGGCATGAACATTTTCACACTTTTCTCTCAAAGTACAAACCTTCGTAGAAAAATAAGTCAAGTATTATAGAATGAAACCAAAGGCACCCATGGTTTCCTTTGACGGTGCAAAACATTTCATCGACATTGTTGTGTTTGTCGGGGAGAAAACTTACATACTGTACAGCACTTCAGACTCACGCTGCTAGCGATGGAAGATTTATGTAAAGTTGACAAGCTGAATGAAAAGTGAACCGTTATAGCGAGGGACCACTGTAATGGAATAACAAGCAGCACTAGTGTATTTTTGGCTTCTTCAGCTATACTATAATGTGAAAACACCTGTGTTATTTAAAGCAGCGTGAATGTTAGGGTTTTAAGGTAGTACGTCTGAGTTAGTCGTTGCTTTAACTGTCTTTTGTGATCTTCAGGATGATTTGCCCTGTTCTCATCCCAATCATCGGGTGTAGGGCACTAAATAAAGTAAATAAAAGCACGATCCACAGGCGGTTACAATCATGGTTAAATGACTTACACAGATGTATTGATTCAAACGGAAACATATCTGTTCACCCAGAGAAACAATGTAGAAACGAGGCATAACATGCTACCCTGTGATTACCGCTCTCTATCATGATGAGTGACGATCTGCACTGCAGACACGACTGCACGATGGCAGTCTCCTTTTCAATATTTAGACAAGTGAAGCCCTCCCACTCACTGAGCCACAAAATTGACTGAAAGAATACAAACACGGTGGCGGTGGGGACTGTCTGCCCAGGGCCGTGTCTGTGCTACTTACAAATGATAACCTACACCGTGTGCAGCAGCTGTGCCATTAACCCCCCGTGCCAAGAATAAATCCACTCTAAGATGAAGGTGACTGATGCAACAAATTGTCAACTACATTGGGTGTTAAAACGCCAAAGTGTTGCTGATGTGTGGATGTTTCCGTGAGGCTTAGTGCGTCTGACAGTGTAACGGTGTCTGGACGCAGCCCGGAGCTAGCTGACGGGGTCAGGTCAACATTTGTGCCACCAGTCCGTCAGCCGCACAAGCGCGACAGCCTGAGTGACAGAGAGGACAGACACCCAGCCTCCCACTCCTTCTCCCACACCCTTATGCACACACACACACACACACACACACACAGTACAAAAGGGAATGCTGCCACCATGATGCACAGCCTCTGTTGTGATTATGTCACAACAGTCAGCTGTTCAAAGAGCCATCTGCTGCAGAAAAGGTCACAGGTCACGCCTTGATCTCAGCATCTGTGGCGCGCACACTAATGCACTCACGTAGATGCGTGTGGGGTCAAAGGGACACTCGTTGGTGACGCTGGAGTAGCCGGTGGCGTCGGGGGAGCGGCAGAAAGTCATGAGGCTCCGCCCACCGTGAACAATGGCCCTCACCACGGATACAAAAAGGCCAATGGCTGAAGCCGCTGCCGTGAAAGACGCAACCAGACTCACTGTGAAGAGAGACCACGTCTAGGGGAAAGGAAGAGAGAAACACAACTTAGATGATCAGGAAAGACAAATTCTCCCAGCTGGGAAACTGGGGCATCTCCGGCTGGAAATAGACTTTTAAAAAAAAAGAAAAGAAAAAGACGGCAAAAGAGAAACAAACATTAGTAGAGCTGAGATTATTCACAGCAGCCGCTCTGACATGTCAGAGCAACAAAAGCACAGGTGTATTAATGATTCTGGTTCCACTCCTGCTACTGTGCGTGCTGATTCACTGCCATAGCCTCCTCATCCTCCCCACCCACAACAAGAAGTTTGCAATACAAACAGGGTTAGTTAGGATAGTAAAGCAAGCAAAAGCAGGAGCAGGATTTTGACTGATGCTCATAAGGAAATATGCAAAGAAAAGCAAGACTAACTCGACAAAAACAAACAAAACAGTTTGATATTTAACAACCTCACTTCAACCAGGGGGTGCAGTGTGGAGTTTGCATGTTCTCCCTGTGTCTGTGGGCTCTCCAGTTATACTGGCTTCCTCCCACAGTCCAAACACACAAATGGGGTTAGGTAAATTGACCATAGGTATGAATGTGAGTATGAATGGTTGTCTGTCTCTCTTTGTTAGCTCTGTGGTGGACTGGCGTCCTCTGCCTCTATGATATGATCCAGGTGCCTCCGTGACCCTTAATTGGATAAGCAGAGGAAAATGGATGGATGGCTGGACTTTAACCATGCTTTTGATTAAGTAGACTTTAAATTGTTGTGTCCCTCCATTTATCGCAATTTGTCATTATGCAGCCTATCAGATTTCATATACCAAGATAAGTGTTCTTGTCAAAAGAACTCCTGTGTCTGAATATTGTGTTTCTGTCTTCAAAGAGTTGAGCTCCCTCAACACACAAAAAAACAACAACCCTAAATTACAAAAAAAACTAAACAAAAACCCCAAAAGAAATCGGTTTTTCTCTGCTTGGACATGTTCTCTCGCCTTGCTTGTCCTGACTGCACTGCCATAACCTAGCATAGCGTCGCATAGCGTAGCATAGCATAATATAATAGGCTCTCAAAACACATTATGATTTGAAAGTTGATGGCTGCACAGTAAAAGCTACAGATAGCAGCCTTAGGCTCACACAGGATTAGAGAGCGTTAAAAGACTGCCTGGCAACCATTGGTTGTTATTAAAAAAAAAATGTTACCCAATCTGTTGCAAGTACTTGCTAGAGGCTGCTGGCAGTTGCTGTGAAATCAACTGCTAAAGCCCCAATCATGCAGGCTTAAAAACCTGCAATGCCTTCTGCTAGCCCCTAGTTGCTAGGGAAAAATTTATATTCCCTAAATTGTTTGCAAGTGGTTGCTGGAGGTTGTTAGCTGCTGCTAGGTGAAACTAGTTGTAAGAACTTATACAGCTGTGCTGACAACCTCCTTGCAATTGCTTTTGTTGCTAAAACATTGCTGTGGTTGCCTGTTGTTTGTATGTTGCTCCTTTTGCCAAGTGTTGGTTTCAGAGGTTGGGGGTTGCTGCAGCACTCCTTCTGTGACCCATCACAACAAACAACCTCCAACAACCACTCACCAACCAGTCGGCAATTAAGATTTTTTTTGCTCTAGGCCTGTGTGATTAGGGGCTTAGCAATCCATCCATTTTCTACCAATTGTTCAGGGCTGGTTGGCGAGGACAGCTGGATGCCAACAGAATCACATCATCTACAAAAAGCAGAGATGAGATTCTGAGGCCACTAAAGAGAAAGCCTACTGCCACCTGGCTACACCTAAAACCTATGTCCATAATATCTGAAAAGAATGAAAAGAATCTGTGACAAAGGGCAGGCGTAGCAAAGTCCGACACCCACTGGGAACGAGTCTGGGTTATTGTCAGTAGTTTCGATCAAGCTCCTGCTGTAGATCTACAGCAAACACCCCATAGCCTGTAGCACCCCCAACAGGACACTCGGAGGGATGCGGCTGAATGCCTTCTCCAAGTCCACAAAACACAAGTAGACTGTGGGTTATAGATTTGAAATGAAAATTCTGATTTGATCACAATAAAAAGCTTGGGTTGAAAACAATTTTAAATGGGAACTAAAGTCCAATTTAACCATGAACACAAACATTGCAGTTTATTTCCTGATGTTTTACGAATGGTGTTTCCTAAGTACAGTCATCGCCTGTTCTAAGGAACTACTTATGATTTGTTTTAAAAAAGAAAAAATAATAGTAATCCATTCAGGATGTAGCACGCCTCTTGGACAATGCAACAGGAATAAGCTCCAGCCTCCATGCATGATAAGAAGATAAGAAAATAGACTGATTATGCAAGCCTTAGCTATACTTGTATTACAAATGAATGATGCACGATAATGAATGATACGCTGGGTGGAGAAACCTATCCCGAATTTACAGAAGGTGAGATGCAGCTAATCAGCGTGCCCAGATATTTAAAGTCAATTTGCGAAGATGACTGAGCTGTTAAATCAAAACCCGATAAGGCCAGTAAAAAGAAATTAAAAAAAAAAAAAAAAAAACCACCTACAGCAGCCAGCACATGTAAGAAAGGCCCGTGTTCACTCATCACTTGAAGTGGATGACTGAGTTACATAACAAGATGTAATGGACTCAAACTGCCGCCTCACAGCCTGCTTCACAGAGGCACTCGCTAACAAAGGAAACCGGAGTGGTTTATCAAGCTACAGCTCACTCATGAGCAAGCTGCCTCGTCAGTCCCGTCTGAGCAGCCCGACAGCTAACTGAATAAACAGAGAGGAGATGCAGGGAGTGAGAGGGGGAAAAAAAAACAGACAGACAGACACACACACACACACACACACACACACACACACACACACACACACACACACACACACACACACACACACACACACAGAGCTCTGCAGGGCTGAATTCAGACACCTGAGGCAATGTGCAGGCTTTTTTTTAAGTCACGACAGAGAGAAAAAGGTGAGGAAGCTGTAAAATATCAAAGCATAAGCAGGCGAGCAGAGCGCTGGAGCGCTGTGAAGGTACCGCTCTGGCACAGTAATGTTAGATCAATAAGAAAAGCAAAGGAGAAAAGGTGGATAACACAAGGAGAAAGGAACCTACTCTCCAGATATTGAGATTAAAAAGCATACTGCAGAGATACTAACCAGGGATTTACTCTTCTTGTTTTTAGAGAGGACGATAGCCAGAATACCAGCAACAACTCCCTGCGGAAAGAACACAGATGACATTTTAAAAAACCAAAAAAAAAAAAAACCAAAAACAAAACAGGGAACGCACTGCAAGCAATTCAAACACATCTTTAAGTGCCTCTGTATTTTTGAAAGATATTTTTAGGAGACCTGAGGAGCAGCATTTTCACAGAGTGGCTCAAACTAAGTGAAAACCACTCAGATTCCTACACAAGCCACATTTTTCAGAGAGAGATTAAACATTATTCTAGAGTTCTTTATACAGTAAAAATGGTTCTAATGAACTTTAACACTGACCTATTTTCACATACAAACAAATGTGCTGCATGTCATTCTCAGAATTGCTTCCTCATAGCAGCAAGGAGAATCATTTATGGCACAAACCCAAAGAACAGCCAGAAGTGAACCCTGTCTTAAAATGTGGTCACATCTTACAGCAGAGTCATTGTGACTTTGTTTCATTCTTATCTGTAACGAGCACATCACATCAATCCCCTACACGTGAATGACATCAGCAACTTTTAACTAGAGTTGGGGTAGTCCAATTAACCAAAGGCCGGAGCTGCAGATTAGAAACGAAACGTCAACTTAAGCCTGTGATATTTGTCCAGAGATGGCAAAAGTGAGCACATTCATCACTAAAGCAGACATACAGATGCTTGTGGTAACAAGTACTTTGGTAAATGTTAATGTACTGATTCAATTTATTAACTCAAGTAAGAGAGAAAAGGCAGAAAGTAAAAAGTAACTCTTTGGATATTTCTACCAGCTTTTTGAACCTCCCACAAACGTGAATACAAACCATATCATTTTAAAATTTGAATTCCGATAACCATCTGTTATTTGGAAGCAAAGTGACATTCAGCATGTGAGGGCAGCGTAAAAGCCCATGTTATCTGTCTTACATCTTTCTCCATCTCTGATTGAGCGTATCTGGCCATATCCCTGTGTTGGTGTTAATCATGCATTATGATAATAATGTTGTTCCAGGATCGACATTGCAATTGATTGATCACGTTGTGTCATAACTTTGGAATTCGGAGAAAAAGAAAAAAAAATGCCTTTGTTTATAAGAAACTCTCTTCTGGAAAAAATGTAAGCATGTCAAGTGTTTCCTTTATTAAGTTATATTATATAATGTGTATATTATCAATATTATCAGCTTTGCTGTTACTCCAAATTTACGCTACTCATGCTGGTTATCTAGCAATAGTTTTTAAAAGCATTAGCTAACTTCCTGGCTAATGCTAACTGACTCCTCAGACAACATCATTGGTCAGCTGGAATCTTGATCCTGGACCGATGACGATGCAGGATCAACGGGATTATCAGATGGTAGCTCTGAGTGAACTTATCGAGCACTCTTCTTTTCCTGGGAAATACAGCAGCTGGATCTTTAGCCAACAGACGTAACGTGTGACCAACTGCATACAAATAGATGGTGTATTTGTTGATATCTCTTGAGCTTTTAGAAACTTATTTGAAATTACCTGCTACCAAAACAAACCCCTGAACAAACAAAAAGTTACTTAATTTACGCTAGCGCCTCTTCTGTAGCGCTAGCTAGATGTTTAAGTACTTCAACCACAACTTTTGGACGATCTGCACCAAAAAAGCCATCCCAGATTGTTCCGGCCCACTTAACCCCTGAGTATAGTACAACAAATGATATAATGTGTATAGATTATATATTTGGGTTTTTTTGCCTCTTAGATTTCTTTGTAATAAGCACCAGTGATGGAGACACCAACAGGACTGATTGTCCTTTTTCTTGTTCTCCCCATTTAGCCTCCAATCACTTTAATGTTTGAACATTAGCAGTGTCAGGAAATAATAGCCCCCTCAAAAGCGTTAAACCTGGAGTAAAGAACTTGTTTGGAAAATGTAATGAGTAGAAAGTGCAGATATCTTGGTTAAAATGTAGGGAGTACAAGTAAAAAGCTGAAAAGGTAAAGTAAAGACATCTGAAAAATCTTCTTAAGTACAGTAAAGTATATTTTTACTTCACAGCTGTGAATTTGTCTACAGATTTATAACTTATGAATCCTGAAAAACAGTTAATTCTATTGTTTTTTGTGCTGTCATCACCACGAGGGAAGGCAACATTGGTAATATTTGAATAAAACGTACGCACGTAAAAGAATTCTTACCCTGCACAAAGAAAACAAACAAGCACGCACACACACACAAAATCACCATCGGCTTTACAAAACCCGCGCACCGGCCTGTCGCGTCTCACCACCATCTTTATCTGCACACTGCTCCACGTGACCTTAACTCGTCCACACTGTTTTGGATGTGTGACACTCAGGGTGACAGAGTATGATCAAGCAAATAAAGCTTTAGTCACACAGGTAAAAATGACTATTCCCCGACTGAATGGGAGTGGCAGCTGAAAAGTTTACACTGGCTGCAGCACTGAGAGTGAACTTTTAGTCTGAGGGCAAACTTCTTTCCAGTCTGTTGCACATTTTCAAGCTTTAGCATCACTAAGCTAACAGAAAGCATGAAAAACTAGAATATGTTTACTTATATTGTATATTGCATGTTGTAGCATATGGTATTTTGGAAAACCCTAACTATAAATAATAACCAAAAGGCAATATTTTATCATTATTATTATTATTGTTGTCGTTATTGTTAGTGATAATAGTAGAAGTAGTATTCATGCCAAAATCACAGGAGTGAAGCAAAGATGACATTTTTTTAACCAGTCCTCCAGAGAGGAGGATTGTGGGTGTTTTGGCTCTTTTTGAATGTGGTCTTGCAGGTCAGTTATCGTTGTTACCTTCAGGGCATCGTTATACCTTACCTGCTAGTAAAAGTTTTTGATGCTTTAGCTCACGTGTTTGTTTGGATGTTACTGTGTTTTAGGCACAACAAGCTTCTCCGAGCTAAATTATCCACAGTGGGATTTATACAGTCATTAATAAAGATTAGATTTAGTCACACAGGTAAAAATGACTATTCCCCGACTGAATGGGAGTGGCAGCTGAAAAGTTTACACTGGCTGCAGATGTCCTCTTGCTCTATCCTTGTTAGTGCCAAAATGCTCACCAGCATGCCAGATGCGATGGCCACCACGTTGGCGATGGCGTACTGCATGGTACGGTCCTGGTTTTTGATGCTGATGTGCCTGAGCACCACGCCATGCACCAGAGCTCCCAACAGAAAGTTCACGTGACCGACTAGAATCACGCTCAGACCCATCTTCATCAGGGCCTTGGGATCCTGCAGGCTGTCGCAGCACAGTCCTGATGGGAGAGGGAGAAAAGAAGCAGGTCGATCCACAGCAGCAGAGCAGAGAGAGGTGACTTTAGGTCATCCACGCCGTATTGATCAGAAACACAGGGGCCAGGTCAAAACCACGGCGGAGATGTCAGCCGTGTTAATAATTAGCTGCTGAGCGCAGGTTGTCCCAAACAAGTGTGTAAGAGGTGACCAAAGATTTCCAAGACAAAAAAATCTACACTTGGCCTGTTATGCTTTCCCCCCCCATCTTTTCAACCAGTCAATGCTCACAATAAACCCACATTAGCTTCATGTAATGCACAATAATCCCTCTTATCCAAAAGCGGAAACTACAGATACAGTTCCTGACAAGCTTATCTACTCTTGGCTCTGTGTGATGTCATCAATGTCATCATCTAAGACACACGCCCTGTTTGTGTCACTTTTAGGCTTGCACATCAACTTTAATCTCATCTTGTGAAAAGCCTGTTGTTTAAACCTTCTGTTTACTAGAAACAGCCAATCAGAAGAAAGCAAGCTTTAAGGGAAGGGGAAAGGCGCTAACACAGACGCTGGATAAAATCAAGGGATGCTCCAAGGCCCAGTTTAATAGAAAGAAGGATTATTCTGAACTGCCAAAGCTGCTCAAGTAGAAAGTAAAATTATGAAGTAGAAAATTAGCATGAACAGGGCTCCCTTTCTTATGAAATCTGGATCACATCTCAATTTATATAATGAATATTGATGGGGCTTGTGTAGTCACGTGACACCGGTCGTCGCATACATTTCGTACGGCGATCCATCCAAGTGAGATCCATATTTATTCCTTTATTCCAGCCACAACAGTTTCACAACTAAATATCTGGTCAATGTTTACTCGCCTCTTGCCACGTGAAACATCCACGCACAGGCATGACAGTTGTGACAATGTAACACGGTGCTGGGTTTGTTTGAATCTGCCAGTAAAGGGTGATAACGTTTAGAGAAAATGCCCAAAGTAAGCAGTCACTCTGTTATTGCGGTATCAAAAGTGACCTGATAAACTAGTTCCACACCACCACCACCACCACCACCACACCCAAACAAACACTGAAGTCTGGAACACTGACAGCACTTTACAGGCGATTAAATCCCCAAACCCCCACACTCCTGTTTGTTACCTGTGTCGCCCATCTCTGTCAGGTCACCATTCGGTAGGTTTTTTTGTTTGTTTGTTTGTTTGTTTGTTTTAAATTATTTTAATTCAAAAGACAGGCTGTCCTGCGGTGGGACGGTGTCAGCGTGCTCTCGCTTCTTCTTCAAAGTGATCTCCACAATCCCGTCGGACAGAAAGTCACAGTCTCTGACACTCCTGCACGACGCTTTTCAAAATAAAATAATGATCCCTGAAAGTGGAGCATACTTGATGAGTTTTCAAAACTGTCGATAAGCTTTTTTGTTATTATGAAAAGAAATGAGGAATTTAATACTTTAAACTGATTCTTTCTTGTGTGGAAAAATAAATTGGGATTATGTCTGTGAAAAAATTTTCTCCCCTGAATAAATTGTTTTAAATACATGCTTTTATTTTGAAAGTAAATTCAATAATTATATATATAATATTCTCTAACCTTGATGCAGACAGGGCACTGCCTATAGATTTCTTTTTAAATGTAAAAATATTTGAATGATTGTGATGCAACTTTTGACAGTTTGACAGTTGCCATTAAAAAAAAAAAGTCCAAACTTCAATATATGTGGCTGGTTTGAATAAATAAGTAAGCTGCACAAGAGTAAAAGAATGTGTAGCAACTACAGCAAAATAATCTTTTAAAGAAGCCCAAATAGTAAACAGTCACAAAACAACGGAACTCTGGGGATATCACTGATGGGTTCTGTCCCTTCATATGCCAATAAGGCTTGACTGCCACCAAGTGGATCAGTGACGCTATTGAAGAAATATGAAGCTGAATGACCATTTTACAGATTTTTACAAATATATACAAGTTGTAATGTTTATTTTTGTCCCTTTGAGCGACTAAGTCAAACAAATTAATAGTCACTTTTGCTCAGTGTTGTAACGTTCCGTAGTCACAAATCTGTGAATGTTCAGCCCATAATGTGAAAATCAGTTCTTGATATTTCATCAAACATTTATTTGTAAGATCACAACAGGGAATTAGAACATTTACATTAAATTACATTTTGGAAACTTTATAAATGTAAATACAATAAACCTGAATGCGTTCACCTTTTTTCATGGGTGCTTTTCAACAACACGCAGAGGCCTAAATTATCATCGTGTCCATTAGGGCCGTGGAGAGATCCCTTCTGAAGGTTAACAAAACACACACACACTTAAGTTCAGTTGAAGCTGATATGAGGTGTCAGATGTCAAGTGGATAATCTTACATTTGAATGATATTAGGAAGGGATCTTCAAATGTGCAGAACACCATATCAAAGATTTGAAAGCCAAAGGTGAAACTACTTAACATTTAATGCATAAAAATAGGTGATTAATAAGGGGCGTGAGAAGATTTCTTGATTTTTAGTTCCCCAAAAGGGTCTTCAGCTATTCAGCGTGAGAGGACTTGCAGGTGTCGCAGTCCACTTCAGGGCGGACCTTTCTCGATGCAATTCTGATGCTGCCGTGTTGTTTTCGATTCACCACTCTGGTGGCAATCATGTAGAATATCTCACAAATGTTGAGCACCACACACAGGACGGATGCCCCCACCATGAAGTAGGAAAAAACGGTTTTCTCAGTGGGTCGAGACACGTAGCAGTCGACCAGATTTGGACAGGGGCTGACATCGCATTGAACCTTCCTGGGCAGCTTAAAGCTATCGTAGATGTAGTGGAGCAAGTAGAGAAAAGTGATCTCGAAACCAGTTTTGATGAAGAGGCTCATCAGGTACGTCCACCACAGGCCGCCATGTTTTTGTCCCGGGTTGTCGTAGAGCCGAGTGTTCTCGCCGTGCTTGGCTCGGTACTTGCGTTCCCGTTCTTCCCGGTAAGCCACGTGGAGCACCACCATGAATGAAGGGCAAGTGATGAAAACAAGTTGGAGGGCCCAAAGGCGAATGTGGGAGATGGGGAAGAAGTGATTATAGCAGATGTTGGTGCAACCAGGCTGACGGGTGTTGCAGTCGAAGTGCCCCTGCTCGTCGCTCCAGACTCGCTCAGCAGCCACCACGAAGATCAGCACCCGGAAAACAAAGACCACCGATAACCAGATCCTTCCGAAGGCAGTGGAGTACTTGTTGACTCCGCTGAGAAAACCCTGAAGAACTTTCCAATCCATGAGTTCAGGCTTCAATATGTTTCTTTTAAGCTGTGAATATTTGGCAGAAAAAAAAAGAAAACATAAAGGAAAAGTTATGCAATCATCCAGAGAATATCTGTTCCCAACAGTGGGTCTTTCAAATAGGTGTTCCCATTTCTGATCAAACTTTTGCTCGGAAGCTCTGAAACCTAAAGCTCTCCCACTTCTCACAGCATGTTTTCACTTATGTTCAAAATTTGACACTTTTAAAGAAATATGCCATTAATAATTAATGAAATGCTCACTGGTTTATAACATAAAATCCCACGACAGCACAAAAGATACTTGATTCTCTACCTCGGCTACCTTTAGAAGAGTTTAAGCTGAAGCTTGCCTCAACTGTGTTCCACGTTTAGTTCTTCCATTAAACTTAAGGATTTCTTTTTCTAAATAAAGTTTTAAAATGAAAAATAACTTATGTGAGACTGTATCTAAAAGAAACTTACCTTATGACTTCTGTTCTTGCACGCAGTCTTTCATGCGTCCAGTCTGGGAAATAAACTTCCTAAAAAAATAAGTTAAACAGGTAGCATTGGTTCAACCTCTGGACGGATTGGTCATAATCTAGAGGTGTGTCCACTTCTGGCATCTACCCAGCTAATCGGAGTGCTGGACAATATACTACCTTAAAGTTATGAATGCAGCAAAAAAATTACAAAATACACATACGTAGTGATACGCTATCATTTAGCCTTAATAAGGCACATTTTAAATTGTATTTGTCCACTGTGATTTGAGTTTCTTATGTTTCTTATCAGTCTCATGAGGCAGTTGAGATGTGAAGATATGTCCTTGGGTAGGTGCTTAGTCAACCAGGCTACCACCTAACATTTGTTTGAGCAACAACTCTAAAATGCACCTGAGATATGGAGAGTTGATATCGCTAAACAGTATATGCATTTATTTGTTGATTTTCTAAGGTTAGGAAGTGCAGCAGTCACCACCTTATAAGTACACTCAGTACAAATCTGTTCTTTGATATGACGCTCGTAGAAGGAATGCCAAATGTAGTTTTTACTGAGGTGGTGCGAAACTAGTGTAGGAGTAGTGTTTGTTTTTAATGCTACTCCCTTCACTTACCACATGAAGTTGTCATGTGGATACATCACATTGTGGTTTTGCTGACTACTTTAAAAGATCTTATGGAATGGTAGTAGCAGTCTGGCTCTATTAGTTCATTTTACAGCATTGCCATTTGTCTCAAGAACTTAACCAGAACACCAGTGATCTGTCTCAGCTTTGGGTTGGGTTTAACCACTTGCTAAGTTTACAGAAACTAGAACAGCATTTCAAATAAACTTTTATATATTTTGGCGTGACGATTTTTCTGTTGAATGTTCCAAACAGGTAAAACATTCTGTAGAAAGTGGTGGAATTTAAATGAAAGTCTAACCATGGTGGATAACTAAAAAATGATAAACTGTTGAGAAGTTATAATGTCCATCCTAATTCTTTCTGAGTGTAGTTAAAGAAAAAATCAGTTTACTTTAATTCATTCAGCACAGGTTCAGAAATTTTGTGTTATGTAGATTGGAGAATCATAACAGTTGGTTACATTGTAACCCAGGTTCTCTGAGGGGAAAGACTAGATCTACACTGAACAAAAATTTAAACGCAGCACTTTTGTTTTTGCTCCCATTTTTCATGAGCTGAACTCAAAGATCTGAAACATTTTCTACATACACAAAGGACCCATTACTATCAAATATTGTTCACAAATCTGTCTAAATCTGTGTTAGTGAGCACGTCTCCTTTGCCGAGATTATCCATCCCACCTCGCCGGTGTGGCATGTCAAGGTGCCGATTAGACAGCATGAATATTGCACAGGTGTGCCTTAGCCTGCCCACAATAAAAAGGCCACTCTGAAATATGCAATTGATCACACAGCACGAGGCCATAGATGTGGCAAAACCAGTCTGTATCTGGTGTGGCCACCATTTGCCTCATGCAGTGCAACACATCTCATTCGCATAGAGTTGATCAGGTTGTTGATTGTGGGCTGTGGAAGGTTGGTCTATTCCTCTTCAATAGCTGTGCAAAGTTGCTGAATATTGGCAGGAATTGGAACACGCTGTCATATCCGTCGATCCAGAACATCCCAAACATGCTCAATGGGTGACATGTCCGGCGAGTATGCTGGCCATGCAAGAACTGGGATGTTTTCAGCTTCCACGAATTGTGTACAGATCCTTGCAATATGGGGCCGTGCATTATCATGCTTTAACATGAGGTGATGGTCATGGATGAATGGCACAACAATGGGCCTCAGGATCTCAACACGGTATCTCTGTGCATTCAAAATGCCAGCAATAAAATACACTTGTGTTCGTTTTTCATAACATACGCTTTCCCATACCACAACCCCACCCAATTCTCTGAAACACCTTTGAAGAAGGCTTATGGCAGAGAAATGAACATTCATTTCACGGGCAACAGCTCTGGTAGACGTCCTGCAGTCAGCACGCTAATTGCACGCTCCCTCAAAAGTTGCGACATCTGTGGCATTGTGCTGTGTGATCAATTGCATATTTCAGAGTGGCCTTCTATTGTGGGCAGTCTAAGGCACACCTGTGCCATATTCATGCTGTCTAATCGGCACCTTGACATGCCACACCTGCAAGGTGGGAGGGATAATCTTGGGAAAGGAGACGTGCTCACTAACACAGATTTAGACAGATTTGTGAACAATATTTGATAGTAATGGGTCCTTTGTGTATGTAGAAAATGTTTCAGATATTAGAGTTCAGCTTATGAAAAATGGGAGCAAAAACAAAAGTGCTGCGTTTATATTTTTGCTCAGTGTACATTGCTGAACATGTGAAATATGTAGAGTGGAGAGATAGTCTTGACATATGGTCATATAAATCCAAAAAAAAAATAATAATTTTGATAGTATCAGATTAAACGTTTATTGAAATAGCAGTACATACATGCTCAACACATCAATGTTGGGGAACAAAAACATAAAATAGTTAAAATGTAAAATTGGTTTCAAAATAACCAACATCATCTGTTTGTAAGCATTTGCTGATGATTCTGATTCTGATATTTAAAAATTCATTATGTCTCTCAGGACATAATGAGCTCAGGCTATGGTGTAGGGCGGGGCTGAACCCTTCTGGCCCGGTTCTCCATTGGTCACACTCTTCTCCAGAACCGGTTCTTTGTAGGCTGAGTTTTCATTACCACTCAGAGGAACTCTGGTCATCATGAAGGAGTTGTCTCTCATGGAGCGAGGTCCTTTTTTGCAGCATTCCCGGAACCTCTTCCCACACAGATATAACACCTCACAAAGAGTGAGGAAAATGCACACAAAGCTGGTCACCACCATAAAGACAGTAAATATCTTCTTTTCTGTTGGCCTGGAAAACAGAGTGTAAGAGATAAAACATAATGTAGGATTGAGTGTTTGAAATCTTTGGCCATTTAGAACCTTAAAGGTATCCCTTACCTCGCAATGTAGCAGTCCACCACATTGGGACATGGCTCTTCTCTGCATTTCACCAGTGGAGGAAAGAAGGCAGCTTCGTAGAGGTAAAACAGCAGGAAGACAAACACGCCATCCACAGTTATCTTGAACAGCAGGCTGAAAAAGTAGGTCCACCAGAGACCCCCTCGTTTCTTTCCTGTGTTATCATACAGAGGTGTGCAGTCTTCTCCGTACTTTAGCCGGTGCTTACGCTCCCGGTCTTTTCTGTAGGAAACGTGGAGAGTCACGAGAAGGGATGGACAAGTCACAAAGATCAGCTGGAGAGCCCAGAGTCGGGTGTAAGAGATGGGGAAGTAGTGGTCATAGCAGACATTTTGACAACCAGGCTGGCGGGTGTTGCAATCAAAGTCCTTTTGTTCGTCGCCCCAGACCTTTTCACAAGCCACCAAGAAGACCAAGAGCCTGAAGATGAAGACAATGGCAAGCCAGATTCGACCAAACCTTGTGGCGTACTTGTTAGTCCCACTGAGGAGACCCTCCAAGAAGATCCAGTTCATGGTGTTGTTTCAGATTTCAGTTGAACCCAATTGTAGAAACAGAGCACTAAAAAAGAAAATCCCAAAATGTGGGACCCACTGCTGAGGTATAGCTCGCTTGGACGCACTCTGAACTGGGCATGTCAAGCACGAAGGTGCTTTAATATGTTTCTTAATACCTGCCTGTGCCTTCTTGACACAGCCAGAAAGGGAGGGAGGTACACAGAACAAAGCAAACATAGACCCATTCTTCAGCTAGAGTTACTTCTGTAACTGGTGATAAAACACACACACACCTTGACTAGTTCACTAGTTCACACAGGCTCTGCACCATCCTGGACGCTACAAGTCTTACATTCAAAGAAAGCCAGTTAGCCTGACTTAGAATAAATAAGGAAAGGTATGTGATACAACGAGCCAGGTTGTGTCAAAAGATACAAAAAGTCTGCCTATCAGGAAGTTTCTTAGAAAGAGACAGATGAGTATTCACTTCTGAGGAAAGTTTTTATACACACCAACACACCAACCTGTCTTCTCCTGACTTTAGCGTTACTATATATTTAAAATGTGGCCAAAACAGTACGATCCTATCCTTGGATAAGTTGGAAACAAAGACAAAACATCACAGGTGATTTATATAATCCCATCCTTCCTGTATGAGGAACTCAATTTTATTTGTATAGCATTAAATCACAACAACAGTTCCTCAAGGTGGTTTGTATTGTGAGGTAAAGACCCTGCAAAAATACAAAGAAAACAGAGGTTATAATAAAATATAATATTGATTCACTCTTTAGCTAAATTATAATTTGGTCAAGACACTTCACCCGTTGCCTTCTGGTGGTGGTCAGAGGGCCCGGTGGCGCCAGTGTCCGGCAGCCTCGCCTCTGTCAGTGCGCCCCAGGGTGGCTGTGGCTACAATGTAGCTTGCCATCACCAGTGTGTGAATGTGTGTGTGAATGGGTGGATGATTGTGTATAGTGTAAAGCGCTTTGGGGTCCTTAGGACCAAGTAAAAGCGCTATACAAATACAGACCATTTACCATAATAGAAAAGGGAAAAAACAACCTTTATAAAGAAAAAGACACAGCACCTCTGTGAAATCATTTTATTTTTTGCAAAATCTGTTACAATCACAAGACAAAACTTGTCAGATTGGACAAAATGCAACACAGTTACAATAACCTTATTCTCAATTTTATAACCTATGAAGCTGGTCCTGGATGAACAACCTTTTTGTATATCAACCCTTGCTATTAAGGCGGTCTGCTGGCTGGCTCCACAGCTCTACAGTGCACAATAACTTTAGAGTGGATATAGAGAACCACATCAGCCAGAGTCAAGTAATCCTTTGGGTTTAGACCACAGACTGTATAATATGGTTATGACATTGTACGTGTCTGCGTGAAGCTGGACAATGAAATCCAGCTGTATTAGATTAGATCAGCAGTTCTTGGAGAGTACTGATGTACAAAGACACAACAACGCTATAGGAAGGTGTTTATGTCTACAGCCTACACAGACGGAGAGGCCCAGGAAGACCTGACTCATTATTATTATTTGTGGATTAATAGTTATACTAACATCCATCCATTCGCTTCCGCTTATCCTTTTCAGGGTCGCAGGGGGCACTGGATAGGGCGAGAGGCGGGTTACACCCTGGACAGGTCGCCAGTCTGTCGCAGGGCCAACACACAGGGACAGACAACCATTCGCACTCACATTCACTCGCACATTCACACCTAGTGGATTATCCAATTAACCTATCCCCACGCAGGGAACCCACGCAAACACGGGGAGAACATGCAAACTCCACACAGAAAGACCCCAGCCTGATGGTGGAATTGAACTCAGGACCTTCTTGCTGTGCGGCAGCAGTGCTAACCACCATGCTGTTATACTAACATAATGTATATTATGACATTATAGGTTTTTAGTAATTCTAATTTATAATTCTAATTAATTATTATGAATTATAATGACACATGTTTCATGTAGATGCCCTGAGTGATAATGGATCTCTTTTAACACTAATGCTTTTTTTTTTTTTACTACAAGTAATCAATCAATAACTACATACATATACATCTATCTATCTATCTATCTATCTATCTATCTATCTATACTGTTTTATACTGTAAATAAAATAAAGTTTAGGATCAATTTCTTTCTTTGCACTGAATGAGAGGATATATTTTATAGGCTTTTGGTATAGCTGCAATAAAAAAAAAAAGATTTCCATATTTAAAAAAGATTCTGAAGGAGTTTGACTGCCGGACTTGGAAACATGTACCTTCATATTGTAGTATTATGATTCTTACTTGAAACAAGAGTCAAATACTTTTTCCAACATTATGCAAAAATAGTTAATTCAGAATCTTTTTCAAACATTTGTGCACAGTCACCTTTTAAAGTCATACCATCTGTATTAAAGTACAGGGTGATGCCCAAGAACCAAAAAGTTGTCCCCAATTTTTTCTGTCCATATTTGCATTTAATTTTTATAGATTTTTCTGATTTTCTATACAGGCTCCCACTGACTGCTTTGCGAAGCACAACCTCACAAAGCTGTAAATGCTCCTTGCAAATGCATATTATGGTTAAGTACATTTCATGGTATTCCAAGCCAAGAACAGCCACACTCTCGTTTTATCCACTCATTATAATTGTTGTTTACCTCCTGTTCATATGGCTTCTTCTGCAAACGCTTGCGAGGAAGCTTATTACAGTCTGCATACAGACCCACTTATGTATTGGGCGGTGATGCGTCAAGGAAAACCGATTTAGTGACATATTTCCTAAGTACTTGTCCAAAATAAAAGAAGAAATGTTTTCATCATGGGCATTAAATGCCGCTAAAGCCGCCTGAGCGAGATGTACGCACGAGCATCGTTACATTTTCAGTCACTTTAGTTAAAATGTTACTTTTGGCTTCATGTCGCCCTGCAGCCGTGCTTGAATTTAGGGTAGACGTTTTCTAGCATGCACTGTACAACCGGAAATCATAATGATAATTCTTGCTGCCTTCACGGTACTGTCGGGTGAGGGGTCACAAATTGAGACAGACTCCTCTCGTTTGCATATACTATTTCCCCACTGCATAGCGAAAGACAACATGACCCCGCATCCTTCACCCTCTATTCGTTAACTTAACCGTCCGCCTTCAACCCAGGACTTATTTACTATAGCAGAGTTGAGTGGACCGCTACTTTTTTTTGCCACTTTTAATTATCTGCCCTGTCCGACCAGCCGGCTGCAGCTGTCTCTCTTCAGCAACGGGAGGTAAGAGAGGTGCTCCGCGGCGGGACAATCCGCTGCTAGCCACCAGCTAACTTAGCTAGCAGGCGAGCTAACCCGTTAGCAGCTGGCGGTGGTCCCAGCCCTTCGACTTAACACATAAAATGTTTGGCTGTAGCACTCTAGAACGGTGATTTTTTCGTAAACGGTTGCTTGTTTGAAACATTGCTCAGATTGCCCTTAAAGTGCAAGTTTTGGGTAAGTTGTTAGCCGAGACAAGACAGACCGTTTTATCAAGGTAACCAGAGTAAGTAGCATCGTTTCCCGAGTTTTTCAAAATAAAAGTGTAATTTGCGCTCATAATTGGAGCAAAATAATAGTTGTCATTTCAGTAAATGGGTCAAAAGGTGAATACATTTAACTTTCTAAGCGTTTCACATTCATCTTTGTATTTCTATGTGTATAAGTGGATAATGAAATTTGAGAAAAGACATGGCATGTGAAAAGTATTTTACTTTATTTATTTATGTTTACTACTCTGTCGTTTTACAGCTGAGTTAAGTGTAAAAACCTAACATTACATTGAGACATAAATGGAAATAGCCCCAGATAGAAAGAGAGGTGGAAAATAGACTCATTTTGGAAAATAGCTATAAAATAGCTATATGCTTCCGAATTCAGTTTAATTCTGTCTGTGTATAATGTGAAAATGGTTATTGTTATCGAGCTACCAGTTTGTCTTACTTTGAAGGTTGCAAGCATCGCTTCCGCTTTCTAGTCTCGTTCTGGCTAACAGGACAGCTAAGCAGCAGTTGATGGGAGGTTGGTGCTCAGGGGAACCAACTGGAGTTGACGGCGCTAGCTTAGCCAGCACAGGCTGCTAGGGGAGTGATCTGTTGTTGCAGGTTTGGCAAGATGCTAATAGAGGCGATTTAACCGCAACACACTGCAGCAAGTCTCCTGTGTGACTCCTCAGAGGTCCAGCCGAGCTGAACTTCGCTGAGCCATGCGACAGTGGTGTGTCCCCGTTGCGACCCCACGCACTGAACCACTCCCGGGGCGCCTGTCCGTGTCACCACCTCCATCAGGTAAGATCTACAACGAGACAGCGAAACTGTCAAAGTCAGCCAGCTGCTGAGATCTGGATGTTACAGTTGTGCTTAGAGAGATCCGTGTGTGGTAAAGGTGGGGGGTTAAATCACTGCGCGCTGCTTTGGGAGCGCTTGACTTTTTAAGCAGAGAGTTTTGTAAAAAAAAAAAAAAATCCAACAACTTAACTTTTTCCATGCGGCAGTGTTCTGGAAGTTTCCTCGTCTTGCAACACATTTAACAAGTTGAACTTTTTCTGTTTGTTGTAGCAGCATCATTATCCACTATTTACAGTTATGCAAAAGTGGAAGAAATTATTCCAGTAGATTTTTGTCATCCAAGAACAGAGCAGGGTGTATAAATGTATCATCCTGCTTAGGTGAAAGTGCAAAAGTTTTATCATCATAATGTACTTAATGCACTTCAAGTGAAAGTACTCATGCAGACTTTCATGCAAGATTAAAATCATCTACAGCTGGAGGCTAATGTTAGTTACTGTAGATTCAAAAATACAGCTTCATATTAAGGAGACAGATATTTTAGAATACATGCAAAACCTACTTTAGAAGTACTTAAGTGCATTAAACATACTTAATGCTGCTACCTTATTTCCAGAGGTGTCGCCACAGTGCAGTGATCCATATATTTTATTTGGCACAGTTTTTTCGCCATATGCCCTTCCTTCCACTGCTGTACTTCCCTAAAGTACTTGAGTAAATGCACTGAGTTATGTCTGCCACTGGTCCTATCTGTACTAACATCTAGTGGCACTGATCATCATAGAAAATCAAATTTGAGGGGGGCTAATGCTACCTGATGCCCCATCTCTGAATAACCATGCTTTTCATGTTAGCAAGGTCATGTCAAATTCCTGCAATTCTTTAAAAAAAAAAAAAGTTTAATGTGATCTTTACTTTTTAGTGCATCTTAGTCATTGGTGAATACTAGGATAAGGCTCCCTGCAGACTTGCGGGACTTTAAAAATAAAAACCCTAAAAGGATGGATATGACTCAGCCGAGGTGGGACCTGATGTTAGGTTACGTATGCCAGGGTGATCTTACTTTAATTCCACCCAGGACAAATGGAGCAAGGTTAGCCTAAGTGCAGTGTTGCCAAGCATTTGAAAGGTGGCCAAAACTTTTTTTTTTTTGAATGACCCAAAGGGTTCCTCGCAGGAGAACAGTGCGGAGTGCTCTGTTCTCTAAGTGCAGTTTTTTTATAACCTCGTCATGTTTTCACTCAAAGTTATTTGGGTTTTTTCGAGTATTAACGTTACCAAAATACTTGGATCAGATTTGCATTTAAAGTGTCATTATAAATAAACTCCTTCAAAGTGCTTGAATCCTGCTGCGTGTGCCTTTCTCATCTATTAATATTCCTTTGATCATTTCTCTGCAGGTTCTGAAAAAGTCTGCAACATATTATCTCTATTTAAGGTCTGTGAATGTGTTGAGTGGGGATAAATATAGCCGTTTATGTCTTGGTAACACTGTGAAGTCTCGTGGTGCTGTTTATCTGGTGAGAAATCAGCCCGTCCGTGCTGCTCTCGGGTGTATTAATAGGTTGATGAGTGGTTCAGACTCATTCACAGATTTGGTCTTGTGTCTCATTGGTTTCACCTCGATAAACCCGGCTCATTTACTCTAGATGCCAGAATGGAGTGCTGTGAGGTGGAGCCCCGCTACACCATCGAGCAGATTGACCTCCTGCAGCGCCTGCGCCTGTCCGGCATGACCAAACCTCAGATCATCCACGCTTTGGAG
The DNA here is from genome assembly GCF_900408965.1 of Simochromis diagramma. Classification (NCBI taxonomy): domain Eukaryota; kingdom Metazoa; phylum Chordata; class Actinopteri; order Cichliformes; family Cichlidae; genus Simochromis; species Simochromis diagramma. Next base: position 22,619,102 of record NW_024387523.1, read on the forward strand.
TCCCTGGAGAGGCTGGACCCCGATCACCGCCCGTCCCACTGTGACTCTCACCCGGCCCCTTCCAACAACGCCCCCGCTACTGCTGCCCCAGCCCCGTCCTCGTCGTCATCATCCTCCGCCTCCTCGCTCTCCCTGGCCTCAGCAACCACGCAGACCTCCGGCCTGGACGGCGCCGCGCTGTCCCCAAGCAACAGCTTCGAGGCCTCTCCCCCACCCCTCTATCCTCCCACTGTGGCAGTTCAGCGGTCTTTCAGCTACGACATGATGGGGGAGGAGGATTGGGACCTGGAGGAAAAGGTGGAGGAGTACATGAGGTAAGGAGAGGGAGAACGGGAGGATTGTGGTGCAAGAGAGACCAAAGGAATAGTAGAGAGACTATTATAACATCAGATAATGACAGCTACTATTCCCAGAGGCGAAGGCTTATTCTTCAGAATTTACATGCAGTTAATTCAGGTCAGGTGCTCAGGGATGGCTGAAAAAGGAGAAGCAGCAGTGAATAAGGTTAGTCGGAGCAAAGGCTGGTGTTTTAACCACCGTGTAATGGTTCTTCTGGCAGTGATGGGGCCTTTTGTTGCTTTCGCAGGAGAGACAGCAACCTGGTGAAAGAAGAGATTAAAACTTTCCTGAACAACCGCAGAATCTCTCAGGCAATCGTGGGCCAAGTTACAGGTACTCTGCTTTGCTGTGACATCCCCGATCATTAAACTGTTGATCGTGCAGTGAGAAACACAGGGGGGGCTCAGCATTTAATTAGAGTTGAACTTTTGCTGTCTTGATTTAATTCAAACAAAATGCTAAACCAAACGATTCTGTATTGAACAAATGAAAAGCTGCTTTCAGGCTTTTTGTTCTTATTCTCTCTGCCAACTCATTCACTCGTTTCTTTTTTTTAAACTGCAAAATGAAGTGTAACTAGCTCACAGATGCTCCCATCCCACTTTCGCCAGTTTCTATTCAATACTTGAACCTTGGCTTCAGGCATCTGCTGATGCGGAGTATTGATACTACTGAAACTACTGCAAACTTAAAGCTGTTAAAGTTGTGAAATCTCTCCAAGCTGCTCTTGTTTTGTTGTTAACTCCCTGTTGGATTAAATTTGTTGATAGTTTGAGACCGTTAGGAGACCACGCAAACAAAGCAACATTACTGTGTGCAATGAAATTGTGGCCGCGTTGCTTTTGGTGGTTTTAAAGATGGAGAGCATGTCTGCAACATGCAATCATGATCAGTTGTAATGAACTAGTGGAAACTCCGGTTTTCACTAGTTGAACATCATAGACTCAGAAATTCAGAAACCTATATAAATAGTGACATAGTTGCTGCAATACGAGGATTTAACTGAAAAATTATTTAGGTGCATAGCAACCTTGCTGTTATAGTAATATAACCAGCTGGCAACCAGTTGAGTCGAGTCCCCTACTGCAAAGAGACAAATTGCACTTATCAGTGTAGACTGATTCAGGTTAATGTCAATGTATTGACAATCTCTCTGCTTTTATAAATGAGACGGCAACTATTTGCAAACTTTCAGCAGTCTGAGTCAAGACTGTTTGGAAAAGACTTGCCTCCTATCAGCCAACCTGTGCAATCACCTTGCGATTGGAAGTGGTTTCCACATCTATTTGCGATCGGTCACTAAATGGGGGAAATTCCACGCCATCACAGATGCTTAGACATGAGTTTCACACATTCTGTTAAAACCTAACCATAAACTACCCCTCAGATACGTCAGGTTTCCATTAGTGGGCTAAGTTAATGTTGTAGCTTATATCTCCAATAAAGATCCTAAAACACAGAATTTCCTGGTCTTGGTGGTCATTTTAGGGCCATCGAGTTGGTAAAAAACTTGAGAAAATATTGCGATTAAAGTGTTTAAATTAACTGCTTTGTCTAACAAAGTTCAGAGAGATTCACTGTACTGTCGTGTAGGCGCCTAACTGGTAACTGGACTTGCTTTCAAAGCCTGAATACAGTTGAGTACCTGAGCACAGTCTGACTTTTAATACCAAGAAAAGGAAAAATAAGCACACAGAGTCAGAAAGATTTTAAAGAGCCTTTTAATGGGCTTCAGCTAATGCCAGCTGTATTATGTGTGTTTGCAGTAGCAGCAGGTTCATGTCAGTAAACTTCTACTCCTTCCTTGAAAATGGATTGCACTACATCACGTCCTTAATTAAAGTATCGATGTCGGGGGATGGCTTCATTAGCTGAACAGGAGTATTCCAGAGCTGGAACGCAGCCGATCTCTCCAGCAGCGCCGCCGCCGATGGTGCGCCACGACATAAATCATTGTCCTCAACCTGTTAAAATAACGTGTGTCACCTCCCGCACGCAGGCATCAGCCAGAGCTACATTTCTCAGTGGCTGCTGCAGCAGGGCCTGGAGATGAGCGACTCCAAGCGCAGAGCTTTCTACCGCTGGTACCTGCTGGAGAGGAACAACCCAGGTGAGACGCAGGCCAAGAGGTACAAGCGTAACATGTAACTTTTACAGAGGAGAGGAGCGGGACACAGATCCTCCCAGGAATAATGGATTTTGGATTAATTATGAGAAGGTACAGATCAGTGCCTCAAGGTTGAATGTCAGGTTAATGATGAAAGATTACCCTGCAGATTAGATAGCAGAAGGCTCGTGTTAGAAAGGGATAATATGTCTTGTGTGTCTTGAATGCGAACCACCGCTTGCTAACCCTTCCCCATCCACCTCTCCTCCTCCTCCTCCACTTTACCCGCCCACCATTCTCCCGCATGGTAAACCCGCCCACCTTTAATTCCTCCCGCTTAACCCCAACCTGGTCCACAATGGCTGCGAGGTCGAGAAAGGACACGAGACAAATCTATATTTTCAGCTAAAGGTAGTCCCGTCACAGGAGATTCTAATCGATAACGTTAAGGCTTCTGGTTGGGAAATGAAACTTTAGCGGGCGAATCCGGCTTCTCTGCGCAGGCTAGAGTAACAGCTCGGGTCAGCGCTGACCTCGCCTCGTCCTGAGATGCAAATTCGGCAAGCATTAAAACGGCGACGGCACGACAAACGGGCGTCAACTCAAGATGCTCCCTGCTTTTATTGATTATTGTCAAACAGCATGCTCCCGCACCAAATCATGTCAAAAAGTCCATCTTTACATTGTTAGTGTGTGAAATAAACAAAGCCGCTGATGGACCATCTGCCGTCCCTGCTGTCTCCTTTCATCTTAATGCTTTATTATTTCCCCCCCTCCCACATCGTCCCACTCAGGCTTCGCTTTAGCTCCTCTGTAGTTCCCAGCCCTGACGCTGGAGGTACTCTGGTGCTGGTTTTCATTCCCACATGGCTAACAAACAAGCTATTAACAGTGATACTAACAATAACTACTTTGTCTGCAATGTTTCTGAGCCAAAGTGGCCACGGCGCTTTGCTTCTTACATGAGCTCTTATTGACCTGCCCTCCATGAATCTGTAAAGAAGCAGTGTTGTCTGTGAAATTGATTCCTGATCGGCCAATCCACTGAAATTACAGCGCGTGTATTTGTTGATAAAGTTACCATTTCAAGGCACGTCTGCAGGAGTGTGTCACTTAATCCAGAGACATAGATGCAAACTATCAGCCTCCAGTTGTTGCCACAGCTGGTGTCTGTGTCCCGTGGCGGTGGCCTGCCTGACTATTGGTTTTGTCCCGACTGAAGGGCTGAGGTGGAGTGAAAGCCAGCACAGCGTGAGTCCCAGGGCCAGGGGAGGGGACAGAGACGGGACGGTAGCAGGGGCAAGCGGCAGCCTCCCCAACATCCTCCCCAATCCCAACACCAACCTCAACCCCAACCCATCGTGGAGCAGGCAGAGAGAGCTGCTGATGCACTTGCTGCCGTGGTACACTGCTGCAGCCGCAGCTGCCCAAGCCCAGCCAGGTAACTGCGCCCTTACTCGCGCACCCCCACCCCGCCCTCCTTGGCATCAGCAGCTTGCCACAGGAGACACATGCACCACAGTGGGTCTGCATGCTGATCAGCCTGGACCTGCTTTGTCAGCACGGGGTTTTACAGCAGTCTCAGATGGCTCCTAAACTTAGATTTCTAATGCTAAAAAGAAATGGCTCCAGACGTTTCATATCCAGCTCACCATTATAGCGAGTGGGTGTGGTTTAATGTAGTTGTCTCTGTGTGTTCTGAGTCATCCAGGTCATGATAATCTAAGGAACTTGGAAAGAAAAGTGAATGGACTTCTTTAAGTTTCTTAAAGATGTTTCACCTCTCATGCGAGAGGTTGTTCACACGTTTATCTAGAAGTGAGTTTCTTACTCTCTGTTTAAGACTCCCTTTCTGTTCCATTCGTGTCAACCTTTCTGTGACAGTGTTTTCATAAAGCTCGCTTAGTCAAAGTACAGATGGTAAAAAGTTCTGATAGGGTTTGACATAAAATCCCACATGCACTGTGATTGGTACCCCAAATTCTTCACATTCACAATCAGATACTAAACATAGTTTAAACTTTGAGCTTTTAAAAGCTTTTGAAAAGATTCAAAGTCTGTGTCATGCAAATTGTGTTGATATCATGTCCTTTAAAAACCTGAGACATGAATGTGATCTGAAAAGAATAAGACTTGACTTTACTTGACCACTACAAACGCCTTCTGTTTAGGACTGTTTAGGACAGGGCATCATATCAGAGTTTTTTTGTTTGTTTGTTTTTAAACAAAAAAATCCATTCAAATGCATTTCAGAAAAGTATTTGATCCCTTTGCAAAACATACTTTAGCACCTGGTGGCAAAACCTTTGTTGGCAATTACAGAGGTCAGACGTGTCTTGTAGTTGGCCACACGTTTTTCACGCAGAGGGGATTTTGTCCCACTCCTCTTTGCAGATCCTCTCCCAGTTATTAATGTTTCGTGGCTGATTTTTGGCAACTTGAACCTTCAGCTCCCTCCACAGATTTTCTATAGGATTAAGGTCTGGAGATTGACTAGGCCACTCCAAGACCTCAATATACGTCTTCTTCAGCAAATTCTTTGTTGCCTTGGCTGTGTGTTTTGGATCATTGGCATGCTGGAATACCCACCCATTACCTGTTTTTAATGCCCTGACTGAGGGAAGGAGGTTCTCACCCAAGATTTGACGGTACATGGCCTCATCCATCCTCCCTTTGATGCAGTTTGGTTGTACTGTCCCCTTGGCAGAAAAACACCCCCAAAGCATAATGTTTCCACCTCCATGTTTGACCCTGGGGATGGTGTTCTTGGAGTCACAGGCAGCATTCCTCCTCCTCCAAACATGGTGAGTTGAGTTGATGCCAAAGAGATTTTGGTCTCATCTGACCACAACACTTTCTCCCAGTCCTTCTCTGAGTCATTGAGATGTTCAGTGGCATACTTCAAACGGGCCTGTACATCTGCCTCCTTGAGCCGGTGGGGCCTTGTGGACACTCACCGAGCTGCTTGGCGATGGTCTTGTAGCCCATTCCAGCCTTGTGTAGGTCCAAATTCTTGTCACTGACATCCTAGGAAAGCTCTTCTCTTCTCTTCTTTTATACAAGAAACAAGTAGGGTTGGGTATCGTTTAGGTTTTATCCAATACCGGTGCCAAACCGGTACTTTTGAAACTGTGCCGGTGCTTAAACGTGCTAGAACCGATGCTAGAACCGGTGCTTAAAGAATGGAAAACACAAACTTTGTCCAAAAACTTCTTATGTTTTTATTTTTTAGCAGTTTCTTTTTATCTGCAAAATGATAACCAAGTTAGCCTTTTCTGTTCATACAACATACCACCTTTGGTTGGAACTGGTGCTTAATAAACAATGGAAAACACAAACTTTGTCCTAAAACCTCTCATGTTTAGCTGTTTTTTTTTTTTTTTTTTTTTTTTTTTGGAAAAAGATTTCAATGTTAGCCTTTTCTGCAGCTATAGGGCATATATGGTATCACTCTATCAAACAAGAAGACAGCCGCATGTAACTACGATGGTGTTTGCTAGTTCACCTTACATGCATTAATGTAATAACGTGGTTAGCCTACTCAACGTAAATTACACACGAACAACATTAAGCTACTCACGCAGAGAAGAACGGCTGCTGCTGCCATCATCACCCGTCATCATTTCTGCTACACTGGCAGGGCTAGGGGCCAGGACTCTACTCTTCAGGTTCTTGGGGGATGTTGCTAACTCCGGGTCCGATAACAGGCACCACACCCGCAGTAGATGTGCTGCTCTGTGTGAGGTCTGGCAGCAAGCTATCAAATACGGTGCATTTCTCGGCTTTAAAAAAAACGCTATGCTGCCAGGTGTTTCATCAGATTCGAGGTGTTACCTCCTTTGCACAGTATCACCTTAAAGCACTTGTTGCAGGCTGCTGAGTTTGCATCTTTTGCTGTGAAGTACAGCCAGACTTTGACCACTTCGCCTTGGGCATTTTTAATCTGCAGCTCTGCTTTAAAGGAACGCACGTACCTGGGCCCGCCGACTATCCTTGGAAAGGTAAAATGATTGGCTAGAATCCAAAGTGTATGACATCTCAGGAAAAAAAAGCACCGAAATAAAGAACCGAAATGTGCGCTGCTTTTCGGTCTGGTTACTGTTTATGTCAGAACGGTGCCATAATGGCACCGGATACCGGTACCCATCCCTAGTAGCAAGTTGAAAAGGCTGTCATTGTCAGCTTTACCTGTATAAAATACACCTGGGAGCCAGAAATCTTACTGATTTATAGGGGATAAAATACCTATCCTTCATGAAAATGTAAATTAATTGATAACTTTTTTGAAATGCATTTATTTTGTTATCGTTCTGTCTCTCACTGTTCAAGTAAACTTACCATTGAAATTATAGGCTGATCAGTTATTTGTTAGTGGGCAAACTTACAAGATCAGCAGGGGTTCAAATAATTTTTTCCCTGACTGTATGTGCTAAAATATGCACCGAGGCTACATGAGCACTGTTACCTTGTGCATCAGTTTAATTTAGTTTTATTTATACAGCGCCAAATCACAACAACCGTTGCCTCAAGGCACTTTATACTGTAGGTTAAAGACCCTACAATAATACATACAGAGAAAAACCCAACAATCATATGACCCCCTATGAGCAAGCACTTTGGCGACAGTGGGAAGGAAAAACTCCCTTTTAACAGGAAGAAACCTCCGGAACCAGCTCAGGGAGGGGCGGGGCCATCTGCCGCAACTGGAAGGAAAACAGGATAAAGACATGGTGTGAGAGAGAAACAGAACCTAATAACAAGTATGATTCAGTGCAGAGAGGTCTGTTAACACATAGTGAGTGAAAAAGCTGACTGAAGAAGAAATACTCAATGCATCATGGGAATCCCCCAGCAGCCTACGTCTATTGCAGCATAACTAAGGGAGGATTCAGGGTCACCTGGTCCAGCCCTAACTATATGCTTTAGCAAAAAGGAAAGTTTTAAGCCTAATCTTAAAAGTAGAGATAGTGTCTGTCTCCCGAATCCAAACTGGAAGCTGGTTCCACAGAAGAGGGGCCTGAAAACTGAAGGCTCTCCCTCCCATTCTACTTTTAAATACTCTAGGAACAACAAGTAGGCCTGCAGTGCGAGAGCAAAGTGCTCTAATAGGGTGATATGGTACTACAAGGTCATTAAGATAAGATGGGGCCTGATTATTTAAGACCTTGTATGTGAGGAGCAGGATTTTGAATTCAATTCTGGATTTAACAGGAAGCCAATGAAGGGAAGCCAAAACAGGAGAAATATGCTCTCTCTTTCTAGTCCCTGTCAGGACTCTTGCTGCAGCATTTTGGATTAGCTGAAGGCTTTTCAGTGAATTTTTTGGACATCCTGATAATAATGAATTGCAGTAGTCCAGCCTGGAAGTAATAAATGCATGAACTAGTTTTTCAGCGTCACTCTGAGACAGGATATTTCTAACTTTAGAGATGTTGCACAAATGGAAGAACGTTTAATATGTTTAATATGTGCATTGAAGGAAATATCCTGGTCAAAGATGACTCCAAGGTTCCTCACAGCATTACTGGAGGCCAAGGTAATGCCATCCAGAGTAAGAATCTGCTTAGATACCATATTTCTAAGATTTTCAGGGCCGAGTAAAATAACCTCAGTTTTATCTGAATTAAGAAGCAGAAAGTTAGCGGCCATCCAGGTCTTTATGTCTTTAAGACATTCCTGCAGTTTAACTAATTGGTGTGTGTTATCTGGCTTCATGGACAGATAGAGCTGGGTGTCATCTGCATAGCAGGGAAAATGTATGCTATGTCTTCTAATGATGCTGCCTAAGGGAAGCATGTATAATGAAAAACAGAAGTGGTCCTAGCACTGAACCCTGTGGAACTCCATAATTAACCTCAGTGTGTGAAGAGGACTCTCCATTTACATGCACAAACTGGAGTCTATTAGATAGATATGATACAAACCACTGCAGTGCAGTACCTGTAATACCTACAGCATGTTCTAATCGCTCTAATAGGATATTATGGTCAACAGTATCGAACGCTGCACTAAGGTCTAGCAGGACAAGCACAGAGATGAGTCCACTGTCAGAGGCCATAAGAAGATCATTTGTAACCTTCACTAAAGCTGTTTCTGTGCTGTGATGAGCTCTGAAACCTGAAACTCTGAAACAGTTAACAGATCTAACAGATCTGTTAACTGTTTGACAACTAGTCTTTCAGGATTTTTGATATGAAAGGAGGGTTGGAGATTGGCCTATAATTAGCTAAGACAGCTGGGTCAAGAGATGACTTCATCAGAGTGAAAAAAGTTATTTCAGAAGACTGAAATAATAATAATTTTAATGGGTTGTGTCTGGAGGGACAAAAACATGATAAAATGAACAAAAATGACTAAACCTCAGTTTTTAAATGCCAAAAGGTGTTACACATCGGATAAGACGATGTCAAACCTTCCGCTATAAAGAAAAACATATTGAAGGACACAGCAACGCCCTTTGTAAAGGTCTGGTCTTGGAAAGTGAAGTTGCATGCTCTCCCTTCGACAGGTGCTACCTTATCAATGCGTTCTTTGGTGAAGGAGGAGCCTGACTGGAGGACGGGGATCATGACAGGCGACAGAGCAGGGATAGTGGGCGGTCCACTGAGGCTGCGCAGAGGAAGCCGTTTCACCTGGAGAAAGGAATGCCAATCAATTATGGAGAGGTGAGGAAGGTTTAGCACTAATTTAGACTTGGCTTATGGTTTTCCATTCAGCTTTATTTTCTGTCGTGTATCAGGTTTGGATTGTTGGAGTAGCACTTTAAGCAGAGATTTTCAGACTAGGGATGTTCCTGGTGACAAAAATATTAGACTAGCAAACTAATGTGAAACTAATAAACACTCAGATGTCAAAAACTGTCAAAGACATTTGAAATCATTAATCACATTCTTCAATCATACTTTAAATGCTGCTTAACTATGTGGCACCTCACATCATGGATTATGAATATGGCATTTTATACATTAAAATGAAAATTAAGAAGAAGGAAAAAAAGAACAGCTCATGTTGAATATGATATGAAAATATGTTACTGAAAAGATGTTCAAGTCTCATTATTATCCATCAGTACATTTTCTTCGACTTGTCTGGGGCTGGGTCACGCCTGAGCAGAGCGGCCTCCTCCAGCTTATCCTACGAAACACTGGGGCGTACCAGGCCAGCTGAGAGAGTAATCTCTCCAGCGTGTCCTGGGTCTACCCCTGGGTCTCCTCCAGGTAGGACACCTCATCCAGGAGGTGACCACCTCAACAGGCTCCTTTGGTGCCAAGGAGTAACAGCTCTAGTCTGAGCCTCTCCCAAATGGCCGAACTCCTCATCCTCTGTTATGGAGAGGCCAGCCACCCTTAAGATAAAGCAGATTTCCACTGCTTATATCTGCAATGTCATTATGTCGCGTTTAGAACACTAATAATAATATGCTCAACAAAAAGATCAGGTTTAGATGAAGAGCCTTGTGGCGTTTTTCTACAACAGTGTCGGGACTGCAGCGCCATCTGATGGCAGATGGCTGCATAATATTTAGGACACAAAAATTTACAGACAATGAATATCAAAATGTTAACAGAATAAATGATACTGAACGAGCAAAGATTAATCATCTGGTCAACTAGTCACACCCAGACCTAGACCTCCCTCCCCCCAGCCACTTCTTCAAGGATGGGAGGGACACAGAGATGTTTCCAAGCCAACAAAGAGACATAATTTATCCAGCATCATGGATCCTGGGTCTTGAGCCACCTCACCTGGCTCTTCGATGTGGAGGAGTGGTGGTTCTACTCTGAGCCCTTCAGAGTGACCAAGCTTCTCTATCACTAAAGGATAGGGTGAGGTCCACAGGAGTGTGTGACCCAATACCCTTCAGAGGAAGTTCATTTCACTTGCATCCAGAATCTCAGTCTTTTAGTCCCTGCCCACAACTCCTTGCTATAGCTGAAAGTATGAATGTAGCCACCAGTAAATTGACAACTTCACCTTCAGCCCTCTGTTCACCATGACAGAGCAATATAATCTCAGCATTACTGCAGACCATCTGTCAGGCTTATAGTTTGTTTTACCACCGTCTGTAGGTCCTCACCTCTGACAGATACCCTTTGTAATCTGGTCTTGACTGGTCTTGGCTGTAGCTCAACGAAAGAGCAAGTGAGTTTGGCTTTTGAGGGAGGGGCACCGATGGGGAAGGGGTGTGCTTTATATAGGACACAAGATATAATTTGAGCTTTGGTTAAAGAAAATGAAAAGTCACTGTTTTATCCTGGTTGTCTTGTTTTCATAGTTAACTTAGCTGAAATTCAAATTCAGTTAGTCACGCACTGCTTCATAGGACCGAGGTTATTACAGTAAACTAAAACTAAATTCAAATCTAAAACCAGGTGGGACAAAACATTTTATATGAACTAAAAATGGCCTTTGGAAAAAAAACAAAACAAAATAAAACCGCTCAAATGATTTTGTAAATTTCCAAAATTAAAATTTGCCACAACCCGCCTAACTAGGGTTAGTACTGTGTCTGTTCTGTTGTTCCGAAATATTTCCACTGACAGCTGTCCCGTCTTCATAAGTGCAGTGACCAAAACAAATAGTGAAACTTACAAACCTAAGGTCAAACTACATAATTAGAATAACTCTGGATGGATCCTAAATTGTCACCATAAACATCTGCAGCCCCTTAAACAATGACTGGAAAATTCCCGTGGTCACATGTTGTGCTTAGATAAAGTTTATGTGCCGCTCTGAAGTAAAAAAAAGCTCATAGAAAGCAGCCGAGATCGGCAGAACACTTTAGATGACTCGGAGCACATCTGTGCTCGAGTTCTTGGAGCAGAAGCGCAGCGTCGCTTAAGCTAATGGTCAGCATTATAAACCTTTCCAGTATTTGTGTCCTTTATGGCTTCTTTGCCGCGGCTTCCTGCTCTCAGTGGCGAGCAGAACCGGCTCAGTTTATGATGTCATTTTTCATTAAGGCTGCTGTGACCCTGCTTCCCTGGTACGTATTTGTCCCAGACAGTCTTCTCAGTAACCTAGACGGATGCTGAGAAAGAGGAGCACGGTGCCCGCTGTGTGCAATTGATTTCTCTATTAAATGGTTGCTGTAAGTATAGGGTGCAGTCTGGGCACTCAAAGTAATAAGAGCACACAGACAACACTCACCAGCAGTACCCCGGGATTACGCAATTCTACTGCAGTGCTGATCCTTATGAGCTAGTTCAGATCCAAGGACGATACAGTAGAGGTGAAGATGATGTGTGTGAGGGAGGGAGGGAGGTGAAAGGATAGGAGAGCTGGGAGAAATTGATCCCTGTGGTTTTTTTTAATGTGAAATAATGATTCTTTTTCACTGTTAGACAGACAGGAAAAGGAAAGAGATGAGTAACACAAATTTGCAAAGAAAAAGAAATAAATAGTTGTATTTACGGGGTTAGAGTTTTGAATGTTGAAAGCTTAAAATGAATCTGCTTAATCGGTTCGTTAATCTGTCCCTTCACGGCGTGAACCCTCCCCGCTGCTCTCTCACTGTGTAAACATTGTCCTTAACTCTCCTGCCGCTTAATGCAAAAGCCTGAAAAGTTGATGAGGTGTAAAATTAGGGCGTAACTAGCTCGGCTCAGACCGGCGCTGCGCGTCAACTAATAAATGCCCATGACGCCTGCGTGATTGAGCTCTTTGCCAACAGAGCGGCTCTTCATGTCTTCCAGCTTCTTCATGGAGAACCAGTATCCAGATGAGGCGAAGCGGGAGGAGATCGCCAACGCCTGCAACTCCGTCATCCAGAAACCAGGTAGCAAGAGGGGTTCGTCAGTAAAGCGCACTTTTCTGAGTTCTGAAAATACATCTTGCTGAATTGATGTCAGCTGACAGGTGATTAGTCGCTGACGTTCATCATTATTAGTCTTTTTTTTTTTTAGTTAAAATGCCACCTACAGCTTATCGAACGGGAACACCTGCTGCTTTTCTGTCATGCACATCATTCATAAACGCTGTTGGAGAAAGCAAGTGAGCAAGAGCTTTAGCTTTTTCCTGGAGTTTCTGATTGGACCGTTCGAACCTTCTGGAGATGTTTTTCCTCATCACAGAACTGCTTCACCACTCCTGAATTCTGAAGCTGCTTCGAAGCTGATGGTCATATGTCAACAGTTTAATTCGCTCTCATCAGTCGTCGCTAAAGGTCGCTCATCTGGAAGCTGTTGCTCTGTAACTGCGTTCGACTTTCCAGTGCTGGTCGCTTGTTTTGCTTCAATCACTCTGCAGCATCTTTAAAATCCACAAACTCCGTAGACTCATTCTTTGAAACTTTCAGTTCCAGTTTAGCTCCAGTTAGCCAAATTCTGTCTTACTTTTGAGGTTCTCTACCTGCAGATTCACAGGCTGCTGTTGTGGCGGTCCTCCGCGTCACTCAGCTGCCTTTCCAAGTGAGTCTCTCCTACTTCAGACAGACTCTAACTCCACATTGTTATTCTGCTCTAAAGATCCACTGATGGATCCACTGGAGAGCCACTTGAACCAGTACCAACAGTAGGCTGGTAACTGTTGGATGCTTCAGTCCAGAGTGGGAGTAGGTAAGTTGGAAACGAGACCTCCTGCAGGGGCAGCTGAAGGACATTTTGGACTGTCATGTTAACAACATAGCCAGCCTGCAGGCAGAGAAACAGGATGTGTAAGCAGCGCCTGGAATTGCAAAATAAAATCCTTAGGATTTGCACATTTAACTGTTTTGTATGTTTGGTTTGTTTCAACCTTCAGGCTGTAAGCTGTCAGAGTTTGAGCGTGTGACGGCGCTGAAGGTTTACAACTGGTTCGCCAATCGTCGGAAGGAGATGAAGAGGAGAGCGAATATAGGTGAGGAAGATGGAAACATAGGAACGACAGATTAAGGCTTTTGGAAATGTTAGCTTCTGCTGTTAATTAATTTATATGCACATTTTCTACACATTATATTTATCTCACTTCTGCTTCCTCATCTGACCCAACCAGAAGCTGCCATTTTGGAAAGCCATGGGATCGAGGTACCAAGTCCAAGCTGCCACTCGAATGGGGAGGAAGGAGAGATGCAGGAGTTCACGGATCAGGTGACTCATCGATTCTCAGAGCAAGTAAGTAAACACGGACTTAATTACATGACCATATTCTACCCAAGGAGAGGCCAGAACAAATAACTAGCAGGAACACGTATAGGCCGGGTAAAACTGCTCGCGTTGATGCTCCATGTCGCACTGCTCAGAAAATTAAAGGAACACTTTGAAAATGCATCAGATCTGTAATCATGCTGGACATGTATGCAATCAGAGGGCTGAGTTCAAACAAGCCCCCCAAATGTAGAAAATGATGTAGCAGGTTAGTCCATTTTACCCAAATTTCATTGCAGCAACTCTAAATGGTGCGCAGTAGTTTGTGTGGCCCCCCTGTGGTTGTATGCATGCCTAAAACATCGGGGCATGGTCCCAGTGAAATGACAGGTGGTGTTCTGGGGGTCTCCTTCCAGATCTGGACCAGAGCATCACTGAACTCCTGGACAGTCTGTCCCAGAGGTGTTCTACAGGGTTAAGGGTTAGCTAATACATTACTCAGCCCATAGTAGTACAGATATTCAGCATAATGTTTTTCCCATTGAGACAAATTTTCATTTATTAATTAATTTATTTTTTGAACAGTGAATTTACATCTTTTCCACTAAAAGCACAGAGCGGCGACGGTCATCATGAACAATATTCACGAGGCTGAATTGTAAAAGCAATACTGAGACCACAAGAATCCTAGTGATGCCGTACCTGCTTACACTTTAAGCTAAGAAAACGGTGCATTTTTCACACATTTTCGAACGCCTTCAGTGTGAACAAACACGGAGCTGCTGCTGCTCTGCTAACACGCTACGCCTTCTGTGCAGACACAGTGTAGCAGCCAGAGTTTACTAAACTGTACAAATTGCAGGAAGTCACTGGGGCCAGAGCAGAAGCTGGGGCCAGCTGTTAGCTGGTCACAGCAGGCAAGGCATAAACACAGTATGCAGCACTTCCACAGCCGCTTCACTGCCCTTAACAAGCTGCCCAAGCCCAAACTGCTGCCTTAAGACTGACAAGAGGGCCTGAGCTGCTATACGAGAGAAAAGGGACCCACTTTATGAAGTGATATCTAATAAAAGGGACACTAAAGTCCCAACTGTTTTGCTTATGCATCCACAGGAAGACACGTCTTCCCAGAGGATTGTCGACCAACAGGATCCCGCCTCGCTTGCTTCTACGGAGGTGGCAGCCTTGCCGAGCCCCCGCCCTCAGGTTCTGGAACAGAAAGAAGAGGATTCAAAAAGGGAGAGCGTGGATGAAGAGTGACTGAAGTCGGGCACGTCTGTGTTCGAATTTTAATCAGATGAAATAAGGAAACATTAAGTGTCTCCTGCTCCACCAATGCAGGGCCTTTTCGGGCCTGAGTCACCCAAATATGAAAGGGAGGAGGGTGCGGAAGCTCGCTGAGGTGCCTCAGATGGTAAGGAGGCCACTGTATTTATCAACAGTAATCCTGCTTATATTAACGGCAATATACAGTATATAAATATCTAAATATATATATCAATATATATAGTGCATTCCAAGATGGTATTAAAAAGCCTAAATTCCTTAGAGGGAGAATCATGTAAGTGATACCTCGCCTATTTTAAGCTAAGCGTTTTCTGTTTTTGTGCTCCATGCCTTCTTTGAGCTTTGTTTTTTAAAGGGTGGCTGTTTGATGGACTGTGGTGACGGGAATGTGCTGAGCCTGCAGGTCGGGTGTGTTGGGGTGGTGGGGATAAAGCGCGACATCAAGGATCTAGCGTGCGGCGAAACAAACGCCCTCTGTTTTCTTGAACGTCTTGACCTCTTCCCCCCCCCCCCTCCATCTGATCCGTAAGACTGCAACCTCAATCAGTCAATCGATTGATTCAATCAGTCGATCAATCAAGGAGTGCTGTTGCCATCAAAAGCCCTGAGGGACAACCGGAATCTCAGGTAATCCCAAAAATCGTGGATAAAGGCGGTGAAGAGTTGCACCAGGTTTCTTTCGTGTCTTAACGTGTGCTTCGTTTTCTTCGTCTTAACTGTTTAACCGAAACAGGAAGTGTTATTTATACCTTTTGATATTAGCCAGACATGCCTAGGACTAAGTATCACACTATCTGTCTTCTTATATTTAATGCTGCTGTCTCCAACCTCAGCCAGTGAAGCTAGACTAGAAACATAAAGTCTACTCAGTTTTTTTTTTCTTGTTTCTTTTTTATCGTTTGAAAGAACGCTAAAACAAATGTGATCAAAAATCATTGTGCGACAACATAAATGCTACAAGTTACCCTCACTTTCTATTGGGATAAGCTAAAGCTCGAGCTTGTAAATTTCTCAGGCTGCAAAGCTGCACTTCGGAGTGAATCTTACCGGAGTTGTGTTCGAGGAGCTCTCCGACATGTACATAACCCAGAAAAAAAATCCCACACCTATGGGTGCTTTCCTTTCAGTCCATTAGCAGTATATAGAAACTTATTTGTCAGACTTGAAATATGAATAGCTGAACTTTGCATTACATAATCCCTCATATATTCACTGGCCTAAGGCCTTGGAAGTTACCTCCTCGATGTTCATATAATGAACAAAAACTCATGTTCTCAAATTGCGGGTGGGGGCGGCTACCATTTTACCTCCTAATGCCAAAGCTATGCCACGGTAGAGAAACCAGGAAGTGATGGTCACAACACTATAGCTATACAATAGATAGGTTTATTTGCTCAGTACAACACTAGCCAACTCAAGCTTACCTCAGAGTTCCTGTGTGACAGGCGTGCACGACGGGTTTAGTGTCACGAAGCTTCGACAGCAGCCCTCATTGTGACTGTTTATGATATGGACAGTGTCATGTAGCTTTTATGGCGCTGGGGTTTGCCCTGTGTTGATAATGTATTCTCACCTCAGACAGTTCCCTCGTCCAGCTTTGGACAGGAAAGCTGCACGCCATTATGATTATAATGCTCCTCTCTATCTCTCTGCTTTTATCTGACAAGGGAAACCAGTAACGATAATAAAATTGTACACAACCAGTGGAATATGTCTTCATTTATTTCAAAGGATGTAATGTTAGGTTAGGGTTTTCCTTATTTCTTTTTTTATATTTATACTGTTATATTACAGCTAATGTTTCAAATGATGAGGTTGCTGTAGGCGTGAGTAACCCCCGTCAGGCAAAAGCTCTGGCTTCAGATTCCTCTAAACGTGTGGTTTAAGAAAGTTACTTCTACTGTGGGCTTGGTATGATGAGGACCTTAATATGGTCATTTTAGGTGCACAGCTCTGCTCATGAGCACACAAGCACCTCCGACCTGCTGTAAAACCTTTTCCTGAGAGGGAGCCAGTCGAAAGGAAGCTGAGCTAAAAGGGAAAGCAGCTAAAATGTCTGCTTTCAGACAGGCGGCGCTAAGGCCGATATAAGATCAGCAGAGATTATTTATGAACTAAGAATCATACAAAGCTGTGTTAGTAGATTTTTAGTTATGTGTAGTTATCTGGTAGGGCTTACCAAAGTTATGTCATCATAATGAGATACAAAAAAACAGTTCACGATGTTCATGAACTCATGATTTTGAGTTCATGATCATTTTTTTGTGTTACATCAAGAGCGAATATCTCCAAATATAATCTTGTTCCTGCATGTGAAGAAGGGAGCACAGAAGCCCCACCCACCTGCTGTTCAGGCTTTGTGTTCAAGAGGGGCAGCCAATCAGAAGAAAGCCAGCTTACTGGGAAAGAGTAGGGGGCTAAAACAGCTTGTTTCAGTCAGAGAATAAACTGAGGAGCTCATTAACAGCCGAGAGCAGTAGGTTGGGTTTGATTCTGGAAGGAGACACAAATCAAAAATGCTGAGCTACCTGCTGTGGTGGCCCCTTATGAACAAGGGAGCAGCTAAAAGCAGCTTTATTCAAAACCTAACCCAAAATAAACGGGGATCATTGTGAGTCATACAAAACTGCTCTAGCAGAGTCCCAAGAATAAAAATCTAAACTAAATGTGAAAGGCCCTCTTTAAGCTTTTGTTTTTGGAATGGGAACATTCACTGAGGGATAAGAAGGTGAAAACATTTCAAACACTTTTTCATCACACACCAATTAGAACAGAATTATTATTATTATAAGTAATTTAAGAAAGAAATTATATAGTTAGTAGTTCTAACTTAATGTTAGTCATAATTCAATGTTAGTTTAAGCGAAGGGTTTCTAATGAGTGCACCACAGATGTCAGGAGAAGTGGCAGCACTGTGATTTTTATCTGCCAGAGCAGAAAGTCATGGTCACAGATGATGTTGGCAGATAACAGATGTAGTGGAACAACACGGTGAGCAAATCTTCCAAGTATTAGCTGCTAATAACTCACCAAACCTTCGTATCCAACATGACTGAAAATGTTCAACTCGAAGCACCAGCGTGCAGGACTGTTGAAGCATGTCCTGTACAAGAAAATAAAATGCATTTGACCTCAAGATCAAATTTGAGTTCATTCACACGTTGAGCTGGTGTCCAAATTTCACCTGTTTAAAGTGGTGCTTCATTTCTCACCACAGGATGGCAATGTTATCACTTAACTGTGCATAAAAGATGCTTGAGTGAAGAAAGGGGCTCAAGCCTGAAAAATGTGTAAAGGCATTGTAAAGCCTATCAGCTGACATGGTATATGTTATTATGAACTGAGGCCTGTAATGCTGTGATAAGCAGTTTGTTGGTGTGAGCTGAATGTTGAAGGGGACCTTAAAAGTGCTGGATACTCCTATTAAACACGGCTGAGATTTCATACAACACCAAATATAAGAAGAAAATGCTCCTCTCAGGCAAAGAAGCCCCCACCCTACTGGGGTTCACAGCTTTTGTTCCTCAGGGGCAGCCAATCAGAAGAAAGCTGATCTAGATGAAGGTTGTTTGAGACTGTGACAGAGTGGGTGCACCAGGGCCAAGTATAAGGTAAGTTAAATATGAACTGCAATTCCCAGTAGAGTCTAAGAATAAATATGAATGGGAATGAGTGTAATAGCAAGATAAAGAGCTGAGGGAAGAGTAATTAAGTACAAACAGGAGCCAGTTGGTAATTATTTGGAAGCTGATTCAGCAAATACAGAAGCTGATATATTTGGAATTACCTATGTGATCTCTGCACCAGCTGAGATCCTTATGGATGGGTGTGAAACGTGCCCCACGTTTTGATTGGCTCCAGTTTATTAGAAATGCACGGATTCCTGCTGAGACCCAACGACGATTACAAGGCAGAGCAGCAGCTGAAAAACACATTTTTAACAGCTATACCAAAAGAAATAATGAATGCATATACAACTCAATCATTTCTGTTTATATAAGAAATTGGGGAAACTTTTGTATAGTGTCTGTCTGCCTCCCTGAGCCTGGTTCTGCTGGAGGTTTCTTCTTGTTAAAAGAAGGGGGGGTCATCTGTTGGGGTTTTCTCTGTATCTGTAGGGTGTTTACATTACAATATAAAATGCATTGAGGTGACTGTGATTTGATTCTATATAAATAAAGTCGAACTGATTCTGAGATTTTAATAAACTTTTAGTAATGCACTGCAATTCTGTACTTTGAGTTGCACAATTTGTAACTCACTGAGTTTTAGCAGTGTGCGTGACACAACTGCACAAGGTTAAAGAGAAAAATACTATTTAGAAAGACCTCTCCATTGACCATGAACACACTGACAAGCAACATGATAAAAGTGATGATCCTAATCCTTCAGAAATCTAATTGTTTCAGAAAGTGCTGGAAGTCTGAGTCTCTACTATTGTTGTGGGTCCTTGTATGCTTGCAGTCAACAGCTAAGAAGAGTTCCTTTACATGTTGTTCCTTCCTTAAACCACATGAGGGAGACATTGTCTGCTGCTGATTGCTAGGCCCTGTCGTCAGCAGACTGTTCCTACTGTACCTTAAGGCAGTAGTGTTAATGTTGAACTGTTGGATCTTCTTTTGAAAAGGAAAAAAAAAAAACTTACCCTGCATGTTAAAAATGACTTGAAAGAGAAAGTGCTTTTTAATAAGACTTCTTCACATTTCTTTTTGCCTCCTCATGCTGGTATAAGACAATATGATGAGTGTCAGCAAGTGTCAGAAATCACACTGACGTATTTGCAAGTCAAATCAGCTCGGCTCCCTTTGTTTTTTTTCTGTTGTCGGGCATTTTTTGAATAATCGTGTTGCAGTAAAATCCTCAACCATCTGGTACGTTTAGCAGCCCGCCTGAAGCAAACTCCCTATCCTACAGACCGAATGCATCTCACTGTGCATGTGTTCAGTTAATTCATGCTGTGAAAATGTGTCAGTCTAAAGTAATTTTGTGATGCATGGCTTCAGCTGCTTTTATTTTATTTATTTATTGTGATCTTATGATCATCCAGTCTAGATATGATCATCAATATGAAAAACTCTGATTCAAGAAGATATATGAGTCAAGATAACACATGTTGAGATGATGCAAACTGTAGTAATTTGCTTTACTGAAAATCTTTTGCTTTTGAATCAAATCTAAACAGGTAAGTGAAAAGATCCACGCCACTCATTTCTGTGCACGCCAAGCTTAATTAAAAGTCTGATAACAGGTTGACAGGCCTGCACAGTCTGAAAGTCTGAAATTTAATAACTTTATATTGACTACATTACATGAGCTGAATGTCGTCTTCGCCTATCTCGTTTCTTTTTTAAGTGGTCACGCATTGCTTTCCTTGCTTGTCTTGATTGCCCTTAAATTTAGGGAGAGTTCAACGAGACCGCTCTCATTCCCAACGCGTAACATACCGACGATTTGTCACGTCCCGAGGCGTCCCATAGGAACCCGAACGGTAACCTTCCGCGTCCCTATGATACGCACCAGATTGTGGATGGAATCCAATAGAATGACGCTCACGGCGGTAACACATCCGGGTTAGCCGTGTATTCCAGCCCTAACCATAACCGAAATCATTAGATAGTGTCTACACACGCACTAGTGTTTAGTTCATTCCAAACAGTTCTTATGTTTCTGAACACATAACATACAGACGGGTTGGGTTGCCGAAAGCTTAACATACCAGTGATTTGGCACATATTGTCATTATGTTGCGCTTTGGCATGAGAACGTGTTGGTTTAACTGAATACTGCTTTAAGCTGAACTGTGTTATTAGGGATTAATGCTGAACTTACCCATGGTATTGATCTGATATCAGTGTCTGAATGTCTTACCTGGATG
The DNA here is from genome assembly GCF_900408965.1 of Simochromis diagramma. Taxonomy (NCBI): domain Eukaryota; kingdom Metazoa; phylum Chordata; class Actinopteri; order Cichliformes; family Cichlidae; genus Simochromis; species Simochromis diagramma. The sequence goes on from NW_024387523.1 coordinate 22,639,773, forward strand.
ATGAGCTGCAAAGATAAAGTGGACATGTTTCCCCATAGATAGATCGATATGATGGTGAACGCTAGTAATAAACCTGGACCAAACTTTTAAAAATGAGTGTGACTAATTCCTGTAAATGCTCAGTTTTCAGCTGTTCTCCCTGACTCTTGTGTGTATGATTTCAGTAATGATTTCATGTTTATTCCCAGCAGGAGCATTTGTCCTTTGCATTCAGTTTTGTCCTTAACCTGTGTATATCTCAGAGATACAAACAGTCTTGGTAAAACTGCATTTGATGCCCTGAGAAGGAGAGCAGGTTGGTAAATGTTGGGTAGCCAAGCTAGCTGGTCCTAGCTTCTGACTAGCAGTCCTAAAGAGTTTTAATAATGACCCATTGTCTAATGTATTCTTACTTTCTCTGTAGCCACTGATTCAGTTTTTACTCCACTGACAGCTGCCATTTATTGTGATGCATAAACATGGGCATCATAATAAAATCTCACTGAATTTGAGTTCGGGTTGTCACTGTTACCAACTATTAATTTGTACTTAGTTAAATAAAAACATCCCCTTTCAAAGTGCTTATTCTGCTTTGATTAGTAAAATGTAAAACTGTTTTGATTGTTTTGAAAGCTCAGTTTAAGGCCGTTAGTATCAGCAAGTTTTTCAGTCATGTGACCACAGACCACTTACAATAATTTGTCTGCCATTTTGGTCATGCAAGCTCGAATGAAAAAGGCCTCATTCGCACAGGCGTAGAAACCAGTTGGCAAGCATCTGACAAACACTGGTCATGGGGAGAAAAAATGTTCCCAGACTGGTTTGCAAGTGGTTGCTGGAGGTTTCTGGCTGTCAGTGTAAAATTAATTGTGAAAGCCTGATTGACACAAGCCTAGAGAGGAGGTCACTGACTGCTGAGACCATCGCCCTTCAAGATTAACTTTGCACACTTTGAAATGAGACACAATTTTAACTCTGAACTATAAACATTCTCTGTTTTGTGTTTGAAATGCACTTTTCAAGTTTTGCTATTAGTAATAGTAGCCTATGTTTTTCATACAAAACAGTATCTTCCATGCAAACTACGGGTCACTTTGATAATCTTACCTTCAATGAAATGTTCATTGCATAATCTACTGTAAACTTTAGGCTCCCACTGTTTGCGATTCACCGCGGCAATCCAATTTGGGAGGAAAGTGATAAAAACAAAAGTTCTCTTTCTGTGCTTTATGACTGCTAAAGCCAACAGGGCAGCAGAAAATCGTTTTAATTCACAAATAAACAACGTGAGTTGTGTCAAAGGTCATGTCAGTAGGTTGTATCACATCCAATATGACGGACAACTCTCAAGCAATGTGTTTGCGACATGACACAAGGAACATGAATTGGCAAATCCACAGTCGCTTTCATCTTCGTGTCTTTCATCTTTATTTCATACGTAAAATATTTATTATAATTTTAATACTGCATTTGGTAGATCTGTCATGGGATATCCAAAAGGAACACAAGACTGGGACTTTGAGCAAAACAAAAGGCTTCTTCAGAATGGCAGCACCAGAAACCCATCTTGTAAGTGGGATAAAATGGTAACAAGCTTTTTTCCAAGGACTATAAAATGATGTATATTTAACTCATGTGTATTTATTCTTTATTTCATCTTTGTTAATATACCCACCAGTACTCAAAAGAAGAACGGCAGCCTTGTGGAGATGTTAAATAAAGCGAATGCTCAGAAACAGCAGTCTCTCTCATCCTTCTCGCCGACATGATCGTAATGTAGAACGACTGCACAGATATACGAGATCAATCATCTCATATTGATGCTGCTCTATATGTTGGAGCCTTCTTCTTTTTTAATGACTCAAGGTCTTCCTCTTTCCAGTTCCCAGGGAAACCAGCCAATCATAGACAAAGACCAGGAGAAAGAGACTTAATTACTGTGAGTCAGTATTAGGTGGCACCTCTGTGTTAATACGCGCACAAACAACAAAATGTCTTTTGAAAGCTATACACTGAAGTACACCCAAGTCCAAATCCAAACCCTTTCAGGTATAAATACCCACCTACAGACACTTTGTTAAGCAGCGTGCGTCCAATTCAGTCACACAAACGCACACACAGTGGGGTGGTTTTGGCAGCGTCAGGTTTTGAGGCCGGCGTGCCCGTTCTATCATTCATTCCCTCAGAAGTGTTTTTCATCCTCTTTTACCCCTGTGGAAAAACAGAATTCATGACCTGCCACCTTTTTTTGCTGACTGCACAGGCCATCCGCTGCCTCGGTAAACGATTTTCTCGGCTTTTTTCAGGCGCCTCACAAAACACTTGATGACACAAGTGGCATGAAAAGTATGCAATTCAATTTGTCAGTGGTTATTACTTCGCAGCGTGGACAGTTATAGTTATGTGTTGATTACAGGCAGATTTTTATTTTTCCTCCTGTCGAGCTGACTGTCACTTCAGGCAGTTGGGAAAAGCAAAAGTGTTTATTTCTTCCCTTTGGCAATCTATTAAATGCCTGATTAAATATCATCTAATGGTGAGGCTCATCTTTTTGTGAGGTGTCTCTTTGTGCGGCTGGAGAAACAAGAAAGTGAGAAATGAGGTGGGGGAGTGGGGTGTTACATCGATGGAGGATAAAGAAGCAGAAGGGGAGGTTTTCTTCAGACTGGCAGCAGACTGGAGAATTTGTGTGATCGTAAGAGGAAATACCGTCTGCTTTGATTTGATTTCCACTGGAGTGTTTGGCTTGGGTGTTTAAATAAAGCACTGGCTATAGTCAAACTCTGGTATTTGCCCTTGAAAGAATAACACTGGAAGATATGAGTACAAACCTTTTTTTTAACCATGTCCTATTTTGCAGGACCAAAAAATGGAAACTACACACACACACACTTAGAAAAATCGCAGTGACACACTGTGCCCTGAATCTGTCAGGACCTTAGTCCCCCCCTCCCTCCTCCAGTTAGATAAGAATTTCCACAAAGGACCTGTCGCAGTTTCACCATGCTTTTTTTTTTTTCCTCCCCTACTTCCCATAATTCACAGCATCTCTCAGCAGCACGGAGCAACTTCTCAAATGAACACGAGCAGGTTCAAATAAAATGAGCAAAACCCGCCTCTCCTCGGAGGCTTCTCCTCTGAGCTCGATATGAGTTTTCCTTTTTTATTCTCTCCCTCCCTCCACCCTGTCTTCCTCTCCGGCCCCTGTAACTTTTTCTCTTTACTTTGCTCCTTCCATCATCATCCCTCTCAGTGGGGTTGCAGGCTGCAAAGAAAAAAAGAAAAGAAAGAAAGAAAAAACGGGCCTTCATGTTGAAAGAAATCCAACCTTTAGTTACTGAAACACCAAACCTACTGCTGTCAAATGTTCAAGTAAGACACAAACGACAGCTACACATATATTTTTAACCTTCATTTTATCTGGGGAAAGCATGTGTGCGCTTTGTCTCACACACTGTTGCACACATTCGCAGTGGGATCTGCCCCCTGCAGCCCCAGGTGTCTGCTGCTGGTCAATGAATAGATCGCCTGCAGCGTGCGCCTTCCTCCAAAGCATTAAAACATGTTCTACCTTTAAATTCTTTCAGTCCAGAGAGTTGGTCCACAAGACAGACTATCCTTGGCAGATAAAAATGTTTTTAGGTGTCAACCCAGGCCATGAGTAATGGGTCTGATTTCTTGGGTTGTTGCTAGGTTACTGATCTTTTCAGCAAAGTGGAAATCTCCACAGCAGGAAAATACATAGGTGGAACAAATTCCCACCAGTGGCCACTTGAGGCTGGCTCAAAAAGCAAGTCAATCCCAATAGAGTCTCATGTTAAAATGGCCAACTTAACAGTATTAAAAAGCGTGTGTACAACCTGGTAAGAACTGGGTTTTTGGTCTCTATGGTGAATTTTTATATCACCCATTTGGATTTTACTGAGACTTAAAGTTAGGGGGTGTGGCCACATTTATTTAAAGAAGTAACTAACCATAACATCTTCACTGTGTTTATGATGCTGGTTCCTTTTTGACCATTTTTAATGGAATTATCTGAGAAATAACACGGGCTGCTGTGTGCTGGAAACTCTTCAAGAGTTTTTGCATCTCTGTGTTGCACTAATACAGCTTAGCTATACAGCTTGCTAACCAAGCTTCAAAATGAGTCTAGAAACCAACAGTTGACACCACTGTGGTTATATCCTTTTCTACACCAATCGGGCATTACATTATTACCACTTGACTAATATTATGTTGGTCCCCCTGACCCACTGAGGCATGGACTCCACTAGACTCCTGAAGGTGTGCTTTGGTTTCTGCACCAAGATGTTAGCAACAGATTCTTTAAGTCCTGTGAGTGTGAGGTGGGGCCTCCTTTGATCAGCCTTGTTTGTCCAGCACATCCCATAGATGCTCGATTGGATTGACATCTGGGGAGTTTGGAGGCCAAGTCAATGCCTCAAATTTGTTGTTGTGCTAAAACCATTCCTCAACTATCTTTGTCTTTGTCGCAGGAAACATTATCCTGCTGAAAGAGGCTACAGCCAGAAAGGGATGCTGTTATCGTTCCCCAGGTAAACGATACACACATTGGCCATGTACGTTAGCGGTCCCCAACACCTGGGCCATGGACCGCTACCGGCCCATGAATCGTTTGGTACCGGGCCATGAAAGTTGAGGTTCGGGTGTGAAATTTATGGTTTTCAGGGTTTTTATTGTTATTTTTTTATCGTTAACTCTGTTTCCCTGGGACTTTTCCTGTGTGTTATGAATAACTCTTCTTTTGCTTAGTTCCGGTACTGGTTTTATTTTGTTGTATTTATCCGCAACACCTTAAAGACTGGTCCGGGAAAATATTGTCGGACATAAACGGGTCCATGGCGCAAAAAAGGTTCGGGGCCGCTGCTCTATGTGATGTAAAAGAAAATGCGATTCATTGGTGTAGGTCACCTTCTTCCATTGTTCTGAGGTCCAGTTCATTGTCGGTGCTTTCGATGGTGGGCAGGGGTCAATATGGGCACTCTAACAGGTCAGTGGTTATGCAGCCCCAAACACAACAAACTGTAATTTACTGTGTATTTGTCACGGTTTGCCAGGGCAAGCCGTGGGGGAAGTTGGAGAAAGGACCCAAACGCTGGACTTAGTGGAATGAGCAGTGGGTTTATTTACAGTGAGGTAAATGTACACCACACAATAAATCTCCAAAGTGCTCCCTCGACTCCCGTGACGTGTCTTCTCCTAAGTGCTGGTATCTCGTGCTCTCTGCCCTGTGCCTTCGCACACACCGTGTGTCTTGCAGTCCTGTGTTCCGCTGTCCTCATGGAGTCTAACTCAACAATCCTGCGCCGGAGGAAGCTCCATCGCTCTGTTAAGTAGCTCCCCCGACGAGCCTGATCAGAAGCAGGTGTGTGAGAACCTAGGCGTGACCGGCAGCCGGCAGGGTCACGCCCATCAGGCCTGCACGTGGCTGTCCTTCATCCTTCAGCCACACCCGCAGACACACACCAGCATGGAACACAAGAGCACAGCGCAGCAAACATACATCCAATACAATAACAACAACAGCAATAGTAACACTAAAGGTCCACACTGCTCACGGACCCCAAGTCCCCGGAACCGGGTCCGTGACAGTATTCTGACACATTTCTGTCAGAACCAGTATTACATTTTTGGCTACAGCATCTCCTCTGTTGGGTGGAACCACACAGCCTTTCCTAAACTCACTCAAATCTTTATGGTTTTCCATTTTTCTGCTTCTAACACATCAAACTGTTCAGGTCCCCTGATGAAGCAATAATCGGTTCACCTCACCTGTAAGTGGTGCTGATGTTATGCCTGATAAAGTGTGTGTTTAATGCAGACTGCAGACCTAAAGTCACGTGACATGCGACATCTCGTGAAGTCGTCTTTGAGAAGCAAAGGCTGATGTAATGTGACTTGGCAAAACCTTCCTAATGTATCTTCGGATTGCAAACAAAGTCAAAGTGACGCCTTCAGCAGCTGCACTCAAAGTCAGTATACGCTGCATGGCTTGAAACCACTTCTACTTTCCAAGCACAAGTCCACCTGAAACACAAAGGTCTGTTTGATTAAACAGGAAGCTGGAGTGAATCACAGTTTAGGTTTCTATGGGTTATGATCACATCGTACCCTCCAAAGTAGCTGCAGTCATGAAGCAATAGGCAGGGTTTTTTTTTTGTTTGTTGTATTAACATTTCTCCAATATAAATGATGATTGCACACTGTAGTAGTTATGGAATAATGACACCATTGCAAAGTGACTTTTATTTCCAGCCATTTCCATGTTCAGCAGTCCATGCGATCATTTAGAACTGTGAGTGTAACTAAACCCCAACCATCAAGGGCCATTTGCATAGCAAATCATATGAATCATGTTGGTGGTTTTGACAACAACAACACACAAACTGTGTGATTGGAGGACTTGACAAAGCCAGTCTACATAATCTCTAGATATATATTAATATTTTTTACACTCTGTATTATGCCGGCTTACCGGGCGGCACACCCTCACATGAGCTCGTGTTCCAGCCACCCCGCTGTTTCATGAGGCTATGGGCTTACCGGCAGAGGGACGTGTGAGATGAAGCACCTGAGTGTGCTGAGCTCCGTAGAGTGCTACTCTGCCCCGCGACAGATAAGCCTCCCGTCTCCGCCAGCCTCCTTCGCCACGCGCTCATCCCTCAGCGAAGAAGATTGAAAAGGAAGATTTCCCAGAAAATTTCAAAGCAGCAAACAGGATCAACAGCTTAGACGGCTTTTCACTTCTCAGCAACTTCCTCGCTCCTGATGTTTATGCTTTTTTTTCTCTTCTTTTTTTTTGAAGGAGGATGCAGCTGTGTGTGTGTGTGGCTGTGTGTGCAAGTGTGTGGAAGAAAGGGTGGTCTAGTGAGGGAATTTATTCCTCTGTGTATTGGTGTGTAAAAGATGCCAGAATGCTGTCTTTCACTTCACTGATGATGTGCGGCAGCCACATGAAGCGGGAAAATAACCCCCCCCCCCCCCCCCCCCCCGCCCAGTCTCCCTAACAAACACACACACACACTGTAACTCTTGCCCTTTTACCATCATACACGTTGTGACATCCATATAAATATACCCACTCAGTACATTATTACTTTAAAAAAGGCCATTACATTAGGCTTCCCTCTTATGTCACTTTTATGGCCGCCGCTGTCGTCGTGTGAATGCAAATGAGACCGTGACTATTCGGCAGATGCTCAAACACCAGCAACCTGGAGAAGAAAGCTCACAGCTACCGCTGCCAAAGCCTAGCGGCCATGCGCTGATTCCTCTTCCTGCCTCGATATTGTTTGCTGGAGTAAAACAGGCATGCGGCAGTCCTCGCTGTGAAGCATTGAAGTGGCTTCCCAGATGTTCTCTGTTTGCAGAGGATGAATTTCTAATGGCGGTAAATTCCACGTCGCTGCCAGCAGCTGTAAACAGATCGATGGAAAAGAGAGGAGGGCTCAAGGGAACAGGATCAACTTGGTTGTTGACGGAGGACCACAGCAAGAGGGTCAAACAGCTAAAACAAGAAAAGGTCTGAGCAACAAACAGTCCAGCGTGATCTGAATCCCAGACCAAACACACTGTGCGCTCAGAAAACAGAGTACCTTGTTTTACCTTCAGGGGTGTCTGAATCGCCTCACTTAGGAGGCATTCTCATTAGATGCCTCGACCTCCTCAGCTGGCTTTGACGTGGAAGAGTAGTAGTTCAACTCTCAGTCACTGTTTAATGACCGAGATTGTCACCTTATGTCTAAGTGAGAACCTGGAGCGCCCTGGAAGGAAACTTATTTCAGCCACTTGTATCCACAGTGTCATTCTTTTTCACTTCATGGGCATAGGTGAGGGTAACAGTGTAAATCAGTAGTCTTGCTTTCACATTCAGCTCTGTCTTCACCACAGCAGACCTGCACAGCATCCTCATTAACATCTCTTCCTTCTTTCCAAGGAGGAAAACAGTTCAGCCACGATAATAAAGGAGCAGCTGTCACTGCCCAGCAGTCTGAGAAGCGCTCAGAAGGCTGTTTCTAGACAATTTGAAGTCCATCATTGTGCAGTGAGAAAGCATTTATTCACAAATGAAACACACTCTGACAGTTGTCAGTCTTCCCCAGGAGTGGACGTCCCAGGAAATTCGCCCGCGATCAGACTGTTACATCTTGGGTAAGCGCAAATAATTTTTTAGCCATAGGACCCGAAATTCTTTAGAGTCAAACATGAGGTTGTCGGTCTGGCAGCTAAAGCTTGGCCTTGGGTCATAGATGGATGGATGGATGGATGGATGGATAGACAGATAATCTGTTGGGCAAAATGTAAAAGTTCTTTGCTGACAGGGTCGAATAGCCCAGCAATCAATGAGAGGATCCATCGTTTGATGTTTTTTTCTAAGGACTATTGGACAAATTTGCTCTTTGATGACCAGCTGGGTCTCATCTTCATTTTCAGAAGTCTAAAGGACTTCTTTCCCGCTCCAAAAAAGCTTTATTGCCAAGAGGTAGATGAGAAGATTCAACCCTTTGAAAGCACATCAGGCCATTCTGTGATGTGACAATAAAGGCTGTTTTAATTTTTTTGTTACATGTGAAGCATTCCCAAGACCACCAAACAGGCTGGTATTTAAAATTAATGGAGCTCCCCTTTAATGAGTTACCGTATATGACCCTATGAAAGAAGCAGTGCAGTACCCAATCAGGGAGACAGAGAGAGAGTGTGTGTGTCTGTGTGTTTGCAGTCTTGCTCATCTAAACTGACAATCATGATTACAGGTAACCAAAAGGTTTGACACATTTTTGGGGGGATGGAATAGGAAAGCTTGGGAAAGCATTATTGTCAATTCCTGCCCTCACAGAGATGGCTGAACATTAGCCGTGGGTGTAGTCCCTCCACCTACACAGCGTGGAGCAGCTACTGTTCATTCTGGGGCAGACGCTGGTAACGGAGGAAAATTTGTATCCAAAATTACGAAATCCAAACGGGCTCAAACGCTGGTTCTCGGCAGTACGTTAAAAAAGAGCAGAAGAAGAGTCTGAGAGAAAATTCTGGAATTACTAGTAAGATGCTGGATGTTGTTGGGCAGTCTGAAACACAATTTTTTTATTAAGAAAACCCCTCAAAGTTCTGACTGCTATACAAGTCAAACGCTTGCTATCATGACAGAGCTGCCGATTTCTATGAGGATTCTGAGGAGAAAGAAACGAAATCCTGCTGCTTGTTCTGTTTGTTATTTGGGCTGTGGGCAGCTCCAGCTGACCTGTGCTGACCTCTGGCTGTATGTGCTGCACACACTGAGCCGATGCTCTTCTTTTCAGGCTCTGCTTTCGGCTTCCTCCTCCTCCTCCAGAGGTCGCTGGGAGAGTGCACCTACGCCCCGGCACGCCCAGAGCGACACATACATCCATGTTAAAATTCAGAGAAGTTAACAGTGCTTAGTCTGTGTGTGTGTGTGTGTGTGTGTGTGTGTGTGTGTGAGAGAGAGAGAGAGAGAGAGAGAGAGAGAGAGAGAGAGAGAGAGAGAGAGAGAGAGAGAGAGAAAGATGTGTGGTTTGATGTTTAGTCGAGCGAACCCCTTCATTGTGAGATGCGCGGACAGGTTGAAGCCTCGACATGCTGTGTGCCGTCTGTTGAGCGTGCGAATGTGGAGAACCGGCCCTCTGACAGTGAGATAATTAGAAACGTAAGCATCGGGCCGTGATTTCGTTCAGTCTCCGGGAGGATTTGCAGCCATTTCCTCGCTGCCTACCTTTGTCTGATCACTACTCCCTCTCCCCTTTGTGTCCTCTGGAGCCCTGCTTGACCTTGTATTATTCTAATTATTCTCATTACAGTGTGGCTTTCGAGACCTCCTGCAGCAGGTTCTGTGCTAACAGCGGAGTCTCGGCCGACCTTGGAAACAGCGGGAGGATGATGGCTCATTTAAACGCGGCCATCCTCGATTTGTGCACACGTGTGGGAGGACGAGGCAAGGGGGCGGGGAGGGTGGGTTGCGGGCTCACTCTGGGAGCTGGTTTGTCTTCTGCACAGGTAATTAATACGCTTATTAACTCCTCTGCTCAGATTATACTCAAAACCACAAGGAGAGAGTGGTGGGGGCGGAATATCTTAATGGAATTCGTGCTGCTGTAACTCACAGGGTTGAGCTTGAAGGAGGAAAGGGGGGAGAAAAAAGTAGTTAGGTTTAAAGGTGACTGAATCACTGAATCATTTCACTGAGTGTGCTGTGTTTATGGCAGAGGTACGCATACGGCACAGTTGGGCACGCTGAAGTGTGCTTAACCTGTAAAGGAGGATCTTGTATTTCACTGGAGAGTGACGAGGGAGCTGAAATGGGCCGAAAATGGCATAATCAGCTGGTTAGTTTGCCAGGCAGGAGAAGGTAAACAATATTCAGTGCTGTGAAAAAGTATTTGCCCCCCTTCTTGATTTCTTAGGTTTTTTGGGGGTTTTTTGCATATTTTTCTGTACTTAAATGTTTCAGCTCATCAAATAAAGTTTGCTACCACACAAAAATTCATTTATTAAGGGAAACAAGATATCCAAACGTACCTGGCACTGTGTGAAAAAAGTAATTAGTCATCAATCAACCACAGTTTTTTGGAGAGCTGAGTTCAATTTCTCTAGCCACACCCAAGACTAATTACTGACCTGCTAAATCATGAAATCACTTACATAGAACCTGTGTGACAACTAAAGTAGGCTAAAAGATCTCAAAAGGCAAAAATCTGCCATAATCTAAAGAAAGAGCTGAGAAAGTTATTAACATCTATCAGTCTGAAAAGAGTTACAAAGCCATTCCTCAGGCTTTGGGATGCCAGTGAACCACAGTGAGCCATTATACACAAATGATGAAAACCTGGAACCTTCCAAAAGTGTCAAGCCCACTAAAACTACTCCAAGAGCACATCGACGACTCATCCAGGAGGTCACAAAAGAACCCAGAACAACATCAGCACTGCAGGCCTCACTTGCCTCAGTTAAGGTCAGAGTTCATGATTCAACAATAAGAAAGCGACTGGGCAAAAATGGCATCCTTGGGACAAGAAAACCACTGCTGACCAAAAAGAAGACAAAGGCTCGTCTCACATTTGCCAAAAAACATCTTGATGATCACCAAGGGAAAAAACTGACGGGAAAAAAAATTGAAATTTTTGGAAGGCTTGAGTTCCGTTACACCCACTATAAAACCACCGCAGCATTTCGTAAAAGTAACCTCAGTCCAAGAGTCAAACATGGTGAAGATTGTGTAATATTCTTTTGCTCCCTCAGGACCTGGATGACTTGCTGTAATTGGTGGATCCATGAACAGGAAATCCTGAACAACAATGTCGAACCATCAGTTTGTGCCCTGAAGCTCAAGCTCACTCGAACTATGCAGAAGGAGAATGATCTAAAACACCATCAAGTCCACCTGTGAATGGTTCAGATAAATGAAGTGAAGGTTTTTGAGTTGTCTAGTCAAAGTCCAGACTTTCATTTTGAGATGCTTTGACATAACCTTAAACAGGCCATGCTAGTAAAAACGCTCCATGTGGCTGAATTAAAACAATCCTGCAAAGAAGAGTGGTCCGAAATTCCTCCACAGAGGTGTGAAAGACTCTGTCATTGCTAACGTATGATTACAGGTCTTTTGTCAAGAGTGGGAGAACCAGTTATTAGGTTTAGACACAGTTACTTCTTCACACAAAGCCAGGTAAGTTGGATAGCCTTTTCCCTTCAATAAATCAAATCATTATTTAATCACAGATTTTTTAAAAACAGGTTATTAGTGCCTAACATTAAATATGTTTGTTGATCTGAAACATCTAAGTTTGATAAATATGCAAAAAAACAAACAAACCCCAACAAACCAAGCTGTTTCATGCCGAGCTAACAGAGGGTGCAAGGTGCACTTTGCAACACGACTGTTACGAGGTGCGAGTCCAGATAGCGAAGAGTTTGTCCACAGAGTGAGGGGTTAACTCGATTCCATTTGTATGTGCAGATCACTTATTTGCATTATGAAATGTGAGCAGTGAAGGCAGAAGCAATCCTACTCAAAGGTAAAGAGGCATCCACGTTGGAATTGAATCGCTTGCATTGCTTTTGAAGATGACCGTTGCTTGGCAGGGTCCAGTTACCTAGGTAACGCTCAAATCTCTGGTCACCACAAAGCTGCAAATTGCTTCCTGTTTGGATGACCCTTATGAACTAAAAGCAGTTGAAGTGAAGTCACTTTGAGGTCCATTTGAAAGTTGTGTAGACATCTAAGTGGAAGAATCTAAAATAGCTAAATTTAAAGCAATGCAGTACAAGACCTGACAGCAGGTTTAGTGGGTATGAAGACTGAATGACAAAAGGCTCAAAGAATGGATAAGAGATGCCATACTTGTTTCTCTTGTCCGTGTATATCAGCGAGGAATATCAGCATTAAAACCACTGATCTAATATTTTTTGAGGTCCCCTTGTGCTGCCAAAATGGCTTTGACCCATCAGGGCATGGACAGAGGACCTGTGTTAGCTGATGCTAGTAGCCCATCCTTTGTACCTCATGCTTGATTTGATTGGTATGTGGGGAGTTAGGAGGCAAAGTCATCTTGGGTGTGTTCCAATAGATTGCAGATTGCTGTAATTGAAGTCTTAATTTGTATAAAAGCACAGAAAAACTTGTTCATGTGAAACACTTAGTCTGTTAATGTTTTTGTCCAGATTTTTCACCAAGGGAATTTATGGACCTCTGTTTTGTTTTTTAAGCATAATTTTCATGTCTCCGAGCAGTCCATGCCCATGCTTTATTAGTCTGTTTCCTCAGTGAAATAACAGGGGCACACAGACTTTCACATTCTGTTCTCACCACATGACCCCTGTAGAAATCCATAGAAAATATAGTTTTTAGTTGTTATTTGCTGACTTTGCCAGTAACACAGACTTTACTGAACTGCCATTCCTGGATGAGGGAAAGAAGCTCAGGGGATTTGATGCATAGAGCTCCACAGAAGTCTGCAAAACATTGCAGCAACAAAATAAAGCTTTCTTTAAATTCATCTAAAGTACAGCCTTGGCCGCTGAGGCTGGATGGTCTGCCTGGCCTCACTACTGTAGGAAGCACTGCAGGTAGCTTTGAGAGTCCATTGAGAATGCAGAGTTTGAGCCGCCCAAGGCCACATCAGACCTCATCAGGCCAGCTGTCTGGATCCAGGTGTTGTTTGAGTTGAGAGGGTTCACCCTCTGCTTCGCCCACAGCTCGCGTTGGGTGTATTTTTACTCAAGGCATGTGTGCGCATTGTTTGTGTGCGCCGTTACTAAAGGCCAAACTAGACAAATTCGACTGGACACCCGAGGAGGACCACGTAACCTCGACGTGAGGAGGGGATCGAACCTGCCAAACAATCAGGTTAACCAAAATGACAGCACAGTGATGGAGGACTTGATATGGGAAAAGACAGAAAAACTCCCCGAGGGATTTGATTGATGATCTTTTTGTTGTTCATGTGAACTGGCATTAAAAACAAAAAATCTTTGAGGTGAGAAACAAAGTGTTGCCGGTTTGTAGTCACGAGTGTATATCAGCTCAGCGATTCCCAGATTATACAGAGGGAGAAGCTGCAACAGCTTGAAAATATGACTTTGTGGAGAAAACTTTGAAAACAAAACAAAACAAAAATCTCAGTTTCTTTGCTTCCAGCAGAAACTAATCCTTTACCAGCACTGTTGCCGCGGTTCTGTCCGAGTGTGTCATGAACCCTGCTTTCACATTCATAATCCCGTTTGCTGATCTTTATATTTTCTTGAGCGTTTGGGAACGTTTAGTTCTTATCATAATTTTGTCTTAGTTTTAGAGCTTATTTGTTCCCTCAGTGTCAACAGCTTGAAAAAAGAAAGCGACTGGACTTCTTTAAAAGAAGAAAGAAGTCCAGTTGCCTTCTGTTTTTTTCGAGCTCTGAAGTCTACCTTGCTTTGGATGACTGAGTAACTACATAGACTTATTCCGTCGGTATTCCCCATCTTATCCTCTTAGTCATTTCCCCCCAAGTCAAGTTTTATGTGTCTATGTTTCCCCATTTACTTACAGCTTTAAAGTTCCTCTTTTATTTTGATATTTTTCTGTCTTTTGTGCCTTTGGTTTTGCTTCCATGTGTCTCCTTATCTGGACTGAGTTAGTGTTGAGGTAGTTGCTCAAAAACAGTAATATATTACACATTACTTCTTACTTTTTAAAAAACGAATTCAGTGAGTTACTTCATTATTCACTGGTGAAAGTAATTTGTCACACTACTAGTTACATTACTATCTCGTGACCAGAGACCATGCAGCATTTAAAGCGTGGACGTACTGACATTACTTTAAGTTTTAGTCTGTAAAAAGTGACAATTAAAACATCAGCGTCTGCTGTACACTCTGTGTGGGAAGAAAACTTTCTACAGCGAAAAATTAAACTTCAAATCTGAGCAAGCACCTAGCACGCCACCACGGGAATGTGAAATTCACAGAGAAACCCCCGCTGTGACACCGGGCAAACCTCCACCTGCCCCACTCCTGCTAAACAGGTGACAATAGATTTAAGAGCGACAGGACTGCTGCTGAATCTTTGATTTTATTTATTTTTTGCTGTTTTACTTTCATCTATTTGAAAGAGTGAGAGTAAACACAAAACATTATTTTATTTTGTATGCTGGAATATGCAGAAAATAGGTTTAAATGTTAAATAATTTCTTCAAGTCAAAGACAGTTGCATATAATTAGATTTGTGCATAAAGTTAAAAGATGAAAACTAATAAAACAATTTTTAAAAAGAGACTTTATTTATTTGATTACATTTTATATGATGGATTATGCAGAAAAAATAGACCTGGGCTGAAAGGTCTATTGCTTTATTACATATTCAGGTTGTGTATCATGTCTTTTAAAAGTAACTAAGTAACTAAGTAACTAATTACTTTCAAAAGTAAGTAATCAGTAAAGTAATGGTATTTACTTTTTGTAATCAGTAATTAGTTACTAATTACCTTTTTCAAGCAACCTGACCAACACTGCTCACTACTCTGTTAAATGCCCTGAAACACGCTGTCCCATAATTATCAGTTAACAACATAAAAACACACAAACACAAATCCCTATCCCAATGCTGACACACATACACTCTTTCTTGCTCCCACCGCTCCCGCCCTTCTAGACCACTTTCTTCTGATTGGCTGCCTCTCGCAAACAGGTTTGAACTGACCATCTTAAGCACACCCCCTCTCTGTGACATCACAAAGAGCTGAGAGTAGAAAAAACCCCTGAAACCGAGCTTTTAGAACAGTCTGAGGAAGCTCTCAGCTCACAGGGATTATGCGCACCCACACTGACCTCATTAGTTGAAACTTTGGTCACGTTTAATGTGAGCATCCATCACTGCAGCGGTATACATATGAAATAAAGTAAGGAAAGGAATAATGGGTCCCCTTTAATAACTAGGGAGTGAGCCGAATGTCACACAGATGTGCTTCTTTATCGTGGACGGCTGCAGAAAGCTGAGTCAGAACATGAATATTGTTCTTGGGGAGCGAGCAGGGAAATGTCTCCTCCCTGCAATTACAAGTTTCCATGAATAATTTTTAGCAATATGTGGAGCGGAGAGGTGATAAATTGCATTCCTCTGCATTCGGTGCGTGCATGAAACACTCAAAGCAAAGGGGGGTAATGACGCAGGGAGGGTGGTGGTGGGGTTGGCGGTGGAGGTGGCGCTTTCCTTTTTCTGATTTGTCTTCAAAGTTCTGTATGAAGCATGTGTCATTAGCTGGGAAGAACCCGATCGTGTCATTTACACACACATGAACACACACACTTCATATATATGTATATATACACCACGTAAGGTAGTATTTGATCCCAGATCTTTAGCTCTGGGGAACACGGTGTTTTTCTTTACTGTTTACATGAACACATGTCCACACCCACACACATATATACAAGCGCACAGCCACACACGCTCACGCCTCGATCAAAGGGATCCCTGAGAAGAAGCTCAAAGGCAGGGCTTCTCTTTACCCCTCTATTTCACCTTAAAAGAATACCTGCTTTGAAGAAGCACCATGAAGAGGGATGTATCATTCACAAACATTAAAAAAAACTGAATGTGGGATGAGTTACGGCTGCGTTTGTGTAAATGCCCCGAAGGTAGAAGGCAGGTGAAGGGTAAGAAAAAAAGAAAGAAATTCTCAGTAGTCATGACATTTCATTACAGAGCTTTGACAGTTAAGAAAGGGCCTCTGATCTCCATCTGCAGCCAGCCTTTGAAGGCCTCGATGCATTTCTAATTATTAGTGCTCTAAACCAAGTGTGAAATCCTCTTTTGGTTTTGGAGATTATTTATAGTATTTGTGCATTTGAGATGCTGTTCAGTGAAGAGAGGCGGGAGGGACCACGGTCTGAGATATCAAATGGGCTGAGAGCCCTGTTTGATGTTGCTGTGTTACTGAGGCAGCAGAGTCTGACTGTGACCGTCCAGCTGTGGTGGGTCAGGAGAGCCTGAGTGGAAAGCCAGAAGATGAGTCTAAAGGAAAATGAGTGTAAAGCATGTCATATTTTAAAGGAAAAGAAGATATTTTGAAGAAAAAAAGACCCACTATTGGTTCTGGTTATAAATATTTCTGGATTCAGACTTGACACATGCTAAATGGTGAACTGGAAGGAAGTCATGATGGTTTTTGGTAGATTGTTCTGAACCCGTAAAGCTCGGCACAAAACCACTAATTTTCTCTATATCCAGTTCCAACTCAGCGTAATTGGACACGTAACTCTAATTAAATGTCTTTCTGATGACACAGGAAAGGGCAAGAAAATCAAGGCAGGGATGGGCGTGATACAGAAACTGTTGAGCAGAAGGGATTCCCTTGGGGTTGAATGCCTCTACACTCTACCACAACTGCTTGTCCGGTAGTATGGGGCTGGATACCACAATCCCACTCAACTACTGTGGTTCTCTTTTGTCATTTCTATAACTACACAGCCACCACATCTACTTTGGCAGCCAGCATTCAGTTGGCAATTTGGATCAAACCATTTCTTCTAAGATGTAGTTGATAGAATGTATAAATCCTTCATACAGGGACTTTGGACAAGGAACAAGGAAAAGAGAGAAAAACAAACTTCGGAGCAGAAAACATAAATGCATATAATAAATATCGTGAAGTCCCATTAAAATTATACAGATCACTCTCTAGAACCGGGGTGTCGAACATCGGCCCAGCAAAGACTTCAGTCCAGCCCACTGGACAGCTTTGGAAAATGTGAAGGACTGCACAGAGTTTCAACTTTCAACTGTATTTTCGTAAGTTTTACATCTGTTTTATTCATAAAAATCATAAAGGCTGTAAAACCCCTCACTACGCACTTTATGCACTTTTCTCAGACAGGCATGAACATTTTCACACTTTTCTCTCTTGTTTAAAAGTTCAAATATTGTCTGACATTAAAACGGTCCGTGGAGCAAAAAATGTTGGGGACCGCTGCCCTAGGGAGTTCGCTCTTCAACTGTAATCCTGTTTAGCATCCAGTTTAATATCACAGTGAAGGGTTGAAGTTTACTGACCAAGCCAGCTAGTATTAGATTTAGCTGAAAGCGCCACAAGTCTTATCAAAAATAGACTCGTGTCTGGTTTATACACACAGACAGATCCTTACACGGTGGCAAATATCAAATTGACAAACTAGAAGCTGAAAAACAGTGGGTGGTGACCTTGCATCCATCTTTTATATACAGTCTATAATTTTTCCTCCCCTGACAGCGTGAGCCATGAGGCAGACTATGTAGTCTGAGTATAGAAGATGATGTATTAGATAAGCCAGAAACTTAGGCATTAAGTTCTCAGTGCTCATGTTTAAACAGATACAGCGAAAACCTTTACAGTGCAGGATTTGTGGCGTCATCATTACCCTGGTTAAAAATGAAGTCATTCACCTTTTTCTATAACATACCCTCCATGAATCAATCAGCTGGAAATCGACTTCATTAGTTGCCACTCAAAAATAATAATCCTGCTCTTCTGCAAGGAAAAACCAGCTACCGGTGGATGTTGACATAATATAGTCATACTAATAAAAATCTGCACGTAGGACCCGTGAGTGCAGCAATGACCCACTTCATTATTAATAGAATGAAACTGTGTTCACACAAGGAGATGGAGACTAGTAAATTCCATCACGCTGACAGTTAAAGTGTGCCTACAACACAAGGAAATCTTCATTTCATCTGTTTTTGGCACCACCCCCCTGCCCGAGAGCCAAAATATCTCCCCCAGCCACTTTACTGTTTGCTTACTGATGACACAGAACCAGAGCTGAATGCAAACCGTTACTTAAAGTCCTCCCGAAGGTAATACAGGATATGAAAACTTAACGAGCCACGGGGCATTATGAGAAGATATATATGTCTATAAACACCTTGTTGGCTTTTCATTTGGGTCCGATGAAGGTGGCCGGGTACCATAAATCAATACTGTACGTATATCTTTAGCAAGAGAGTGCTAAAGAGAGGACTCGCATCAAAAAGTGAATAAAAGAGAGGGAAAGCCCCTGAGTGTAAAGCACGTTCTACATATATCACATACAAGTGCCCACCTTTGTGTGCACACACGCTGACAAATAGAGGCACTCACGGAGAAATCAGAACTTTGATGAAAACAACAAATGAAAGCCTTGAGTGTGAGTAAACAGACTCCTCTGCCTCCTGGGCTAAGAAATGGCCTACTTATTTTCGCCACAAATCACAGCGGTGAGACAGACATATCAGATATCATTACTCTTTAAAGCTTTAATCCGAGTGTTTGGGATGTTGGCAAGGTAGTAGGTTTACATTATTTTGAGTGTCAGGCAAAAGTCTTGTCCCCTGGCGGTTCAATCTAAAATGATGTAATTCACACTTAAACTTGCTATTTTTAGTGCACTTGTGTGTTTATGTCAACTAGTACTGTGTGATATAATGCTCGAAAAGTTTATTAAAGGACCTTGTCTACTTCTCAGCCTCAGTAGCAGGAAGGGGAGGGACCCAGGATGTGTCATCAGCATCGACAATTACTCCAATGCTAACTATCATCACAGATAAAAACACATTGTGTCTTGTAGTGGTGTTTGGTGTTTATACATCATCAGTTTCCATCTTCTTAGTAGAAAGAAGCTTACGTTATCATGTACGGTCAGAGGCACGTAGAGTTGCAAATGTTCCCAAAAATCAAGTTTGTAGCTCAACATCTGCGCTTCCCATAAGTGTGCAACTTGTTGTGTTTGATTTGTACTACATTGTCCATTTAATGTACTACACAAGTAAGAAGTGTACATAGTGTACTACATGAAAGTATCCAAATTGAGACATGCTATGTATATGCTGCCAAGTGTTTAAATCTGCATTACTGTGGCATTTTGTGGCACTAAGTGTGGAAGAGAAGCAACTGACACATCCAGCACATCCAGACTAAACTGACAGTCTCATTAGAGTTGGGCTTCTGGCACCTGATAAAGCCAAGTGTCCGTTCACTGCTCTGTGAGTTCAGTTCAGGACAGGGCTGTTAGCTCAGAAGCTAAAGTAACGTTCCTTAACACCTAACTTGTTTCTTTTCTTGATTGTCCACCATTTGGGAATATGCAAGTTTTCTTATTTAAAAAGTGCTCACTGCTACTGAAATACACTCATTAAATCATTCTGTGTGCATTATGTGATCATTAGTTAATGCCATCTCAAACTGCTGGTTACTGTTGTTCAGAGTTGGGAAAAGGTACCACTGCTGACCAGGGGTGTAACTTTGTGTTCAACACTGGGGGGTTAAGATCCCCACTCAGAAGGATAAGGGGAGTGTCTGAGGACAGGCAACCACACCGTACTGCCAAAAGCATTAGGTCGTCTGCCTTCCCACGCATATGAACTTGAGGGGCATCCCATTGTTAATCCATAGGTTAGTCCAGTCTTTGCAGTTATAACAGCTTTGAGGTTTTCCACAAGGTTCAGGAGTGTGTCTATGGGAATGTTTGACCATTCTTCCAGAAGCGCGTTTGTGAGGTCAGACACTGATGCTGGACCAGACTTCCAGTCTGCGCTCAATTTCTTCCCAAACGTGTTTTATCAGGTTGAGGTCAGAACTCTTGCAGGCCAAATAATTTATTCCACGACACACTTGCTTATCCATATTTTATGGACCTTGCTTTGTGCACTGATTCACAGTCACGTTGGAAAAGGAAGGGGCCATCCCCAAACTGTTCCCACGAAGTGAAATATTCCAAAATGTCTTGGTATGCACCTGTGGACATGGGAGAACACCTGAATTCAATGATTTGGATGGATGACTGAATACTTTTAGCAATATAAACAGAGTGAAGTGATTTGCAAATCTCACGGATCCATATTTTATTCATAGTAGAGCAGAGGAAGCATATCATATATTTCAACTGAGACATTTTACTCTTTTATGAAAAATACTGGCTCATTTTGAATTTGCTGTGCAGCATCCCCTCTGTTTTCAACAACAGTTCATAAACATCTGGGAACTGAGGAGACCAGTTACTGGACTTGTGGAAGAGGAAAATGGTCCCATTTTTGTCTAGAATTCT
Organism: Simochromis diagramma; assembly: GCF_900408965.1. NCBI lineage: Eukaryota > Metazoa > Chordata > Actinopteri > Cichliformes > Cichlidae > Simochromis > Simochromis diagramma. The sequence continues at coordinate 22,660,314 of NW_024387523.1, forward strand.
AGATCAGGACCTATGACAGGATCCAAATTACTTGGACATAAAGTACTTCTTTATTTACACCAAAATGAGCTAATACACTTTTTAATAGAGGAGGGGACAGTGATATATCTGAAATAACACAGCAAGAGTGTCACATTACTTATTTACTGAAGCAAAAGATGTTGCAGAGAAAATTAAAGTTTTTGACTGCTGAGTCTTTGGCATTTCCCCCTGTTTTTGCAGTACCAGCAGAATATGTAAGTAGCCTCACTAATAGCTTTTCCTTGGACTCCTGTCTCCAAGTAGTAGAGCTCCAATTCTAATAATAGTCTAGAGGTATAGCATAATGATACACAAAGAGGCAGGCATTTCTCTTTAACAAAACAAAGGATTTGCATCAAAAATCAAAACAACCTGTCTATAAATTTTAACGATTTAGTGTTACTTCAGCATTTCTTTTGCTTCAATTCCTCTTCTGTAAACCATCAAGAAAAATAATCGCCCTGCCGAAAGGACGGGGGTGTAAAGAAAAATCTTGCACAGAGGTGAAAGAGAGAGTTGTTTTCTGTGGCGGCTGAGCGGTGAGGGAGGGATGGGGAGTGTAGAAGGGTTGGGAAGAGGTGGGGAAAGAGGAAGAGGAAGGGGAGTGGGGTGGTGTTACAGACCTAAGCAGGTGTGACAGTTCTGAAAGCTTTCATGGGGAAAAAAAGGTTTCTCTGGCCTTGTAGCGATGCTAAACTGAGCGTGACCCTCAGACTGAACCCAGCCATTTTTCTCGCTCACTCTCACTTGCTTTCGTGCCTAAACCTCCCAAGAACAGGAAAACCCTCCGCTGACAGTGTGAAGACTAAAGGATTTAAGTGTACAAATTCCTATTCTCCTTCTATTTGTCCTGCCACCGATTTCATTCTATCTCTATTTTCCCTTTACCATCGTGGCTGGAGGAAACATACTGTAGAGATAAAAGCTTTCCATTTACAATGGGATATCATCCATTTAGTGTCTCTTCTGATATGATGGTTTCCAACATGATTACATTTAGTCAATATGCATTGAATTATATTGGTTTTATGCCAGATACCAGCCAGAAAACATTATTGGAGCATGATATGGGAGGTTTTTAGCAAGCAGCATTTTTCTAGGAATTTGTGTGGCAAAAAAACCAACAGTCCACTGCTCCATACTGAAATACATTTTGACAAGAACATGACTTATTTATTCTAAATTCGTGGTCTGAGAGGATGGATCCTTTAGTATTCTTCTGAATTCTCATCAACTTCTAACAGCAAGTCACACGTTTCACTAGAATCTCAATAACTATATGGAACTGCATGGTTCTCAGATGATGTATCGAAGTTCATTTGGTAACCCTGTAACTGTTTCTCCGGTGCCACTGGGAGGCTGTATGGAAGAGGATTAGGAACGCTAGGGAAAAATGTGGGGATGTGTTTTTTTCAGTCATGCTAACATTTACCCTAAAGCACAGCTGTGCTGAAGTCCAGCTTCACTGAGGCAGTAGTCTCCAAGTCCTGTTATACTGCAGTTTGTAAAAACGGCAGTGAAACCTGCCATAAGGAGCTGCTGAGAATTTCATTAGTTTGACTTTTAGTAGAGTTTCAGACTCCCATGATGCTCCAAATGCTGTTTCACATGCTCTTCTGCCCTAACAAGGATGAAACTCCAGGGGAGCGCTGAATTCTTGCCATTTTTACGAATCTGTGGGGCATGAAAAATGGTCAGATGCAAAGATCTGGAGTAGTGATGGCTTATATAAGCCTAACCCCAGTGTTTACCTCCTTCCATCTGCCCCTGTTTATCCCAGACTGTGGCCCTGTATGTTAGGGGACATGGGAAGTCCACACGAGCAGAAGGCAAGAGCACAAGCTATCCGATTGGAACTCCTCCACCTGCCAAGAGAAGTAACTCTTCCTTTTATGAGCCAATTGAAATTCAGCTCACAGGCGATCCATTCTGTCAATGACATGAGGAGTCAGGACAACCTTGCAACCCCCAACACTAATAACACTGTAATGGTCAGAGATAGATCAAGCTGAGCGCTGATAGTTAGAGCAGGTCTTCAGCCTCTCATAAGTGTTGACTGCAGTCAATTTTTGCCTTCATTTGTTTTGAGCAGATGCATGCCTGGGTACACCTGCGGTCGATTGTAATAGTTTTCAGTCCGGCGGCCGACTGACAAATGATCTGCAATTTCAGCTATTCGCTCAAAGAAGATCTGCCCAGGCATAATGCATGCCACTGTATGTACTCAAATAACCAATATACAGGAAACCGCCTTCTTTTACTTTGCATGGACCAGTCAGCTGTACCCTCTGACACCATGTGCTCCACAGAATGGCACTGCAAGGTTCATTACCGCTTCCAGAATCAATCCTTGAGCTGTTTCTCCCAGACATTAGGCTCACGGCTGCTTTTCGCTCACACATAAGTGTTTTTGAATCAATAGACAGCTGAGAGGAAAACGTGTAATTCGACTGAGAAAGGGTTTCTGTTGACAGACCCACTTTAAGCTGCACAGAGACCCGCTCCTTGTCGTTGTCGTCACTGCCACTAAGGGGCAGTAGAGAGCCTCAAATGAACGCGGCACATCTTCAGGGCACACTATCTTCACTGAAATTCTGTTTACTAATTAAACACTGTGGGTGTCATCATCTATTATTATCCTGCTCACACCACTTAATATACAACCGATGTTAAAAGGTCCTGTACAACACCACATAAGAGATAGAATATTTCTATTACTACATATGTATGACTTTAACTGCACAGACTAATTGTATTCTTCATGTGAGAAAACTATAATATCCACAAGACAGATTGAATTATTGTGGCTTACTTCTACAGACATCACAGCAAACATATGAGGACATATTTTAAAGCATGTGGCCACTCTTGAGCACCTCTAGTTCAGCGGGCCACCCTATTGTATCTCTAAGTTTCCCCTAATTTAAAGTATGGGGTGGAGGGTGTGGGGGAATTGAACACCTTTGGGCAGTCTAGACGTTTTTATTATGACAGTAACTCGCTCCAGAGGGGACACACCCATATCACTATTGAAAATCTGATAGTGGGATTGTCGCTCCTGGAGGCGGCGCATCCGAACAGCACACAGTAGGCGGCGTCAGTCCGGAGAAGTACGTCCCTCTGAGCTCACTTCCGTCGGTTTGAGTTGGCTGTTCTTCCAGCGCCTCGCAGCTTTTGTTCTCCCATTTCCAACTAGCCAGCGCTGCTGAGAAGAGGGAACCAACCGGTTGGGACGCGGCAAACAGCAACGGACCCGTCGGGCGCACAAAAACGCCACATGCAAAGCACGGTCTGCAAAGAGGATACACGGTTCTCCGTAGTTACATAATTGGACTACTTTTTCCTCCCCGTATACTGTTGGGTTTATTTTTCTCCACGCTTAATTTTTTTGCACCGAAACTGACTGCCCCCCCTACACCTCCAAACTCAACAAAATGGAGAACGACGACAAATATCTCCCCGAGCTTCTGGCAGAGAAGGACAGCCTGGACTCGTCGTTCACGCACGCCATGAAACTTTTAAACGCGGGTAAAGTACTGTTACACTGTCTTTATTTTTGTTTTGTTGTGATTTTTTCCACCGTACGCTTTATCCTCTGGAGTTGAGGAGAGCGGCGCCATGTGTTTGCGGACGGGACGTGAACTACCCCGTTCACCGCTACGCGGAGACGAGGTCCTATTCATGGCTCAAAAACAAAGAAAAATACGTGTGGGCGTTAAAATCTGTAGTTAGTGAACGAATAGCGTCTGAAAGAGTAAAGCGCTTAAGGCTATCGCTACACTACGGATGAGCTACACTTTTCAGTTATTGCGACTAATATCCGCTTCCTCGCGTGCAGCTTTTGTCGCACCTGCTCTTTTCTGTAACTGTCGGTGCTCGCGCGAGTTTAAACTTGGGCACGCGGACTGTTTCCGTCGTGTGCTCTCGAGTCCCTGTTGATATTATTGCGCAGCAGCCTGTGAATGTGCGCTAGTGTCCAGGAGCGGGGGTCACCTCAGTACTTTAAAGCCGAGAATCGGCCTAGCAGAGGCGACAAAGAGCCTTTAACCGCGGTGCTTGCCGATGGCCACTGCTTAAGTGTCCTTGAGCAACAAAACTGCAGCCATGGCCGCCCCGGGACTGCTGCCTTGCAGCTGTGTTGAAGCGAGGACAAGTGGACACACACACCTACCTAGTAGTACTGTGTGAGTTGGTCAGCTATCCGTAATACAAAAAAGGATGTTAAAAGCTAGCTATGACTGCTTTATATAAACAAATGTGATTATATAGTTATGTCAGCCATTGGCCATGTGCTCTGTCAGTAATTGTGAAACTGGTTTTATTTTACTTTATTTATTTGCTTAACTCAGGTAGCCCTGGTGATAATGAAGTTGACCGTTTGGAAAACGTGATTTGGCGAATCTAGGCTGCGTGTGTGAAATTTGGAAGCGTGGACTAACCAGGAAGACAAAGTGTGTCAGGGTGTGCAGTGTGGATGGGTTCCCTCGGTGAAACATCTACTCAGGCTTCTCCTGATCTGCAGCTGGTAGACTGTGGTGTAAGCTGGCATGTTTGCACATTGAAGGCTCGGGAGTTGTCACAGTCAGGAGGGCGGAGGTGGTTTGAGATGGGAGTACTGCAATGGGTGCTGGAGGGGGAAAACCAGGTGCTCTGCCACAAGGAAGAGGTTACAGAGGATGCTCGCAAATACTTCGTGTTGATTTGTTTCCAGTACAGATTAGAGTTGGACTGTTTTGATTTTTGTTAAAGAATGAACAAGGTCTGAGACGATTTGGCTGATCAGCTGTTTAGGGTGACATAATCACAGCAAAATGGTCTTTTAGAGTGAACAACAGCGAGAGAATGGGCTACGATTTGTTTGATAAATGGCCGAAACTATTCATCGTGATCAAGTGTTTGCCTTTTAATGGCTCGCTAAGCTGTTTCACTGCTATTCAAATGAACACAAATGTGCAGAGTGAAGCAGTCAACGCACTCAGTGGAAACTGCTGTTGTTTGGCATTCAGTTAATGTGGATTTGCTTGTGAATCAAAGACTTGCAGAGGTGTGTGTTACAACCACAGGAACGGGCTAAAAAGTCAGACGTGTTTTTCCCTCAGAGGGCCACAAATCATAGAAGTGATGCTGCGCTTTACACAGTTGGGACCAGATTTGTATTAATCCAACTCTAAACAGCTGATGAGTGTATGCACAACTGGTTTTTAAGATCAGGTTTTAACTCTATCCTGGTGGTGCTGAATCCCTAAAGTTGGTGCTTTCTGGTTCACGTAAGCGCACATAAGTGCTTTTCATCATTGTGTTGTATGTTGCCACTCTGACTGTTTGGTTGCCTGAAATGATCCCTCTCATCTTCCAGAAATTGACAGAATCCAGAAAGGTGAGACTAAAAAGGAAACTGAGACATACCTGGACCTTTTCACGACGAAGAACATCAAACTCAAGGAGCGAGTGCTCATACCTGTCAAACAGTACCCGAAGGTGAGCTTTCTTTGTCTCCCCTCTTTTCTCCTCCTCCTCCTGTCGTCTCCCGCTTCCCAGCGAAACCCCTCTTGATTTAATTTATCCTGCAGCTGTGTTTCAATTACACAAAGCCACGGGGTTACTTGGGAGTCTCAAATTACTCCTCTCAACCCTGATCTTTAAGCTCCAGAGTATAATTACAGCCGATACTGGCATGTTTTTAAAATCTCACTAAAAGGGATCAAAATGTTAAAATGAGTATAGCTGGGATGGCTCTATATTTCAGTGTAATTCATACTGGTGCTCAGATCTTTTCCTGTTTCCATCCCGAGCCTTACTTAGGTTTATCATTTAACCTCAGGTGCATTCAGCCATATCGGTTCAATCCATATCTGGCTCAGACGTAAGGCTGCATTGATTTTAGGATGAGTGTTTGTGATAAAGGCTGTAATCTGTCCTGTAAAACTCAGAGAGCATGCTGCAGCTGCACAATGCATCATTTGCATGCTGCTAAAAAATAAATAAAATAAAAATAAAAAGATTAAGTTGCCAGAGTCAGTGTGGTGTCTCTTTTATGGCCCATTGTGTAACTTCTGGTGTTCAGTGCTCTTTTTGAATAGAGCAAACTGCTTTATAAAGAATGAGATCTGTAGGTGCTGCTTCGTTTTCAGCGTCGGATCGATGAGCTGTAGGAGCATCTCCTGTTCTGTGAGGGTCTGATCTCTCAGAATGGGGATGGACCGAATTGGATGGACTCTTGTCTGCTCCACTCCAGTGAAGCAGTCAAGAGGCAGGTGAAGTGAGATAATATTATTCAATGCATTATGTTCCTGCAAGTGCAGCGAAAGCTTCCAAACTTTTAAGCCGAGCCAGCGAGCGACAGAAGCTGTCAGAGAGGGAGAGAGAGAGCCCAGTTTTGTGTTTTGTTTTTTGTTTTTTTGGACCAGTCGAGTTGTGATTATTGAGTTTAAAATAATTGCAAACATGAATTTCAGACATTGGCATTGCAGGTGTGTAATGCATCCAGTCTGCTGACCCTTTAGGGTTTTGAGGTGGGATAGGACTGATGTACTCCAAATGCAGGACAGGTGCATCCCTAACACCGGCCTTGGGTTTTAGTTGTTCCGTCACACTGCTGTGTCGGGCACGACACAGCTAATGAGCGATTCCGATTATTGGAGCTGCTTTTACTACTTCAGGTTGAAGCGAGGTTCCTTTGGGGCGGCTTTTTGCTAAACGTTTCTGGCAATGACAGCTAATTGCGGGACGCATCATACACACGGTAATTACTTTGTTGAAAGATCGAGGAGGTAAAGTTCTGGCTCACTGCATGGATGATTGCAGTGAATAGCAAACGGCAGTATTACAGCCCTCGGGGGCTCATATCGACTTTGTCTGTTAAATCTACTACTTAAGGCTGCAGTATGTGCAACAAGAGCCCTGACAGACAGACGGTGATTGCCTCTCCCTCACTCTCCTGGTATTAAACTCGCCTCTGCCGTGATTGTCAGGCTAATTTTGTTCTGCTTTGTTTTGCTGTTAGTTCAATTTTGTGGGGAAGATTTTGGGACCTCAGGGCAACACAATCAAACGTCTGCAGGAGGAGACTGGAGCCAAGATCTCTGTGCTGGGCAAAGGATCCATGAGAGACAAAGCCAAGGTACACACACATGCTTACACACATCTGGTCTTATGCACCTGTGGGAAGGTTACCTGAAGCAATAACACATCTGGCCTTTGCTTGAGCGGGATGACAGTTAGTGAGCCCAGATGGAGTCAAGTTGCTGGATGGCTCAGCTGAACATTAACACTCAGCCAAGGGCATTCAAACACTGCACATCTGCTCCAGAGTCTTCAGGATAGCCCACTAAACCTGTTATCTACCAGTTTGATGTAATTATCAAGCTATACAAAGGAAGGGAATACTGCATATAACCCCTGTTGCCCTCTGAGGTGGAATAAATGTGATTTTTCTCCTTGCATTATTCATTAAATGTTTGAGCTGGCTTCTTCTCACTCTCTGTGATGGTTTTTCTTTCAGGAGGAGGGGCTGAGGAAAAGCGGTGAGCCCAAGTATGCCCACCTCTCCATGGAGCTGCACGTGTTCATCGAGGTTTTTGCGCCTGTGCCCGAGGCTTACCTGCGCATGGCCCACGCCATGGAGGAGGTCAAGAAGTTCCTGTTTCCGGTGAGTTTGCCAGTTCTGCTTTTGGCCATCTGTGAACTTGCCTGTGTGGAGTTTAGTAGAGCGTTTTGTGCCGTTTATTAACTGCAAAACTAAGCCTGTAAAAGGTCAGCAATGTGGAAAACACTCAGCACCTTAACAGGGGGAAGTGATGTCGGGAGATTTCTCAATTTTAATTCAGAGTCAGAGTGAGAATAGTTGAGGTTAAACATGACTTTGCCATGAGAATAGAGGCATTTTCGTTGTAGCTTAAAAGAAGATGCTTCGTTTTGTTTTTGTTTGTTTTTTTTTTTAAATTATGGATTTGCTTTCCAAAGATCACCTCACACAAACACTGTTTTGAATCCAGGATTTGCTTCTTCTCTCCTGTATAAGTGTATTTTTATATTTGTATAATTGAAACAGCGCTTCCTTTTCTCAGTGATATCTGAGGCCTTGTACAGGCTGAGCTCTGGCTGCAGTAAACGATTATTTTCATTGATCTGGGTGCCCATTCTTTTCTTAAACATAATCTAATAAATGCTATTGAAGATGATGACGGTGCCGTTTTGCTGTCTTAAATCCCAGGTAGATCTTTGAAAAGGGTTTTGTCTCATTCCCTAACATGACTGTCTTCACCGCCATACAAGAGAGGGAAATATAAATAGTCAACCCAGTTAAGCTGGAATTGGGGAATTAATTGGTATTACTTCTTGAACAACAGGAGATTAATTGAATCACAAAGTAGTTGCCTCTTAATTTTCAACTAAGTAATTGGCTAATCGTCTCAGCTCTGATTTGAGCTGCATTCACGCAGTCAGCAAGTTTTTCTTCAGGCCCATTTGCACACAGATGTAGGAGATGTCAGTTTCGTAATATGACTTTATTTTCCGCTTGGTTTTGATTCAAGATTGGTTTTTAAGCTCGTTATTGATTGAACTTTGAGCAAATCCTCACAAATGCCTTTAAATCTGAAAATCACACTCACCCATATCCACTTTAATGCAACTTCATCATTTCTTTAATTGCAGAGGTTAGAAGTTGTTTTGGATTGTAAATGCAGTTTCCCCATCGCCAAGCTGGGAAAAGTTTGTGAAGCTACACTGAAAGTGTTCTCGTGGTAATCGAGTGAAATTACGTTTCAGAAAGGTGGAGAGAGCCGCAGCGTGCTGGTTAGACAAAGCTTTGGGAGGAGGGCCTGCTAGGACAGCCGGAGGAGATTGAGTGGGTATTTACCTGGAGCAAACATATTCTGCGGCACAGTCCAGGCACGTAAAGCAATCAGCTTAAGAGGAGGAATTGGGCCGCTTTCACTGTGTCAGCAGGGTTGCCCCCTTCATGTGGCTTGCCTACTTTTCTGCTTTCACCTGAGTCTCATTCTTCAGAGAGGAGAATCGGCCTGGAGTTGTAGAGCTTCGAGGCGGATATGTGGCCGTATTCACTGTACGCAGCCCACGTCTGCTTTGTTGGTTTTATGCTGAGAGATTCTTGAGTGCCGGCCAGCTCGGTGTGCTGTCGGGTCCAGCTGAAGCCCACAGTCCTCTCACAATGGCTCTCACCAAAGCAGGCCAATAGGCCCAGGGGTTTGTGAGCTGCCTTACATTTTTTTAATTAGTGTGCAGGGCACTATAGAAAGAATAATTTGGAGGCTAGATGAATGGGCTGATGAACCAGCTGCGGTGTTGGTGTTGCTGCGTTATGTAAAAATCAGCCGCTTGCAGAAGCTGTCGTTACAGTTTAAGACCATAATCTGTCAGGCGTGACGGCCTTCATTTAGAGCAAGGCTGTGTTTTAATAAATGACTCAGATGGAGAATGGGTGGATGTAATTTGTTGCTGAAACTTTTATGTATTGCCTGTACTTCTGCTTAGGTATTCCACAGGGATGTTCCTGGTGACTAATTTACTTTTTTTTTTTTTTTTTTTTTTTTTTTTTTTTTTTTTGGGGGGGGCTCAGATTGATGGAATGGCCTCAAAGTAGGAAAACTGAGCATGGAGGTGGCTGAATGCATGTTGATTGTTGATTTACAAGCCATTTGAAATTAGAGCAGGGCGATATGACCAAAAATATTTATCACGATATACATTTGAAAATTTGCCATAACGATATAACTGACGATGTAATTGACACTAGACAAAATACTTTACAACTCCACAACTTGATTAGTGCAAAAAGAAAAAACATCAATATATTTTCACTTAAACAAGCAGCTGTTTTTTATGTGCATGAAAGTTATATAAAAATTTAACAGTGCAAATGCAAATTCCTTACTGACAATTTAACCAAAAGGCATTTCCAGTGGAAACTGGCCGACATATCCTCAGCATAACCATGTATAATATCCACAAAACTTAAAAAGAGGTTACACACACACAATACAGTAATATTATGTTGAAGCACAGTACGTATCACTCCGCGAGGCTCCTGCCTACGATAGCCGTAATGCTCCGACAATCCATCAAGCGGTGCGGCTTCGTAGCTTAGCAAAGTCGTACTAAAACATTTGACAGATTTTCGAGCGCAGTGTACGACATAAAATCATTTCGAGGTCAGTAAACACAACCAGAATTCATTCACAAGGCACACGGGATTATAAGGGGCACTGTCGATTTTCAGAAAAATCAAAGGATTGATTAAGTGTGCCATATTTTCCACAAAACACAGTAATAACGACGGCCCACTAGCATGCTCTACCAAAAATAGTGCTTTGTTGTGTATCTGACGGACGAAAGCTAAACCAGTTCCACACCACTGAAGTTGCAGCATTTTTACAAACCAATTCTGGTTCATCCGTTTCATTCAACGATCTGCTTTCGCCCTTCTCATTCTCCGCCATGTGCGTATGAAAACAAAGGCACTGCGCATGCGCGTTTTACCCATATTCTATTGCGATATTTCATTTTCTTATCGTTGCCCAACATTATACCGGTATTAACGTGAACGGTATGATATGGCCCAGCCCTATTTGAAATGTCATTCTCCTATAATTATTTTAAATTGGTGCAGGTGTAGTCATATGTAGATGTGTCAAACAGCAGCTCCACTGTCCGTGCAGGTTCGAAGCCGCATGCATGTAAAGAACACAGTTAACACATTGCTGCATTGGAGTGGCGGTGTGCCAGTTTACTCTGACATGCAACTGTTTGTGTTTTAGATCACAGCAGTTTTGGTGTCATACTGGTCCACAAGGCTGTCAGCTGTCTTACTTCTCACCTTGTATGTTTGTAACTTCCTGTCAGAGTGAGAGAGGAGGTTGTTGCTGCAGCCCAGGCTAGTGGCGGGAGGGCTGAATATCGGCCATCTTAGACTTGAGAGTTATTTTATTTAAAAAAATTAGTTTATTTAACTAAGACAGTGAGTCTCTCACAGCCCTGTGATTTCAGCAGGGTTTGTCTTCTTTGTTCTTCCTCATCCTGTTTATTTGTGTATATCTGCACATCGACCAACGTGAATGCAGAAGGATTTCTCTCTCTTCTATTGATCGTAACGTCTACAGATCCTTGATTAAACTCAACACCTTGTTGGGTAAAGACTTTGCATCCTCTGCAGCATCAGCTGGACTGCTCCTCCCTTCAGATGAATTTCTAATCAGTCAAATGCTCTGCCTGCTTTTGCTGCAGATAAGTTGAAAGCTGATGTCTGCATCTCATATTCCAGTAGTTTTTTTTTTTTTTTTTTTTTTTTTGACATCATTAGAGCTCTGTCACTATTCCAGTCTGGGGAGTGATATGAAAAAGAATTGATTGGGTCACAGTGCAGCTCTTGTGATTGCTCCCAGAAGAAAGGCGGAGGATTGGGCTGCAGGATTTGTGCTGCTGAGACAGGCAGCTTGGCTAATCCACCCCAAGTTATTGTTTTTGCAGATAAAATAAGGTAACTGCTCATGCAGTCACACCAGACTTGTCAAGGAGTGTGCAGAGAAGTGATTTACATTTTGTGCATGATGGAGAGACACAGGAAGGCACGGAGTGTGGATGGATGCTTTCCAACCTCCAGCCTCCCACATCCACATCCCCCCCCTCCTCTCTTTAACACTCTGAGTCACTGGCACTAAGACTTTTTCTTCCAGTCGCTCTGTTAGCCGTTGGGAGGGGTGGCGTGTTTTGAGCAGCTCGGAAATGATTTCACTCTTTTATTCATCACTCCTCTTTCCACGCTGCCTCCTTTCCTTTCTATTTTTTGTGTTTGCACAGTCACTTTTCCATTTCTTTTCTTTTTTTTTTTTTTTTTGTCTTAGTATTATCGTCCTCACTGTGTGTGTTTGTGTGTATAGGATATGATGGATGATATCTGCCAGGAGCAGTTCATGGAGATGAGCTACCTGAACGGAGGCCAGGATCACGGAGCCCGAGGCCGAGGTGGCCTGCCAGTCAGGGGCCGCGGTGTCCCCCCTGCAGGAGCACACAGGTGAGGAAGTGCACACAAACATACACAATTTCTCATGACAGCTGCTGCATCACTGAATATGTATGTATGTATGTATGTATGTATGTATGTATGCACATACATACATTTTTATTGTTGTTGTTTAATTCTCAATGATTTGGAATGCTTGGGGTCCTCTCAGGCCCAGCAGGCTGCCCGGCTCTATATGCCGTCAAAAGCCTAAGTTTGATACCACATCTTAATGGTTAATATTAAGCTACAACCACCTACCAGTTAGCTGAGCTTAGTATTTAAAAAAGAAACATATAATCAGCTATTCTTACCCTGCCAGGAGTTTAAAGATCACAAATAAATAAAATTTTTAAACAAACTCATTTTCTTGGCTGGTATCAGATTTTTACATTTTTGCCAAGTTTCTCTGTCAGCCTTAAAAATCCTGTACCAGTTGGGCTCTAGAGTTGGGTTGCTTTTTGCCCCTGCTGCTGTCTTTATGCAAACCTACCTGTCTGTTTTTTTTTTTTTTTTTTTTTTTAAATATTTATTTATTTTTAAATATGAAGGCAATGTGAGCAGGAAGCACAAATATGTTGAGGGATTGGCTGCGTTTGTTCAGTAAGGAGTTACTTGTAAAGAAAACTATTTGCACTACGAAAACTAACGTGTATACTTTTATTTTAAAAAAAAAAAAAAAAAACTATAGCAGAAGTGCAGCCATGTGTCTGGTCAGATAGAAAAGTACCATTTTGTTATGTTATAAGGCTTCAGATAAGAGTTCTCACCTTTGCGGTTTTGTCTTATTATACAATATTTTAAATAAAAATAACATCCACAAATATTTCCAAAGATGTAGTTCAGCTCGTTTGAGTTTGAGACCCCTGCTGTAGATCATCACGACAATAACCCAGAGTTCTTGGTTCCAGGGGCAGGGGAATGCCGCCTCGTGGTGCTGCAGCCAGGGGAGGTGTGACTCGAGGTGGCCCAGCCAGAGGTGGCGCAGTGAGGGGTGCCCCAGCAGGCAGAGGAGGACCTCCCGCAGCACCCGCCAGGGGAGCTGTGGCACCCCGTGCCAGACTCATAGCTGGAGGACCTCCCCAGAGGATGCCACCACCGCCTCCACACCAGCACAACCCCGGTGCAGCTGCTGAAGGCTATGACGAATATGTAAGTACCACTGCCAGTGGAAATGAATTTATCCTTTCACATTTATTTTGTAGGTTTATTATTATCACACACAAACGTCACTTCTAGTGTTGTATTTGATGAGCTAGATATAAGAAATGTGCAGCGACGCCTCAGTTGTCTGCGTAGACGTTATGCTTTCAGGTTTGACGTTGTTAAATCTGACCTCTCCACTGCTCGTCTCATCTCAATAAGATCTTTCTTGACGTTCTGTTAGCTTTGAATTGCTTGTCCGTCGTCATAGGAATAAGTGATTTCAGATGCTCGAGACATAAGGGGAGCGTGTCTGCTTTTGTACAAGTGGAGTTCTTTGGGGACATCTTGACATTCATGAACAAGACTCTCCTTAAATCTCACCCTGTTTTTTCTTTTTTTTTTTTTCCCCCTTCTCTCTCTTTCCCTCTCTGTTTCCTTCCCTCTCCAGGGCTACGATGAGAGCTACACAGACACGGCCTACGAGTCTTACGACAGCTATTACAGTCAGCCGCAGGCGTGAGTGAATCAGACGTCTCTTTGGTTTTCACCTGCTTCTCACAGAATGCACACACATCGCCTAGTTGCTAGTTTCACTTGAAATGGGATTTGAGAGCAGCAGTAATACTTTTTAGCCACTCTGCACAAATTCAGCGTTGATAGTACTTTGTGTTTCATGCTGTGGATGCCAGTGTTATTTAGAAGGACCAGCCGGGACTCAGATGTTCCATAGTAGAGAGCCAAGCTTTGATCTTATTCGTAGAAGCCAATTAGCGTCCCCCTAGACATTACAGTCAGCTGCTTGATGTTTTTCAAAGATTAAAAGTGATTTTTCTTTTTATTCTTTTTTTTTTTTCCCTGTTTATGACATACAGAGAGCCAGAATATTATGACTATGGACATGGGGAGACCACAGAGTCGTACGAGTCCTATGGTAAAGAACTTTTTTTTTTTTTTTATTACAATAAAAGACAAACATCCTTATTGAATTGATTGAATTGCTCCTCTGTATATTTGTTATTGCGTGTTGGTGTCTGAAATATGCATGCACGTCAGCCCATAATGTCTCTGATTGTCTTTAAAAACAGTAAAAATAAATAAATAAATCATCAGCCAGATTAAATTTTCCAAAATGTGCATTGTGTCAGCTAATATTGACTTTGATTGATATCACTGTCAGCTAATAGAATGGCACTGATACTCAGATCTGTCAGCATCAGTGCCATTGTGTCACATTATTTTCTGCTGCCTAAATGTTAAACATGTTGTAATGAAGGCTGAAAAAGACAAAGCTATAAGGAAAACATTGGCATTGCCAGATGGTTATTTTAAAGATCTGAAATTGGACAAAATTGATCATCCACAATGTGATGGGACAGTTCTTCACCCTGATCCAAACTGACGGCTTTATTTCACAGTTAAATATTCTTTAACGCTAAAGTCACACTGTAGAGTTTTTGACTTCTTGTTGATGTGTTGTGACGTGTTGTAGGTGCCGTGCACGGTCAGATGTAGGATTTAGTGCTTTTCCAACATGTCCGATAAACTGAACGGTGCCACAGGGCAGCTCTAATGTGCGCTCAGTCAAAGGCTCTTTGTTAGAAATGTTGAATTATTGATGTGTCTATTTTTTTTTCCGCTTCCACTCCAGGCCAGGATGACTGGAACGGCACCCAGCGGACAACTCCAGGGAAGGCCCCTCCCCCCTCTCGAGGCGGCAAGACGACTTACCGGGAGCACCCATATCGACAGTACTGAAGCGGACTCGCCACCCTTAGTGTCGCCCTGACAAGCGCCTGTCTACCACGGCAGCTCTCGCTTTAAGAAGCCCGACAAAAGTAATTGTCTGTTTTGTCTTTGGTTTGGTCTTTTCCTACGCCGGACTTTATACAAGAGAGCAAATTGGGAACTGAAAATCGGAACTGGTTTTTGAGATTTGACCGCGAACTCCCTCCCCCACCCCTTCTTTGTCGCACCAACCAACCATCCAACCAACCAAAGCGGCTTTTAGATGGGTCAGAGATGAGAAGTTGGCGTTCTATATAGTTTTTCTTTGAGTTTTTTTACGTTTTGCTGTCATTTTTTCCTCTGACCCTTTTTACCCTCCTCTGGCTTTTTTGCATTGTTGATCGTTCATTTTTAATTATTTTTATTTTATTTTTTTAACTGTGTGGGAGTAGTCGTTTCTAGTTGAATTAGTGGCTCATTATCCACTTGTCTAAGGAATCCATTTTAATTGTTTTTATATACATATATATAAAGAATCTGTTGAGGGTCAGTTGCAGATTCCCATTTAGGCTACATTTCAAAATTCTGTTAATATAGCCAAATAAAAGACCTTTTAAACGTTCAGTTATGTAATATAGAAACAAACAAAAACCCAAATCCTTAAATGAAGCAAAGGCTAACTCAAGTACAATTCATTCTTGATTATGGTTTGTTGTTTAAATAGTTCTAAAACGTTGTCCATTTAGACTTAGGCAGCAATATTTGTCATTGTACTTAGAGTTTTGAAATATAGCCCTAATAGACACTGTTGAGATGGACTGTCCTCATATCCTCAATTTGTTTGTCATGTTTAAAAAGACAAAAATTAATAATTTTAAGACTGAAGACAAAATGTTTGTTTAATGAGAACATGGACGAGACCTGGTCTCACCTGTTGTGCTAAAAGAAAAAAGAAACACACGGTTCAGGTCTTGATTTTGTGATCTGACTACATAAACTGCATGCACAAAGTACACAAAGAAGGATTGGGACAAAAATCTCCACATGGGTCTTCTCTTTCTATAGAGAAGGGATCCTGCAGCTCAATCCGAACTCTTGTACATATTTTAAAACATCCTAACTGTACTTATTCTGCCACTAGTATCTGTACCCTCTCCATAAAATGCATTATGCTACATGTGTAAGCTTGCCTAAATAGGTTACTAAATCTGTCCAAAAGATGTTTTGCAGCAGTTTGTCAATAAAGCTTAGTTTGTTTTTTATGAAACTTAACTTGCTTTATTTGTTTCCTGTCCTAGTAAAATTCTGAAATGGCCTTTTTTAAACCAGCAGTCAGATGTAGGTGTTTTCCTTTGTTTCTCATTCAAAAGCGCTTTTTAAATCTAAATGAATGTATTGACGTCTGAAGACTTTAACCCTACTAAATGATGTCTTGATTGATTATCAAAAAAGCACAACTTATTCTTTCTCTCTCTTTCTATACTTTTTAAAAAGGACCCAGAGGTAAGACCTCTAAAATAACCTGGATAGCTTCCTAATGTGTATAGAGTTCTAAAGCATTGAATGCCTGGGTACGTATAAGACTTTTTCAATCCTCCTACCTGTGGTCGTAATCCTTAATGAGAATTGCTTTTATAGCATCTGAAAATTAACTGAGTTCAAACCACCATTCAGGTCTAGGCTTCATTGTCATGAATGACAGCTGGCGCGATGGCTACTTTAGTACAGAGTGTAATGGCAGTGCAATGGAGAGGATGGTTATAACCTAGAGAACTCCACTGTAAAGGTAACCTAACCCTAAATGTTTAATTTCTTAGTGTGTTTATCCTTTGACATAAACTTTCTGGTAAATGCGTACAATTTCTTAAAATATCATTACAGTCATGGCATCAAAAAAGAATCGACTCAAAAGTAAGAAAAACGTAACTTCCAATATCATACAGTAGTGGATTTCATGTACCAAAATAACTGTGCTGTGTACTAACAAAATATAATAGGATAGTGTTAATGCAACTCTTGCTAAAAAGAACAAAGCCAAATCTGTCATCATCTTCTGTACAGTTGAGCTGCTGTTACTTTTTTTATTTGCTGTGTAAAAGTTGCTTACTGTAATATTTCAAAAGGTTGTGCCTGTACAGAGTTATCTGAAAAAGAAAGCTTGAGTTGCATGAGCATATCTTCTCCTGTAGATGTTGCATGATCTGTCTCGAGTTTCTCCCAGTGTTTTTAGACAAGGTATTGATTTGGGGTTTGTCCTTCCTTCAGG